>NC_091750.1:28039700-28639700 GCF_043380555.1 Nothobranchius furzeri | reverse complement strand
ATTATATGTGTATTCTTTTATCATGCTCTATGCTTTTATTACATTTAAAGATTTTACCATTTTATGCTGGACAGTTGCTGTATTGTTTTGAAGTCTCATGAGGAGACTTTAAGGATGCTGAACCTTGGTCCTGACCTATTGTGACCAAAGGACATCTGCTGACTTGGACAACTGCTGACTCGTGCAACTGTTTGTTGCACGTCATATGATTAGACACTGAAAGTTCTTTGTGTAATACTGAACGGTCTTTGTGTGAAATTTGTAACAATTACTAAAAACTGAGAGCTGTGATTTCCCCCTTGTTGGATAATTTTATCAATCCAGGATTACTTTAGGGAAAGTTCAAAGCACAGGGGGTTATAGTAATCAGTTGATCAAAACCAATACCAATAATCAACAATCACTTTAGACTTTGCAAAGTGGAGAGGAAAAAATACACACCACACAATGGTTGCCAGTTTCACTCTTATCGGGCAGATGCCCTCCAAAAGCCTTTTATTAAACACACACACACACATTCGACATTCCTCACAGACTCTCAGACAGGAAGACACACCAGGTGCATTTCTAAATCAACAAAGCAGTCTGGACTTTCTCAAGGGAGTTTTACTGATAAGGGGACCGGTAATAGGACCTGGTACCAAGGCAAGGACAAGCCTCCCAAAACCACCTCCCTGTAAGAGCTGAAATGGCCTGTTCTCTATCACAGAGTAAATGGATGAAGCTTCGTTTAGAATTCAGGTGACATTAATAAAGTTAATA
This sequence comes from Nothobranchius furzeri, assembly GCF_043380555.1. NCBI lineage: Eukaryota > Metazoa > Chordata > Actinopteri > Cyprinodontiformes > Nothobranchiidae > Nothobranchius > Nothobranchius furzeri. The sequence goes on along the minus strand of NC_091750.1, from coordinate 28,638,938 downwards.
TCAGTTTTTATCCATCATTCCTCCCTGTTAAACAGAGATTCATCCTAAATACTTGGCAGAGTAATAAAACAACAATACTATGATTATGGTAAATCAGTTTGTAGCTGTAAAAATCAACCTCTAACACACAAAAGATCACAAAATAAGTAGTGACCTCCAAAAAGGCTGTAAAAATAAGTAAAAACCTGTAACAAAAGAAAGCTGCTTCAATAGTTGGCAACCTGTAATAAAATGAATGATTATAGTAATGATTATACTGATAAAGTAAAAAGATAAGACAAGAACATCAACTGAGACATCAATCAACAACGGTTACAGAATTTGTACAAGACATTTTCACAAGAGCTGATACCAACTACCAGTTGTCAGCCAACCTATTAAGCTTAGGAAGTTGCCATAGGGGTTAAGCTAATATACGCAGCTCTAACTGTGGCAGAGCTGAGGTCAAAGGGCTTGTCTGCGGACTGGAAGCTGTGGTTTGGACAAAACAATGTCCTCTTCAGGATGGTGTTGCATTTTTGTGGTTTTGAAGTGGGGAAAGGTGATGCAGATGAATCCTGTGGAGTCCTTTGGGGTCGTCGTCGTGGGGGGATTGGCTTTTGTCAATGGAGAAGGGGCAGAAGGCTTTAACAGACCTAGACTCTCACACTTCAGCTCTGATGTTCTCCTAAGGATGGCCCGTCCTCTGTGGTTTCATGTGAGGCAGGGTGCAGGGAGCCAGGCTGCAAATTCCACACCAGTTGTGTGGCAGGTTCAGGTAGAGAGAGCCTTCACATTTTCCAGATCCATTTGTGTTCCATGGGGGGTATAAAGGTCGTACTTTGTTGTAGTGGTAGCAGTGTGGGATGATGCACTTCCCTAAGTGGCTGGGATGGTGAGAGCATGTCCTTTTGGTCGGAAGGCCATGAAACCAGTCGGGAGATTTGGGCACTGGGACTTGAGATCTGTGGAGGCAGGTCACGGCGTTGTGTGGATGGGCTCAGGAGGAGCCTCAATCACCATCTGTCGATTCAGTTACTCCCTCAACTGCTGCTGTTTCAATCGTTCCGTCAGGGGCTGAGGGGCGGTTCCAGGGCAGAGCCATGAGTGTGACCACCAACATCAGCAGCTGTATGGTGGATCCTGCAAGCTTAAAGCAGTTCGTTAACTTATCTGTTGTCATTGGTGAGCTTGCACTGGGATGGTTGAGTCCAGGTGGCCCCTCAGCATTTTCACAGCAGCGGGAGTGATGAGGAGTGGCCTCTGGCTGCCCCATCTGTTTGCATCAGCACCTTCATCAGGACCCATTCTCCTTGGTTTCACGGCCTGCGGCGAGAAAGCACAAAAAAGTCTGGGAGATCACTGCGGAATTTGACTTGTCTTCAGCAACAACCATCCAATAGTTAAAGTCATTCCTTCCAGGCAGAGTGTGCACCTATTGTCAATCCAATCATCAACCGAATCAATCGAAATATTCTGATGTTTTACTTGGCTCTGACTTAAAGCAAACACTCTCATCTCTGACTAACAAGTCTGACATAATTTCACAACACGGTGATGTTATACCAGATGTAAAGCTCTCTGATATTGGTCTGCTTCCAGAAATCCCAATCTGGCAAACAGAGGAGTCTGTCCATCAGGAAACAGAATGTTGTTGATATTGCGAAGATGGTAATATGCGACTCGAGTAACATGGTTAATGTGAGATTGGAATGAAAGTGTACCATCTAGTATGACACCAAGACTTTTTACCTGTAAGGATGGGTGAACTGTGGAGTCATCAATATTGATAGAGAAGTTGGGAGAATTTTTTAAAACAGAAGCCGTGCCAATGAGTAGGAGTTCCGTTTTATTGCTGTTTAGTTTAAGTAGGTTCTGAGAGAGCCAAGATCTAATTTCAGATAGACAGTTCGAGAGGGAAATTGGTGGAAGGGATGCATTTGGATTGGAGGAAATGTACAGCTGGGTGTCATCAGCATAACAGTGAAAATCAACGTTGTATTTGCGGAAAATGTAACCAAGGGGGAGCAAATAGATGATAAATAAAAGAGGGCCTAGAACTGAGCCTTGGGGAACTCCTGCAGTAACCGGGGAAGAACTAGAAGAGTGGGATTGAAGTTGAATGAACTGAGTACGATCCGATATGTATGAGGTGAACCAGGCTAGGGATGTGTGACTAATGCCGATAGATGCTAATCTTTTGAGAAGTATGCTGTGAGAAGTGGTGTCAAATGCAGCACTTAGATCTAGTAAAACCAGAATGGAGAGATGGCCTGAGTCTGCTGCCATTAGTAGATCATTTGTGATTTTTACTAGTGCTGTCTCCGTGCTGTGTTGTGGTCTGAAACCAGATTGGAAATGTTCATATAGATTATGAGAATTGAGATATGAGTGAAGCTGAAAAGCAACAACTTTTTCAAGGATTTTGGAAATAAATGGTAATTTAGATATTGGACGAAGATTATCAAAGTTGGTGGGATCCGCACCGGGCTTTTTGAGAATCGGCGTAATACAGGCTGTTTTCAATGCTGCAGGAACAACTCCGGTACTGAGGGAAGAGTATATGATGGTGGATATGAGAGGAACCAATGATGGAAGACAGGCTTTAAGTAGCACTGTGGGGAGAGGGTCAAGCAGACAGGCGGATGATTTGGATTCCCTGATTAAATTTGATATCTCAGTTGCAGAGGGGAGACTGAAACTTGAGAATAAATGACTTGGAGTTGTATGGATGGGTTCAACTTCTGAAACAGGATCTGTAGTAGCATGGAGTTGTTGGTGAATATTTGAGATTTTGGATGTGAAGAAGGACACGAGGGAGTTGCAATAGTCAGAGGAAACCATACTGTTAAGCAGTAACTCAGGAGGCTTTGTAATTTTGGAGAACAGAGAAAAAAGGGTCTTGGAGTTACCTTCACTGGAGCTGATTAAATTAGAGTAGTAAACCGATTTAGCTGTGTGAATGGAGTCTTTATAATGCAACAAGTGATTCTTATATAGATCTTTATGGATAGTGAGGCCGGTTGTCTTAGACAAACGTTCCAATCTGCGTCCTTCGGATTTAAGACAGCGAAGGTCATAGTTAAACCAAGGTGCTGAGCGGTTAAATGAGACAGATCTTTGCTTAATTGGGGCAAAAGTATTGAGAATGTTATTTAGATTAAAATTATAGTTAAAAACAAGATCCTTGGGTGATGAGGTAAAGTGAGCAGGCTGTAGATCAGATATTTCAGAGGAGAATGCATCAAGATTTATACTGTTGATTTTTCTAAAAGCACTAGTGCGAGGGACATGGGTTTTAGAGGCCTTTATAGTTACATTAAACGTGATTAACTTATGATCTGAAAGAGGAAAAGAACTGGCTATGCATTGGGTCGGGGTAATACCCGAACAGGAGACCAGATCCAGAATATGGCCTTTGGAGTGAGTGGGGAAGTTGATCTGCTGTTTGAGTCCAAAACTATCTAAACAGGAATTAAAGTCTCTGGTAAGAAGATTAGTTTCATCCATGTGAATGTTAAAGTCACCAGTGATTAGAGCCCTGCTCTGAAGCCCTAGGCCCTAGGGATGGAAGTTGCCGTGTTTGATCGTATGCTCAGCCGGCCTGGCTAGGTGGGCCAGCATGCGGTGGTTGGCAGCTTGGGTCTTTGTATGGGAAGGACGGCGGGTTTGGACCAGAAGGAGCTGACTGCGCCAGACTCTTGGACACAGAAACTTTGTCGGGATCCTCGATGAATGTATCTGCGGCGTGGCTGGAAGGCGATGTCTGGATGGAGATGCAGGGCCGCTGGTGGAGGAACCGGCAGAGAAAAGCGCAGCCATAAAAGTTCGTGAGCAGAATATTGAAGAAGAGCAGTCACTGGGTAGTGGAAGATGGACAAGACGACCCAGGTGAGCACGGACCACACCCATAAGCTGTGGATCCACATCTTTGTTTGTCTGTTGAGGCTGAGCGAGCGTGTTTAAGCCCCTCAGACAGGAAGTTAGTTCAGTCAGATGGGAAGGTTTTCGAAAAGGTTAGAATAACAGTTCAGGTAGGCATCCAAAATGGCACAAAATAGCGTAAAAATGTATAAAAATGTATAAAAGTAACGTAAAAACAACTAACAACCGGTGAGCAGCGGCAGCCAGACGCGCCAGCGTTCACTCACCAGCGCCCCAGGAGAAAACTGGTAAATCTCTGGTGTCGGTCAAGCTGACCCAGAATCTACTCTGCGACGCACTTCTTGACACAAGTTGAAACTTTACACTGGTACCCCGAGCCATGTTCGATCGCATCTGCATTTCCTGCGAAAGGGGGGCCAGGCCCCCAGAACTTAATCTTGTCTTCTAGGTTCGAACTCCAAATATCGTCGGGCCCATGACTCTGACACACCCGGTTTACATCTCCGACCATGCAAGGATGGCTTTCACCCTTGGCATGGACTTTCTGAGGCGCATTGGTGCTTTCATTGATGAGGAGGAGGGAGAGCTCTGGTCAGAGGTTGACCTGCCTTTGCCCGCGGCCCTGCCTCCGGACCTCCACTGTCTCACGGTTGGTAACTCTGAGCAGGTGGGAACACCATGTTCGCCACCTGGTTCAGAACTTTTGCCACCACAGATTCAGCTTCCATCACAGTTACAACCTGTTGATTTCTCTAACATAGCTGAAGCTCCTACCTCAGTAGTCGACCGAGACAAACAACAGCTTGTGTTAAGTTATCCTGATTGCAATAATCTTTCTCTTTCCACCATGTGTACAGGTGAACACCTCACCAGCAACATGGATGGCCAAAATCTCAGCTTTGACACTCGACTTCCGCCAGAGAACTTCCTCAACGGTATTTCAACGCTTGTGCAGACCAGCTTGCCTCTCGGGGTGAGAAGGTGGACACATCATGGGCCCTGAAGCCCTTGTGACTCCCTGATGACTCCATCTTAAAACCATCTGAAGGGTTTGTGTCTGTTCAACTTGGCTTTTCTGTAAATGACCTTGTCAGTCTTCAGCTCCAGCATCCTGCTATCAGCGGGATGATCTTGAACCCTTTTGACCCAAAAGCTTTTCAACATCTTTCACAGGGTTTTGACTCTGTTCCAGAGCTGCGTGCTCTATCTTGTGCTCGTGTCATTTCTCTTTCAGGTGTTGTTGGCCGCTCGTGCTTCGGACTGATGGGAGAAACCAGCATCTCTAGGATCAGTGATGTCCACAGAGCCTCTGTGGCCCCGACAGCTGAGATCCTGCTGGGATCGGGAGAGCCTCCCGATCCAGGGGGAGCTGATGCTGGCGGGGACGCTCCACCGATGACTCCACACCCTGTCGCAGGGAGAGTTGAGGGTGGCACAGAGACTCCAGCTGAAGCCCAGTACTCCGAGGTGGGGTCTTCACCTACGGAGAAGGGGGCCGACGCACTCACTGACCTTACTCCACTACAGCAGGCGACGATGACCTCTAAACTTCAGGTGGGTGAAACACCTACCAAAAGGAGGGTCAGATGTCGCCCTGTAAATCTGCTGGTGGACCCTGATCTCTCAGAACGCATCCGCGTGTCAACCGGGGACCTTCCCGGAAGCACATCTGCTCCAGATCCTCGTAAGCCTGCACCTGTCTATAGTCTAAAACATTCTTGGTTTCAGTCTTCAGGACAGATGATGTTGCTCGTGCTAGTCACATGTCTCTGTCTGTTTTCTCAGCAGCACTCTCTAATTCGACCCTGTGGATCTGGGTTCCCTCTGGGTGTCACATCCAGGGGACTCCCAGATATCTTGATGTCCATCCATCACTTGTGGTTCCAACCAGTTCAGTCTGGTGGCGCTGTGACTTTCACTAGTGAGCGGGCTCTCCAGAGCTTCATCAATATTCCTGTGTGTTCTTTCTGTCCTGCTCAACAGACAGGTCGTAAGATACCAGCAGGGGGCAGTAGGACTCCTCATGATCTGAGGGCTTCTCATCCTGACCTACAGTCCACATCCTGGTCACGCAATAGTCACCTCTGGTAAACTGGTCAATATCCTTTCGCAGAAAAGTTCAGGTCCAAACCTGGCACCTAAACCACTCTCTCCAGTCGTGTTTCTCATTAAGATCTCCAAAGGTAACAAAGCTCCCATTTATCTAAGGGTCCACAAAACCAAATTTAAACCGCACAAAAATCCAATTGATTTAGATTTTGTTTCAACCAATGAAGCTGACCACCAACTCAAATCGTGCCAAAAGGGGGGTGAACTTCCGTCCGCTCTCGCTGGGTTCTCTGATTTCGGATCACGTGAGTCCTGTTGTGAGTATGTGTGTGCATGGATGACTTCATGTCTAAACGTATCGTACAGGCTTTGTGAATTTTTGGCTGTGGTCTGCTGTGGTTTCAATAATCATGTGATTTCAGAACGTAACAGTAAAAAGTGGATGGCTCCACTATCTGGTATGTCGATCCAAATTCAATCAACTCTTTAATTCATCACTTTTGAGGTTTAATTATTGGATAACTGCCTTCAGCCAGTTATCTTGAGTACTAACCCTCACATTCAGGACCTGCTAACTCCACTGATTTACATTCTTAGTGTTGACACTTACATATCTATCTTTTTATAGTGCTTTTGTTAGTGTAATTAAGTTTGAGAACTTTAGGGATTAACTTAGTTAATTTCTCTTAAAGGTCTACAAGCCAATTTTGTCCTTCATTCTTATATAAAGCCTTTAATTAGTGCAGGTGATTTCTCCCGTCTGGCTCTCTGTCCAGGGTGTACCCCGCCTACTTGCCCGTTGACTGCTGGAGATAGGCTTTTTTTAAATCTTGGGATGCCGTTGGTTGATCACTCCAAAATCATGATGTTTGGATGATGGCAGGTCCTTTAATTAGCACCCCTTGTGTTGGTCAGAGCCTAGACTCAGAGCTCCATTGGAGCTCTTGCCCAATCCGCATGTTTTTTTATGATACTTGAATACATCCTGTGATTCAGAGTATTTCATTATTCTTGTAATGTGAGATAAGATAAAGACATTCAGATACACTCAATGAACTTACACTGTACAGTTCAGTCAAGTGTTAGAAGGATAAATGGATCATGGGCTGAAGCAGTAAATAACTGGTTCACATTAAACTGAAAACGAAGACATAGCCCTGAGGGACTCCATGTTAATAAGTTTAATTTCCACTCACATGTTTACTGTTATGTATTAGAATGTACTGGAAATTGTTGATGATCTTAAACTTTGAGTCTGATGTGACGTCTTGCACACTAACAGCCACAGAGCTCTGATGTCTTAAACTGAAGCTGCAAATTTTCCACAAAATCTAAACTTGTTCCATCACAAAGGGAAAAAAAAGAAAAAAAGCTGTTTCGAAACTCAAGGAGCTATTAGGTAGCAAATGTTAGTCCAGCAGATATGGTGTCATATTAATTGCAGCTTACCTGCAGCAATAGATACTCGCTTCCTTTAGGTTTATTTCATCTGGTTGTAATAATAAACATTCAGGAGCTTTGAGTGATGATTAAAGAGAAAATAAAAATCTACTTAATGGTAAAATGGCCTGTATTTGGGGCGAGGGTGGCACAGGAGTTAAGTGTTCGCCCCCGTAATCGGAAGGTTGCAGGTTCGAGCCCCGCTCAGTCTGTCGCTGTCGTTGTGTCCTTGGGCAAGACACTTAACCCACTTTGCCTGCTGGTGGTGGTCGGAGGGACCGGTGGCGCCAGTGCTCGGCAGCCTCGCCTCTGTCAGTGCGCCACAGGGCAGCTGTGGCTATATTGTAGTTCATCCCCACCAATGGGTGAATGACTGATTGTGTTGTAAAGCGCCTTGGGGGGTTCCAGGACTCTAGAAGGCGTTATATCAAATACAGGCCATTTACCATTTAATAATTTTGCTAAATGAAGAAATCTTTGGGTTTATTAATGTCAGCATTAATATAAAAGAAATACATATTATAGAAAAAAATGGAGTGACTTAAATAAATTTAACTCTTCTTGGTGTGACATATTTTTATAATCTTGAAAAACATCTTTCATCTTTTAATTTTTGATTTTTACACCCAATAAATCAACAAATGTGTAATTGATTCACTTAAACGTTAGCCTAAATGAGTTGGGATGCTTTTAAAAAGCATGTTTTAAGCTAATAATAGACATAACACCCAAACAGATCCTCATTTTGAAGTAAAGTAAACTAAAAGCCGATCCAAACATGCAGCTCTCAGCTTTCCTTCTACACGACAATGTCATTAAAGTCAGGTCAAGAACTGACTTTAAAGAGTCTCACATGACAGCTGATAGCTGCACCTGAGACCGATCGTCTCAGTTTGTAATGCCTGGTTTCCAGATTCAGACGGTGTCATCTCAGCTGTGACGGTTTAGCTCTTTTTACTTATTTATTATTCTTTTGGTCTCACATCTTTCTGTAAGAAGATGCTAACAAAAATCTTTTATTTTGTGCATTTATTTGTTCATTGTGTTATTCACATCCTTTTTGCAGCGTCCTTGTCTTTCCCCCTCATCAGTAACACAAGAACAGCAGTTTTGTGATTGCATAACGCTTACACTGCCCCCAAGTGGTTCAAAAGAAAATTACTACAGGTCTAAAAGAACTTTAGCTGTTACTGATTTATTCCCTGTTATTGTTTTTAAGCAATGATAATAAAATAATTTTAATAACAATAAATGCTAAAACATCTAGGTTTACTAATTTGTTATCATCATGCACACAATATAGAAAAAATAACAAACGCATTATGTGACAAAATGATATTGAAAACTGGTATTCTGACAAAGAAAAACGTACACACTGAAAATATTTCATCTTTTTAAAAAGGAGTAAAACTTCAAATTCATGGTTTGTGAAAGTCTTTTTAAAAAAAATAAATGGTTAGATTTTTTGCAACCAATTTATGGCTTTTGTGAAAAATCTTTAAAAGTTGGTCTGCTTTTCCAGGAAAAATGCAGAATATTTTGTCTTTATTGTACTTTTTAAAATTAAATATTTTAAATGTATTTCAATTTAACTGCAGTGTGGGACGTCTAAGCTTACACATGGGATTAATTATTGTTTAATGTTTAAAACGCTGATCAGGCACAATACAGATTTAGCTAAAAATTGCCTGACATTCAAAGTGAAGTTAACTTCAGTTAAAGTGGAAAATTGCACAAGAAAACGTTTATAAACGGAGTAAATCAAAGTAAACATTCTGAATTTGTTTAAATATTGTTGTATAAATCATATACATATATTTATATATATTTAACACACTCCAAGTTGAATGTATTGCATTATATTTCAATTCCCAAACCTAAAAATCTTAAATTAATTAAATGTCAAGTTTTCTATTCATTTACATGTAAAATATTGTATCTTTCAAAATAAAATAACTTCCTGTCAAGGTTTTTATACTGAGAGCGAGCACCGGAAGTACAGCGCCTGCTAGTCACGAGCCGGCCTTTGACCACGCCTGTGATGCTGTTGGCTTCAGCAGCAGAGTGTGTATGCGCTGATGGTGGACCGTTCACGGTCATAAACACCGTAGATCTGCTCCGTTAAAATGCCTCTCAGCTGCGCGTAAGCTGACCGAAATTCGGCGAAGGGGAGAAAGCCAGGTCTCCGGACGGGTTTCGAGGAAAATACCAGCAGGATGTTGCAAGTTTTAGCTTGTGGCGTTGTAGTTTTCCCCGGTCTTTTCCTCGCTTTCAGGAGAATTCTGCCGAGTGTGTTCAAACACTGGAATGATGCCGATGTGGTGCTGGTCAGTGAGAGGTAAACTGGTTAAGTTATTAATAAAATATAGTTAATTTACCACACACCGGCTAAACTGCTAGCAAACGTTGAGTCGACGGTGCTTTATAGCTAGTACCGTTATGCTTAGTTAGCTTGATGTTTGTGCTCCCATGGGCTTCAAATGCCATTTTAGAATCGGATTTGAGTCTGTTTATTTTTTATAAATCGTAATTTCAGTTGTTTTTATTGTTTTGGTACAATGCTACTGTATTTGCAGAGGAAACACAAAGTACACATCAGCAGCTCTTTGACTTCTATGAAACTGGACGTTAGAAGTGCATTTTATGTGTTCATGCATGAGGATTTGTCTTTAAAGTCTACAGCACTCATGAGAAGTGCTGAGATGCATTCTCAGACCCAGTAAGTAAGCTAGGACTCAGGGAGGACATTTCCTGCTAGGACTGTACAACCCTCAGCTAAAGCTTTAGTGTGTGAATAAGCAAAATCATTTACTGCATTAGCTCTTGTGTAGCTTTTTTGAGTCCATGAGATGTAAAAAGTCATTTTTTAAATGTTGGATGGTGGGTGAAGGGTTTTCATATGTACACACTCCACATTAGTACACTGTCATCTGGCTAATCCCTCCCTGAGCTCCACACAGAGCCTTCTGCTGAGCTAGCTGTGCAGTTTTAATACACTCCTGCTTCTGAACAACTAGTTTACTAATGCTCAGCTAACTGAAAATGTTACTCATACATGCACCCTTGCCTAAGGGGTAGGATGCAATAATTGTTCCATATCTGCCAGGATAATCCTTGGATTTAGTGGCACGATTTGAGCATTTTTACAAAAATAATTGGGTCTTTTTAAAGTTTTCAAGTATTTACTGAAGCTGTCTTCATCAAATAGATGACTGTAATGGTCTAGTTCAGTTAGATGTTTTAAGATGGTTAGGAAGATTTGTCGAATACCTAACATACTTTTTTTTTACTTTTCTTGGTGATATTTTATTATAAGTTAAAACAAATGCAGCATTTGATTGAATAAAGCGTTAAAATTTCATTTATCTTTGCTTTTAAGTGAAGTCTTTGTGCCTTTATCCATTTAAGCTTTAGCCTGTGGGGCAATCATGGTATTTAAATGATCTCATAAGCACAACATGCAAAAGCCAGATGTAATACATAACCATATTTGTTACTCTGCATGAACTGCTTCCGTCCTTGGCCAACACATTGTTGCAGGAGAATTATTTTTCTATCGGGCTCAAGCACTGATTAAATAAGGGGAAAGTAAATAAAGTGGGCATGTGTGGCCGGCAGCTTGACATTTTTGAGGTTTTTGACACATAAGTTCATGATAATGGTGGAATGCGTTTTCAGTAAAACTGTTTAGTCAAGCTGTAGTTCTCTTTGTTTGGTGTGTAAACACGAAGCGTTGACATTATGTTGTTGATACAGGACAAAACTTTCCATTTGATGCAGTACCAAAACCAGTTTCCATCATAATATTAGATCATGTGAGCATAAGCTCTGATGCTGGTCTTTCTGCTATGACTTGAGGAGCCTTCATGTTTAAAAAAAACCCAGTACTGATTCAGTTCTAGCTACTACGAATACTACCAGAACCAACCTGAAATAAAATATTTCTGTTAAAGCGGCACCACATAACGTGTCTTTTAGGCATTCCCTTTTCTTGAAGGGTTTAGCTCAAGTTTTGAAGTATTATTCCTTAAACAAAGTGAAATTATTCCATTTCACTTTTATTTTTTTGTAAAGTGAGTAGATAGTCGCATTACTAAACCTTGAACTTAGATTCAAAATCCTCAAAGGGATACTAGACCAGTGTTTCCTCTAGGAATTTTTCCAGCTGTGGCCGGGGGGGGGGGGGGGGAAATTATGACACGTCTCTAAAAAAAAAGTACAATTTTCAAGTGCAGATTGGAGACAACCCATAGAAGCACTGATTTGATCTCATTTCAGAGAAAAATAGAACAGGTCAGATGCACCTAATGAATAAAATTACTAACAAACTCAGGAATCTTTCTTTGCTTCACTGTTCTGGTGCTGAAAACATCACTAATGCGGATCAAAGGAGACACACAGATGAGTGCACCTCTTATTTATTATTTGGAGACTACATTTACTGCAGCTGGCAGAGGCAGAGATTGTTTCTATTGATACACGAATTTACAGAATCATTTTAAATGTTAATAGGGGAAGACTGCAGGAGGGAGCGGTAAAATACAGGGGGTCCCCAGCAAAAACACGAAACTTTACGAGTCTGATGAAACCCGCTGGTTTTCCATCAGGCAGTCACGGGGCAGCTCCAACGACCCAGTGGCTGTGCTGGGTCAGTTATCGAGCTCAGTCCGGCTCGGCCGTGAACGAGCCGAGGCGACGTCGTGCTCTGCTTAAGAAGTGTTATTTTCCCGCTTCAGAAGAAGCGTCCAACGTGTTTTTACGCTTTCTCCGAGACATCTCACGTCGCTAAGTTGTTAGCGCCGCGTGCTAACACGTCAATAGTGCAGCGTAGCCTGCTGGAGGTTTTAAGGGTTCAGATGAAAACACCCGACCTCTCAGGCTGCTCACACATCGATCTTAAGTTGTCGCTGTTGCGCTCACGCCGTAATACAGTATTAGATGCGGTTAAAGTCAGACATGAAAAAAAAAAAATTTTACATGAATAAGTGATGCTTAGCCTGGCGGGGGGAGGAAAACCTGGCCTAAGAAGTACTGGAGGAAACCCTGTCAAGATCGTCAACACTCGTTTATCTTAATGCTGCTGAAACATGTAAACGTAAAAGCATTATATCCACTGCTACCTTTCTAATTTTAAACTCAGTAACTTATGCTGTAACTTCACCTTGCCCTGCCTGCTCCTTTCTTCTGGCTGCCCGCCGGCTGTGATCACAAGCTACAACATAGTAGTTCCCGCTGCTTCTTCAGGAAACAGCGCAAAAAATAATAATAAAAAATAAATAAATAAAATTTGGGATCTTGTAGGCGTGGCGGTAAGATCCCAAGACGAACACACAGTAAGAAGATAGTTTCAGCTCTACAAATGGACACTAGGGGGTGCTAAAAGCAAGCCAAAATGTCCTAGTCTCCAATTAAAGCTTTCATTTGCTCATTTTTTAACAAATTAGCTCTAGTATCACTAAAAGCCTTGAGTCATTTTCTGTGGAACAAAGCTCTTTCAGGGGTAGAGGTTTGTCGTCGTCAGCGGCGGGGCATAAAATGAGAGAATTGCATATCTTATGAAGCCTGGTTGGCTAACAGTAATGCAACTTTCCTGCTGCCTTTAAAGGTACTGTAGCAAATTTACAGAACAAGCTAGATTTCAAACGCAAACACGGTCACGGAACACTCACCCCTTCAGTCAGGTATCATCCCTGGGCCGCGCCCGCCAAAACTGGAAACCTGCATTACCAGACGACACGAGAGAGCGCCAAACACCAGTCACAATTTTTTTCGGTCCAAACATCTTTTGTTGTCCATGACTTCAAATCTTGATTTTCTTTTAGGGACTCGGGTAGTTCATCCTAAAGTTAAAGTGGTAGCAGCTGGCTGTTTCTCCTTCTCTGATATTATCCAGCAGAAAACCTCTCACACTAGTGGTGTTCTGCTTCAAAAAGCTCCAGCGGCTAATGAGTGGAGGTAAATGTGGAAGTGCAGATGGTCCAATAGCTTTGTACAAAGTTTTCTTATTGGAGGTTTTTAGAACCACTTCATTTATTTTTTCATTTTTTAAGCTCCACAAAATTTTTATAGATTTACTACATTAGAATGTTCTTAGGAGACATGAAACTTTTTTTTAAGCTAGCTTGTTTTCCAAAATTGCCATTGTAGCTTTAATAGGACTCAGAATATTGTTAACACATATTTTCTATGGTAAGTGCAACGTTGATGTTTTATCTCTACAAATAACACGAACCTGAACATGTTCCAACTTGTTGTGGAGTTGCTGATGCTATTGGTTATCTTCTACTAGTGATGTGACGTTCACGAACGAATCAAATCTTTTCAACGGGTTTTCAAAGTGAATGATGAGAGCCGAGTCCCTGTAGAGAGCTGTTCATCTTGTCTTCCGGTAACAAATCTCCCCGGAAGTTGCACCCGCTCAAACCCCACCCACAGCTGTGATGGACGTAGGAGGAACCCTAACCAACCCCGTGCGCCGTCACGGACACCGCAGGAACACGCTGCTCTTAATACCGTCTGGGCTGTTGTCTCCTCGGTTAAGTTTTGTGTAATAACTTTGGTGGGTGCTTAGGAGAACTCTCTGTGTTGAACCTTTTTAGGTGTAAAGGAAACTTTACCCTCTGCTTTGCTTTAAATAAGACATCACTCAGTTAAGGAGATTATGTGATGGTCTTTCCAAGTTTTAGTATTAATTGGGTTAATGAGAGTTTAGTTGTTAATAGTTTTGAGTTGCTGCAGTGTGTGTGTTTTGATCATCTGTGTTTTGTGTTTATATTTATGTAAATAAATGTTGTTTACTTTTAACACGAGAACTTGCGACCTCAGTTGTTACCCCAGGCGCCCTAGACAGCCTGGAGCGTAACAGTAAGCATCGTTGTATCTACAAAGCAAATTTTAGAAAGTTACTCATTTCTTGCTTTACCGTCAGCATATGTTTGGAAAGTGTTGCATAATAGAGAAGTTGTGGTTATTGACCAGTTATGTGAGGATTCGCTTGCTGCTTTTATTTCTGTGAAGGCCTGAACAAGGTTTTGTTTTGGCTCTGAGCTGGTGCCGTGTAAACAGTCTCAGGGATATGGGCACCAACCCAGGGTTGGTTGTGGTTCTTAGCTTCTTTCTGTTTTAGGTGAAAGTTACTGAAGTGCAGGTGTTTGTGTTTCAACCCACACTTTTGTCTTTTATTGCTTCATCACTATTATTAAACTTGATCGTTGTGTTAACCCACTTAAGATTCACACAAACAGATTAAACGATCACAGTGTTTCCCCTAGGAATTTTTCCAGCAGGGGGAGGGGGGGAGATTATGACACGTCTCACCTTTATGTTAACATTGTTTTATTTGATGCACTCCACTTCGAACTGCACCAATCCAACAACTGCTGCATTTTAAAAACTAGTATTAAAGGTGAATACACCAATATTTGCACAAGAATAATTTTTGTTTTAAAGTCTCAGTGACACACTTTGCGGGGGGGGGCATTTAATATTTCTTGGCGTCTGGAAAAACATCTCCTTTTGCCCCCCTTTATTTTGGTCATTACTGGGCTGGCCCTGTTAAACACCTTCTACACCCCTGCTTAGTAGACTTAATGAAGTATTTAAGCCAGTATAAAAATTGACTGAAACACAAATTTACATATTTGGCATTATTGACCAATATCTTTGATTTCATTTATTTGTTAAGAACATCAAGATGCATTTCAGTGAACGGTAATCCACCGAGATAATAGTTTTTTTTTTAAACAAGACGGTTATTATTATTGTCAACTTTTTTACCGGGGTTTACCGCGACACCGGTTACCATGACAACCCTAGTGCAGAGAGGAGACAACCCATAGAAGCACTGATTTGATCTCATTTCAGAGAAAAATAGAACAGATCAGATGCACCTAATAAATAAAATTACTAACAAACTCAGGAATGTTTCTTTGCTTAATTGTTCTGGTGCTGAAAATATCACTAATGCGGGTCAAAGGAGACACACAGATGAGTGCACCTTATTATTTGGAAATGAGTGGGTGTGGTTTACATCAGTACATTATTTTAAATCTGAAATTGATATGGATTGATCAGAAGTTGCTATGTGTATTGTTTATTTGAAAACTATTTACAGAGCAGCCTCAGAATTGAGATTAAATATGTTTGATGACAATAGTAAAGGAACTATCACAGAACAAGTGTTTCAATAAAATCAGAACATTAAACTCATGCAGTAGGAACTAGGAAATATGAAATACTAGAACCATTTGATTTTAATTTGATTAAACAGATTTTTTCTAACGTTGTTGGCATTTTCCCCACACACAGTTAAACAAAACAATGTTGATTGAGGTGTGTGTGTGTGTGTGTGTGTGTGTGAGAGAGAGAGAGAGAGAGAGAGTTAAAATAATAATAAAAAAAAAACGACCGGAGCGGAGGCAGTGACCGACGCATGCACGAGCCGTTTTCAGCTCTGTCTTGTCAAATGCACCACGTACGTTACGACAAAAGTTACTTTAAATATTCAACTGAAAAAGAGGCGAGCTGAAGAAACGTGAGCAACAGTGAAGCAAGCACAGAGAGATCCGTTACTGTGTGTGTGTGTGTGTGCGTGCGTGTGTGTGTGCAGGCATGGGCTGGACGGACTGAACTCCCGGCTGCAGAGTTTTGTGTGTAGGGAGGGGCGGGCGCTCTATGTGACTGGCCAATAACAGAGCATGAAGACAGTCAGTTACCCAATGAGGATTTTCCTTCAGCACGATTACAGATATTTACGAGGTTTACGTGTATCATGCTCGTATTCGTCAGAAATGCTTTATCCGCTCATTCCTAGCTGTAACCACCCTGCCCTGCCTCCTCCTCCTTGCTGACTGCCGGCTGTGATCACAAGCAACAACAGAGTAGTTCCCGCTCCTTCTTTGGGAAACGGTGCCAAAAAAAAAATCAATCAAACTTGGGATCTTGTAGGCGTGGCGCTGGGATTTCAGCTGTGGCGGGCCGCCACGGCTACGCCTATGTAAGGGAAATACTGGATCAGCACGGTGCCCTCTTTTGAAGGCTAAGCTTTCCTGGCGTTTTAGAAAAATGCTCCTCAGATTTCTTTGTAACTTTTTATTTCAGTGAGTTTGCTATTTCTAGATGCAAAGCAAAGTTAACAGGATTTACATAGCTGTTCATGAAGTACATTATCTTAAAAATGATTTGAATCACCACGTCCCCATGAGTAGTCGTATTTAGCTTATTTATTCAGGGCTGGTTCCTAAAACTGTGTTAAATTAACCATAATAATATTGTTCCTTTAAAATAGACCTCATGTATGCTCATCCAGTCTCTTATTAGCTTTCCACACAATTTACATCAAAAGTAGAGATGTGTATTGGTGAAATTTTGGTGATACAGTACATATCACATTACAGAGGAGACGATACGATATATCACGATACATCCAGTCAGGCGATATTAGCAATTTTTTAGACAATTTGTATTAGGAAAGTGCAATAAACAGTCCAAACTAATACTTAACATGTTTAACATGAGGTATCTGAACCATCATAGAGGGATTTACATTTTAATGGTGGAAACAAAACTGGTTGCACACTGCTACCAACTAGCGGTTGCTGTTGAATTGCACCAAAAGAAAAGAAAATACACAAATGTTTACATGTAAATTCTTCCAAAAATTAGATACCGGTACACTGCTTTTGAATATTGATATAATATTGCAGGAAAAATACCACGATATATTGTGATATCAATATTTTCAATATTTTGAATATTGATATATTGCTGGAAAAAATATCACAAAATATTTCCATGTCAATATTTTCTTACATCCCTAATCAAGAGGTTCATCATGTTTGGCCTACATCACATGGTATATTTATAAAAAAATGCAACACTACCTTATTCAGAGTTGTACATTTTCTAGAAATGCATCAGAATATCTGCCGGTTAAAGGAAGCTGCCAGTGATCAGCATGGTAGGCGTTTCAGCAGTTGGCTGGCATTTTCTCCAGTCGGCAGACTTACAATTACTATATCAGGCTAGCAATAACAGATGTTAGTAGTTGACGTTTGTTTGGCGTATATTTAGAAAAGTGGGCTTGACTCCGTCCGTCCTCGCGTTCCCGTTGGAGAGCCCTCGCAACCACGGGTAATGGCGTTGCGCGTCTCCATACCAACACAGACAGAAAAACATAAATTAAGCTAGGCTACAGTCACACTGCTGGTCGTAATGGCTAATTCAGATTTTCTAATAAAAAAGATTTTCTAGCATTGTTGGTATAAAACTGAGATATGTGAACACAAACAAGCTCCATTATGAGTGGTGCATGGTCCTAAAGCGGCCTGTACATGCAGAAGGAAAGACATCACACACAACGTGCTCTGTTTGCTGAAGTTAACAAGGTGGCAACAGATCTTGGTGATTGTCGGCAGTTTGGAAGTCCTTGCATAGCTGGATCTGACAACAGTTTGGCAGATTAATTAGAGCTTCTTTAAATTTGGCTGTGCGGATCTACACTTTTCCCTGACTCTGTATCCATGTTTGTCTGTGCCCTCATTCGTGAAGACGAGATGGATTTATTGCAACATGATTATTCAGACGGGCATCTATTT
Source organism: Nothobranchius furzeri (assembly GCF_043380555.1). Taxonomy (NCBI): domain Eukaryota; kingdom Metazoa; phylum Chordata; class Actinopteri; order Cyprinodontiformes; family Nothobranchiidae; genus Nothobranchius; species Nothobranchius furzeri. The sequence continues at coordinate 28,620,990 of NC_091750.1, read as the reverse complement.
CAAACCATCAGAATCAGATTTAGTACTGGATATAAAAGTGTCCTAGGTCATTAAAACAAAAATGGATTTGTGCTGTTCAGATTGTTGCGTACGCTTAAAAAAGTTTGTTTTGATACACTTTTACCTGCAGTGGGAAAGTAACCCAATTTTGATAACTCTAGTTCTCTAATGTAAGTTGGACTTGTCCAAACTTGCAATTGGCAGATCATTTCTTTCTTTAATCTTTCTTTAAATATATGAGTCGATCAGACATGTATAGGAATTGGAAATGAGCCCTCACAACCTGAATGAGAGAGAGATGAGCCCTCACAACCTGAATGAGAGAGAGAGAGAGAGAGAGAGAGAGAGAGAGAGAGAGAGAGAGAGAGAGAGAGAGAGAGAGAGAGAGAGAGAGAGAGAGAGAGAGAGAGAGAGAGAGAGAGAGAGAGAGAGAGAGAGAGAGAGAGAGAGAGAGAGAGAGAGAGAGAGAGAGAGAGAGAGAGAGAGAGAGAGAGAGAGAGAGAGAGAGAGAGAGAGAGAGAGAGAGAGAGAGAGAGAGAGAGAGAGAGAGAGAGAGAGAGAGAGAGAGAGAGAGAGAGAGAGAGAGAGATCTTGCCATGAAATGCACTTTATCGTGTTCTCTTTTTTTCTGCCTCTGCCGTCACTTTCGTTTACTCTGCTGCAGTACCCGTGGCCCCGAGATTACAAGCAAAACTGGAGAAGCAATAAAAGCAGCCATTTCTGATTGTCAGACACAATGACGGGGCGAGTAATCCGTGGAAACTCTAGACAGTCAGAAGGAAGGAAAAACTTGGTTGACACAGCAGGAAAAGCAAGAACATCGCCGAACAAGGCAGCAAAGCATTTCTTCTCTTTTCTTTCCCCTCCTCACTCTCCTCACCCCATCAAGCTCAGCATTTTGTCAGCTGGGAAGGGGGGGGGGGGGGTATTGGCGGTCACATTGAATGGGCTGTGTAAAATCTGGGTCTTGTGACACAGTTTGTAACGCATAGCCAGAGAAGGCAGACAGGCATGCATCTGACGTGTTTGTGTTTCCATACAAGCATTTTAAAGGCATTTACTGTAAACTGTGTTTGCTGTCTATCCATTCAAGAGGAAATCAATCGTCATAGGTTGTCATTTTATTTAGCCTTAAAGAGGTCCTTCACTAAGAAACCCATTTTTTACTTTTTTTAAAAAAATGGTCGGTCACTCTAAGTTTAACATGCAGGCTGAACATGAAAGTAGTCTCCTACACCTATCTCCTGCGTTAGCTTCTGATAGAAAATAGACGGTGAAATTCTAGGATTAGAAAAACCTGACAGATCTACGTCACTCTGACACTTAACGCTCATGGAGTCAGCAATATTGACTTCAATTCAATTCAAAAATATTTTATTAATCCCAGAGGGAAATAAAAAAGTATTTTTGCAATGGGAAGGACCATTGTTGGTTTAGCGTCCAGAAAAATGCAGAGAACGCCTCAGCTAGCAGTAGCTAAGCATTAGCATTAGCTACTCCACCACAAGTTTATTTACAGAAATTAAAGGTATTGGCCAGACTCGGCATTAAATTTGTAGAAATTCAGCATAACTACACTTTACCATCTATATTGGGATTTTGTCATAAATCATTACAGAAAATCAAAATCCTCTCCTCCAGAGAGTGAAGAACTGTTTCGCATGCGTCACTCCAACACGTAAAACAAGGTAGTTTCTAGTATTGTGAATAACTGTTTAGTTTAGTTTCATGCTCTTAATTAATACGGAAAATTGCGTTTACAGCTGCAGCAAAAGGTCCGAGCCTTATGTCCGTGTCCTACATGCATTTTTCTATGACATAGGTCTGATCTAAAATATTAACCTACATCTATAAATCCATCTAGAACCGCACCGGTACTTCTGGACTCCAGACAAGTCCCGTTAACATGACTGCAGCAACACTGCTAACCGTGTTCGCTCCAGTAAGGAAAAAAACAAAGTCATTCGGGAAACACACACACACACACACACACACACACACAGATAAAATCTCCTAGGGAGCCCGGCTCATCTGAAAGCGTGACAGGCTCCCCTGGAAGCCCGCAGCTTAGACACCCAGGGGGAGCCCGAAAAAGATCCTGGTTCTACTTGTATTACATTATTTATTTGGACTCTCTGGGAATTATTTAGAGCTGAGAGGCGCAGAGCTCTGATCATTGATGCGCACCAGACAGCTACGTCCTGAGCACGGCCGCAGTGACATTCTCAGAGTATCGCCACCTCAAAAAACATATATAACACACGATCGTTTTTGCCGGCTCATATCCTTTTATGCTTCCTGTCTTTTATTTGTTCCTGATGCGTTTTGCTGCTGCGGAGCGAAGTGCGTCACCTGTTTTGTCCTCTGGTGAGTTCACCTCACTGGTGCAGCCGGCGCACACTTCGCTATTTTTGCGGTCGGTAGGTCTTTTTGAACTGCAGTTACAAGTTTTGTTATATTTAAATTCAGTTTAAACTGTGATTATGGTTACTATACATGCACAAATATAGACTATATATGTCTCGTAATTAACTTTGTCCAAAAATTAGTTCTGAAGGTTCGTTGTTTAAATGTATTTTATTTTTACCTTCTGAAGGCGCTCCACGGCAAAATACACATTGCTGAAACCCTGATATTGGACAAAGTTCTTTTGACACCCACAAAAGCACCTTTCACACTAGCATTGGCTCCGCATGGTCTGGATACCAGAGAGAGTTTCTATGTTAGCATAGCCTGCCTTTTTTCAGGGTGCAACCAGACTGTTTTTCAGCCCTCTTCCTGAGGTGGTCTGCTGCAGGTTGACCAGGGCCAACACACCCACTGCTGACTGATAAGCCGGTTCAAATTCATACCTTCCATTAGGGGAAGCCTCCGATTGGTGGGTATAATCAGCCCACCTGGGGCCTCATTTGTCAAGCTTGCTTATGCACAAAACGGGGTCGGAAAACTGCATGAGCAACTTTCCATGCAAACTTTAGGAAAAATGTGCGTTACTTTTGACTAAGGACCTTGCTTACACACATTTTGGACATGGAGAGCACCTGCAGTGCTGCTGCTGAGAAGGATAAAATTATGAAATCCTGCAGCATTATCGCTTGTACTGCTTCGTTTTCACACAGAAGACCCCCCACATGCGCGTGCGCACACACACACACACACAGCCTGAAGCGCAGAATAGGGAATGCAGAATATCAGCAGGTGGACAGATTGAGACGGATTGGCATGCGTCTGTGACTGTGTGTGTGTGTGTCCTGTCACTGTGACCCGATTGATCATGTGCCCTGGCTACTTGTACAAGGATGATCTTTGTTTGGGTGACTGGTTAGCACGCGTGACTTTCACCTGGGAGTCTGGGGATCGAATCCCGATTGGACCTTTTTTTTGTATCAGCCAGAGATCTCTCTGAAGAATTCACAACATTGACGGCTTCAGCAACGCTGTGCCACTCCGTGTATTTTCTCTTATTTGTTTTGCAATAGCACTTCCTTTCATTTCTCCACCTCACCCAATTTCTGCTTCTGTGAAATAGCGCTTCCTTGATCTGCCTTGATCTACGGTCGCCATCGTCATTGGCAGAGCGCTGCAACAGCCGGCTTATGTGTATGCATGAGATCCACAAGGCACTTTGCATTGACTATTTATGGCAGTAAGTGGGCGTGGTGAGGGCGGGATGTGACTAAAAAGCAGCTGAGAACCTTTCTAGACAGTCTCTGATTTATGAAGCGGCCATTGCATGCAGCTGTGCGTACTCGATGTTTGATAGATCACAAACCTGCTTGGCGTAAGTTTTTTTTTTTTGCTGAGCTTAAGTACGGTTTTAGTAAGGATTCTATGCAATGTTTGATAAATGAGACCCCTGGTCTTTTGGTATTGTCACGCTGGTTAACTAGGAGCTGAGAACTTCTCTGACTGCTTTCCTTGCATTCCTAAGAAAGGATGTGTGGAATCAACCGGACCAGGCTGGGGCTGCATGGTGGCTAGCTGGTAGGGCTCAACGATTTAGGAAAATAATCTAATTGCGATTTTTTTTTCTTCAGAATTGCAATTGCGATTTAATTCATGATTATTTTCTCAAGGGGCTTTTCTCATTTTTCAATTAACGGAAGCAAAAAAAAAATCTATGTAACTTGTACTGAATATAAACAAGTTCATGTATCTACATATTTATCCACATATCATATCAACAAGTTTATTTGTCTACACATACAAAAACACTCACAAGTAAAGACAAAATGTTGCATTTGTAGGTGCAAGGCTTTGCAGCCAGGAGCACATGCCTTGAAGGAGCATAGGTATTAGCATCAACTGGGCAAAAGGAGATGTTTTTCTAGACGCCAAGAAAAATTAAATGCCAAACCCCCCTGCAAAGTGTGTCACTGAGAGTTTTAAACAAAAATAATTCTTGTGCAAATATTAGTGTATTCTCCTTTAATACTAGTTATTAAAATGCAGCAGTTGCTGGATTGGTGCAGTTCAAAGTGGATTGCATCAAATAAAAGAATATTAACATAAAGGTGAGACGTGTCATAATCCCCCCCCCCCCCCCCCCCCCCCCCACAGCTGGAAAAATTCCTAAGGGAAACACTACGTTTACATGCAGCCAATATCCGGGTTATGATCGGGTTAAGGTCGGTATTCGGGTTTCTGAGTTGATCAGAATAACCCGTTTACAAGCATAAATAGAAAGAGTTACCCCTAACTTGCATAACCCGATTTAAATGCGGACGTTGGGGTAGCGTCAGGACGTGTGGACTACGTCCAGACGCAATATGCGTCATTTCCGGTTCTTCTTGTTTCGGTATCCGTGAAAACAACACGTTTCCCAGTTCGGAAGAGATAGCGACCGCGTTTGTTTGCGCTTTAGTTTCCTCGTCACTCCAAAAGTGTGGTGCTGTGCCGCGACTCGCCATGTTGCTCCCAACTTGTTGTTTACTTCCGGTGTTCTGGCGCATAGAAGACGTCTCGCTACTCAAAAGACCAAGATTCCTTGTGAACAGAGCATGTGCAGAACACACGCTTTGATGGGGATATCCCGGTATGCGTTTACACGACCAAACATTCGGGTTAGAAAAGGGTTACCCCAGGTGTAGTAACCGGGTTTTTAAATACCCGGTTATGAGCATATCCGGGTTTTTGGCGGTGTTTATATGGACCTGCGGAACCGGGTTATTGTCAATATTCGGGTTTTAAAAGGGTTACTGGCTGCATGTAAACGCACTCACAGGTTACGCATTAAGAACTGTTGTGATTGGTGGATCCCAGGGTGTATCAGGCCCACAAAAACTTAAAGCATCACTTTACGTCAATTAACGTATTGCCTGATCTTATACTGGAATACATGGTGCTTTACCAGTTGTTCCTATATTTTATGCCGTCATGCTTACTTAGATGCCCACACACAATAAAATATCAATTCATGAATTATTTTTTAGAATCTTTTTCAGGCCATTCTGTTTTTTTTAATAATGATTGTAAATATGTTTGACCAAGAATGAGGTGGTTGTAACTGTCTGGTTCAGGCCTAATGGTTTGATAGTTTTGATGGATACGCAGAGTTCAGTGAGAGCATGGATTAACACACCTTTGTGTTCGACACTTTTTTCTACTTGGTGCTTTATGTAGAATAATTCAGGATGCTGCATCTTTCTGGCTTGAATTTGTGTGGAAAACCATTTTGATCTGAAACACACCAGTCCTCTACAAAGCCGTTGGGACTGGGCCAGAGTCCCAAACCTTTGGCCTTCTTGGCCTTTCTTTGTTCCTCCACCGCACATAACACAGCATCAGCATGCTCTCCGGCACTTTAGCAACATCAACAGTGTGTTTTTCCTCTGTTATTGCGTTGCAAGTAGTGATGGGAGCAGTATGTTAAGCAGAACCGTGTGTGTGTGTGGGTCAGCACAGAAGAAAATGTTGTGTTAAGGGGGCTATTATGGCTGGAGTGTGTGCATGGAGAATAAATGACATATTTTTCGATTTCAAAGCAATGCACTGTCAGTGCAACCAAGTTGGAAAGCAGCCAGGAAGAAACCTTGTCCAAGATAATGCAGTCATTCATAGTTTGAACAAACAGGTGACTTAACATCTTTTAGGTCAACAAGAAAAGGTGATTTCAAACTAAACACCAGGTTCTCCTCAGTTTTATTACTTTTAAAGAGCAAGTCACCCCCTACCAGAGTGTTACTCCACTCCCACTTCCTGTTTGAAAAATGAAACAAATGCTGTTCCCTAGCAGACTGAGAGGGCGGAGCCGCTAACAAATACACACACATAGGCTCGCAACAACATTGTGACATCATATGGTACCAGCAAACATTCTAGGGTACCTCTTAGCCAATAGCGATGGCAGATTTAAATTAAAATGCAGTGCAGAGTTTTTACCTGACAACGGCACAACACTGACAGTTTTAGGCAGAAAATTAAAATTTTAACTAAAGTGCAAAACTATTGACTACACGCAGCATGATTAGACACACATTTTTATAGTTTATCAGAAAAAAAAGTTGATTTTGGGGGTGACTTGCTCTTTAACAAAGCTTACTATGAGAAGTTATCCTGCTAGGAAAGGTGTGAGGCCTGTGGATATTATGAATGTCTTGTTCCTCCACACCGTGGCACAGAGCTGTACCAACTTCTCTTACGTCACAGATCTGTTTATAGAAGAGGAAAGTTGAGGCCAAGCATTGCTAATCCCGTGTTGGTACGCTGCCTGCTGGAGGAGCTCACCTGAATGAGCTCTTGTTTAAAACATGACCTACTTTTCTTAGTTTTTTCTCTTCATTGTGCCATTATTTACACGCATCATCAAAGTAAATCGAGCATTAGTGTATTGTTTTGGTCAATATGTAAACCTTTGATTTGTACAGATGGGTACTTTTTCCATGGTTTTATAAATATTATGTGCAAATGTTAAAATGTAAATAGGAGTTTATGACTGTTACCTTATGATGTGTTATTTCATTCATTGTTTTCTCTTTTGCAGACTGGTGTCGTCCATCCATGCTCTTATGGCTACCACAGCAGGGGTCATTGTTGTTGCATCGTGTCAAGGCAACGTTATTTATGACAGGTCAGTCTTCATGTCTGCCACAGATGCCATGCATGAGAAAAACTGTTGCAAAGCACCTCTGTGAGACGTAACTCATACAGCGTTTACATAAACAGTCAGCTGTTGGATGTTATGTCAGCAAATCCCAGTTTCCCCATTTAAAAGCCGCTCCATGTTGTTTTTTCCTGAGAAGCTTTTCGCCCAGAGCCCCTTTACCTTTAGATTAGGCACCTAGCTGCACATATGTGGTAACGTATCATTAGCGTCTTTATGCAGTTTAGAGTGTGACGCTAGGCTAATGCTAGCCTCTTAATCCTCCTGAGTCAGCAGCCTGACCCAGGCAGTCCCAGTTTTCAGGTTGCTAATCTCAGTCACCAGCTCCCACTCCCCTCCCCTTCGCCCAGCGAGCTTAAATCCTTCACAACGCTGCTCAGTTCTGCTGTCCAGTGACGTGCCGTGAGCCTGGAGCATACCAGACACATGCACCAGAGTCAGACCCACAAAGTTATATCGCGATGTGTCATTTCATTTAGCTGTCTTTGTCTCATTTACAGCAGCTTTTGAGACTGTTTCAGCAGGAATTATCCCCATTGTGTGTTTTGCTCTTTTCTAAGCCTTGACACCAACCTAAGCTACTAAAAGAACAAGGATTTTATAGACTGTAGTTTAACATTAAATCATTCTTGCTGTTGTAAAAAAAAAAAAAAAAAAAAAAGCTTAAAACTAAAATGCAGAACTACAACCACCTTGTGGTAGAATACACCCTTTAATGACATCCTTATTGGCTCACTGAGACTTGGCTCTGTGAGATGGATCTTTTTATTTTTATTATTACATTTGAAACTAAATCATTTGTAGTTTATTTTGCCCAAACACGACGAGTACTATTCCAGCCTAACTCTAATGATGTAGCTTCCAATCCGCCCGGAGCTGTTTGTTGTGCCTTCCTGCGTTTAATCATCGTCCTCTGCCTTTAAGAACTAAAGAACCAAGTGAAAGGTCAGAGGTCATCAGCTTGGAGCTGCCTTGCCGCTTGACTCAGTTTCTGTCCACATAATTAACCATCAGTGTAATCTGTGCCTAATAGAGCGCTGCGAACGTCCAAGTTGTTTTCATGTTGAAGTTGCATAAGCCCGCCTGGAGCCTTTACAATAATGTGCTTGTGAGAGTTTGGATGAACAAAGAGCACGTTTCTTCTTTTAAACTAAAGGTCATTTTGGCTTGTTTTCATTAGTCTACTGTAGCATAATTCACTGTGAAGATGCTAACTAGGAACTGAACATAAAATGGCCAAAGTGACCCGCTTGTCTTAAGTAAGAAATTATGACTTTGACTGGATTTTTGTTTAAGATTAAAAGGATATTTTGTCTGTTGCCACATTCCCCAGATAAATGGGAAAAAGCATTTTGTAACCAACTCAGTCTTTCTCCTACTCTGGCAGTGTTCCTTTACCTTTAGCTTAGCATAAACAATGTGAATGATAATAGCTAGCATGTCGCGTGAAAAAGTTATGGAAGTGATTCAATAATCATCATCTTTCCATCCATCCTTTAGCAGGGTATCCGCGGGTCCTTAAAAAGTCTTAAAAAGTCTTAAATTTGCTTTTCTAAATTTAAGGCCTTAAAAATCCTTAAAAATGACAAATAATCCTTAAATACAGTTTCCAAAGGTCTTAAATTGCCAAAGACCCAATGAATAAGAATTTCTAGTTAGTCTTCAGCATTTTTTGTGTGTGATGTTGGCGTAAGCGGAACCGTACACATTCAGCTGGTTGTGAAAGGGGGCTATTTTTAGATGAGCACATTAGCTGGTTAAGCTAGTGGGAGCATGCGCCATGGGGAAGTGCAAGTTTAATGGTAACTGGATGGGTAATCCCACGTTCGTGACGTGGTTAGCACCGGTTCCAGGCAATAGCTGGAAATTATAGCTTAAATTTAATTTAAAAAATAGCTTAAATTTGGTCAAAGTAGCCTTAAAAAAGGTCTTAAAAAGTCTTGAATGTGGCTCCCTTAAACCTGCAGATACCATGTTTAGTTATGAAGCACATTTAAAACTCAGTGTTACAGCTGACCAAAGTGCTGTACATACAAGGGATGTAAGCCATAAAAATGGTGGCAAAGCAAGACCCGCCCAAACTATACTGACAATAAAATACACAATAAATGAGTGATTCCAACAAGAAGGCAGGAGACAAGGAGAGTAAAAACGATGGGTCTTTGTTCGCACCATTGCATTTATTTCTACTGAGGAAGGTCACCCAACTAAAACCATTCAGGGTTTCCCCCAGCGCTTTATAAGCCTGGCCACCCGCCAGGCTAAGTGTCATGCCCCGCCCCCCTCCCCAACCCTACCGTGTCCGCTGACACGAATGACGCAACGAAGCTAGCGCCCTCCATCAGCTGATACTGGTGAGAAACAGCAGTGGAGCGTGTGCAACACCCCCACCCCCGCTCTCACAGAGGAGCGCTGCAGGACGGAGTCCTAACCCCCCCCCCCCCCCCCCCCGACAGCCGAATCCGCCAGGCTTCTGGCGGGAAACCCTGCAATTTATTATGCTTTTTCACAAAATCAGGCATATGGCGTTGTGTTATAGTTGAGATATAAATAAAGTTACAAAGTAAAAAAAATTCTAAATATAAAATCCCAACAAGTAGGCTAGAAAAGTCCCACGTGATCGGTTTTCAACAGTGCACCGGTGGTTGCAACCATAGTTTGTACAAATAACGGGCATAGTTGCTCACTCTGCGCTGACTTCAGTTGGGTTTGGAGAGTGAGGAGACCTGCCCAATATGGCAGCGATGCTGTTACGCTCTCCGTAGTCCAATAGGGCGTCTACATATTCTCGTCAATGGAAAGAACCAATTGTTACTGCAGCAAAACCCTCTCATTTATTTATTAGTGCAATCTTTTCATTTCAGCCAATTAGCTGTGTGTGTGTGTGTGTGTGTGTGTGCGTGCGTGCGTGCGTGCGTGCGTGCGTGTGTGTGTGTGTGTGTGCGTGTGTGTGTGTGTGTGTGTAGTAATGCACATCCATGGTCATTACTGCCTGATTGCTGTTGACAGTTGTTACAGAAAAGCACCGAGGGTTAATACCCACATAAAACAGACACGGTCAGTTGCTGTGTAATAAATGAAAGCCGTGCATGCGGGAAAATGCCTTTTGTGTAACAATAGCTGCAGTCGGAACAGCGATGGACCGGAGTAAGGCAAAGCCATTGGAGAAGTTTACCCACAGCCATCCTCCTTGGTCAGATAAGCCAGTGAGAAAAGAGCACCATCTTTGCTGTAGAGGGCAAACTCCTCATTATCGTTTGTTTTCTTCTATTCGAACACATTTTAACCCAAAATTCATGATGTTTTACCCCTTTATTCCCTGCAGTAGCTTAAAAAGAATAGTTATAATTTAACATCTGGTAATGTATTTGTGTTCCTCAGGCACTGGCTGGCCACCCATTTTGTCATCTGGTACGGAGTCCCCTACATGACATACGATATCTTCGCTATGTACCTCAGTCACTACTACCGCTACCGCGTCAAAGGGCACGAGGACTACAAGCAGCATTCGCTGAGGACCATAAACTCCTTCGTCCGGAGAGAGTTTCTGCTGGTGCTGCATCACATCGCGCTGCTCACCATCCTTCTGCCCATCACTCTGGTAAGGGGGGGGGGGATTGAGACAGCAATGATGAGGTCATGCTGTCAGCAGTCCAGACCAACAATTAAAGAAAATGTTGTGCTCAAGGCAGCGTAGTTCGTGCTAGCGGTCCAGCTTGCTGCATTAAGATGTGAGAATTTGTCTTGCATTTTCGTTTGTAAATTTAAAATAATTCAAAATAACGCAAAAATGTACTAAACAATTATTACTAAATAAATCTGAGGGCCTTGTTTTTATTTTTGCATGCATGCACCCTGGAGCACCTTCCAAAAGAACCAGGTTAAAACAGTAGCTGGTCGGCCGCTGGCAGGAATCACCGACTACAATCTCCATCCTTCATCAGCGTTGATCAGTACAAGTCCCGCCCACTCTCCTCTACACAATCATCAAATAATTGCTTCAAATAAAATGTTTGATTAAAAAAAGAGAATTAAGAACTAGGGGTAGACCGATTTAATCCCTCTTTAGTAGAGCTGTTTTAAAGTCGGGCACATCCACGGCACGGGCAGCCCATAGCTGTTTCCTAATTTATTTCAATCTATTTTTGTGCTTTTTAAACACATCTATGTAAAAAATGCTCTAAAACATTGTCAACTCACATATTTTTAATGCTTCACTTTATTAATATTTTCAGTTGAAGAGACGATGTGTAGTTTTTACCATTAATATCTGAAAATATCCATCGAGATGTTGTTGAAAATAAATTAAATGAATCCCAGTTGTTAAAAAATATTGGCAGCTTTTTAACATACAACCATAAAATACATGGGAACTGGTCTAAGTCTTTGGGCGACGCTGTGTTTCCTTCTACGGGAGCCCGTGATGCCAAAACGATGTACTGATCTGTAACAAGCGATTAAAAAACTTTTGCCATTCATAAACGTTGATGTTTTACACATTTGCTGTGCTGAGCATAAATGAGTACACCCCCTTTTAAAGGTACGAATTTAATCAGCAGATCAAAGAACAAAAGAACAATTTCCAGATTTTTCACCAGGCTGGGCTCTACTGAACACTTGTTTAACTCCATAACATGAAATTAAGGTTAATAATATAACTTGGATCACAAAGTCTTCAGCACCAAGTCTTCTAGGCATGGAATGAACAAGTTGGCGACATATTGCAAAATCTGTCTTCTTCCATTCTTCAAGGATAATCTCTCTTAAAGGCTGGATGGAGAGGGATGCTCAACTTTCTGCTTCAGAACTGCCCACAGGTGTTGGATTGGGTTCAGATCAGCAGACATACGTGGTCGTTCAGTCACCTTCACCCTGTTCTTCTTCAGAAACACAACAGTAGCTCTAGATGTGTGTTTGGATCATTGTCGTCTTAGAAAAGTGCACGACGACCAAGTGCATGGAGTGATGGCAGCATCTTCTCCTTCAGTATAGAGCAGTACATTGTTGAGTTCACGATACCAACAATGAGATGCAGTTCCCAACACCAGCAGCACTCATGCAGCTCACATAAGGACACTGCCACCACCTGGGGTGGACTGGGACCAAAATTCAGCCCTGGCATTTTTACGAATCGTCGGCCCTCCCCATTGGGAGAGCGGTGGGGGGTGTTGCCGCCCGCGGACTCATCTCTAGGCCGAATGTGATATCTAATATAGACTGGGACTGTTAAATTACAAGCAGGGCCAGACCACTGCGACTGGGAGCCCTGGCCTTCCAGATCAGCTCATTCTCCACAGGCAGAGATCAGCAGGACATTAGCTACCTGCTAACGCGGTAAAACAACTCCTACGTTATCGCTCGACCACGTTTTTCTTGCTAAAAACGCTTGAAAAAAACTCTGTTAGCTTCGGGTTACCATGTAGCTAATGTTCTGCAGATCACCAACTGTGGAGTAGTGTCGGCCCAAGCTGGGTAAGCAGCCCACTTGGCTAAGCGGCCCACTGGGACACTGCCAGAATGCCAGATAGGCCAGTCCACCCCTGGCCACCACCATGCTTCACTGTAGGCACCACGCATTTCTCTTTGAAATGCTCACCTCACTTTTTTGTGTTTGCAAATGAACAAATCTTGTTTGCAATAAATGGCCCACTCTACTGTCCACTCCTTGTTCACTCCCCTTTATGATTCATTTTGCTGCCTCACTGCCACATAGGACTGACTGATTAGAGTTTGTTGTTGGCCTCAAGGGCAACTTGCTGGCTTCATTAGCACTTGTAAGTCATTTTGGACAAAAAGGTCTGCTAAGTACATAAACATAAACATTTGTGGGAGTGTTTTGTAGTTTGGTATCTCATAAAAAAGGAAACTAAAGGTTTTCTGACAAATGTAGTGGGGTGTACTCATTTATGCTGAGCACTGTGCTTTTTCACGTGTTGCCAGTGATGAAAGGGAGTCTGATGTGCTTGTCATTTTGCTGAAGGTGAACGATCTGATGTAGTACCCGATCAAAAATTGCACTCCTAGGGATTTTTGACCCTAATGGCTATCTGTTGCATGGTTTCCCTCAGCGCTTTATTAGCCTGGTCACCCGGCTAAGCGTGGTTCCACCCCCCGCTCCTCTACCTTCTCCGCTGACACGGATGCACTTCAGCGAAACGAACCGTGGGCGTCCCCTCCGCTTTACTGACGAGAAACGGTAGCAGAGCGATTCGTGCGCGCCTGCGCTGTCACAGATGAGGAACGGCAGCGGAGCGATTCGTGAGCGCCTGCGCTGTCACAGATGAGGAACGGCAGCGTAACGTTCTGTTGGTCATCAGCTGCAAAAGATTTCTGAGGCTTTTAAAAACTCCCAGCCTGGTTCATTACTCAAAACCGCAATCATGGGTAAGACTGCCGACCTGATTGCTGTCCAGAAGGCCGTCATTGACACCCTCAAGCAAGAGGGTAAGACACAGAAAGAAATTTCTGAATGAATAGGCTGTTCCCAGAGTGCTGTATCAAGGCTCCTCAGTGGGAAACCTGTGGGAAGGAAAAAGTGTGGCAGATCGCTGCACAACGAGAAGAGGTGAACGGACCCTGAGGAAGATTGTGGAGAAGGCCTAATTCCATACCTTGGGCAGTGGACTGAGTCTGGAGTAGAAACATCTAGAGCCACCGTGTACAGGCGTGTGCAGGAAATGGGCTACAGGTGCCGCATTCCCCAGGTCAAGCCACTTTTGAACCAGAAACAGCATCAGAAGCGCCTGACCTGGGCTACAGAGAAGCAGCACTGGACTGTGGCTCAGTGGTCCTGAATTGGAATGTTTATTATGTGAAGTGCCTTGAGACGACTCTGGTCGTGATTTGGCGCTACATAAATAAAATTGAATTGAATTGAATTGGTCCAAAGTACTTTTTTCAGATGAAAGCAAATTTTGCATGTCATTCAGAAATCAAGGTGCCAGAGTCTGGAGGAAGACTGGGCAGAGGGAAATGCCAACATGCCTGAAGTCCAGTGTCAAGTACCCACAGTCAGTGATGGTCTGGGGTGCCATGTCAGCTGCTGGTGTTGGTCCACTGTGTTTTATCAAGGGCAGGGTCCATGCAGCTAGCTATCAGGAGATTTTGGAGCACTTCATGCTTCCATCTGCTGAAAACTTAATGGAGATGAAGATTTCACTTTTCAGCACAACCTGGCGCCTGCTCACAGTGCCAAAACCACTGGTGAATGGTTTACTGACCATGGTAGTACTGTGCTCAACTGGCCTGCCAACTTTCCTGACCTGAACCCCGTAGAGAACCTGTGGGATATTGTGAAGAGAAAGTTGAGAGACGCAAGACCCAACACTCTGGATGAGCTTAAGGCCGCTATCACAGCATCCTGGGCCTCCATAACACCTCAATTCAATTCAGTTCAATTTTATTTATATAGCGCCAAATCACGACAAGAGTCGTCTCAAGGCACTTCACATAATAAACATTCCAATTCAGGTCAGTTCATTAAGCCAATCAGAAATAATGTTTCCTATGTAAGGAACCCAGCAAATTGCATCAAGCCACTGACTAGTGTCAGTGACTATACAGCAATCCTCATACTAAGCAAGCATAAAGCGACAGTGGAGAGGAAAACTCCATTTTAACAGGAAGAAACCTCCAGAGAGTCCTGGCTCAGTATAAGCAGCCATCCTCCACGACTCACTGGGGATCGAGAAGACAGAGCACACACACACACAAACACACACACACACACACACACACACACACACACACACACACACACACACACAGTAGTGTTTCTATGGTTACACCGTGATTGCTTAGTAAATACCGTAAATCCTCTAATACAGGCCCGGGCCTGTATTTGACTCAAGCTCATCAAGCTCCAGGCCTTTATTGGAAGGAGGGCCAGTATTAGAGGCAGGCCTCTATTTCTATTTGAGCAAAATGAACTAATGGTTCGCTGGAGTTTTTGACAATTAAAATTGCGCCCACATTTTCAAAGTTAAACACATTTCTTTTAACAACGGTAGTTTCTGCTTCAGCCATCTCCCCCCTCCCCCTGCGCAGCAGCCGCAAACTCACGGATGCGCCTGCAGCCTCTCTGAGTTCCTGCTGCTCTAAACATTAAAATAATTATTTCATTTTCTGTTCCTCACTTCTGATTACCTTCAGTGGTGTCTGTTTGTTGCAACACCAGGTACAAAAACTAACTTGTTTTTATTTGACTATTTTTCTGTCCTGTCTGTTTATTATCTTCCTGCATCTCCTCTCAATCCTAAAGAGAAACTGCTACCTGGGTTCATATATATTCACCTCATGAGTTACCTTTGAACTGCAGTTCTAATAGATCTACCAACCGCAAAAACAGCGGAGCGCTTGCTGTTTGGCGGCCGTATCAGTGATCAGTGCATCGGAGGACAAGGTGATGCCCGCAGCGCCCCGCTCCACAGCAGCGAAACGCATCAGGCGCAAATAAAAGACAGAAAACATTAAAGGAAATGAACTGACATGAACGATCACGTGTCAGTACCTACGGTCTGGCACAGCGCGTTGCTGATCACAGAGAATGTGATCATACGATAATTCAATAGGCAGCGTGGTTACACAGACGCGGAAGTGATAGCGTCGGTGAAACGCCGGCTGTTCTAGGAAACCCCCGAGCGTTCGAGCGTCAACGAAGTGACACGGAAATGCCGGGCTTTCCAGAAGTAAGTAAGATAACTTACTATGAGCTGATAGTTCGTTGGATTGATCGGTAGGTTGGAAACTCTGATCGTGAATCTGAAGAAACGATGACTGAGTGGTGAGCTGGAAAGGCGACTTCCGTTTATAGCCGCGGTTTGTGACGTAGGTGCGACGTGGAGGGAATCCCCGCGAGGGGCATGCTGGGAGTCCCTACTTCGCGGATTTTCACCTATCGCGGCCAGGTCTGGAACGCATCTACCGCGATAAACGAGGGATTACTGTAGTTCATACAACCCCTACTGCTGCTCTCCAGAGTGTTCTGCAGCATAATCAGCACGTTCTCTTTGAACTTGATAGTGTAATGACCTGGCTGGGGTTGTAAGCCAGGTGCATTCTGGGTATTGTGTTATATGTGTTTCCTATCGTTCTGCTAGTTCCTATGTGCTGATTTGCGTGTTGTGTGAGTGTTATGTAAGCCACAGGGAAGGTGATGTGTGTTCTGTGGAGCGGGTTGAATTAGCATGGTTAACTGACACCATGACTCTGTGTGGTAGGAGCGTGATAGAGGATCGTGTCTGTAGCGTTACAAAGTGTTGAAGAAAAAGCCTCATAAAGGTCTGCTGAATACCTACTGCCTTCTGCTGGTTGATTTGGGGACTACCGCTGGGACGCTCGTACTTGCTTGTTAATTCCATCCGGCCACAATAAGAGACCGGCCATTATTTACCTCCGCTGACTCTGACACCGGCCAAAATTGGAGACCCGGCTTTTAATTGAATACCGGCCTGTATTAGAGGATTTACGGTATTCTATTTGGCGAGAGATAAACTTTATTGTATTTATCCTAGTGGATCTATAATTAAACGGATAAACTAGTAGTAGCACATTCAACATCAAGGAAACAAAAAGTTATTATCAGGAGAGGGAGAAAGTGGTTAGCAGCAGTGTGCTAGACGATGGCCTCCTCCATGAGGCCACCACAGCTCAGCAGAACATCACTGTAGCTTCTTCTGGGGAGAAAAACACTTAGAGAGAAAATAAAGTTAACACCTGAAATAGCAGGAAATAATAAAGTTAAAGAGCAGATAGTAGAAGAAAGCAGTAGAGTGTGAAAAGTGGTCAGTGTATCCTCCAGCAGTCTAAGCCTATAGCAGCATAACTACAGAGATAACTCTGGATAATCTATCCTATTTAGATGGAGGCATGTTGGAGTCAGGGCAAGGGAGAGTCGTCTGTACCGACTGTACACTCCACCTCCCTCTACTCCCCCACTTGTCCTGATCTAGGCTAACATCAGATTTTAACCATAGACCCTATCAAATAAAAATGTTTTGAGCCTATTCTTATAAGTAGACAAGGTGTCTGCCTCACGGACTAAGGCTGGGAGCTGGTTCCACAGGAGAGGAGCCTGATAGCTAAAAGATCTGCCTCCCATCCTAATTTTAGATATTCTGGGAACCACCAGTAGACCTGCAGTCTGAGAGCGAAGTGCTCGATTAGGAACATATGGAACAATCAGATCACTGATGTATGATGGCGCTTGATTATTAAGAGCATCCTGGGCCTCCATAACACCTCAGCAGTGCCACAGGCTGATTGCCTCCATGCCACGCCACATTGAAGCAGTCATTTCTGCAAAAGGATTTTCGACCAAGCATTGAGTGCATAACTGAACATAATTATTTGAAGGGTGACTTTTTTTGTATTAAAAACACTTTTCTTTTATTAGTCGGATGAAATATGCTAATTTTTTGAGATAGGAATTTTTGGTTTTCATGAGCTGTACGCCAGAATCATCAATATTAGAAACAATAAAAGGCTTGAACTACTTCAGTTGTGTGTAATGAATCTAATATATATGAAAGTCTAATGTTTATCAGTACATTACAGTCGATAATGAACTTCATCACAATATGCTAATTTTTGAGAAGGACCTGTATTACGTTGTTAGGCGATGCCATTTATGTCCATTATTGACTCTTTATGGATGTTTGATGACCCACATGACTCCTGCTTTAGGAGTGAGTGTTCCAGAGGAAACAGGCAGATAGAGACTACTGACATAGAAGGGATGCAGGGAATGCTTTACTGATTAACAATCTTTCTGCATCTCAGATATTGAACTGTGACTTTGGTGTAGCGCTTTGAGCATTTCACAGAAATTAGCTAATGTTTTTACAAAAGGATGCAAAACTGTTGCAACATACTTAAAAATCCCAAAAGGTCACTAAGTGTGTGTGTGTGTGTGTGTGTGTGTGTGTGTGTGTGTGTGTGTGTGTGTGTGTGTGTGTGTGTGTGTGTGTGTGTGTGTGTGTGTGTGTTGGGATGTTGGATAAGTATGCTGCAGCTCTAGAATGGAAGATTTCTCCATTTGATGTAGCAGATATATATACAGTGGGGCAAAAAAGTATTTAGTCAGCCACCGATTGTGCAAGTTCTCCCACTTAAAATGATGACAGAGGTCAGTAATTTTCATCATAGGTACACTTCAACTGTGAGAGACAGAATGTGAAAACAAATCCATGAATTCACATGGCAGGATTTTTAAAGAATTTATTTGTAAATCAGGGTGGAAAATAAGTATTTGGTCAATAACAAAAATTCAACTCAATACTTTGTAACATAACCTTTGTTGGCAATAACAGAGGTCAAACGATTACTATAGGTCTTTACCAGGTTTGCACACACAGTAGCTGGTATTTTGGCCCATTCCTCCACGCAGATCTTCTTGAGAGCAGTGATGTTTTGGGGCTGTCGCCGAGCAACACGGACTTTCAACTCCCTCCACAGATTTTCTATGGGGTTGAGGTCTGGAGACTGGCTAGGCCACTCCAGGACTTTCAAATGCTTCTTACGGAGCCACTCCTTTGTTGCCCGGGCGGTGTGTTTGGGATCATTGCCGTGTTGGATGACCCAGCCACGTTTCATCTTCAAAGATCTCACTGATGGAAGGAGGTTTTGGCTCAGAATCTCACCATACATGGCCCCATTCATTCTGTCCTTAACACGGATCAGTCTTCCTGTCCCCTTAGCAGAAAAACAGCCCCAAAGCATGATGTTCCCACCCCCATGCTTCACAGTAGGTATGGTGTTCTTGGGATGCAACTCAGTATTCTTCTTCCTCCAAACACGATGAGTTGAGTTTATACCAAAAAGTTCTACTTTGGTTTCATCTGACCACATGACATTCTCCCAATCCTCTGCTGTATCATCCATGTGCTCTCTGGCAAACTTCAAACGGGCTTGGACATGCACTGGCTTCAGCAGCGGAACACGTCTGGCACTGCAGGATTTGATTCCCTGCCGTTGTAGTGTGTTACTGATGGTGACCTTTGTTACTGTGGTCCCAGCTCTCTCAGGTCATTCACCAGGTCCCCCCGTGTGGTTCTGGGATTCTTGGTCACCGTTCTCATGATCATTTTTACCCCACGGGATGAGATCTTGCGTGGAGCCCCAGATCGAGGGAGATTATCAGTGGTCTTGTATGTCTTCCATTTTCTGATAATTGCTCCCACAGTTGATTTTTTTCACACCAAGCTGCTTGCCTATTGTAGATTCACTCTTCCCAGTCTGGTGCAGGTCTACAATTCTTTTCCTGGTGTCCTTCGAAAGCTCTTTGGTCTTGGCCATAGTGGAGTTTGGAGTCTGACTGTTTGAGGCTGTGGACAGGTGTCTTTTATACAGATAATGAGTTCAAACAGGTGCCATTAATACAGGTAACGAGTGGAGGACAGAAAAGCTTCTTAAAGAAGTCGTTACAGGTCTGTGAGAGCCAGAGATTTTCCTTGTTTGAAGTGACCAAATACTTATTTTCCACCCTGATTAACAAATAAATTCTTTAAAAATCTTGCCATGGGAATTCATGGATTTTTTTTCACATTCTGTCTCTCACAGTTGAAGTGTACCTATGATGTAAATTACTGACCTCTGTCATCGGTGGCTGACTAAATACTTTTTTGCCCCACTGTGTATGTATGTATGTATGTATATATATATATATATATATATATATATATATATATATATATATATATATATATATAAAGGTGAATGGGTTACCTCAAATGCATTACTGAGGTTAAGGATCCCCTGTGACAATGTCATGAGCTCTCTAATACAGTCCTCTGCCAGTAATGCATTCTCATCATTGTGCTCTAATGTTGTGCAGTGGTTTCAAGTCGTTCCCTACAAAAAGCTGCATTATTAGAAAACAGACAGCGCTCAACACCCTGGGTTACTCAAATCATTTTCAGGCCACAAATCTGATTTCATCTCATGTTGAACTGATGTAGTTGTTGCCAAGCAGTTAAAAAGCAGGTCACATCCATTAAGTTTTACCCAAAAAATGCTCATTATACTGAAGCGTTTTACTGTGTAATACAATTATAATTATATTCTTTATATTTATAAGCCTGTTCAGAAAACCATGGAAACCTAAAGAACATTATCTACTAAAGCCGAGCTTAACCCGAAAAGATTCATTTGTTTTCTCGCATTTTGTTTGGTGAAGTTTTTCTTTAAAATGAGAAATCGCTGCTCGCTCTCTGATCCATCCTGCTCACACTCTCCGACGGAAGAGGAGAGCATGCGCTGATGGCCCAATCACCGGACACACGGCAGCGTTAGAAGCAGATGGCAGCTTGTTAATCAATTTCCACAGACAATTAAGACACATTTTCGCCTAATTTACTCACTGACAACGCAAAAAAATTAATTAATAAATAAATTATGTATTGTCCGCATATACTGTCCAAATATTGATGACCCTCCATTCTTTCATAATTTTTTCTCTGTACTCTCCAAACACTTGGACTGTCCACTTATACTTGGAGGTGATTTTAATTTTTGGATGGACACTTTAACAGACAGGCTCAGTACAGCTGGGACTCAGCGCAGTTGGCAATCCACTAACATAGTTAAACAGTACATGATGTACATTATGGGCTTTGTGATGCATGGCGATCTCTTCATCCTAACCGTAGAAAGTATACTTTTTTCTCACACGTACATCACTCTCATTCACGTTTGGATTATTTTCTAGTCAGCAGCTCATTGTTGGCTAACATTTCAGACACTGAGATACACCCCATAGCTGTCAGCGACCATGCTCCGGTTTCTTTAACTCTGGTAAACAAGAAGACAATCCCACCAAACAAAAACTGGAGGTTTAATACATCACTGCTTAAAGACGAAGGTTTTATTGAGTTTTTTTTTAAAGAGTGGGCTTTACATTTAGAACATAATGACCTGCCTGGAACATCAGCATCTATTCTCTGGGAGGCAGGAAAGGCAGTGATGAGAGGTAAAATAATCTCTTTCTCATCACATAAGAAAAAAACAGAAAACAAACGTATTCAGGAGTTAGAAGAAATCATCAAGTCTTTAGAGGCATCCACAGAAGAAGAGTTACCCCCAAATTCCACTACCTGCGCTCCGCTCCGCTCCGACACGAACTCCGGAGCAAAATCGGTCCCGTTGTAGTCAATCAGAGCAATTCCACTACTGCGGCCGTGCTCCGGCAGCGCGGCGCCGTGCGCCGCCCTCTGTTCCGGCGTCTGGCAAAAATAGAATCGATCCTATTTTCGCCGGACGCTGGAGCACCTCCGCAGTAAATGGACAGAAATCACAACTGCCCAACAGGAAAAGGAGCAAGCACAACTTCCGTTTTTCACAATAAATCGATAAACAAAATGCATTTTTTGTTTCATATGCACAGGTTTAACAACTTTTAACAACTATCAATGGTGACTGAAGTTTAAATGCACAAAGGTAAGTCATAAATACAGTTTCTACTATCAAAGTAGTCACACTTTGCTGATCCAAACACTGCTGATCTCTCAACACAAATGATGGGCAGATTAAACAGTTCATGCCGATGCTTCTTCCACACAACGGGTGTTTGGATCTAACTTCCGCGTTTATTGCTTGGACTGTATTGCAAGATCTCGAAAATCCTGCGCATGCTTGTTTGCCCACCTCAGGTCTGCGCACCGGAGCGGAGCCGTTGTAGAGCAGGTAGCAGTAAAAATTGAGTTCGGAAGCGAGCGGCTGCAGAAGGCGGGGGCGGACCGGAGCGGAGGTAGTGGAATTTGGGGGTAAATGAGCAAATTACGATAAGCTAAATTAGAACTTCTTGGAATTATTGACAAAAAGACACCATTTTTAGCACAAAGACTACGATTAGAAAACTTTGAACATAGTAATAAATCAGGTAAATTTTTGGCTAGCCAGTTAAAAATGAATAAAGTGAAAACTACCATATCTGCTGTTAAAGACTCAACCGGGAATATAGTTTATGACCCTGAAAGAATAAACAACACTTTCAGAGACTTTTACCAAACTTTGTACTCACCACAGATAAACCCATCAGATAACGAGATCAATGAGTTCCTTGACAGGATAACACTTCCTAAATTATCAGACAGCCAAGCTACAGTCCTGGACTCGCCACTAACATCAGCTGAGCTCCAGGAAGCCCTTAAATCCATGACTAATAGGAAAGCTCCAGGTCCAGACGGGTTTTCAGCAGAGTTCTACAAAGAATTCTGGATCATTCTGGCTTCAACATTTTTCAGAATGGTGAGGGAAATTGAAGAGAGCGGCAGATTACAGCCAAACATGAATACAGCCAATAATAGTCTCTTGTTAAAACCAGGCAAAGACCCGGCATTTCCTACCAGCTATCACTCAATTTCTCTTATTAATGTTGATCTCAAAATAATTTGTAAAGTCCTGGCAACAAGATTAGAGAAGGTAACCCCCTTCATAATACACCCTGACCAAACTGGTTTCATTAAGGGTAGACAGTCATCCACTAACTCACATAGATTACTTAATTTGATAGATTTCTCTTACAGTAGAAACATAGAAACTAGTATATTATCTCTAGATGCAGAAAAGGCTTTTGATAGAGTTAATTGGAAGTTCTTATTTGCAACTTTACATACATTTGGTTTTGGGAACTTCTTCATAAACTGGCTACAAACATTATACAGTTCACCAACTGCACGTGTAAGGACAAACGACCAAATATCAGCTAGCTTCTGTCTTCAGAAGGGGAACAGGCAGGGATGCCCACTCTCCCCCTCACTGTTTGCTATTTTTATCGAACCACTAGCGGCAGCAATTAGGCAAACAACAGATATTAAAGGGATAGATTGTAAGAAAAATAGAACATAAGATCAGTCTTTATGCAGATGATGTTTTACTCTTTCTCCAGAATTCTCAATCCTCTCTCTCCCATTCAATAGAACTGATAAACTCTTTTTCAAGGTTTTTCAGATTACTCTATAAACTGGTTAAAATCCACAGTTCTACCAATTAATTTCTCTTTTGTCAATTTGCTTAATACACAATTGGAGTCAGGAAATATCACATACCTGGGAATTAATATCTCTCCCAAGCTGGCAGATCTAACCAAACTAAACTACATCCCACTTTTAAGGAAAGTGGAAGATGATCTTGCAAGATGTAAATCCTTACCGATATCACTCATGGGGAGAGTTGCTACAATTAAAATGATGGTCTTACCCAGAATAAATTACTTATTTTCAATGATTCCAAACAAACCACCAGCTGACTGGTTTAAATCTCTGGACTCCTCAATTACCAAATTCCCTTGGCAGGATAAACCTCAACGAATTAGCTTAGAAATGCTTCAGAAGACCAAAGACAGAGGAGGACTGGATTTAACCAACTTTTATTATTATTTCTTAGCCAACAGGCTGCAATATATAGCAAGATGGTTGCAAGATAACCCACTAGATGAGTCTTGGTTAGATATAGAACAGACACTTTGCAATACGATAGAGCTTTCAGACTTACCATTTATTAGCTCAAGCATAAGAAAACATGAAAGCTTCAAAAGTATTAGTATCAGCACCTCTCTGACAGCATGGTGGGAGTATCTTAAAATGACAGTCTTCACTAGTACCATGCAGACGCACACCTATCTGGAATAATCCTGACATTTTGCAAAATAACCAAATGATGAACCTTCCGGACTGTAAAAATAAAGGAATCCCATACCTGGAACACATATATGAAGGATTGGACTTCATCCCATTTAATCGAATAGTCTCCCAATTTAGAATGGATAAGAATAGCTTTTTAGAATATCACCAAATTAAATCTGTAGTCAAGCAAAAATTTAAGCTCAATAAAATAGAATTACAAACACCACCAAGGGTATTAGACTTCTATAATCTCAACCCCCAGAACTACTGTCTAAAGTATATAAGACACTGTCCAAAATAGACGATAGAATAGCAATCGCTATTGAAAAATGGGAGGTGGATCTATCAGTTAGCTTTGACCAGAACTTCTGTTCCCAAACTTGTTTAAAAACTTTTCAAATGATCAGACACCCCAATTTACAATTAATTCAGAACAAAATTCTATGCAGAGTACACTATACAGGTCATTGCATGTTCAAGATGGGGTTTGTGTCATCTGACACCTGTACACACTGCACAAGCAACGTTCCTGACAATTACATTCACTCACTGTGGTCCTGTCCACCTGTCCAGAAATTTTGGGGTAGAGTGTGTGAGGATCTGTCAAAATGTTCAAGTGGTGCTCGCTACAGAACCACAAAGGCGGAGCTGCACCAGAAGGTGGAGCTGCACCAGAGTCAGCCCCGCCCATTCCAGAATCAGCCCCGCCCATTCTATCAGAGTCAGTCCAATTCCTTCCAGTTGTCAGACTTTATAGCATTCTGGAACCAAAGAGGGTGTTATAGCTAAAAAATGCAAGATTGAGGACGGAGTTGAGAAGTGAATTGAACAGTTTTTGTAAAGGTTCCATATAATAAAAATCTAACTTTTGGAACTTTTAATCATGTTATATTGTCATTTCCTCATAAGAAACACGCCAAAGCCATTTTTGGCCTCATTCATGCATTTTCTTCCCATCTCAGCTTCAATTTGGTCTCCTCCCCCGAAGCGGGTCTGGACTTGGTTCTCAAATCTGGATATTCTGTGAATTTTCTGACAAATTATTTCTGAAATGACTTCTACTGAGACACCGCCGGAAAAATCATACATCCCATCTACAAAGACACACCGGATAGCACAATCAAATGTAATGCCACCCAACTTTTATCAGATGTGGTGGTGTAGTGGTTATGGTGTCAGGTTGACATGCAGTTTTGCGCAGGTTCGCCTCCCAGTAGTGGAAATATTCTATAACCCCTTTTCCTATTTCTAGCTACACTTGCCAGTACTATGTTTACAACAATTTATTGGTATGCCGTTTAACATATAATGACTAATGTGGTTTTTTATTTATTCATTCGTTTATTTAGCCAGCGTGAGTCCATCTGTGAGCAGAGTTTCAACTAAAATGCTGTTTAGGAACGACCAAATACAAAGAACTTGTAGAGACATAAATATTTAGCTGAAAATGAACATTACAACTAAAATATGAACAAATTAAATGTTTCAGCTGGCTAAATAGATTGTTGCCGACCCCACCGAGAATCCAACCAGCATCAGCTGAGGGGAAAGCAAAACTTAAATCAGACGATCTTGCCACTGGACTACCAGAACCCACATGGTATTGTTACATGCTGTTGTACAGGAGTTTTGTTAGAGTGGCTGTGGGCAGATATTCGCTAAAAGAAACCTTTTCATTTCGGAATATATTCAGACTTTGTCATGTAGCAAGTTATATTTATCTTGTTTAATTGGAGCATAGAACATAGCATTAACGACTGTAAACTAGTAACAGCCGTAATTCATGTGGGTCAGGTTAGTTTGCGATAAAGTTGAAAAACAAAAACGGAAGTCAGTGGGCTAGGCTGAGTTTGCGTGAATGGGCGGGGCTGACTCTGGTGCAGCTCCACCTTATGGTGCAGCTCCGCCTTTGTAGTTCTGCAGCGAGCACCCTCTCAAAATGTTTGAAATGTCATATCCCAACTTCCCCCTCTCTTTGTTTACTGGGAAACCTGGACGATGTGCCGATTGAAACATCTTTGGTTCACGTGGTTCGGACTGCCATATGCATCACTAAGAAAACTATCCTCTTGAATTGGAAAAATAGAGAAACTCTCTGCATTAACCAGTATAGAAATCTTTTTTTAGATCATATTACACTTGATTTCGCCTCTGCGTCCACTTCAAATCAATCTCTCTGGGCTCCTTTGATCGGTTCCATCACGTAGCGATGATGGGGGACCATTAATATTGTCCTGCGGGATGATGTAGGTGGGGGGGAGGGTTTGAGTTTGGAGTATCCGGATGTTCCCTGGAGGTGGGTTCACTGGGGGTGTCTGGGACTGGGGGGCCATTGCCCCCCTCTGGAGGTGCTTGGGTTGCCTCGGGGGGTGGACTATTGGCGGTTGTGAGTGGGGCCCCTTGGAGGTCTTGGCGGCGGCCATGGGTCACTGCCTGGCAGCTTTGTTGCCCCTGGGCAGGTCTGGGTGGGGGCCTGGGGGCTTGGGGTGTAGGGGTGGCCGGCCCCGTGGGGGGATCTGGGCGGGGCCGTGGGGGTTGGGTCCGTGGGGGTCGGGTCCTTACATGTATGCTGCCGGGAAGAAGGCAGGAACATGCAGCAGTGCCTGGCCCGGGTTCAAGGGCCTCGGGTAGACCTTGGCTCCTCTGCTGTCCCATCACAGGGGAGGGGGAGGTCCAGGAGGGGGAGGACCGGGGGAGGTCCAGGAGGGGGAGGACCCAACCTTACCTGGATGTCCTATGTCTTATATATTCTGGAAGTTGTGCAAATGCAGGGATGGGCATAGATATTTTGCTGGGTTGGGGCTGGGTTGGTGCCCTCGGACTCCGTGAGGCTCTGCAATGCTGCTGCTTTGGGCCCTGGCAGGATGGGCTGGGGTCTCCATGCCCTGGGTGGCAATTTGACAACACAGGTGCCTATTGGGGCCAGTGGGGGAGCTGGCTCCCTGGAGGGCTAAGCCCAACCAGCCATTCCTCCCCATCCCTGCATATTTTTCTCCTCCTGCTCCCTCACATCATCACACAAACATGCACATAGGACCTTGGGGGGTGGACAAGTCAGGGAGTGCGGGTATGGACCCATTTTTGTCTTTGGTTGTATGTGCATGTGTGAGCATGAGGGAGGGAGTGTGCAACTGTGTTTGTGTATGACTGTATATGTCAGGTGGGGCCTTTGACTCCTCTCTTCTCCTGGGACTTCTTTTGATGATATAGATCTTCGTCTCCCCTCCCCCTGCCACACCTGGTGTGGGGTGTGGTGCCTTGGTCTGCCTGAATGTTCGTGGCTCCCGGGTCAGGGTGTTTAAGATTTTTGGTGTCTGCTTGATCAAGGAAAACTTGAAGCCAACAGAAAACAGAAGCCAACACTCTCAAATGGTTTTCCCCTGTGGTTGCCTGGTGGGGTCTGGGTCCCTGGGCTCTGCTGGGTCCCCGGCAGGGGTGGTCGCCCCTGGGTCCCGGGCTCGGCCGACTAGGGGGTGGGAGGCTGCGGGCAGGCCTGTGGGCTTGCCGCTGATATCTCCCGGGACTCTGCCGGCTGCTGGTTGTGGACCCCTGGGGCGATCCTCTGTGCCTCTCGAGGGGGGCGGGAGCCTTTCTGGTTGCAGTCTCCTTGGGGGTTCCTGTGTTCTGGGGCAGCGCCTGGATCTCTGGGACTTGGGGCTCCCCCCGTCTCCTACACATCTTTGGGGGGCAGATCTGTGGTCCCTCACACTCTATTGGACACTCCTATAGAGAAACCTTACATAAACAAGCGTGTGTACACACACAGGTGCTCACATGGTGCTCTCAAAAGTATGGGCTTGGGCACGTTCAACACATGTCTTAAGGCTGTGGTTGGCACTAAATGCACTGTGATTTATTATCGTGTGATTGTTCAGTTAAACAATGTTGATTTTATATTTCATCATCAGGTTGACGCAGTGATCGCTTGCTCCTGATGTATTGTTGTGTGTCCCATTTTTTTCTATTCTTCCTCTATCTGCAGGTCTAGTAGCAGACTCTTACTCATTATTGTTTATTTTTGTGGAACCCTCACCCCCTTCCACCCTCTATCTTCCCCTCTTGTCTTTTCCTTTCTCTTTCACCTCTGACTCTGTGTCTGGTCGGAAGTACAAAGCATTCAACAACAATAACAATAAAGTTTAAAGTATCAGGCGTGACATTAAAAGCAGACGCTTTGATGCTCCACCTGAGAGTAAATCTGTAAGGCTTGTTACCAGCATTCAGACATCAATTCCATTTGCTTCACAGCCAGACAGGACACGGTTAAAAATAATAATAAATTAAAGAGAGAAATTTTTGACTTTTGTTAAACCAGACATTTACAGCAGTCAATAAGAGCAAAGGAAATACTGTGAAATTCACTATTTA
Source organism: Nothobranchius furzeri (assembly GCF_043380555.1). Taxonomy (NCBI): domain Eukaryota; kingdom Metazoa; phylum Chordata; class Actinopteri; order Cyprinodontiformes; family Nothobranchiidae; genus Nothobranchius; species Nothobranchius furzeri. The sequence continues at coordinate 28,592,901 of NC_091750.1, read as the reverse complement.
TCGATTTATTACTAATACAAATAGCCTCAGTTATATAAAATATGTTTCTCTTTTTAATTAGTTGAACTCAGTAGACAGTAAGGTAATGACTGCATTAATCAAAGCCAACTACTGGCTCTGACTACACCTTATGCTAATTCTTTTTCTTTAACCTAAAGAAAACCATTTGTTTGAGAGTGTTGGCTTCTGTTTGCTGCTTTAGTGGTACTCGTTTTCCTGACACAAAGCCTGAAAGAACTGGACCCAAAGTTCTGTACTGGCTCCAAACCAGAACTCGAGCCTTTTTTCTGGGAAAAGTGGTTTGTGTGGTCTATTGAGGAAATGCGCTGGAGCTTGGTCAGTTCAAACCAGACGCAAGTTCTCTGGCCTGAAGGGAAGTAAGTGGCAGGAAATGAAAGAAAATGTGATTATTGATGGCCCTCGAGGCAATCCAAGTAAACGAGTGTTTGTTTCCTTCCTTTAATTGTAAAGGTTACAAAGAATGTGGATGAATAAGAATAAACAGGAAGAATGAAAGGAACAAGCTGTTTTATTGTGGGAATTCAAGTGAACATGAAAGTCTAGATAGAATATTTTGTTAAAAATAGTAAAGATTAAGCAATGTGACAAGTTTCTGCTTTTTGCAGATAATGTGGTCCTGTTGGCTGCATCGGACAGTGATCTTTAGCTTTCACAGGAGTGGTTCGCAGCCGAGTGTGAAGCAGCTGGCATGAGAATCAGCTCCTCCAAATCCGGGACCATGGTCTTAAATCGGAAAAGGGTAGAATGCCTTCTCCAGGTCAGGCGCGAGGTCCTGCCTCATGTGGAGGAGTTTAAGTATCTCTGGGTCTTGTTCACAAGTGAGGGAAAGATGGAGCGTGAGATTTATAGGCGGATTGGTGCTGCGTCTGCAGTGATGTGGGTGTTGTTCCGATCTGTCCTGGTGAAGAGAGAGCTGAGCTCCTGATTTACCGGTTGATCTACATTCCTAGCCTCACCTATGGTCATGAGCTTTGGGTAGTGACCAAAAGAACGAGATCACGGAAACAAGCGGCCGAAATGAGTTCTCCGCAGGGTGTCTCTTAAATATAGAGTGAGAAACTCTGTCATCCGAGAGGGGCTCGGAGTAGACCAAGCCCCCACAATGCGGCTCAAAAATTGAGCCCAACCCGGAATTACCAAAAATTGCAGTTCCACCCTCATCCACTAGGGGCTGGTGTCAGAAGCGAGCAAATCCTCATTGACTCCCATGTTAAAAATACCAATTTCACAGCAGATATAAACATGTTTACAGCCTGGTACCAAAACATGTTTTAGGTTTAAATGATCTAGTTTACACTCATGACAACTCTGAGGGGGGGTGAATTTTTTTCTCACTCTTCTGTTTAAGTGTATTAAAAGCCTAAAATTCTGTATAATTAATGAGCATCAGACCCACGTGACCACAGAGCTAGCTCCGGGGAAAGGCCTCAGTAGAGCCTCGGTCTGGCTTGGAAACTGTTCTGGCATTTTGAGTCTCTGTGTTTATGTATTCTTTTTGGATATTTTTGTGCAATTGTTGGACAAAATGACTTGCTGTGGCATTAATTGCACTAATAGAGCGTCCAAGAAGTCTCCACTCCATTTTTTTCGGTAAGTAAAATTATATTTATGTAATTTAGGTCACTGCCGAGCTGAGCTTAGATTTTAACATGTACTGTTTAACCATGAAATTTAAATGTAATAGGGTAAAACCCAGTGCATTTAACATAATGCAGCACTTTAGAAAATGGGTTGAAATATAACATGTTGGTGGAGCTGGGTTCCCACTATCGGCTTGTGGAGCTCTCGGGAGACCGATGTTTTCCACCAGTTTCTCCCCTCCCCGCAGCTCGGAGCATCTCTGTCTGATCGCGGCTTCTGTCTGCTGCGCGGGCTGCCGGCCTGCTTGTGGTCCTCCCCTCCCCGCAGTTCGGTGCATCTCTGTCTGATCACGGCTTCTGTCTGCTGCGCGGGCTGCCTGCTTTCAGCAGCTTTCGTGAGACCTCTGTGTTCCACCCGGTTTTACCCGGCGGTCAGCCCAGCGTATCTCCGACTCAGAAGCTCTGGTGTTGTACACAGTTAATTCCGGTTGTAGCTAGGTTGCTACCTCCTTTAGCTTAGCTCCCACCTCCGCGTTAGCTTTGTGTTAGCTTCAGGTTAGCTTGTAGCTAGTTCGACCGGGTGTCGTCAGTTGATCCCAGCCTTACAGCCACACCCTCAGCTCCTCCTCTCTTCCCTTTTGTGGAATTGTCTGGGCTTGATGGAACCTGTGACACGGTCAAAATGGCGGTGGTGGCCACCTCCCATTTTGGCACAAAAACGTGTTATTGGAGCCTATGGAAATGAATTGTCCAGTATATATGTCGATGGAGGAGACCCGCTACTCCTCCATGTCGAGAGGAGCCAGTCGAGGTGGCACGGGCATCTGGACAGGATGCCTTTTGGACGCCTCCCTAGTGAGGCTTTCTGGGATGAAGCAGAAACTACCGTTGTTAAAAGAAATGTGTTTAACTTTGAAAATGTGGACGCAATTTTAAATTTTAACTGTCAAAAACTCCAGCGAACCAACCGACCCCCCCCCCCCCCCCCCCCCCCCCCCCCCCGCGCGCGAGGGTGATGTGGTGGAAGGAGAGAGTTCTGGTAATGATGCGGGCTGCCAAGTTCTGCAGAAGTTGGAGTTTATGGAGGGATTTGTGAGGAAGACCGAAGAGAAGAGCGTTGCAGTAGTCAATATGGGAAGTGATGAGGCTGTGGACAAGGATGGAGACCGAGTGAATAGTGAGGGAGGGGCGTAGGCAGTTAATGTTACGTAGATGGAAGTAGGCAGACCGGGTAATATTGTTTATGTGGGACTGGAAGGATAGTGAGGAGTCGAGGATGACACCCAGACTCTTTACCTGAGGGGAGGGGGAAACTAAGGAGTTGTCGACAGGAAGTGTAAAGATGTGGATTTTGGATAGTAAGGATTTAGTGCCGACAAGTAACATTTCTGTTTTATCACTGTTAAGTTTGAGAAAGTTTGATGTGAACCAGTCTTTGATTTCAGGTAGACAATTGGTGAGGGAGGAAGTGAAGAGGAGGGTTTGCAGGATACATAGAGCTGGGTGTCATCCGCGTAACAATGAAAATGGATGTCAAATTTATGGAAAATATTTACCGTAAATCCTCTAATACAGGCCGGTATTCAGTTAAAGGTCGGGTCTCCAATTTTGGCCGGTGTCAGAGTCAGCGGAGGTAAATAATGGCCGGTCTCTTATTGTGGCCAGATGGAATGTGGTAACAAGCAAGTATGAGCGTCTCAGCGGCAGGGTTATAGTCCCTAAATCAACCAGCAGGAGACAGTAGAGGCTCACGCAGACCTTTATTAGGCTTTTTCAATGCTTTGTAATGCTACAGACACGATCCTCTATCACGCTCCTACCACACAGAGTCACGGTGTCAGTTAACCATGCTAATTCAACCCGCTCCACAGAATACACATCACCTTCCCTGTGGCTTACATAACACTCACACAACACGCAAATCAGCACATAGGAACTAGCAGAACGATAGGAAACACATATAACACAATACCCAGAATGCACCTGGCTTACAACCCCAGCCAGGTCATTACACTATCAAGTTCAAAGAGAACGTGCTGATTATGCTGCAGAACACTCTGGAGAGCAGCAGTAGGGGGTGTATGAACTACAGTAATCCCTCGTTTATCGCGGTAGATGTGTTCCAGACCTGGCCGCGATAGGTGAAAATCCGCGAAGTAGGGACTCCCAGCATGCCCCTCGTGGGGATTCCCTCCACGTCGCACCTACGTCACAAACCGCGGCTATAAACGGAAGTCGCCTTTCCAGCTCACCACTCAGTCATCGTTTCTTCAGATTCATGATCAGAGTTTCCAACCTATCGATCAATCCAACGAACTATCAGCTCATAGTAAGTTATCTTACTTACTTCTAGAAAGCCCGGCATTTCCGTGTCACTTCGTTGACGCTCGAACGCTCGGGGGTTTCCTAGAGCAGCCGGCGTTTCACCGACGCTATCACTTCCGCGTCTGTGAAACCACGCTCCCTGTTGAATTATCGTATGATCACGTTCTCTTTTTGGGGGTAAAACTCAAGAAAATTTTTTTTACTTGTTTTGTTTAAGTTTTATTACAAAAAGTGCATTTTATGATGAAATTGATGAAAAAAACAAGAATTTCTTGATATTTCGCATGGGGGGGGGGGGGGGGGGCAACGCGCTGTGCCAGACCGTAGGTTCTGACACGCGATCGTTCATGTCGGTTCATTTCCTTTAATGTTTTCTGTCTTTTATTTGCACCTGATGCGTTTCGCTGCATGCTGTGGAGCGGGGCGCTGCGCGCATCACCTTGTCCTCCGACGCACCGATCACTGATACGGCCGCCAAACAGCAAGCGCTCCGCTGTTTTTGCGGTCGGTAGATCTTTTAGAACTGCAGTTCAAAGGTAACTCATAAGGTGAATATATATGAACCCAGGTAGCAGTTTCTCTTTAGGATTGAGAGGAGATGCAGGAAGATAATAAACAGACAGGACAGAAAAATAGTCAAATAAAAACAAGTTAGTTTTTGTACCTGCTGGTTGCAACAAACAGACACCACTGAAGGTAATCAGAAGTGAGGAACAGAAAATGAAATAATTATTTTAATGTTTAGAGCAGCAGGAACTCCGAGAGGCTGCAGGCGCATCAGTGAGTTTGCGGCCGCTGCGCAGGGGGAGGGGGGAGAGGGCTGTAGCGGGGGGGGGGGAGGGCTGAAGCAGAAACTACCGTTGTTAAAAGAAATGTGTTTAACTTTGAAAATGTGGGCTCAATTTTAATTGTCAAAAACTCCAGCGAACCATTAGTTCATTTTGCTCAAATAGAAATAGAGACCTGCCTCTAATACTGGCCCTCCTTCCAATAAAGGCCGGGAGCTTAATGAGCTTGAGTCAAATACAGGCCCGGGCCTGTATTAGAGGATTTACGGTATATGTGCTTTTTAAACAGTTTAAACAGAATTATTATCAACATTATTTTAATATCTATAACTTTTTATATTACAATTCTCATTTTAGCTCTTTGGATTTTAAATTTTAACCTTAATTTAACCTTTTTCCAGTGCTTCCTCTGTGGGAGCCCTCTGCCCCAGCGGCGGTGGTTGGCTGTGGCGGCCTGGGTGCTTTCCATGTATGCCTGGGTGGTGGTGGTGGTGGGGTCTCTGCCCTCCCTGCCCTGGGCGCCCGGTGTCTGTGCCTCGGCTGCTGCTGTCAGGTGGATGGCTCCCCTCATGGCGTTTCCTTATCCTTATTTTAGCTGGTCTGGCTCATCTGATCTCAACCAATCGTTTTTTTTTTACCATGGGGAAGGGGGTGTGTGTGTGTGTGTGTGTGTGTGTGTGTGTGTGTGTGTGTGTGTGTGTGTGCGCGTGCGCGCGTACGTGTGCGTGCGTAAGTGTGCGTGCGCGTGCGTGTGTGTGTGTGTGTGTGTGTCTCGGTGGAGGAGTGTTGTGAAGGGGTTTTTATTGTGAGACTGTTTTTAAAATTCTGGGGATGGGAGGGAACGTGGTGTGGGGCCTTTTTAATTTGTTAAGCACTTTGAGTTGCATGTATTGTAGGATTAAGTGCTGTATAAATAAAGTTGATTGATTGATTGATTGATTGATTGATTGAAGAAGGTTAGTAAATATCCCAAATCCAGTCTTCACAAGGGTACAAATGCAATCACACACACACACACACACACACACACACACACACACACACACACACACACACACACACACACTTTTTTAATAAAATATTTTTGTTTTAAAAGAGGTTTTTCTTGATTTCACATGAGCGTTTATCACAGTTTTAGTTAAAAAAACAGGTTAAACAGTTTTCCAGTCTAGTGAGGCAGGTGCAGTGAAAACCCAGGCTTTGTTTGGAGAACTGTCAGTGGCTATATGAGGTCACATTACCCTACATTATTCAGCTCCAGCTGCAGCCATCCCAGTGTTTTTGTTTTGTTCTAGTCCTACGTCCCCTTCCTTTGTTTCTCCTCTTATTCTCTCACTCATCAGCGTTATGCCTTTTTGCCTTTGTTAATACGAGCCATTAGAGTGGTGTTGTTTTCACTAAAAAAGCAAACACATCCTGGATTCAACTCACTAAAGTGTTAGGATTAGGAAAGCACCACATTGTCATCTCTTCAAACGATGGAGAGGGTGCTTCTAGTTTTTCAATCACTTTAAAAGTTAAATCCAGTGTTTTCCTGATTTAAAAGGGTCACATTATGCTAACGTGGATCATCTTCAGGAAAGAAATGTAGGAACTAAATTTTTAATGATTATAATTGAAAACTTAAAAGTTTGAGTTCTGTGAAGAAAAAAAAGTCTACTAGAACTGATTAGTTAGTGATTAGTTAGAAACGCAAACGCAGTGTCTTGATTAAATCATGTTTTATTTTTTACAATGTTGTTGTCTGATGTCAGATTCTTATTTTTGTCTCAGTCTCAAGTTTAAGGTCCCCAACTGCTCTCAAAGTTGTCTCACGTTTCCCACTTTTTTTCAGACTCACGTAAACTAAATGTGACGAAGGTTCAAGATGAGTTTCAGATTGATGCAACAATGCTGGGACTGTTTTTGAGGGAAAACTGTCATGCTAATCTCTTCAAACATGTAGAAATTTCCTGCAAAATGAGTAAGTTGAGACATTCTGCAATGGTCTTCATTAAAACGGTTGACGGTCCAGATATACTGCTCTCCTTAGTGAGAAAAGTAACAGAGTGATATAGGGCTGCACGATATTAGGAAAACCTTCAATAACAGTGATTAATATTGCGATGACGATATTACTTGCGATAAATGAAAACTTAACTCAAGAACAAAAATAATCAAAAACAAAGAAATTAAAAAATGACAAAAAAAATCATAAAAATGAGAAAAGCAAAAGATGTGAGGAAAGAGAAAAAGAAAATATACAAGAAAAGGCAATCGGTGGATCCCAGGATAAGCAGAATCAGCAGAACAAAGCTAACTCAGGTGTTTGCCAACCATCAAAATTAAGTGCCGTCCGCCTCGGGGGCGGGCATCTAACCTATGAGAACCCACCCAATTGGCCAAATGGGTGAAGAGCTCTTGTTAAAAAACATCATGCTTCTGTTTGATTGACGGAATGCATTATGGGTAGCAAACATTTGAGCTGATCATTCATTGCGATATTTATCTGTTCTTTGCGGTATGTATATTGTGCATGCTGATATCGCGATAACTTTATATTTACGAGATATTGTGCAGCCCTAGAGTGATGTATCCACCGTGCCCTGAGCCTGTTTAAAGCTACAGTCTCATTGGTTAAATCCATCAGAAATCTTTGTGATGTGCCTTAGAAAGCTTGCCACAGTATGACGCTTTCCTCATCAGTGCATAGTCTTAGCAACAAATGGATCCATTTGAGTCGATGGGACTCATTTCTTTTTTGAACAAGTCGATATTTATTCATGAATTTTAGCCTTTTATTTGATCAACAATCCACCTCAGATTTGGAATTAAGCAGCTTCCTCTCAACCAGGTGTGATATAGTGATGACATAAAATCTGCTGTGTGCTTTATTTTAAAGTCACAATGTTCTACTTTCAGGATTTGTGTATGCTTTTTTTTTTTTTTTTAAGAAATCCATAAAAGTGATAGACTTACCCCTATTTCACACTGGAAGCTTCAGTGGTGCGGAACAGTTTACTCGTGAGCTTCAATGCGGTCCAGTGCACACCAGCAGAGTCTCGCTGGACTCATGAGATCACATAATCCCTCGAGACTTCAAAGTTCACGTTTTTTTTTAATTGAATCTGCTTGTTTCTCCACCTTGCCACACATTTGGCGTTGTTGGCAGGGTCCATGTAGTACTGTCAAGTAGGTCCATGGATGTGAAGTTTGTGACACCCTGCGCGGGAGCATGAGGATGTGCTTGTGGAAAGAGGGGGGAAGATGTGGCAGTGTGAGCGCCCTATCACTTTGTCCCGATTGATCATGCACCCTGGCTACTTGGCCAAGGGGATGTCCCTTTGGCTGACTAGTTAGCGCGCATGACTCTCACCCGGGAGTCTGGGGATCGAATCCCGCCCGGGCCTTCGTTTCTCCACCTTGCCACATTTGGCACTTAACCCCCCTGAACCCCTTAAGCCCTTGGGTCCCCCAGGCGGGTGACCTGTACGTTAGTTCCTTAACAGGCCCAAAACAACCCTCACACCACAGAAGAAATTGTAATAATTCCCATCAAATTAATCAGCAAACCCAGCACTACAAGGCTATCTAAACTATTTTAACCATTAAATACCATTTTTACCATTTTTTGAGGAGTAGGCTTCAAATAGGCCTAGGGCTTAAGTTAAACCAAAAAGAAAAAAATCACGTTTGATTTCGCTGTTTGGTGTCATATGATGTTGTTCCTCTGCACTGCCAGGATCAAAGCCATGAGAAACACACCGCTGCACTTCTCCAACGATTCCGGGAGTAAATAAGCCGTCAGGTCACATGTAGTGACGTAAGCTAAGTAAATATGAAACTGCATTGCTGTAATAGTCTTTTATTTAGTTTACAGTGAAACTGTTTGTGATTTCCTGTCTAGCTCTTTGTTAAATGTGGAAATTGACGTATCCCAGCAGGTGGCAAAAATAGAACCCGGTCTGTGTCGCTTGTGACGTGCCTGAAAATTGCAGGTTTGAAGCACCCTCATAGACTAATGTGGATTAAATTTGAAGCAGTGATGTTTCGCCCCCTGACACTTCCAGTGTGCAATAGGTGTAACCCTGTACTGTAATAAAATGTAGGCATCCCGTAGGGCGTCTCGTAGAGCCTCATGCAAACTGTCCGCCGCTCGGCATTAGCCAGTAGCGTTAAACATCTGCTTATGTACAGATGTCAATCACAGAGCATGCGTGAGCATTTGCGGACGTACCTTGAGAGATGAAGAGTTGGCAACCTTTCTCGTGGACCAGTAAGTTTTTTAAATATTTATAAATTAATTAACAACATAACATGAGAATAGTAATCGTTAAACATTATGTTTTAGCTCTGTTTGCTGGCTAGAGGTTTACGTTCGTGATCAAGAGCTTTCAGACGTAAATACAAAAATGAAAACAGCAAAGCATGAAATGCATTTTTCAGCCACTGGATGGTGTCGTCGGACGAAAATACTCCAGATTGTAGCTTTAAGTATGTGCATGACCAAGCGATTAAAGCCATAGCTAAAATATGTTCCTTTTTACAAAAACTTTGAGGTTGCCATTCAGAGAAAGGAGGCTTTAAAGATCTGAAATGACTCAAAGACTTTAGAGAATGTAAATGACTTCTGATCTGGGTTTTTCTCAGGAGAAAACTAAAGTGTGGCGGCCAAGAAGTTCATTTAGCCTAATCTGGTTGGCCTTTAACAGCAGCGTCAGGTGTTGCAGACGGGTTGTCCATTGATTTTACGTTCCTGTTGAGCTTTTAACTTGTGGTTAAAGATGATTCTTGGGACATAAATGCATTTATTTTGCATGCTTGCTCATGTGATTAGCAAGACACTTTAATGCTTTCATTGATAGATACTCAGAATCAGAATCACATCCTGTGTAACAAACAAAATTGGCAATAGACGAGATTATTTTATTTACCTCCTACACTTAAGTTACACTTAATATCCCAATAATTTAGATGACTAGTTTTACATAAGAGAAAAACTTTATAGATGAAGTAAAGTAGTTGTGCATTTTGAACAGATGCACTGAGGTTAGCACATGAAAACGATCTGTTTGTGGTTTCTGTCATTCTTTAGGCAGCAGATGGTAAAGCTCCGTCTCCTGTTTTATTCCTCACCAGCACGCTACGGGCCAGGTCACCAGGCAACGCTCGTCTTTTGTTTTGAGTCTCTTTATCCATCTAGACTGACTTACCTATTCTAGGGTGGCATCACTCACCTCTCAGCTTTGTGCTTCTGGTCAATATTTGAAAGCTTCATTCATTACTTATGCACATGACAACACTCCCTTCTCTACCTTCACCTTGCTCTCTCTGGCCTTTTAGTGTGGGTGAAACTGAAGTGGAGTAAACTTTCTGTTCATCTCTTTGCAGCTATGATGGGAGTTAGCATAGCTTTTTATTTCAATTCACCTAAATCTAAAGTTTGAATTCAAATGTGCTGTTTGTGTAGTCGGGGGTCAGGCTCCAGAGTGTCAATAAACCCAAAAATTTAAATATTCTTGGGAACTTTAAAGGTGCAGTATGTAAGAATATAGTGAGACTTTTCCAGTGAGAAAATCCCAAAAGAGTCTAATGTTTCAGTCATTTTGAAAGGAAGGTTATAAATCCTATGTCATATCCGGCTGGCTGTGGGGATTGCCCGTTTTCCTCCTTTCAAAACAAAGGAAGGAGGGGCGTGGCTACTGTTTACGATCAGTGAGTGTGGGGGTGCCGTGTCTCCTGCGAGCTAATACTGCAGCACCGACTATCATAGTTTGACGATGGCTGTCAAAAAGCTCCAGAGTTGTTTAGTGGTTGCAGTAACCACATTTTACCACAGGGTGTCACTTTACTTCATTTCTACATATTGCATCTTTAACTCAAGCTTGGAGCCTTTGCTTAAAGAATTTTTCCAAACTTGTGTCAAAGATTGATTTTGAATCTGGATTCTCAGACATTTCTAAAGCAGATCACATTGAAACAACAAGGCACTTCTTTTCTCGTAAGCTTCCTGGAAAGGCCAGATATGACAGATTTGGTTGAATTCTAGTTTGGAGAACACAACTTGAGTATTTATGTACTCCTGTAACTAAATGAAGTAAGTGTAACTTTGTACTTCTTGAGATGGACAACACAAAGGGTTCTTAAATAAAGGAAAAGGGAAGTGGGTTTAATAAAAACAAAAAGGGTCCTGTAGCAGAACCTTGTGGCACACCCTGGAGATGCAATAAGTCACCAGGTCTCAACTTCGGCCAAGCAACGCAGCAACATTATTATGCAGATTTTTGACCTGATTCTCCCCTTCTGACAGTCTGAAAGATGCACTCAATTAACGCTTAAGATAATCTCGTCGGATATTCCGGTGTGTGTTCCGGTGTGCTCAGAAGCGTGTTGGGACTGCTCTAATCCTAAATCGGGGGGATACTCAACATGTGGGATTGTCTTGGCCCAATATCGAGGACAAACTAGCGTGCTGCCTGTCAAATGTGACATTTAGCCAATCAGAAAATAAGGCTGCGTGCTCCTCCTTCACCATGTTTGTTGACCCCAATGTCACATTTGTGACATTTCCCATCTGACGGGGGAATGTCGGTTGGTGTGTGAAATGGGTTTGAGCGAGAAAAGGAACAGGGGCTGTTCTGTCACTCAGTCCTGTGTGCACTCAGGTAATCCCCCCAGGAGGTGGAAACAAAAACATTTTCATTCTTTGAAACCGATTAACAATTAACCGCAAACAATGGTTTGCAAATTAAACCAACCAGTTTACCTCCATCACTCATGCCAGGTACTTTCCCAGACTGAGTTTATTTATGTAACTCGGCTGTCTTCTTTTCTCCCCGTCATGTTTTAGTTTATCTGCTCAGACTTTGTGCTCTGTCTGTTCCTCAGTTCTTCAGAAAGGACCAGGGGGATTTCTTTATCGGCTGCTTGTTTCTGACAGAGCTCAGCACCACCTTTGTCTCCCTGGGGAAGATACTTATCCAGGTAAGACAGCACATACAGACGAGCATCCCACTGAAACAACCTGGGAGGTCCTGCACCTTTCTCGTTTCCTGGACTGTACCGTTCAGGAGGAAATGTTCCACTAGCCCACAGCTTCTGAGTTGGAAAATAATTAGCTACCGGTAAACATGCAACACCTGCAGCAGTTTCTCCAGTCATAGCTGAGCAACTGTAACTAGGGACAACAGGCCTGCTGAACTGTGTTTTTTTTTTTTTTGTATTTGTCTTTAGGTGGAAATAAATTGATTACATATTGGCTTTTTTCTGAAAATACAAACATTTACTTTCTTCCAAAGAGCACTGAGCGTGACAAAGGGCGCAGGTCTTCCAGGAAAATGAGTTCAGATCTGCTGATGCTGGTTTCTTTTTTTATTTCACTTTGCATGGAAGCTTGTTTGTGCTGCAGCACCGGTGTGGTGTCTAAACTAAGACGCTACATTTGGCAGCCACATCTCATTGGCTTTGATTTTATTTTTTGCTCCACAACACTTTGTTGAACTCATGTTTTTTATAGTGCTTTATAAATAAAACTAGAATTTCTAAGTTTAGTGTTCGTCTAACAATCCAAGTCTGTCGTCATTAGCTTCTTCTAAATGAAGCCATTCGTCTTTTTTCCTCTTGTAACTCCTGCTCAGGAGGAGTGTAGAGCCTTACGTCATCAACCAACCAGAGTATCTCCAGTTTCATTCGGGAGCTAGCTTGTCCCTGTTTTATCAATAATTAAGGCGCATGGCTCGACAAAACAAAAACGCCAGTCAGCAACGTTCAGCCATGAGGCCCTCACCCTCATTTCCTCGCTAAACAGAAGCTCCAGCTCATGTTGTCGTTAGTTCCATCCCAGATGCTCATGAACACATCCAGCGACTTACAAGTGCATTAATCTAAGAATAGAAGAACCTGGCGGTGGAACAGGTGGAAGCACCAGCCCTTCAGCTCTCTGCTGACATCTGCTGTTAGCCAAGCAAAGCTGCCAGATCAACACGCTGCTGGATGTTCCTGAGGTTTTTCCCTGCAGAGGGTCCATCTGTCTGTTGTTGGGCAACTCTGTAGCTCTCCTTATGCTAATTCTTCTTCAAATGTCATGTCATTTTTTTCCTCCTTGTGAGAAAACCACACTCAGTAACTTCAATATTGTTATCGTGCAAACAAATTAAGGGTAGACCGATATATCGGTCGGCTGACATATCGGGCCGGTAATTATACATTTTCGTACCAGAGTATAAGTCGCACCAGCCATAAAATGTATAATGAAGAAGAAAAAAACATATATGTCGCATTTTGGGAGGAAATTTTATAATTTTTCTTACAAAATCTGACACCAAGCGTTTCACAATGCAAGACAAGTACCGGTAACAATAACAGAATAAACAACGCGGGCGCAGCCGCGTGCCACGGTCTCCAGCAGAGGATGGCGGTGATTCAAACCCTCCCAGCGGGACATAGGAGCTCATTCCTGGTTCGGAGCCGGCCCGCAGCAGCGCGGTATAGCCTACATAATTTGGTATATAAGTCGCTCCGGAGTATAAGTCGCAGGACCGGCCAGACTATGAAAAAAAGTGCGACTTATAGTCCGGAAAATACGGTGTATCTGCATCAGCCGACATAGCTGCGTTGTAAAGCCGATTTAAAGTCGGGCACAATCGAAGCGGTTGACCTCTAAATCTAGTGTGGCCGGTTAGCTATCATACTGATGCTGATTTGGATGAACTGACTCATAAATTGAATAGTTGGAGGAAGCCATGTTTTCTAAATCTGGATGCCAGATTTTTTATTTAAGCAACACCTAAAAACCCAGAAAAGGCTGCAAAAGACAGCCTCCTTATCCGTCCTCATCGCTCACATCCAAGCTAAAAACACAACAAACAGCAAACTTCATTTAATGACACATCAGTCTGCCGCAGTGAGGTTCGAACTGCTCAGCTGTGTGTTAAAATAATAACAGATGCACAATTTAAATTTGATTTCCTAAACCCTCTCCCCTCGTTTCCACCCCTCCTCCTCTTGTCTCCTCCACCAGCTCGGCCTCCAGGAGTGCTGGATTCACAAGGCCAATGGCGGTATGGTACTGCTTACCTTTTTCATGTGCCGCATCGCCCTCTTCCCCTTCATGTACTGGATGTACGGCCGGCACTACGGCATCCCTCTCTACGGTGTGCCCTTCCACCTGCCTCTTTCCGCCAACCTGGGGAACTTGTGCATCCTGGCGCCACAGGTCTACTGGTTCGTGTTGCTTTGTCGAAAGGGCTACCGTCTGTACCAGCGAAGCCGCGGGGCGCAGTCGCCCCCCGCCGCTCCCGTCACTGACGGCTCAAAAGATGATTGATGTCCAGTCCGGGGCTGCTACCTCAAGCTGCGCTCAGCTTCTAAGTCAACCCTACTGTTGTACTGTAGTACACCAGGATTGCCTGCTGCTGTCCTACGATTCCTGGGCATTTCTCTACACTTTAACTCCTCTGTTATAAACCTGATGCCTCCACGGACCTCTCCTCCACCAATCTAATGCTCTTTCTGAACTTTATTCTCATTTTTGATTGGACTCTGGCTTGGATCTACATCCGAAGTATGAAGGAACGTTGTACCCGACTCGCTGAGAGTGAGACGAGCTTCTGTGGAGAGGCGCTATCTTATCTCCCACCTTCTGTTTTTACAGCTGCTGCTGACCAAGAAGGTTTGTTACGGTGAGCTGCTGTTACAAAAAGAAGTAATTAAGTTGATGGTTCGGTTTCACCTCCGTTCTTTCACCTACAGCATCTGGCGAAGGATGAATGAGATGCATGTTCAGGCAGTATTAGCAGGGTGATCAAAACTTCTCATTGCACCTCACCAGTCTGCCACAACTTTTTATTTTCCAAACGTCATGGCGTCCGTTATAAATCGCCACTTGCAGCACGGCTGTCGAGGTGTCCTCTGAGTGTTTTGGTTCTTTTAAGCAAGGTTAAACATTTCAAAACTCCAGCTTGTTCTCAGCGTCTTCATTTTAGAATTTAGGTTTTTACTTTATTTGAGTTGCTAAATAAGAGCGAGCTCTTAGTTTAAAGGTTTTGTAGAATAACGGCCAAGTGAAGTGAAGTTCTCCTTTTAAACAACTGCTGTGCTTTTAAATGTGATTATTGTTGTTATTTTAGTGGTCTGTTGGGATCACACTGAAGGTCTGCAGCTAATGCGCCCAAAGCGGGGGTCGATGCAGGGCTCGTGGACACGATGGTTCTCACCTGAGGTGGAGGCCAGGCCAGCGTTAAATGGTGGCCAACGTAATTATCAGCGGTGTTGGAAAACGTGAGTTTGCAGGGAAGTGGATTATTTTGTCTGGTTGTGGCTGTTGGTGAGCAGTAGGAGGCGGAGTCATTCCATCATGAATAAGCACGTAAAATCCACGTTAACGAAGTGCAGAGGACCGCTTAAGCGTTCCCTCAGACGCCTCTGTGGGAAGGTGGGTGAAAATTTGCAGATTTTACTTAAAATTTTTGGCAATTTTTTTTTCTCATTTTTTCATCAGCTTCCCTTGAAATTGTCTCTGATTTATTTATTTATTTATTTATTTTTGCACGCTCAGGCTCAGAAACTAAACTAAGGTCCGGTTGTCACGGCAGGATAAAAAAATAAATAAAAAGACCCCACGTGTGATGATAACACAATCGTGTTTTGGTCCTACGGTGTGTGGTGTGCGGCAACACGGTGAAACACGATTTAACTCTCAAACATTCCCAGATAAGACAGGAAATCTCTCACAACCTCTCCAGATCAACCGTGACTTTGTAGTAAACCATCATGGCGTAGGAGGGGCGTGCTTCTGGCACCTCACCTTCTGATTGGCTACACGGCGCATTCAACTGGTAGCACGGGGTTTTGTCCGTGGCAGACCACACACCCAGTGACATCAGTCCAACACGATTCAACGTGTTTGATATCGACATTTATGATTGGATTGGTCCAACGTCCTGAGAAGGCCAGAGCTCTTAATTTACCACGCACTGAAGAGTATCTGGTAGAACTTTTCAGGCTAAAATATCAGCATGGTTATCTTTGTGTGTGCGCCGGGCTTAAATTACTCTGCAAAGTTTTAGAAAAACGAGTTATTTCCAAATGTTCCAACATGTTCAAAGTTACAAATCAACATGAAGGGAAGGCCGTCCCGGCCATTTTGGGAACTGCTTTGTGAATGTCATTCAGTTTGTAAACAACAGTCACCGCCCAGCGAGACACTGATCTAACCGTTACCGTGGTTACGGTTTTATCAAGCACTTAACAAATATCTACAGTCGGTCACATTTAGAGAAACCATCTTAAACAGACCAGAGAGGACCAGTGTGATCCGAAAGGCCTTTGTGAAAGTTTCATGTTTCACTTTTACTCCTTTTGTATCACAAATAAGTCTAAAATACTTAGTTACAATGTTGATTCAGAGTTATTTCAACATAATCTATGCA
The DNA here is from genome assembly GCF_043380555.1 of Nothobranchius furzeri. Classification (NCBI taxonomy): domain Eukaryota; kingdom Metazoa; phylum Chordata; class Actinopteri; order Cyprinodontiformes; family Nothobranchiidae; genus Nothobranchius; species Nothobranchius furzeri. The sequence continues at coordinate 28,576,779 of NC_091750.1, read as the reverse complement.
AAAGAGCCTGTGGTGCATGCTTATGATGCAGTTTCGGGTCAAAAAGTGATCCACACCACCTCCGACGAAGGCTGGTTTTACTTTCTTTGTCACATTTTAAATGGTGTTGCGTTTCAGCATTGTGCTTTCGCCACCGTTGGGACTTTAGTTCATGATCTTGTAACTCTGTAAATAATAGTACTGTTATCTTTTTTAATGCATCTGGTGACATTTGCAGCTCAGCTGGCAAAAATGCATTCTAATACTTATCAGCAGCAATGACTAATGGGTTTTATCTGGTGGTTTTACCTCGCACCCTGTTTTGTTTTCCAACTCTGTTGTCTGTGATATTTATGAATGCTGGAACAGTAAAAATAGCATAAGTTAAGGTAATCGGCCACATTCAGGCATGGTTATGAGGGTTGTTGGGTATAAGCTACTAGGCAGGATGGGCTCAAAAGGCTCCAGCGTCTACATGATGGATGGGATCAGAGTAGCGTTTCACATCAGAAACCCCTACAGATCCAACTTTTCTGCTTCTCGCATACGATTCGACTCCCAACGGTGGCAGAAGGTGCTGAGTCGGCCTGTTGGTTGGTCAGTTTACTGATGAGCAGAGGGAGGATTAGTGGTTTTGAAGAGAGCCGGGCGATTGAGTGGCAGCTCGTTTGTCTGCTTTGGCTGCAGCCCAGGAGAGAGCGGGCCTCTTTTTGTCTGTAGCTGATCACACCACCGTTGCGGTGAACGTCCCTCGCTCGTTGTTAATGCCAGCTTGTTTCGTTCCATGTTCCATACATGTGTTATCAGAGGAAGTCACAAACCGCTCCAGTGTTGTTTATCATCAAAAGCTGCAGGTCTTTCAGGATTTACTCGTTCATTTGAACTCGTGTCAGTCTTTTGGGTCCCGTTTGTTATTTTTTAACAGATATTTTATGGGAAAATCTCTGCCTATTTATAAATTCTTGCAAAAATACCCATGCCTCGCCACTAGGTGTTGAGAGCGACCCCCTTAACAATTAAAAAGCTGCATCTGAACTCGCAGTAGACCAGTACACACCAGGCTACTACAGGGTCATTAAAGGTTCCTAAAGGTTTTGTTCTCTGAGGAACCTTTTGTTGTTGTTGAAATACGATCTGTCACAGAAAGGAAATAGAAGGGAAAACCATCAAGTCGGAAAAGGCCAATCCCTTCCACGTCACGGGAAATTGGTTTTCATGTTCTGGTTTGTTTATCTGTGGAGATAAAACATCAACATTTCATGTTTTACCCAAAGAAAAAAGCAAACAAAGGCAGCGGAAGAGTCGTGTTGCTGTTAGCCAATCAGAAGTGAGACGTTTGCATATCATAAATATGAATAAAACTCCAATTCCTGCTGTTTTCCACCTCCAACTAACGTCTACTACCCCTGAAACAGGAGCACCAGACCTTTTTTTGCACAGAAAACGACTCATAAGGCATTCATACTAAAGACCGCAGCACATTTAACGAGCCAGACGTTGAACCGTGTCCTTCAAACCCCAAAGGACCTCGGTCTTCTCAGTAGATGGAGACGGCTTTGACCCTTCTTGTGCAGGGTGCAGACGCTGCAGAGAACCTTGCAGGAAGCATCTGCAGAGCTGTGTGAACTCCTGTGCTGCCACCTGGTGGCAGGTGTTTCAACTGCAGGTAAACTTAGCTCTGCGTGAAGCACTGAGGACATTTTTGATCCCAGTTTTCCCGTTTCCTCCACGTCACTTCTGGCAAAATGCACCAAAAAATGTATATTAATATCAGATGTTTAAACTTAAGAATTTTATTATCTTGATTCATTTAAATTGTTTTGACCAGGCATTTATTTTGCCTCATCCAGTCTCTTCATCAGCTCATTATGCTTCATTTACTGAATCCAAAAAGTCTTAGGCTTCCTTTTGAGTAAAACTTTATGAAACATTCCTCATTTTTTCTTTAACATTTCCCCCTTTTTCTTGTGATTGTGATGTTTTCTTTAAGTAATATTTTAGGTAGTGCTGCACAATGTATTGAAAATAAATCTCTAACAAAAAACTGAGCTGTTGCATATTAATATCGACACAACCTGCATGCCCAAAATAAATATTTGACCATTTCATGGACTTGCCCCCAGCCCTGCTCCCAAATGCCAACTGCCGGCACAAGAACTTTGTTATGAGCATCAAAGTGATTTTAGCACAGAACGCATCATTTTGTTTTATATTGTGCAGCCTTAATTTTTGGATAAACGTTCAGTTGTGAAATTGTATGTCGTCACATTTATATCTGACTTCATTTCCATATGTTATGTTACTACTTCTGAAAAGTTAGCACAGGTCAACTGAACTTTGTTCTTACTAGCCTATTTTTCTACTCAAAAGCTCATCATGGAGTGAGTCATCGGAGTCATTTTACACTACAGAGTAAAAAATAACGTCGAAAAGCTGCTCAGGGAGAATTCTGAACATGGATGCATCCTCTAGCGAGCAGCTGTGAAGCTGTCTGAGCATGCTAACGCTAACGTCGTCCACCCAGTGCTGTGGTTACGGCAGTACAGTCACTCATCAGCAGTCTCCTCCATGACGCCGATGGCTTTCCTCGTGTCAGATGTAGGGTTTTCAGATCTCTAAAGTTTTCTTTGTGCATCTCCAACACGTTCTGTGTCATTTTTCTCCTCCTCGCGTCGTAACTCAGGGTTGTGCTGTTCCCTCTTTTCTGATCTGACAGAATTTAAACTGGAGTTGAGGTGAAGCAAAAGGTTTAAAAATGTTGTTGAATGTCGTGTTAAGTCTGAATGACGATTAAAGGTGGATTAGGAGATGTTTTTCATGCTGTTTAAACAAGCTACTTTATTTAAAAAAAACATGATTTTTAAGGTTCTGCCCCCTTTTCTCAGGCTCCTCCCCCCAGGAATGCACAATTCTTGTTCAGGATGGTTCAGCTTTACGCATATGGCCCATGGTTGGCACCATCTCTGCCATAATTCTTAATGTAGTGGACCTATGTAACTTTAAGAATTTAGCATGCTAGCTAATATAGTGTCTATTATAGTGAAAAAGAAGGAAGTTTTTGGCTTTCTTGTTTAATTCCTAACTTCAAAATTGCAACAGCTCAGTGCCACCAACATTTTGGGAATTCATCCCGAACCTCCTCAGATTCACTCTACGCTATTGGATGGCTCTCCACACACACACGCGCGCTTAGCAGAGCTCTACCAGCCGTCAGAGGACAGACTGCGTTCACAGTCAACAGGTCCATCACCTAAATGTTTCCCACCAAGAACAGAAACAGACTCTAAACAGAACATTTTAAAAAACTCCTTCAATAAAACTTGCAAACAGAACCGAACATTCAGTGTGTTAAACTAGCTAGCCTGGCTCTGGGTTCACTTCCTGTTGAGTTCATAGCGATTGGATGAGGGTTTTCCAGAACTGTATTTTTCTGAGATGACTACGATGGTGGATTTTTGGACAAAACATTTAATTTATTGGTTGACATCTTGATGTGAAGAACATTTCAAGCAACGGGCAGAAAACGTCTCCTACTCCACCTTTAACGTTTAATGTTCGTTCTGCAGTGATGCGTGAATGCAGGGTTGAGGTGATGAAATGGATTCTATCCTAATAACTCTGGATGTGGTTGAGTTCTAAGCACTGAAATAAAAAAATAAAAATCACTTGCTGGGAATGATCTTGACCAGTGAACCAGACTTGGTCTCCAGTGCCTTGTGAAAAATCTATTTGTGAAATCAGCAAAACTCAGTTTGAAAGATCGACGTTGGCAGGTTGTGTTTACAGATTGTGCTGTATTTATAGTCTTTGTTGTTATTGTTTTGTTTAGGGGTGGATTAAATCACAGAGTTGGTCAGATCATTAAAGTCATAGAACTGATGTTCATTTATTCCTGGATTAAAGATTAAACTCTCACCATTCTGTTTAAATCCAAATCTTTGTAGAGTTATTTAGTGTTTTATATTTTGAAGCATTTCATCAGTAATTAAATTGTTTAGTGTGTCTGTTGTATCGTTTGAGCTTGAACCCTTTAAATCATAGACCTGCTTTAGGCTTGAACTTGTTTGCCGTGTCTGTTTTATTTTTATGGGGATTTGGAGTTTAAACGTCACGGCCTGCTGTCCGAATCACTCGGCATCCCCGACTCATCTAAATGCAGCATCTTAACAACCGTTAGCACTTCCTGCCCCACTTATTTTTGATAACATTTAAATTTTTCATACACACACACATATATCAGATTTATTGCATCTATCCTTTTTTCTAGAGTGACTTTTTTGAGAAAATTTCCTATCTGAAACCAGACTAAACTGTTTAATGAAAAGAGAGAAGTTCTGTACTGTAGCTGTGATTTGTGAAGTAAGAGAATCCATTAAATCTTCAATAAATTTGGTTTAATAGACAATAGTTTTGTGTTTGTCTCCAGTTTGTTTGCACTGGCTCAGTGTCTGCAGAACTCAAACTAGAGAATCATTCATTTTTTGGAGGACATTTGGCTAAAGCCAGAAAGATCTAAAATGATAAAATAAAACAATGATTATTCAAAATGTAACCCAAGTAATGAAAAATGGCAGCTTTTTTAAGGTAGCACAAACAATAGGCTTTACATCACGTGTCAGACACAAGGCCCGCAGGCCAGATGCGGCCCGCGGAACATTTTTGTGTGGCCCGCGAGATAAATATCAAAAATATATTAAAACTGGCCCGCTGGCCGATTTTACCGCAAAGACTTCAACTCCCATGATGCTTTGCAGCGCCAACGCGGAGCTGATGCGCCCCCTCCTTTGTGTTTTTTCCACCGTCTGCTGCCGGTGTCTGCAGCTCCGCTGTCTCGGACAAACTAAACACTCCTCTCACTCAGCGCCGAGTTCACTCAGCTGTTTTCTGACGTTGAAGCCCAGAAACGGAGATTCTAGCCGCTCAGTAATGTGTTCACGACTGAAAGAGAAAGTTTTCCAACTAACGTCCACACAGGGCTGATATCCAGCGAGCAGCGACACGCTCAAACCAGCACGACTCTGTGGTTGTGTTTCCTCCCCGACACACAACAACGTGGTCAAGCTGCTCAGACATGTTCATCAGCACAAACCTATGTGAGCACCTGTTGTCATCTAATGTTGTCATTATTATGATGAAGATGAACAAAACAACAGGAGTTTCCTCCTCAGCTCAGATCAACCCCATGATGCAGGTATCTGGCTGGAACAGGTGAGCATCACAGTAAACCAGTGGAGCAAACTGAGCTTTAAATATGTTGGTTTTATGCTCTTTTTCTGCTCCAAAACATGAAAGTTAACAGGTGAGATGTTGCATTTTCATTTAAGATAAAATGATATTTTTATTTTGTTGTTGGCCCGTGAGAAAAGATTTAACCTACAGTAAACAGGAAGTGGAAAGGCTGCAGATAGATGAATAGAATAGAAAATCCCTTTATTGTTCCTCAGTGGGGAAAGCTAGACGTCACAGCAGCGATGACACGTATTACAGGAGAAAACAAGGAGAATAAAAATAAGAAAAATGAATAAACAAGAAAACATAAATCCTGAATAGATTTTACAAATGCTGATTATACCACAAGTAATGAATACCACTGATGCGTTTTATTTAAAACTGACTTGCCCGTGTGTCATTTGGTTATTCCACATTCAGTGTTAATGCAGAAATGTTTGTTTCTAAATTTAAAGGTTCAAAATTGCATACATGCTGATAAAGAAAATGTGCAAATTTGCCGTCACTTTTTCAAAAAATATGAAGTTTGGCCCTCGACTCCGGCCCAGAGTTTCATTTCGGCCCCGTGTGAGTTTAAGTTTGGCACCCCTGCTTTACATTTTCCGTTCAGGTATCCTTCATGGACTCATTTAGCTGTAATGTCCTGATATTTCCACCAAGAGGTGCTGCTGACTCAGGCTGAGATCAGTGGAGAAGCTGCAAAGATTCTGAATCTTTGAAACCAAAACATTTCAGTTAAAATGTAATTTACTTAAAGTGACAGTGTGTATTTTTCCTGGCGATGGGGGCAGTAGATGCCTACATCATTGCAAGCAAGTGTTATTTTTGTGTTCGAGAAAGACTTAATCAACGGATGCTCATTAGGGTCAAAAAACCCTGAGAGTGCAACCTCCAGAAAAATAACAAGAACATCAGATTCCCTTTCATCACTGGCAGCAAGTGAAGAGGTGAATGTGTAAAAGAACAACGTTTATTAATGCTGAAAGTTTTGTAAGCGTTTGTTACAAATCAGTAAATGCGTTCTGTCTCAGGCTTCTGTAGAAGGAAACATGGCATCTAATATCGCGTTGCCCAGAGACTTGGACCCGCTATCATGTATTTTAGACATGATTTCTATGGTTATATGTTACAAAGCCGACAATATTTTTCAATAACTGGGCATCATTTCATTCATTTTCAACAACATTTCAATGGATTTTTCCGGACATTAATGGTAAAAACTACACATCGTAACTTTAAAGTGACAATGTGTAGTTTTCACCATTAATTTCTGGAAATATTCATCAAAATGTTGTTGAAAATGAATGAAATGATGCCCAGTTGTTGAAAAATATCGGTGGCTTTGTAAAATGTAACAATAAAAATCAGGTCTAAAAAAACACGGGAGTGGATCTAAGGCCCAATCCCAAAACTCGCACTTGCGCCCTTCATTTGCGCCTTCCCGGCCAGGGGTGCGAGTGTGTAGGGTGTCCCGATTCTCAAGTGCGGAAGTTGACCACGCACCTATTGCACCCGTAATCTGCACTTCTCCCAAGTCCGCAGCGATGCGGACCTCGGGCAAGAGTATTATTACCCACAAGTCATAGCTGCGGGAGAAATGGCTCAAGTTCCTTTTCTGAAAATATGTATTTTCTAACGAAATTAGTTAACTTTAGGACGATTAGTTGATGCTCTTAATGTTTTAGAGAAAGCAGCAATGAAGTAAAATTTATCTCAAATAATTGTTTTGTTGTTTGTTTGAAAGTTGTTAATAAAGGTTTTTGAGAAGTTTCACAGCTACCAGCATCCCGGAATGCGTTGCGATTGATGACGCAATGCTCCCGGTCTCAATTCGGCAATTAGTTGCACATTTGTGTACTACTCACTCTAACCCTGCTGCACACTTTCTCCAAGTGCACTTTGCTGAAGATCGCAGGGCGCAGTGCAAGTATTGAGGTTGGACCCAAGTCTCTGGGAAACGCCATATTAGATTCCATGTTTCTTTCTACGGGAGCCCATGAGGACAAAATGCATTTACTTTGTAACAGCTACAAAACTTTCACCATTCTTAAATGTTGTACACGTTACCTGTTAACTTGTTGCATGTGATGAAAGGGAGTCTGATGTGCTTGTTATTTTGCTAAAGTTTGCACTCCCCAGGGCTTTTTGGCCCTAATGGGCATCCGTTGGTATGGTCTTACTCCAACACAAAAATACGGCTTGCTTGCAACGATTTAGGTATCTACTACCCCTTATCGCCAGGAAAAATGCATACTGTCACTTTAATAATCAAACTACTTTCAAACCAAATCAATATTAGAATAAATCGGTGGCTAATAATAAAATGCATAAAAAAGTAATTATAAAGATAACACGAGTGAACTGTGTCACGATTTAGAGATGAAAGTAAAAGATGGGGACGTCATTTGCAGGATCTGAAGACAAGGACAAGATCTCAAGTTTGGGACAGTTTCTAAATAGGAAAACTGAATATTTGTTTTCCAATCTAAACATATCTCTATACAGATTTCTGAACTGATTGAATGGATCCAAGTGCACAAATAAAAATTATCACGTTACTGATAGTAATTTAATTTTTTTAAATGGAAGCAAAAATGTTCAAATTCAAGCCAAATACTGAATTTTTCTAAAGAGAGCTTATTTGATTTGAATAAGTAATTTAATTTAGTATTTTAATTAGTTAATTTAATTAAAAATGATGCTTATTTCACTTTGAATTTACTGTTTGTTTAAATTAGTTTTCATCCAATTATATTTTATTTGATTTAATTAGATTTGGTTTTGTAACCTAGAATAACAACTTAATTGATGTTAAATTAGTTTTGATGATTTGATTGAACTGAATTTGATTTGATTTCTTCTGATCTCATTTGGTCTGATGGATTTGATTTGCAGACTTTCCCCAGCCCCGGCTCCTGATCTGTTCCGGTGTGCTTGAGGCGTCTCGTCAGAATAAATCAGCTCTTTGCTTCGAAGCTGCAGAATGAAACCGATCCTCTTTACATCGACTCCAAACTGCAGTTGACGGACGAGCGGACCGTTAAATAGTTCAGGCTCCTCCTCCCGGCGTTTTATCTTCTCCCACCCCCTTTATGTCCCAAAATACAGAAGCAAACCTGTTGCATGACAGCTCAGGAGCCAAACATAGTTCAGACAACACACGGGGCCGAGGCAGCGCAGTGGGGGGCAGACATCCAGCAGCAGCAGATGCACACAACGCTCTGCTACTTGGGCTGGATTCCTCCTAAAGGTTGGTTTGATCTCTCCTGTTGAGAAGCTGATCTGTCGCTGCCATTTTTAATCTGTGTGTCACTGAGTTTTCCATGACTTATAAATAACAAGTGCTCTTGCTTTTGCTCAGATGAGAAGAAAAACGGACGATGTATGATGAAACTTCTCCGTGGATCTCAACAGGACTTGATCTTATCTGCATCCTGGAGCATTTATTTAAAAGACGGTAGAAAGTGTTGAGTGACTTTACAAAGTTTAGTAGCAGAGGTCTGTTTGCTCATTTGAAAACGAGGCGCTGAAGGAGCATGGATGAGGCTAAAATGAGCGCTCAGGAGGCGGTGGTGCACGAGGCTCTGGTGGAGTTTAAGGCCACTTTGGAGGCTGCTGTGAGGGAGGTGCACGTGGATGTGAGCGCTTTCAAGCAGCGCATAGAGCAAAGGATGGATGAGCTGTGTGTATCCACCGGGCCACTGGGCGAGGCAGTGAGGAGGCTGCAGGAGGAGAACCTGCAGCTGCGAGCCAAGCTGGAGGCCCTTGGCCTCCTGGTGGAGGAGCTGGCTGGATGCAAGAGCAGTCCTCCTCCTCAGGTGAAGAGGGGGAATGAGGAGGAGCAGGTGGGTGTGCAGACACAATCCAAAATCCTGGAGGACCAGACGGGCCCGGTTAACTGTGTTGGATCACAACCCAGCCGGTCCGTCTCTACACAGCCAGAACCTTCAGGAGCGAGCCAGGCCGCCGCCCCAAACAGCCCGGCCCCCGCTCCGTGGAGAGTAAAGAAGCACGCAGAAACTAATGTGAGTATTTATTCAGTGGAGGCAAAAATCCAGAAACGTGCAAAACTTCATCCCACACGGGATCAGAATCCGCAGGATGAGCACTGAACGTCTGAATTACTCTTAATAAACGATTAAAAAGAATGAATCCATCTTTGATAAAGGTAAACTAAACACGTGGAGGGAAAAGTGGCTCGGCGAGTCAATAAAGATACAAAACGTAGAATAAGTTATGAATAAGAAATAAAATCTGGGATTTTCTGTGTAAAAATATTGACTTATTCCTCATTTCTGTCATTTTTACCTCTAAAAGTAAAAAACTTTCTTATAATAAAGCTTAATTAGGAGTTTCTTAGACCTTCTCAGACTTTTTAACTAGTTTTCTGTCCATCTTTTACCCAAGAAGAATATTTTGAAACTGCTGAGCTTCTTAAGTTTCACAGATGAAAAATAAGGCTCCTAAAGTTGAAGGGAAGATGGTCCGTCCACCGATTCTTTTCTCAAATTAAGTCGTTTTTTTCCTCATGCAATCAACACAAAAGGCCTTCACAGTCGAATACGAGAACGGAAATGTGAGAAAAAGCAGCACAAGTCCAAAGAAGAGCTCGGTTGGACCATCAGAAAGTTTGCATTAGACTCTGAGGTTTTGAGTTGGCCTCCAGGTTCAGTGAACTCTAAACTTGATCCTTAATTCTGATAAGAATAGCATCACTTCATCATGTCTAACATTTCTTTCCTAGTTTTCAACCCTCATCCATGTTCTAACACCGCTCAGAGACCATCAGTTCACTGAATCACCATAAATAAGGTCCTGACAGGGTCGTAAAAACCTGCGATTATTTCTTTTGACTGATCAGATGTTCCTACAAAAGACACGAGAACAGATTCTGACCGATGGAGCACCTGGTGAACAATCCAAAGGTCCTGCAGTGAGCTTGTGTGCTGAATCTGTGACCTTTGACCCCAGTGTGACAGCACTGCCTCACCAGCCGTGCTCCACCTGCTGCAAAACTAAAATGCCGTTTATTGGATTTTTGTGCATTTAGAAACAGATTTTGTATTCTTAATTGTTCTAATGTCCCTCCTGACCCACTTCTGTTTACAGCAGGTCCTCCAAAGGGCACGTGTATTTTTGGGTTTGAGATTTGGGACCGAGCTGCAGCGCTGCTGAGCCTCCAAACACGAGCAGCGCTAAAGCTTTCTTCCTTATCTTAAGTGCACGCTGTTTGCAAGCGTGACTGGAGGCGGGGGTGAGTCTGGAGGTGATTTGGTCCTTAAATTCAACAACTAGAATCAAACAATAACCCAGAAGGTTCTCCTAAAACAAGGCAAGACGTCACTCGCCTGCACGCACTCTTTAAAGACTGGTGTATAAATAAACCCGTGTCTCCTAATCACTCAGGAATTTCACCTCGGGGCCAAAACGAGTCTCAAGTCTCCGAGTGGAAAGTTGAATTGCGTTTGCTTCCCTGTCAATTCAAATCCCCCAACACACACACTCCAGAGAGAGACAGCTGCCCTGTCGAAACACACACCCTGCCAACATTCCTGTCCACTGAAGTCACCTGACATATGACAGATTATCCCTCCAGCACCATGGCAGCCATCTCTGCAGCATCAGGGCTTGATTTGATCTCATCTTCTATTCTGGTGATAGACAAGTGTTTTTATTTTAGTTTCTAAAGATAAAACTGCTGCCTGGTGAGAAATTAACTAAGTTAATCAGCTGAAAAGTTGGGGAAGGCAGATCTGAGTAGTATTCTTGTCTTAATTTATCCAAATAAAACTATATTTGTAATGCTTCCTAAAGCCAGTTTCTTTTGCTCATTTTTATTGCAAACATATGTTCTTAGAAATAAATGCTTGAAAACATCAGTAAAATATTAAAGATATACTCAATTCAGTTTAGTTTATTTATGTAGCTCCAAATCTCAACAAGAGTCATCCCAGGTCACTTGGCAATGTAAACATTCCAATTGACAGACTTACAGCAATCCCAAAACAACACAAGCATGTAGCGACAGTGGAGAGGAAAACTCCCCTTTTAACAGGAAGCAACCTCCAACAGAACCTGGATCAGTGTGAGCAGCGATCCGCCGAGACTCACTGAGGCTTTGAGATGACGAAGCAGACACAAACACAAAAATATCACATGACTAAATGGTTAAATGGGTATTTTTTATGGTTGTTAAGAATTGGTGGTGGTGTAGGGTTGAGGGTGCTAGCAAAGATCTGGCGATGTCACATTACCTGAATGTTTTAGACCACGATTTATTGTGGACAACAATGAATGCAACTTTTTGTAAAATAATTGTTTGTTTGAAAGTTGTTGATAAAGATTTTTAAAGAAAGTAGCACAAACAGCGACCGGCATTCCGGCATGTGTCGTGGTCGATAACACAATGTCACCGTCCCACTTTGACTATTATTAGCTCACTTGTGTATCAATCAGTCAATTATATTTTATTTATAAAGCACTTTTCAAACAAAGTGCTGCCCTGGCAGCATCAGGTCTTCCACAGAAAAGTAAGTCAGGGCGCTCAGAGGAGGGGGAGCATAGACCCCCACCCACTTAAACACTACCTATAGAGGGCCCAGGAAACTAAAGTCGACTACCGCCCCCAGGGCAGAGGGCCCCTACAGAGAAAACACTGGATTAAAATGAGTAAAAATATGAAAATAAAAGAGCTAATATAAATGACAAATGTAAGAAAATAAGTAATAAGTTAAATCATATAGACAGTAAAATAATAATACTAAATAATAAAACTGTGCTAAAATATAATCATATAAAACATGCAAAGCAAGCAATAACATATAATCATGTAAAATGAGGAATAAAACTGTAGTAAATAATTAGATAAAAGCTAACCTTGAGTCTGGACTTAAAAACATGAACGTTCTCTGCGGCCCTGAGGTCCTCCGGCAGCTCGTTCCAGAGGCGAGGGCCATAACACTGGAAGGACGCCTCGCCGTGAGTTTGTGTCCTGACTTTAGGGATGACCAGGAGGAGCGCAGAGACCGCGAGGGTTCATATGGTAAAAGCTATTCTGAGAGATAAGAAGGCCCAAGACCGTTAAGACACTTAAAAGCCATTAGAAGAACCTTTAAATGGATCCTGAAACATACGGGGAGCCAATGCAATGATTCTAAAACTGGTGTCATGTGCTCCCGCCTCCTGGTCTTCATCAGGACACGTGCTGCCGAATTTTGTAGAAGTTGTAAGCCTGAGATGCTTTTCTTAGGAAGACCAGAAAACAGGGCATTGCAGTAGTCTATCCTACTGGTGATAAAAGCATGCATCAGCATCTCCGTATTGGCCCGAGAGAGAATGGGGCGGACTCTGGCGATGTTCTTTAGATGATAAAAACCTATTTTTGTGATGTTTTTAATGTATGGGATAAAAGTCAGCTCAGAGTCAAAAATCACACCCAGGTTCTTCACTTGTTCAGATGGATTAAAAGACAGATTGTAATTTCAGTAAAAGTTTCTCTCTCTGGGCCTCATGACCGATGACTAAAACTTCAGTTTTGTCCTGGTTGAGCTGGAGAAAGTTCTCTGCCATCCAGGATTCAATGTCTAAAATACAAGTAAAAAAGTGCATCCATTGGCCGAGAGTCATCAGGAGACACGGAGATGTACAACTGTGTATCATCAGCATAACTGAAAGTTGACCCCATGTCTCCTGATGACCCCGCCAAGAGGGAGCATATAAAGATTAAAAAGCACTGGGCCTAAAATTGAACCCTGGGGCACACCACATGTAATCCCATGGACCCTAGAGGAACAGGTATCCAAACTCACCATGAAAGTCCTGTCTGTGAGGTAGGAAGTTAACCAGAGGCCGATCCGTTTAAAACGAGTTAAAAGAATAGTGTGGTCTACTGTATAGATGGCAGCGCTTAGATCCAGTAGAACCAACACAGTCACCTTCCATTTAACATAATTTACTCTAAAATCATTTAAAATCTTCAAACGGGCCGTCTCTGTGCTGTGGTTCACCCTAAAACCAGACTGAAATTTCTCTAGGACATTATTAGTGTTTATAAAATCATTTAGTTGATTTAAAACCAACTTTTCTAAAATTTTGCTTAAAAATGGTAAGTTAGATACCGGTCGATAATTGTTTAATTCATTAAGATCTAAATTGCTCTTCTTCAACAGGGGCCTCACCACCGCCCCTTTAAAGGCAGCAGGAAAGACCCCCGACTGAAGGGAGCAGTTCATCAGGGTTAAAATCTGAATCTAAAAGTTGGAATTGGGTCCAGAACACATGTGGTGGGTCTCACTGAGGTGAAAACTTTATCAAGAGTCTCAGCTTCTACAGGACAAACCTGTCCAGTGTTTCCTCTGGTATAGACACATTCAGATTTATCTAAAACCTTATTACTTATGGAGGGTAAAATATTCCGTCTGATGGTGTCTACCTTCCCTCTGAAGTGGGCTGCAAACTCCTCACAGAGAGCATTTGAGGGTGTTTTCTGAAGTGAATTGGATGTACGGTTTAAAATGTTGTTTATGGTGGAAAAAAGTATTCTGAGATTGTGTTTATTGTCTAGAATGAGTTTGGAAAGGTATGCATTTCTTGAATTTCTCACTGCGTTATTATATGATTTAAGTAGCTCTGTATATATTTGATGATTTATAGTTGTTTTGTTCTTTCTCCATCTCCGCTCTGCAATCCTGCAGTTTCTCTTTAGTTTCTTTAGATCTTCATTTCTCCACGGTGAAGCATGTTTTAAATATAGACTTTTGATTTTAAGTGGAGCGAGCAGGTCGAAAGCGGATTTCAGTCTACTGTTAAAATCATTGACAGTAAAATCACAAGAGGCAGTTACCGGAGTGGGAGGGATCTTTCTAAAAACTTCAAGAAAACCTGCAGCCACTTCAGGGGTGAGATGACGCTTCCTTACAGTTCTCACAGAGGGTTCCAGCTGGATAAAACTGGTGATGCTAAAAAATGCACAGTAGTGGTAAGAGACAGTCAAGTCAACAACAGAGGACACACTGGTGGACAGGCCCTGGGTGATGACCAAGTCCAAGGTGTGTTCTCTGCTGTGAGTCGGCTGCAGGACATGTTGACTAAAATCCATGTGACTCAGAATATTTAAAAACTCATTTGAAGAAGAATCAGTTGAATTATCTATGTGTAGATTGAAATCACCGACTAAAATTATCCTTTCAAAGGAGGTGTGCAGGATTGATAAAAACTCTGAAAATTCTTGAATAAAAATGGCACTCTGTTTAGGAGGCCGATAAACTGTGACACATACAATCTGAGGAGAGCTAAAAACTGCTGCTCTATATTCAAAGGTGGTAAAATGATCAAATAAAACTGGTTTAGCAGAAAGAATTGATGAACTAATAAAATCAGTACCACCTCCCCTTTTGAAAAATTAAAATCTGGTGGAGATGCCTCTGAGAACCACAGCTGCATCTGAACTCAGCCACGTTTCTGTTAAAAGCAGACGGTGAAGATTACGATCTAAAATCAGGTCATTTATTAAAAATGTTTTGTTGAGCAGAGAGCAAACATTTAAAAGAGCCAGATTAATAGTAACTGGTGACGAAATGACTGTATTAACTGAAGGTGGGACTTTTGGTAACTGTAGTACTATGCACTTGAAGCTTTACTGCACACCTCCTCCAAGTGCACTTCGCTGAGGAGCGCAGGCTGCAGGGCGAGTACTGGGGCTGGGCCCTTGTTGCTCTGTCGGAAGGAAGGTGTTAAAAACTGCTGCCACCTAGTGGTCAGAGTGTGATTTTCACCACGCAAAATAAATACAGTAATTGTTTGTTTGTAAAATCTCATTCAAAATGTATACAATGCTTTTAAAAATTGGTTCTGTATCATAACACAAAATACCACGATGTTTTAGGGACAGCAGTAGCTGAGGGGGTAAAGCGGGTTCTCAAGTGACCAGAAGGTTGCTGGTTCGATCCCGGTACCGACCAGAGAATGCTGCTGTCGTGTCCTTGGGCAAGACCCTGCCTTGCCTGCTGGTGGTGGTCGGAGGGACTTGTGGTGCCAAAGTATGGTGGGCCTCGCCTCTGTCAGTGCACCCCTGGGCAGCTGTAGCTACATCGTAGCTCATCCCCACCAGTGTGTGAATGTGTGAATGACTGACTGTTGTTGTGAAGTGCCTTGGGGGGGTTGTAGCACCCCAAGACGGCACTCTACAAATACCATTTACCATTTAGTGCATCGACGTGTTCTTAAATCTTTACAACTGGAGTGTCAAGTTACTCAAAATTGTCGAGTTATTTTCCTCAAAAGCTGCAAAATTTTATTTTCTTTATTTAAAAAAATGCTAAAATTATTTTATGGGTAATTTTTTCATTTGCAATCTTAAAATAGGTTAAAAAACATATTAGTAAAAATGTCAACATAAAATGTTAGAAGGTGTCAGCCTGCATCAAAAGCCTACTAGAGAGACAATTCATCGTTCAAGACATGGAACAAAAAGGGCGTTTCGATGGATGGATCAGGATTCAGTCATTAGGAACGGGACGTTGACAATGATTGGGTGAGATTTTTCCAGGATTCTTCATTTCAGAGAAGATTAAAATGATTGGTTACCATCAACAAGAACATTTCTGCTAAAATGGCCAAAAATGTTTTACATAAACATCTCCTACAGCACCTTTAACATAAGGGGGCAGTTGTTCTCTGACATGATGGAGACGTCTGTGTTTGTTGAAGTGTTTGTGTGTTCGTAAGCTGAACCCAAATGGACGCAGTCGGCAAACATTAGTCTGAGTTTGAGGGGATTAGAAGAGTCAGACAGACAGACTGTGACACCGCCGTTACCATGGAGCCCACAGATGAGCGTGGAGATGACCTCCCATGGTGCGGGTTTATCACACGGTGGCTAGAACGCTGTTTCTCCACCACGTGGAAGCAAAAACCTCTAACGCCCCTTCTGGGCACCGTTTGTATGGCTCAGGCTAACTTTCCGAAGCATCTATTTGGGGTTATATTGGGATGTAAGAAGAGTGCAGCGGAAACTCTTGCAAAGGGGCAGATTGCTAAATCTAAAATAGCTCTGACTGGGAACCGGGATTTGTTGGCCACAGCTGTCATAGAAAGAGAAGCTGTTAACAGCTGAAGAACACGCATTCAAACACGGGAGAAACACATTCACAAAACCGCTCCATCAATCCTCACCACAGAAGGTGGTGAGAGGAATCGTACTCCAGTTTTTACAAAACTCATCATTGAAAGACAACTCTGAAAATGTTCTTCTTTCATAGTATTATTCATACTTAATTATTAACATAAATGCCAGTTTGTTTGTTTTTGTCTTTTAATTGAATGTTTTTACTGTTCAGGGCACAATTACACAAGGAGGAAAAAATGTGACGGACGTTGCCACGATCTCAGAAAACCAGAAGGGTAGGCGGCTCCTCCTCCGGCTTCAAAGATCCTCAGAAAACTTCTCAACCTGAATTCATTCTTAGTTCTTGATTTTCTTTTCAGGATATATTTCAGAAAATTCAGATGTATCCCAAAGGGCTGAAACTTTCTCTCAATCCCATCGATGTTTCATCAAACCACACCAGGAGTCCTCAGCAATGGAAACGCCCAGCTCACCCGGTCAGTTCTTTATTCCGTCCGTTAAATATCAGGTGTTAAATGATCGTTTTTATACATTTGTTGTAAAACAATGTAACCTGGCAAGCCATCCTATATATGCAAATATATAGTCTGGCCTCCATGGACGTAGTTTTGACTTTAGAAGTGGGGGGGACTCAACCGGCCTCGAGGTGAAGAGTCCTTTTACACTAAGTATACAAAAAATACGTATAAAACCACAGGCTCTTGTTTGCAACGGCAGGAATGCAGAACAGCCAAGTACACAGGTGGCAGTAAAAAAAAAAAACTAATACTTTCAATTCAACTTTGTTTTTCACCATGTTAGTCATTTTCATCCCTGCTCCTATAGCGTAATGTTGTTTTTGAACGGTAAAAAGTGCCGGGGACCAAAACTGACTTTGGAAAACTTGGAGGAGATATGTCCCCCTGTTCCCCCCAAAAACTACAGCCATGCTGGCCATGACACCTGGACAAAGCTCGGACTCGGGGCGGAATCTACGGTTGTATTTGAAACAGTGGCGGCTTGTCCAAAGGGGGCGCTAGGGCACCGCCAGTCTCAGCAAGAAGATATTTTTTTAAAACATGAAAATTAAACTAAACGATCTGTACACCAGACAGATTATAAGTGATGTGTTTAATCTGTATTTAAGTGTAGTTTAAAAATGTTCTCACACTTTTACCACTATCGAATCCTCTGGTGACGTATTTCCTGTTCCTTTACGGTCGCAGCAATCTTTACCATCGACCTGCACCATAACTGGCGCTATACCATACCAAGTTTATTTATACGGCGCATTTAAAAATGGCATGGGAGCTGATCAAAGCACCTCCCAACATAAAAGCAGAAACATAAAATGCAAATAAAACAAACAGATAGAACAGACTAAATAAAAGCCAGTAAATCAGATCAAAGCGGCAACAAAGGAAAGATAAAAATCACAATCTAAAAGCAAAATTAGAAAGGTGAGTCTTCAGGTGTGACTTGAAGACACCAATGGATGGAGCTATAACTCAGCTCAGGATGTTCACCCGGAACAGGAAGCTCTTTACAGTTTTTGTTTGTTTTAGAGCAGCCGAGTGCACCTCGTGGAGTTTTTATTTATTTTTTTTTATTAAGTAAGATGTGGAACATGGTGAATGTGGCATCAGAGACTTGTAAACACTCTCCAGCAGGTAAAAAAAAAAAAAGCTCAAGACAGTCAGGAATCGGCATGGTGTGACAATGGGACATAAGATTACAAGAAATTAGTGTTTTGTTTTTTTTACTATAGCATGGATTATTATGACTATAAACAAGCAAAGCTAAGACTCAAATT
The DNA here is from genome assembly GCF_043380555.1 of Nothobranchius furzeri. Classification (NCBI taxonomy): domain Eukaryota; kingdom Metazoa; phylum Chordata; class Actinopteri; order Cyprinodontiformes; family Nothobranchiidae; genus Nothobranchius; species Nothobranchius furzeri. The sequence continues at coordinate 28,558,654 of NC_091750.1, read as the reverse complement.
TTGCTTTTGACTTCATGAAATTAAATGGTAAATGGCCTGTATTTGATATAGCGCCTTCTAGAGTCCTGGAACCCCCCAAGGCGCTTTACAACACAATCAGTCATTCACACACTGGTGGGGATGAACTACAATGTAGCCACAGCTGCCCTGGGGCGCACTGACAGAGGCGAGGCTGCCGAGCACTGGCGCCACCGGTCCCTCCGACCACCACCAGCAGGCAATGGGGTTAAGTGTCTTGCCCAAGGACACAACGACAGCGACGGACTGAGTGGGGCTCGAACCTGCAACCTTCCGATTATGGGGCGAGCACTTAACTCCTGTGCCACCGACGCCCAAATTAGCTTTGCTTGTTTTCCTGCTGAGTCCCTTGAGTTTTGCAGGTAGAGTAATGGTGCTTATTCGTAAAGAGGAGAGTCTGGGCTTTCATTTAAACAGCTGTCATGTTGCATTGTTGCTACTGTGTGTGTTTCTCAAAATGTGTATTTAACTTTTTTTTACCAGCCTTTTTTTTTGCGTCATTGTTGAGGTAGAAAACATAGATTCTATCATAAGAGTGGTAAATTGGCGTCCCCTAGTGGTGATATATGGTTAGCGGCATATAAATGTGCCCCACAAAAGAAAATGTCACCAGTTGCCACTACAGGTGCTGGCCAGTAAATTAGAATATCATCAAAAGGTTGAAAATATTTCAGTAATTCCATTCAAAACGTGAAACTTGTACATTATATTCATGCAATGCACACAGACCAATGTATTTCCGATGTTTATTACGTTTAATTTTGATATTTATAGGTGACAACCAATGAAAACATCAAATCTGGTATCTCAGAAAATTAGAATATTCTAAAGGCCAATGAAAAAATGTTTGTTTCTCTAATGTTGGCCAACTGAAAAGAATGAACATGAAAAGAATGTGCATGTATAGCACTCAATACTTAGTCGGGGCTCCTTTTGCCTCAATAACTGCAGTAATGCGGCGTGGCATGGACTCGATCAGTCTGTGGCACTGCTCAGGTGTTATGAGAGCCCAGGTTGCTCTGATAGTCGTCTTCAGCTCCTCTGCATTGTTGGGTCTAGCGTATTGCATCCTCCGCTTCACAATACCCCATAGATTTTCTATGGGGTTAAGGTCAGGCGAGTTTGCTGGCCAATCAAGGACAGGGATACCATGGTCCTTGAACCAGGTGCTGGTGGTTTTGGCACTGTGTGCAGGTGCCAAGTCCTGTTGAAAGGTGAAGTCTGCATCCCCATAAAGTTGGTCAGCAGCAGGAAGCATGAAGTGCTCTAAAACTTCCTGGTAGACGGCTGCATTGACCCTGGACCTCAGGAAACAGAGTGGGCCAACACCGGCAGATGACATGGCACCCCACACCATCACTGACGGTGGAAACTTTACACTGGACCTCATGCAACGTGGATTCTGTGCTTCTCCGCTCTTCCTCCAGACTCTGGGTCCTTGATTTCCAAAGGAAATGCAGAACTTGCTTTCATCAGAAAACATAACTTTGGACCACTCAGCATCAGTCCAGTCCTTTTTGTCCTTGGCCCAGGCGAGACGCTTCTTGCGCTGTTTCATGTTCAAGAGTGGCTTGACACACGGAATGCGACACCTGAATCCCATGTCTTTCATGAGTCTCCTCGTGGTGGTTCTTGAAGCGCTGACTCCAGCTGCAGTCCACTCTTTGTGGATCTCCCCCACATTTTTGAATGGGTTTGTCGTCACAATTCTCTGCAGGGTGCGGTTATCCCTAGAGCTTGTACACTTTTTTCTACCACATTTTTTCCGTCCCTTCGCCTGTCTGTTAATGTGCTTGGACACAGAGCTCTGCGAACAGCCAGCTTCTTTAGCAATCACCTTTTGTGTCTTGCCCTCCTTGTGCAAGGTGTCAATGATTGTCTTTTGGACAGCTGTTAAGTCAGAAGTCTTCCCCATGATTGTGGTGCCTTCAAAACAAGACTGAGGGACCTTTTAAAGGCCTTTGCAGGTGTTTTGAGTAAATCAGCTGATTAGAGTGGCAGCAGGTGCCTTCTATATTCAGCCTTTTCAGAATATTCTAATTTTTTGAGATACCAAATTTGGAGTTTTCATTAGTTGTCACTTATGAATATCAAATTTAAATGTAATGAACATTGGAAATACATTGGTCTGTGTGCATTGCATGAATATAATGTACAAGTTTCACGTTTTGAATGGAATTACTGAAATATTTTCAACCTTTTGATGATATTCTAATTTACTGGTCAGCACCTGTAGTTGCCTCCACATGCAGTTGGACAGTGTTAGGACCAATCAGAGCATGATGTGTTCATCACTACAGACTCAACGGGGCAGTCCACCTTAAGTACTTTACTTAAGTAAAGCCCAAGTCTAAACTGTCCAAAGTAGATGACCGTTTCAAACAAGTGCTGGTCCTGATCAGACGCCATCGTAGGTATTTTTTTTTCGATAGCAGTTTTGGTGCTACAACCACCCAATGTCTCTGTGCAAACAGAGCGCTGTGATTGGCTAGACACAAAACCATTAGGGCCAATGGTAGACCTGCTGGGGCTACAATAGATTATGGCTAGGCTGACCCATGGGGCTACAGTTTGTCTAGATTTCTACAGGCTAGAAACAACATGCAGAAATGCCTGCATTTCATTTGAATGCTAGTGAAACCAAGCATGAAGAAAGCTGCAACCACGTTAATTAGTTTGTCGAGTTTGAAATCTACATTTTTTGTTTCAGTTGCAGACGAGCCACAACCCCACCTCCCTGTCACCGCCATGACGACCAAACCCAGTCTGGAGAACTCTCCTACCGCCAAACCGCTTCCGTCTCCAGCGTCGGGACGCAAAGCCTCAGCTGATCGTTCATTTATGGGAGGTCAGTCAGAAAATCTAAAGTGATGGAGATTATGGAAACTATCATTACTCTAGATGGAGTATTTCTGAGTAAACCTTATAAATATTCACTTCGGAAGGATTCTTGAATGGCCTAAATATGGAGAAACTGCTTTGATGACCAAGATTAACGTCATCTTAAAACAGCTCCAGTCTCATAAATCTACATTGTGTAATCTCCAGACTGCCATCCATTTCTCAATAAATGATCTATTGTTTTTGCAGAAATATTAGGAAATTCCTGCAGGGTTTGATTTCCTGTTCAGAGGTGCCCCCAGAACAGCTTTACAGGGGGTCCAGATGGAGCCAGTGAAAATGTTGGGGTGGAGAAAATTTCAAACACGTATTTATCGTTTTAGCATTTTATAAGAGTTTAATTTATCTGTTGCTGTCTTCACGAAAGCATCTACGAAAACTTTTGATACTTTTTTTAGAAAATGGTGAGCCTCTGCAACTTTTATTTAAATAGTGATTTTTTTTTTTGCTCAGCAATTTTTCATTTATTTATAGGCTTTTAGATTTATGTCCTTAACTCATTCACTGCCACTGACGACTAAAGTCGTCATTTTAAATCCAACCGGTCAATGCCAAATTGGCATGTTTTTACTGTGTGGGCATCAGAACGAGCCCCCGCACCGTGAGAACAAACATCTCAGCTCTAAAGCCGATCATCATCCGCATACGTCACACGTCACGTGATCAGGAAGCAGAACATCCATGTGTTAGGAGATCGTTTTGGGCCGCTGCTGTAAAAAAAAGTGAGGAGCGAACCGGAAAAGCTTCTGCCGATCACAATTCGACAACGGATTATGAGAGAACGGATAACTCTCGAAACACGTGGATTCTTCCTGATGTAAGAGGTGAGTCTCCGCTTTGTTTTGGTTGTTTTGGCGTCGACATCATCCTAGCGCGCAACGTTCTGTCACTCTTAAAAAAACAGTAAAAACGGTGAGAAACGCTGGCAGCGAAGGGCTTTAGAGGTCAGGAAACGGCTGGCAGACAGTGAATGAGTTAATAAAGAAAATGGTTGGTTGGTTGGTTGGTTGTTGGTTCTTTTACATGCAATGTAAAAAGAGTAAAAATGTTGCAGGAACAATGGGCTGAGCTTCGACTAGCAGTTAGCTCATCAGTCCTTAAAGGTTGGGGTTAAACAGAGGCTGTTCAGAAGCTTTAATGGAAAAAAGCTTCACTCAGAAACACGCTTTAAAATGCCTGAAATGTTCCTTTAATATTAAGAAGGCACCAAAGTCATTAACCACAGTCCTTTTATGAGCTTATGACAACAGATTTCTATTAATGTAGCTCCACCTTCTCTCAAGGAACATCTGGATCTAAGGATCTGAACTTCCAGGATCACTCTGAGTCTGTCTCTCACCTCCCACTCACAGCTGCAGCCAGAACCAGCTCCGAGGCTCCATCTGCATCTAAATCCGATCAGATTCCCACTTCAGTACCAAATCCTTCAATACAAGAGTCACAGACAACAAAGCAAAGTGAGTTTTTGTTTAGAGGGGGTGAGTTAATCCCTACCAAAGTTAGGAAACAGGTCTTAAATAAGCACATTTGAAAGGATTTCCTTTTTCTTAGACGTGAGTGAACCCAAGTCTCACCTGCCTCTGTCTGCCATGACCAAACCTAACACGGATTCTGCTCCATCAGCTGGACCAGCTCAGTCTCTTTCAGCATCTCTGGACCCAACTGTAAAACCTGGAGATTATCCCTTTAAACGGAGTGAGTCTGATCTCAAACTCCATCATCTGCTTTCGAAATAAAGCTGAAAGTAGCTTTTGTTTTCTATTTTAGTACAGAAAATGAAATCTGTATTTAGTGAATAGCTTTCGTCTTTTTTCTTTACATCATTTCAGCTCCAGTTCTGAAGACTCCCAGCCCCAGTTTAAAGAGAAGTGTGAGTTTTCCTCAACCAGCAGGTATTTAAAGTTCCTTTGTTAGCTTTTATTTTGGTGGTTTATAATTTCTTGTCTTTTTTCATGCTCTCCCACTCATCCTTTCTGATTAAAAAAAATTAAAAATTCCCTTACAGAGAAGTTGCTTCCGTCCAAATCGTTTATAAAAGCTGGACTCTCGCCCAAACTGGACAAGTACGGTGAAATCCCTCACTTAAGTCGTATTTAGGGTCACACGTAACCCGTTTGCCTCCCGAAAGCTTTGTTTCGTTTTCTTTGCAAACGCAGATCGAGCAAATCAAGCGGGCTCGACTTGAAGCAGGACGCCACGAAATCCCAAACGCCTCTGCGCTCCAACGGGGCGCAGGCCAAACGGGCCTTGTTTGAAAGGATGAACTCGGAGCCTCTGAAGTGGGTGTGATCCAGATGTTCTTCACTTTATCCCAACTGAATTTCTAAACCTTTCCATATCTCTCCTCAAACAGAGCCAAGGATTCCAAGCCCAAACTGAAGCGCTCCCAGAGCTTCGGAGTGTCCAGCGCCAGCGGGATCAAACAGATCCTCCTGGAGTGGTGTCGCTCCAAAACAATCGGATATCAGGTCAGATGATGGGACACTGATGTCTCCTCTCTGCTGCTTGTTCTGGAGATGTATACATGTGGAGTAAATCAGGCCATTTCTTCTCATTGTCTCCCAGAACGTCGACATTCAGAACTTCTCCTCCTGCTGGAGTGATGGGATGGCCTTCTGTGCTCTGGTCCACTCCTTCTTCCCGTTGGAGTTCGATTACAACAATCTGAACTCGTCAAACCGCAAACAGAACCTGGAGCTGGCCTTCACTACAGCAGAGTAAGAATCGTGACCTTTAGGGCTGATGCCACATTTTTAAACTTAAAGATCTCAAGTAACAGGAAAGATTGTAGTTATTTAGATCAGAAAATTCATTAAATTGCCCTTTAAATGAACTTGGAGGCATTTAAAATAAAGATAAAAAGTGATTCCTTGTTCTAATGATATTTTCAGTGTTTATTAGTGCTTGTAAAGTCTCTATTTTTAAAATTCTCTTTAGTATTTCTGTAATGACGTCTGTTTGTTTCAGGGAGCAGGCCGACTGTCTGCGTCTGATCGAGGTGGACGACATGCTGGAGATGGGAGACAAGCCAGACCCCATGTGTGTGTTCACTTACGTCCAGTCCCTCTACAACCACCTGAAGAAGTTTGAATAACGCTGCATCAGAGTCACAATGAGGAGTACCTTTACCAGTTTCCTCATTTTGTCTGAAACTGGTCTGATCTGTGTGGAAGTTAACGTTGCAATCATAGAAATAGTTTGTCTTTGCTCCTGAAGATCAGTCAGTGCCTGGGCACACGAGCGACCATCAGAATCCACGTTTGATAGGTTGGCTTTAATAGCAGAACCAGGGCAATTGGCCTAAAATCACATTGTTGATAAAACAAGAGAGATTTGGAATGAATTTGAATATCCTGAAGTGTGATGTGTTATAGATTTTTATTTTATGATTTTATGTTTTTTTTTCCAATGTCAAAAGTGTTTTGAGTCAAAGTGAAGGGTGATGTACACTGCCATCTGCTGGTAAAGCAAGTGAAGTGCGAAAGGCTACTGACAGTTTCGGTGAATTAATTTAACTAAGTTGTAATCCCTGTTTCATTATTTCTCCACAATGTAGAATTTTATTCACATAAACTTGAATGTTGCTGGGAAAAAAATTACAGTCACAACTTTTTGTGTCTTTGTGTGAAATCACATTGTGTGGTTAAAATAAAAATGTATTCTCTTAGATTTTAAATGGAGGGTCTTTCTTGGTTTTAAACAACAGGAAATTAAAAAGTCGCAAAAGAAGAAAAACATTTAACAGTATTTAAAAATCTAGACGTATAATATATGTTTCATATGAATGAATAATTTAGGTTACATTACAATTATGTGCTGATTTTTATAGTTTTATTTTCATCTCTCTCTCTCTCTCTAAATATATATATATATATATATATATATGTATATACACACATATACATATATATATATATATATATATATATATATATATGTATATACACACATATATATGTGTATGTATATACACACATATATATGTATATGTATATACACATATATATGTGTGTATACATGTATGTGTGTGTGTGTGTGTATACATACCGTAAATCCTCTAATACAGGCCCGGGCCTGGATTTGACTCAAGCTCATCAAGCTCCAGGCCTTTTTTGGAAGGAGGGCCAGAATTAGAGGCAGGCCTCAATTTCTATTTGAGCAAAATGAACTAATGGTTCGCTGGAGTTTTTGACAATTAAAATTGCGCACACATTTTCAAAGTGGGCGCACTTGAAAATTTCTTTTAACAACGATAGTTTCTGCTTCAGCCATCTTCCCCCTCCCCCTGCTTCAGCCCTCTCCCCCCTCCCCCTGCTTCAGCCCTCTCCCCCCTCCCCCTGCGAAGCGGCCGCAAACTCACTGATGCACCTGCAGCCTCTCAGAGTTCCTGCTGCTCTAAACATTAAAATAATTATTTCATTTTCTGTTCCTCACTTCTGATGACCTTCAGTGGTGTCTGTTTGTTGCAACCAGCAGGTACAAAAACTAACTTGTTTTTATTTGACTATTTTTCTGTCCTGCCTGTTTATTATCTTCCTGCATCTCCTCTCAATCCTAAAGAGAAACTGCTACCTGGGTTCATATATATTCACCTTATGAGTTACCTTTGAACTGCAGTTCTAAAAGATCTACCGACCGCAAAAACAGCGGAGTGCCGCTGCTTGCCGGCCGCACCGGTGAGGTGCGTCACCGAGGACAAAACAGGTGATGCGTCCCGATCCACAGCAGTGAAACGCATCAGGCACAAATAAAAGAATAAAAGACGGAAAACATAAAAGGAAATGAGCCGACATGAACGATCACGTGTTAAATTAGTTTTTGAGGTGGCGACACCTGATTTGATAATGTTACTGTGGCCGTGCTCAGGACGCAGATGTCTGGAGCGCATCAACAATCAGAGCTTTGCATGTGCAAGCTGGTTAAGGTTAGGATGGGGGTGAGGGGAAGGTTAAATTGCAAGAGGGTAAAGGTCACATTTTGGTTAAATGTCCGTTTTACGGCGGGTGTCAGTACTGACGCTCTGGCACAGCGCGTTGCCCCCCCGAGCGCAGGAGCTTGTCACCTGCTGACAGCAGGCTGCTGTCTTTTCCGTGGACTGCATCTTGCCGGTCATTATCACGTGACAGCGACTAGTCGACGACAGGCATAACAAGTCACTATAGAGCGGTGAAGTCGACTAGTGACTAGTTCATACAACCCCTGATACTGCTCCCCAGAGTGTTCTGCAGCATAATCAGCATGTTCTCTTTGAACTTGATATCAAATTTTCGCCTCCTCTTCGTCTCCACACGGTTAAAGTTACCCTCACGGTCTATCACTGGCAAATCAAAAGTGAGACGATGACACAACCGCCCCCCGTACTTGCTTGTTACCACATTCCACCCGGCCACAATAAAAAAAACGGCCATTATTCACCTCCCCCAACTCCGACACCAGCCAAAATATGATACCCGGCAGTTAATTAAATACAGGCTGATATTGGAGGATTTACGGTATATATACATATATATGTATATATATATATACACATATATATGTATGTACATATATGTATGAATATATATATGTATATATATGAATGTATATATATATATATATATATGTCTATGTATGTATATTTATGTATGTATATATATATATACACATATATATGTATATATATATATACATATATATGTGTATATATACATATATATGTATATATACCGTAAATCCTCTAATATTAGCCTGTATTTAATTAACTGCCGGGTATCATATTTTGGCCTGTGTCGGAGTCGACGGAGGTGAATAATATATATATACATATATATATATATATATATATATATATATATATATATATATATATATATATATATATATATATATATATATATATATATATATATATATATGTATATATATATATATGTGTATATATATATATATATATATATATATATATATATATATATATATATATATATATATGTGTGTGTATATATATATATAAAAAGATATGTATATATATATATTAGGGGTGGGCCGTTATCGGCGTTAGCGTGCTGCGGCATAGCCAGACTCTTATCGCGCGATAAAAAAAAATTACGCTGTTAATATATTCTCAAAGTTGGGTTGGGATCTGGGTCGTCTACACTAAGCTTGATGACTTTCACATTGCGTGGATGTATACTCGGCGCGGATTATCGACATATAACGAGCGGATGCCTATGCGCTAAAGAGAACATCTTTAACGCCAGAGGAATCTTCAAACGTGACGCGATTACACATTAAAAAATATGTAATCGGAGTCAAATGAATTGGTCATTAATTATTTATTACACTCTCTCTCTCTCTCTCTCTGTGTGTGTGTGTGTGTGTGTGTGTGTGTGTGTGTGTGTGTGTGTGTGTGTGTGTGTGTGTGGGTACATCACTGAGCTGCTTGGTGGGGAAAACTACGTATCCTGCTCTGTGGTTCCACCTGCCCTGTGCCACCTCCAGCACGCAATGAAGATCTCAGATGATGATCCTGCCTATAGTGTGTGACTCAAGGCCGCCTTCACCAAGGACCTCAACCAGCGAAGGGAGAACATAAACCTGGAATGGCTTAAGGTATATCAGACACAGAAGATAAATGCATTATTTGACCATTATGATCTAAAGGGGTTCAAATGAAGGTATGTGAACTTCTTTGGTTTTTTGGAGATGTTTCCTTCTCATCTGAAGAGCTTTGCCAATTTTGGCTGGAATATGGGAGGGTAAAGCCCATAAACCATAGCTTTATGTTGTTGCTTGTGCTCTGTGCTGTTGTTGCTTAACAAGCAGAAGCTACCAATGCATATATGCATGGTCTCTGTAAAGACTGGGCACAGCTGCAGTTTCTTTCAGTGGATGGAGACACGCCTTGTGGGGGTTAGACTCTTGAATAGCCCAATAACATCCTCTTCCAGGATGGTTAGTGGCGTGTTGGAGGAGGGGGGGGGGGGCATGACTTTTGTGAGGAGACTTCTGGGGCCATGGAGGTGTAGGTGACCTTGTTGAAATGGAGATGTAGCTGATGTGTGATGTCCTGGTTGGCTGTTGGGCCATCATAGCGGCAATCAAACTCTCTTTCTACAGTCACTGACTAGAACTTGTTTAGCCTGTTGACTATAGGTCCTCTCTGGGTTTATTTGGCTTGGCAGTGATTTTCCTAAGCGCCCTTTCCACACAAAAGTCGAGTCGTTAGTTGAGAATGTTCTTTCAGCCTCTCAGACTACCATGATTTAGCATTTTTCACCTCCCCGCTGAACCTGTATTTCGCCTCTTTTGTTGCTCTCTGTGTCTTTGTTTTTAAATGCAATCTCCTCCATCTTGAGCTGACGGAGTTTGGCCATGGTTTGTCGATGTTGAAATACAGTCTGGTGAGTGTTGGAACAATGCTGGAATCACAATATTTTTGCTCCACGCACAAAGTTTTATCCACAAGTGCACGCTGCGCTCGGCAGGATGTAGACGTGGCCAGAATAAATGAGGAGAAATCACGGGGAGAGTACGAAGGGTTACAGTTGAAGAGTGGGCATTCTGAATCAGGAGAACAGTGCTGGGAGATTAAAGTCACATCAGAACACCAAACCAACTGTTGTTAGTATAACAGACACCTTCACCTTCTGGTTTTGCCAGAGTGATCGCTCTTGCGGTCTGCGCAGTGGAAATGAAAGCCATCTGGTAGGTTGGTCAAATGAATAGATGAAGGAGTCATGAACAAATATGGAGGTTAGATATGGAAAGTGAAATTTTCATCAATAATAATTATTATGTTTTATTTATTAAAGGTGGCGACTGCCTTAGATCCACGATTTAAGGACCTCAAGTGCTTGCCCAGAGCAGAGAGGGAGCCGGTGTGGGTAAAGCTATGTGAGTTGGTGAAGGGAGAAGAACCTACTCTGAAGCCACTCAGGGAGGAGAACCCTGAGCCACCCAAGAAGAAAAGAGCCCTTCTACTAATGGGATCAGACTCAGATTCAGACGAGGAGACACCAGTAGACAACACTGTGGAGAGGTACAAGGTAGAGCCCACTGCTGGGTATGGTAAGATGGCCCACATTGCCCATAAATATTTGGGGACTCCTGCCACAACTGTCCCATGTGAGAGACTTTTTTCTTTAGCAGGCCATATTGTGCAGAAGAGAAGATCTAGTTTGTCACCAGACAATTTGTGAACAAGCTGGTCTGCTTGAGTGACTGGTGGAAGAAGGAGAACTAGAGCTTGGACTGATTGACCAAATGCTACTGACTGTAAATAGTTAATCATGACCTATTCTGTAGACCTACAGTGCAGAATTTGTTGAACTGAATAAACAGCTATTAAACACAAATACTTATTGATCATTATTTATTTTCGTCATCAGTTATCGTAGTAAAACTGCTTTATCAGTCTGTGATGCATTATTGAAACAAGAAATATGCCTCCATTCTCAAAGACTTGCTTTTATTCATTATCTAGGTAGCACACACATATGCCTTTGGCAGAATTTGAATGAGCCATTTTAATCTAGATTAATTCCAAGATTACAGTGAGATTAATCTAGATTAAAAAAATTAATCTATGCCCACCACTAATATATATACATAAATATGAACAAAATTTTGTCTGACATGTTTATGTATTTTGTAAACGGTAGGGAATTTCTGAATAGCATCTTTAAAGCTAACAATCAAGTTTTTCCAAGGCAGATATATAAAAGCAAGTTTTAACATAAAGCACTAAGAAAAAGGCTTTTATTTTTTGTGTTAATGCTGTGTCTTGTCTTATTACATTGTTCATCTAACCACGGTGAAGTTAGCTTGAAGTTGGATGTTGGATATTGCACAGACATTGGTTTACACGGTCAGCGATAAGTCTTCACGCGTGCTCTGCGGCACAGACAGCGGTAACCTGAGTTCCGAGGACTCGCAAACGGAAACGGTGGTTCGCTTAGGAACTATCAACCAAATTTGCAGTCCTTCGTAAACGAGTACAAAAAAATTTTAAAAAACTTCCAGAATAATTTCCTAAATGACTCAAAATTACTTCTAACTTGTGTTACTAAACTACATTTACAAGACACAACAGTTTTAACACATTTCATACAATCTGATATTTTTGTTTCAATAGCTTCTAGGTAAATCAGTCTAAATACACAAAACCATTTCTCAATTGTCTTACTAAGCCAGACCAATGAGACGCAGAAGTTTATAACACATTTCATACAATCTGATCTTTTTTATTAAGATATTAATCTGAAATTAAGGGTTTTTTTCAATAGCTCCTAGGTAAATCAGTCAAAAAACCCAAAACCATTTCTCAATTATGTTAATAATCCACACCAATTACACACAGCAGTTTCTAATAACTTTCATACAATCTGATCTTTTTATTAGGATTTTTGAACAAAATTACGGGATTTTTTTTCAATAGCTCCTAGGTAAATTAGTCAAAATACCAACAATCATTTCTCAATGCTGTTACTAAGCTAGATCAATGAGACACAGCAGTTTTTAACACCTTTCATACGATCTGATCTTTTTATTAGGATTTTTATCAAAGCTTAAGGGATTTTTTTCAATAGCCCCTAGGTAAATTAGTCAAAATCCCCTAAACCATTTGTCAATTATGTTACTGAGCTAGATCAATGAGACACAGCAGTTTTATCAAGTTTCATACAATCCAATATTTTTTGTTAAAATTTTTAGCAAAAATTAAGGGATTTTTTTCAATAGCTCCTACATAAATCAGTCAAAAATCTCAAAACCATTTCTCAATGAGACCACTGAGACACAGCAGTTTTTATCACATTTCACAAGAGCTGATCATTTTTTTAGGATTTTTATCAAAAATTAAGTGATTTCTTTCAGTAGCTCCTAGGTTAATTGATTTTAATACTCAAAACCATTTCTCAATGATGTCACTAATGGAGACTAATGAAACACAGCAGTTTTCAAAACATTCACAAGATCCAACCTTTTTTTTTTTTAGGAATTTTGTCTAAGCATGAAAAGCTAAGGCTGATCCTCCTTCACCTTATGTAATATAAAAGCTGTAAATGTCTTCGTCGGCATCTTGGGTGAGGTCATGCACTCTGAGCAGGGACATCTTAAACATCCATCTTCAGGCAAATTCTTGTCTCTCTCTCCCAACAGTTGAGTCAAAAGATAAGTTGGGCCCTCGCTTCTGGAGGACACAAAGGAAATACTTAATCGCCATTTCAGCTAGAAAGAAAGACAAACAAATACCGGACCTCGCCCTTGAACACTAAGACCACCAGAGGCTGGATGCTGCTCAAGAACTGCAAGGACCCCAAACTCACCTCGCTCAGTGTGCTGACCAGAGCCTTGGTGGCTGTGATGTTTGTCTTTGTGAAATACTAAAACATAAACCCCATCATGGCACATGACTAGAGTAGAGAGAATTTGGCCTCGTCACTTACTGATGAAAATGTTCACCTGAAACATGAGGCCAATTGAAATTAAATGGATGCGATTGACTACAACTTGATATCAAGCCAGGTGGTGACGAGGAACGTTCTGATTGAGAAAGGTTACCATCGACGAGATCCCCACTCTAAGACAGGAGGAAGAAGAGCATACCACCTAAGAATTTGTGGGAGGAGAGGTTTGATTGAGGTCAAAGATAAATTGCAATGGCCTGAAGCTGTGTTGCTGAGCATTGAGACATGGTTTTGAGTAATTACAGCAATTAGCTTAAGAGCTATTGAAATAAATCACTTATTTTTTAATAAAAATTCTATTAAAAAGGATCAGAGCTTGTGAAATGTGAAAACAACTGCTGTGTTTCATTGGTCTGGCTTAGTAATACCATTGAGAAATGGTTTCGAGTTATTTTGACTGATTTACCTTGGAGCTATTGACAAAAATTACTTGGATTAGATCTTGTGAAATGTTATAAACACAGCTGTGTCTCATTGGTCTGGCGTAGGTGGTTTTGGGTATTAAAATCAATTAACCTAAGAGGTATTGAAAGAAATCACAGGATTTTTCATGAAAATTCTAATTAAAAAGATCAGATCTTGTGAAATGTGATTAAAAAGTGCTGTGTCTCATCGGTCTGGCTAAGTAACATCATTTAGAAATGGTTTTGGGTGTTTAGAGCAATTAACATAGGACCTATAGACATCACTTAATTTTTGATAAAAATCCTAATAAAATATGTTGGCTCTTGTGAAATGTAATAAAAACTGCTGTGTCTCATTGGTGGAGCTTAGTAACATAATTGAGAAATGGTTTTCAATTCAATTCAAAAATACTTTATCCTAGAGGGAAATTGATTGAGTAGTAACATCAGTTAACCTAGGAGCTATTGAAAGAAATCACTTTATTATTAATAAAAATCATAATAAAATAAAAATGATCAGATCTTGTGAAACGTGATAATAACTGATGTGTCTCATTGGTCTGGCTTAGTAATATCATTGAGAAATGGTTTTGGGCATTATGACTAATTTACCTAGGAGCTATTGAAAAAAATCCCTGAATTTTGGAATAAAATCCTAATAAAAAAGATCAGATTGTGTGAAATGTGTTAAAACTGTTGTGTCTTGTAAATGTAGTTTAGTAACACAAGTCAGAAGTAATTTTGAGTCATTTAGGGAATTATTCTGGAAGCTTTTCATTTTTTTGTCCTCGTTTACAAAGGACTACAAATTTGTTGATAGTCCCTAAGCGAACCACTGTTCCCTATAGCGAGTCGTCGGAATTCAGCTAAACCGCGGTCTGTGTCGCAGTGCACGGCATGAAGACTTATCGCTGACCGTGTAAACAAATGTCTGTCGAATATCCAACGTCCAACTTCAAGCTAACTTCACCGCGGTGTTTATCTGGATGTTATTCCGTTTTCCCTCTTCCTTTTTGCGTGTTTCCATGTTTTTTAGGGGGCGTGAACGCTTCCAAATGACTGGGCATCCCTTCCGGTAGATTAGGTCAAATTTTCCCGAGATCCGCCATGTCAGTTCCTGGAGAGTCTAGCTGCACATCAAGTTTGGAGTAGTTTTGTGGTTATTAAGTTCTAACCAGCACGTAATTGAAACTTTACTTTGAGTGTGTGTGGAAGAAATCCAGCTAGCTTAAACTTTAGTCGTTGGAAGGAAGTTGCTGTTGCGTTTACTTTCAGCGGGAGAGTTCGTAAAACAAAGTTTTTGTATGAGTTGCGGATAAGGGAGAGGCGGCGGTGGGGGAGAAAGGCCTCGAAACTTGAGACGGTATTTCACAACCATGGCCGGTAATTTTGACGCCGAAGACCGAGTCAGCTGGTACTGGGGGCAACTGAGCCGCCAGGAAACGGTCTCCCTCCTCCAGGGCCAGAGACACGGAGTGTTCCTGGTGAGGGACTCGACCACCTGCCCGGGAGACTTCGTGCTGTCGGTGTCGGAGAACTCCAAAGTGTCCCACTACATTATTAACAGCATCAGTAACAGCCGACAGTCCGGATCAGGTACGGTTTTACCATACATTCAACACTTTTTACCTCTCGTGAGTTACTTGTTTAAGTGTTATAATCGGGCTACTTTTCGACAAAGACTGACGTTTGTCTATTTAAAATAAAAATCTGGGCTCGGATGGTGTTTTGGGCGTGTTGAGGTGGGTTTGGGCCGCTACAGGGGCTCAGGAAGCGTTCAGGTTCCGATGTCACAACTGGGGCATGACTGGACAGATTGGTGTTTCAGGAATGTCTGTGATCCAGCATACCTCGAGCTGCTACTGTACCACGGATTGTTCTGGCTGTTGCACAATTTCTGTCCCCCAACAAAATCCATTAAATAACTTTAATAGTTGAAAGTGGTTCTTTTAGAGGGGAAAGTAAAACGAAACCTCCAGATAGCCATCATCAAATATGTGATTTCCTTTCATGTGTATGAATAAATATTTATACCTAAAAGAAGCAAAGTACAGATGCATCAACATTTGGTTGGCGATTGGAATCCACCAAGTTGTTTTAGCCTGTGAACACAGTTGTTGCGACACTGCAGTGAAAGAAAATCCTTAATTTCTCCCAGTAATCAACAGCAACAGTTGATTATAGGCGGTGTCCAAATTCAGGGGCAGCATCCTTGTAAGGATCCACAGCTGGTTGTGCACAGCTGTGAATTTGGATGCTCTAACGTCTTATGCTTGCCCTTACCTCAGCATGCCCTGTCGCTTAGCAACAGTGCATGAACGAATAAAGTACAATGCCATCCTGTGGTCATATTGGTTACATCAATCATTCTCTCACTCCTGATTCATGGCTGTTGCCAGTTATGTATGAGAACCAGAAGGTTCTCGATAACAAGAAAAGACAAATTATACACGGTAAGTTAACTCATTTGCTGCCCGCCGTTTCCTGATCGCTAAAGCCCTTCGCTGCCAGCGTTTCTCACCGTTTTTACTGTTTTTTAAGAGTGACAGAACGTTGCATGCTAGGATGATGTCGACGTCAAAGCAACCAAAACAAAGCGGAGACTCACCTCTTACATCAGGAAGAATCCGCGCGTTTCGAGCGTTATCCGTTCTTTCATAATCCGTTGTTGAATTGTGATCGGCAGAAGCTTTTCCGGTTTGCGCCTCACTTTTTTTTTACAGCAGCGGCCCAAAACGATCTCCTAACACATGGATGTTCTACTTCCTGATCACGTGACGTATGCGGATGAAAATCGGCTTTAGAGCGGAGATGTTTGTTCTCGCAGTGCGGGGGCTCGTCCGACGCCCGCACAGTAAAAACATGCAAATGACGACTTTAGTCGGGTGGGTTAAAGAAGAAAAAGTAGCTTGAGATATTTTTAGAGCTGAATATTTGCTTCTTTTTCAGTGTTAGCATTGTTAGCTCAACATTAGGCTCTAGCCTTCTTTACCAGATATTAGAGTAAAACAAAAAGATGCAGTTGCTTCTTAGGGGTACACGAAATAGTTAAACACCTCTGTAGCTTTTTGCCGGTCGGCTTCAAATTACAATTGTCGGCGCTGCAGCGTTAGCTTGCAGGAGACACAGCAACCCCACACTCACTGATAGTAAACAGCTATGTCCCTCCTTTTTTAATTTTGAAAGGAGAAAAACATACAACCCCCCAGCTGGGTGAGAGTAATATATATATATATACAATATAACCTTCCTTCCACTATGATTGTGACATTGGAGTGTTTGGGGATTATTTCAGTGTAGAAATCTTATTTCATTCTTACACACTGCACCTTTTAAACCAAAATCAGCAGCGATTGATGAAGTAATACAAACCTGCCATACAGCTTGTTTACAAGGAACTTTCCAATTGTTTTCAACAAATAAACAAACGACCTAACTACAACTGCTTTAAGTAGTTTTTTTTTACCACCAGATATCAATAGACATATATTCATAACTGTAATCCTCTGTACAAGAGCAAAAACCTCATTTGGGCCAGCAATGAATTCTGGGATAGCCTTTTCCAGTAAGGATGCACCAGGTCCATTCTAGAAATTTGGGGGAAACAAGGACGCATTTTGAGTATCCTTAGAATTTGGACTGCCTTGTCGCTGCTATGTAATCTACCTTAAAATGCGACCCCAGAGAGATGCAGCCCTTGGATTTGGACTAGAGTTGTCACGGTGTGAAAATTTAACCTCACGGTTATTGTGACCAAAATTACCACGGTTTTCGGTATTATCGCGTTTTTTTTTTCAGACAACTAAATAAACCCTGTATATCAGGAAATATTGTCCTCAGTTTGTGTCTAAATTTAGCCTAAAATGTGTTATTTTGTAATTATGTTGTTTATTTGTTTACATTTTTCCTCTTTAGTCTTTAAAATACCAATATTTGCCCATAACTTATTTTTGTCTGTTTGTTGTCATCATTTTAAAAATATTAGACCAGATGATACTCAGTACTCAAGTAGCCTTCTAATCAGATACTTTTTTACCCTTACTTGAGTAATAAACCTTATATCAGGAAAATATCGTCCTCGGTTTGTGTCCTTCCAGTGAGCTTTGCAGATGTGGGAAAATGTCATCAGGCAGTAATTGTTGTTAAATTCATAATTATTCTCGGAGAGAGACCAACTCTTATCTGCCCCTGGGAGCCCCGTAATGCATAGCGTCATTTCAACATGGCGGTGTCCGCGACACGGTTTATATGCAGGTAGCGGCGCTGCGGCTGCTTTATATAGCCACTCGTTGCATTCTCCCTCAACCCAAATCCTCGGATCACGCATTTTAGCGAAAACGCTAACGTTAGCTTGCCTTGCGTTGACTGTAGAGTTGTGGGTGATGGTCACACAGATGTGTCATGAGATTTGAAGCGTTGCTGCCTTTCACAGACACTTTTTCTGCACGTGCTGCAAACAGGATAGCCGTCTTCTATAAACTGTCCCTCGGCATTCTTCAGATATCCAAAATATGCCCGTACTTCCCACTTTGTCTTCTTTGAGGGATAATAAATGTCCTCCTGAGCGCTGCCGTCTCCTCCTTTGGCCATTATTTCAGCTTTAGCTTCAAGAAAGTTTTGGTTGTAAACAACAAAGTGCTCATGTGCCGCCGGCAACTTCAGCAGATGATACGGTGGCTGGTAAGGGTCACCGCGCCTACACCGCAGCCACGGTAATCCACCGAGATGATATAGTTTTTTTTTAAAACAAGACGGTTATTATTATTGTCAACTTTTTTACTGGGGTATACCGCTACACCGGTTACCGTGACAACCCTAATTTGGACACAGCCAAAGAATAATCAGAAATGGACAGAATCCGTACGAGCAGGTCAGAGCTGTACAAGAATCAAAAATTGGCGTTTGCTCTCAAAACCAGAATCGGTGCGTTCCTAGGAAAAAAAGGGTGTTTCTAAATAAAGATGACCACGGCTAAATGGAACCGAGCTTGGTTTGTCGCGATGTTCCTAAGTGGTAGTTAAAGTCTGACTGTGCTCTCATCTACCAGGTTTGGTTCCTCCCCGGTTTCGGATCGGGGATCAGGAGTTTGAGGCCCTGCCGGCTTTGCTGGAGTTCTATAAGATCCACTATTTGGACACCACTACACTCATAGAGCCTCTAAGCAGGCCCAGAAACACAGGGTTCAATGGATCCTTCTCAGCTGGTGCTCCACAGCAGCCGGAGGAGGCAGAGTACGTCCGGGCCATTTTTGACTTCCTCGGCAATGATGATGAGGACCTCCCCTTCCGCATAGGAGACATCCTGCGTGTGCTGGAGAAGCCTGAGGAGCAGTGGTGGAACGCCGCTAACCAGGAGGGCCGAGTCGGGATGATCCCTGTTCCTTATGTGGAGAAGTACCGACCTGCATCACCCCCCGCTGCTGCTCTAGGTTCTGCGGTGGGGACAGCACAGGGGGGGGCAGTGCCTGGCAGCCCAGCTGGGACCCCTCTGGTCAACCCTCCGGGGGACCCTGGTCCATATGCTCAGCCTGTGGTCAATAATCAGCTCCCCAACCTGCAGAATGGACCGGTGTATGCACGGGCCATTCAGAAGAGGGTTCCAAATGCCTACGACAAAACGGCACTGGCTCTGGAGGTAGGAAATCCACTCGTCTCCTACGAGTCTGTCTCTCAGTTCAAGTCCATCTGGCTGTTCTCTGTGGGACTCTGTTTCCTTTGTTTTGGGTCAGAGCCGGGCCGGCGTGGATTGCCCCGATTGTCAGAGTAACTCATGCGTGTGAGCAAACGCACAATAGTGCGATTGAGTCCATGAGTACGTTTACAGTTAGAGCTCTGAACAGAGACCCAGTCTGACTCTCTATAACTGTCTCAACACCGGGGCTCTTTGGTCGATTTACGACCCGTACGTTGTGTGTCCATCACCCCGCTGCCTAGAGGAACAAAGCAGAAGGTTTTATTGTAGTAACTTAAATTATGGAACGGTTTGACAAGCATTTCAGACCATTCCACAGCTAAATGCAGTCAAAAGTATTTACCGTCCTTCACGGTACTGTCCACAATACGCACATTAAAGACTTTACGCAACTCTTCAAACCACACGCAAACTCCAAGATCTACCTTAGTGTTGATTTTACATCTTATAAATTCCTCAGCTAACACACACACACACACACACACACCACTCCCCTGTATGATGGTGTGATATGAACAAACTCCTGCTTTAAAAAGATTTTCCTTAGATTAGAGTTCAACATTAACATCAGACTCGCATCTAAGGTTTCTAATAGCCGGTGCTTTGACAGAAGAGAGAAAGCCACGCTACTTATGCTAGATTATGCTAGATTATTCTGTGAAAGTCTTTGAGGCTCTGCTGTTCTAGCGTAAACTCGTCGGACAGTTTTGTGTCGCTCGGCCTCGTATCTGCTTCAGCGTTCTGGTGTTGGTTAATGTTTCTACTTGGATGTTTCAGCCTTTATGGAGTGTAATGAGTGTCATACATTTTCAGACAGCAGTAGCTCAGGAGGTAGAGAAGGTTGTCCAGGAATGGGAAGGTTGCAGGTTTGATCCCGGCTCCAACCAGAGGATGCTGTTGTTGTGTCCTCGAGCAAGACACGTAACCTGCTGATAGTGGTCGGAGGGAGGTGGTGCCAGTGCTCTGCAAGCCTCGCCTCCGTCAGTGTGCCCCAGGGCAGCTGTGGCTCTACCGTAGCTCGCCTCTACCAGCGTGTGAATGGGTGAATGACTGATTGTGTTGTGAAGCACCTTGGGGGGTTGTAGAACCCTAATACAGGCCATTTACCATAAATGAACCTATCCCACTGGGCGATAAGGACCAAAACTTCTATCTCTTCTATATTGTTTTAACTGATTGTGTCACCTGACCTTGTGATTTTATCACTTTGGTACTTAACGTGAGTTCATGTGTAGTACTTTTACTTTTTATGAGGTATCCCTTATTTTAATGTTTGTTGTTTTTACACTGCTGTGTTCACCGCTTTGGGCTGCCTTGATTGGCAGCAGGACGGCGCTCTGTAAACAAGTAAATGAAATATAATTCTCCATTACAAGTAAATTATTCACAAAAAGTCAGTAAAGAGTCAAGCGACATGTAGGTCATGCAGCATGGAGTCATTAACTCATTCACTGCCAATGACGTCGTTGGCATGTTTTTATCGTGTGGGCGTCGGACGAGCCCCCGCACCGTGAGAACAAACATCTCGGCGCTAAAGCCGATCTTCATCCGCATACGTTACACGTCACATGATCAGGAAGCAGAACATCCATGTGTTAGGAGA
This sequence comes from Nothobranchius furzeri, assembly GCF_043380555.1. Lineage (NCBI taxonomy): Eukaryota > Metazoa > Chordata > Actinopteri > Cyprinodontiformes > Nothobranchiidae > Nothobranchius > Nothobranchius furzeri. The sequence goes on along the minus strand of NC_091750.1, from coordinate 28,537,589 downwards.
TCGTTTTGGGCCGCTGCTGTAAAAAAAGTGAGGTGCGACCCGGAAAAGCTTCTGCCGATCACAATTCAACAACGGATTATGAAAAAACGGATAACGCTCGAAACGAGCGGATTCTTCCTGATGTAAGAGGTGAGTCTTCGCTTAGTTTTGGTTGTTTTGGCGTCGACATCATGCTAGCATGCAACGTTCTGTGACTCTTAAAAAACAGTAAAAAGGGTGAGAAACGCTGGCAGTGAATGAGTTAAAGATGGGATTTCCCAGTCATAACTCTGATAATAAATGGTAAATGGTCTGTAATTGTATACCGCCTTCTTAGGGTTCTACAATCTCCCAAGGTGCTTTACAACACAATCAGTCATTCACCCATTCACACGCTGGTGGGGATGAGCTGCAGTGTAGCTACAGCTGTTCTGGGGACAGAGGCGAAGCTGCTGAGCACTGGCGCCACCGGTCCGTCCAACCACCACCAGCAGGCAAGGCGAGTTAAGTGTTTAGCCCAAGGACACTTGGTTGGAGCCGGGATCAAACCCGCAACCTTCCGATTACTGGACAACGTGTTCTAGCTCCTGAGCTACTGCTGTCCCAATACTATGATAATAATAATATTGTTTGTCTTTTTCCTCTCATGAACAGGTCGGCGACATGGTGAAAGTGACTAAGATCAACATGAGTGGCCAGTGGGAGGGCGAATGCAAAGGGAAACGAGGCCACTTCCCCTTCACCCACGTCCGACTGCTGGAGCAGCTGGACGACGAGAGCTGAGGACGCCCCATCTCCTCGAGCCTCGCTGAGTTGTTCCTGTTACGTCATTCCTAACAGCAGACAGGCGACGACCGACACACCTGTCTGCTGTTACTCGTAATAAGTTTCTATCAGATCCTGTAGTCTCTGTTTTAAGAAGCCTCACCAACACATTTAACGTCGGCTGCAAACGGTCTGAAACACGAGATGAATTATTTTTATTCCAGCAGTTGGGAGCATTTTTGGATTTGATATTTATTGATTTTATGCACATAATTGCCGATCTTTCCAGGTTAGCTCTGAGGATAAATGCAGGAGTTATTTACTCTATTGAAGAAAAATGAATACTTTTACTGTAAATTAAGTTTGTTCAAAAAGACACGAGAAGAAAAAGTTTGTGTTTTGTTGCCCGATTTTTTTTTTAAGTGGGCAAAAACGTCTCAAGTCATCAGTAAAATGTTGGATTTCTGCCTTGTTCTGGTGCAGGTTGTAGCAACCACTGGATGTTCTAATACCAAACCACAGACGTGTGCACGGGATCAACGCTTTTAGGATTTTCTTCCATTTTCACACGTGGAAGCCTCAAAAATGACCAAGTTTGTAAAAAAAAAAAAAAAAAAAAGATCAACCTGTGAAACTAATGTCATTAATCTTCACCATTCCACAGAATGATGTTTTTTTCTACTATTTATAGTTTTCATTAACTACGGACTATTTTAAATGCCAAAAATGCAAACGGGCAAACAATTGTGTATTTTCTAGTTATTGTGGGGGTATCCTTTAATTGTGGCATAATTGTTATCAGCAGGACACGCTAAACTGAAGAAAATGTTGTTTTTTGGTCATGTGCTGCAATTTTAATTCATGTTTTCCTTTTTTGTTCCAATGCCTAAAAGTGAGTTTTAAGAACAGCATTGAATCATGTGAGAACAGTGATGTCATCTACAGTACAAACATGATTCTGATCAATAATTATTTATATAAAATATTCAGCATCAACTCTTCCTGCTCATCACTTTATAATTCTCCAGAAGGTTAGCTGCTGGTGCAGGTGGACGCTCGCTTCTAATTCAGTGGTGCCCAAACTCTGGTCCACGGCCACCCAACGCAGGGGGACCCCACCACCTTTTCTATCCTGAGGTTGTGGGGTTACCAAGATTATTTTCTACCATAATTACATTTAAAATTCCAATAATCTGATCAAAACCCTGCCTAAAGTTTGTAACTGATCACTTTTAATGTTTGTATGCATGTAGGAGTCTGTTAGGGTCCTTGGATTACCATGGAAACAGGCAAGGGGGTCCTCAAGGAAAAAAGGTTGGGAACCAATGCTCTAGTTTATGGCTTTTTAGCTGTTTGCTTGTTCAAAAGCAGTCAATCTGATCAGATTAGGATTGAGGGGAAAAAGCGAGAAAATGGGCACATTTTCACTTTTTACTTTTTATCAGACTGGTTGCATGTGTTGAAACTAGGGATGCACGATATATCGGTATCAGTACCTGTATCGGCTTAACATATCGGTCCAATAAGACTGGGCCAATACGATGAGATATTTTTCCATCTAGGTGCCATTTGTGCATGTTGTTTGTTTGTTTGTTTTTTGGGGGGGGGGGATGCAGTTGTGTTGTCGTGACTCGTGACGGTGATAGTACCATAACTTCTGGACTATTTGCTGCTATTTTCTCGGCACGTTTTGAACATTGTGGTGTAAATGATTACGTGGCTCATTTATGGAGTTTACAAGCCTCGAGATGAAAGTGACGAGACGGAGACAACGAACGGGAGACTTCGGACTGGTGTGACAAAGTTATTCTGAGGCTGTCCGTCTCTGACAATAAAGAAAGACTTCTAGTGGTTTTAGTGCGCAGGAGAAAGATAAAGATGGTGAGCAGTGACCGTTCTCGCTGGGCTAACGTACCAGTATTTGTTTTAACCCAGCCATGTTACAGGCAGCGGTTGGACCAGAAAGAACATGTAAGCCACAAAGCATTTAAAGGTCAAATATGGAACACGGACACCACAGCGACATCTAATGTGTGGAGGTTGTAGTTGCAATAGAACAAGGTTTCCAGCCATCAGGATACCAGGTTCGCTGCTGGTACTTGAAATTTTTTATGAGTGTCCATCACCGAAACTCTCTCTGGTTTTAGATCTTTTATGGTTGCTCCTCTTCTGAGAAGGATGACGTTTTCTGGGCTGAGAAGCAGCTGCTTGACTGGCCGAGTCCGACATTTCCACAGCCTCGCTGTGCTGAGCGGACCGTTGGTAACTCGCGATGGCTGGTAGAGGCAAACGTACACCCAGGGCCGTGCTTCTAAAGGAAATGCTGTACCTTCATTGTGCACACCTCTTAATGGCCAGTTATTTAAAAATAAATTGTTCCATATTCAAGCTTCAGGTAAAAGTTGGAAAACGTGTATTTGTATCATCTTTCTGTATACCTTATGTAACAGGTACAGTTAGGTGGTGGCTTATTGTCAGGTGCTCTCAGTAGTCTGTAAAACGTAATAATCTCAGAATGTAATGATAAATATCGGCCTTAACAGCATTACTAATATAGATAACTGCCCACTTTTGCATATCTCTACATCTACTTGAAACCACAAATGGAAGATTTTGTTTTAAAAAGTGAAAATTTGTGATTTCTTCTTGTTTTAGTTTGAAGTCTGAAATGTTGGATTCTGCTTCAGGCTCACCAGACTGAATTGAGGATTCCAGATGCCCGAGTCAAATTTTTCATGCATGTTCAAAATTACAGCAGCACAAAACCAGACGTGTGATTTGCAATCATTTGGAGACGTGGAAGCCTCTCTGGTGAATGCTGATAGAGATGTGCTGTGTCTGTGTGTGAGCGTGACCCTTCCTAAGGCCGTCGCGGTGTTAGTGCGGTGATGCTGAACGATCCCTTGTTTGGCGAACTGTCTTGCTTCCTTTTGATGGACTTTTTGGTGTCGGTGAAACTCCAGCTCGCATACCTCCAGCAGCATCTGCACTAGCGGGAAAGGCCTGCCTCCTTCATTCCTGTCATGCTTGCGTCGCCTCGCCCGGGACTTCTGGTTCTCCGGGGAGAGGTCACCAATTCCACACGGGAGACGACACACTGCTGCTCATGCAGAATCGTCCATCTGAAGCTTTCCGTAACCAGACGGCGACTCTCCGAGCAAAACGATGGAATCACGAACGCGACTTCCCTAAAACACCTTCACTAACGTTTTACAATACAAACACGTTTATTTGTACAAAAGGTGGATCACAACTGTTGATGCATACTTTATATGTTAAAACTGCAAGTGTTATGTATTTTTCTTTTGCATAAAATATTGTATTTTAAATATAACTGTTGTGTGTGAATTTAAAGTAAGAGACCAATGCATCACAGCAAGGAAGGAGAATTTATCAGAAGATGCCTTACGTTCTGTCTCATGCTTCATCAGTTAACTCAAAACTTGAATTATGTAAACAAAAAAAGGCTATTAAAACTATTTGGTTTTTATATTTAATTCAAATGCATACTGGATGTTCTTGAACCGCATTTATAATTTAGGATTTTACATTTTCACTGTTTTCAGGAATTGATTGTTTTGTAAACAAATGTAGGACATTTGCCATCCAACTTGATCTGTTTTGAAGCTAAAGAGCAAATATTTAAAATAGTTTTCTTTATTTAAACTTCAAGTTTTATGTTGAGATTTAAGAACACTGATATTTAGCTAATAATTTGTTTATTTTTGATGCTTCATCCCCAGATCAGTTAAATTAATCAAGCTAATTTTAAAAGCAAACTCCAGACCTTAAATGAGCGTAGTCTGGGAAAACCTATTTTCAGTTATTTGTGCTTTATATTTAATAATTTATTGAATAAATTTGGTTTAAATTGTGAAAACTTTAAAAGGGGATGGTGATAAAATTGCAATAGAAACAAAAGTTAACTGAATTAAGACACTGATTAAACTGGGACTAGCAACTGCCCCTTGTAATCCAACCTTAAACACTACTCAAGTCAATAGTATTAAATAAACCAATTCTATATGATTCCAACACAAACTTGGATTATTTTACTGCTATTTAACGCTCCCAAGTAATTGCAGACAGGTGAGATTCTGCCTTTAACATATTATGTACAATTATTTGTCATTAGAAATCTGTCAATCATAAACTATGCTATTTACGTTAAAGAGCAAGTCACCCCCTACAAGAAACTTACTTCACTCCCACTTCATGTTTGAAAAATGCAACAAATGCTGTTGCTTGGCAGACCGAGAGGGCGGAGCCGCTAACAAATACACACACACAGGCTCACAATGGAATTATGACATCACAATATACCAGATGACATCATAGCATACCTCTTAGCCAATAGCGGTGCCAGATTTAAATTCAAATACAGTGCAGAATTTTTCCCTGACGACGGCGCAACACTGACAGCTTAGAATATTTGAATTTTAACCAAGATGCACTGAACTGCCAAATTATTGACTACACGTGTCTGCAGCATGATTAGACACTCCTTTATATAGTTTATCAGCAAAAAAAAGTGATTTGGGGGTGACTTGCTCTTTAAGATCTTAAGTGATATAAATATATTTAAAATAATTTACTGTGCTTTATGAATGAAAATGGTAAATATTACTTATTAAAACATTAGATGGTTTTGAACGTGGTCTGAATGTATATAAACGAAATTATATAAGGTTTAAGGGAAAACTGCTGATTTAAGAGTGAGTTTGAGTGCATTTGGGGACTCGGCTGGAACGTGAAGGCGTGATGCTGCGTGGATTTCCCGGATGGAGCAGCGGCGCCATCTTTACGCCTCTGTGACCGGCGGGCGGCTCTTCGGCTCGGCTCAGCAGAGCGGCGGTGCTGTTGCTCATCCACCACCAAGACTTGCCGAGCTGCCGATAATCCTCCCTTTCCACCGGGTCGCTAGGACGATCCCCACCACCTGAGCACCATGGGAGAAAGAGAGAACTTAGTTTATCAGGCGAAACTGGCCGAACAAGCGGAGAGATATGACGGTAAGACAGGCACACAGCTAACGGTCATTTCAGGGTGCTTGGCCGCCGTTCCCCGTCCGTCTCCCCGCGCAGGGGTCTTGCAGGTGAGGCGTTCACATGGATCTGTTCAGTGAGAGGAGACAAAATGGCGGATCATTTCTCGGCCCAATAAAGTGACAATTACAGTTGTTAATAATTAGCTTCACGTCATTTGAGCAGCACAGCCTGCTTGGTGGAATCGTGTCCCGTTGTGCGCTTTATTGTCGGGCGACCATTTTTGGTTGTTCGGGCGCTGTGTGTGCTACGCTGTTAGCATTGGTCAGCTAGCCATCCAGATCGTTAACTAGCTAGTTAGCCTTTCTTCAGTCCCGAACGCCAACCTCTGTTCCAGGACAAAATAAATTATGACTTTCACTTAAAATGAGTATTTATCAGCCACACACGCAACATGAATCGTTTTCCTCGACCGGACAGACGGAAATTCATAGAAATGTGCAGCAGTTAAAGCTCACCCACCGCCCCCACAAGTGTTTGGACATCAGGACCATTTGATGGAAGTCCTCCTCATGTAGAGCAGGAGGACAAACATCTCACCCGCTCCTTCCAGGACTAAATTAATATTTAGTGGCTATAAAATTAACAAGGTTTGGTTGTCAATCTTCTATGACTGCGTCTTTATTTAACATTGTACTTTTAAATATTTAGTGTGTCATCTTTTACTTTTTTTTAATTAATTTTTGTATTGTATTATAAATGTATTATAATGAATGCTATCAGCCTGATTTCCTTATTTTTTGCACAAGACTGAGATTAATTATATAAAATTATAATCATATTTATGTTTATTTATTTAGCAGACGCTTTTATCCAAAGCGACTTACAGTTTATAACCTTTAGGGCATGTTGTGATCTGTGGGGGAAACCGGAGTACCCGGAGGAAACCCACGCATGCATGGGGAGAACACGCAACTCCACGCAGAAAGGCCGCTGCCGAGTTTCAAACCTGCAACCTTCGTGCTACGAGGCAACAGTGCTAACCACTGCCCCACCATGCTAGGTGTTTACGGAGTTTTGAATTTTTATGCTCGCGATCGCCCCCTCAGGCCAATAGCGTAACAGCAGCTTCAATAGTAGGCTCGTGCACGAGGCGCGCTTGCTGTACGTGCACACTCCTCAACGAAAATAACAGCTGAGACAGTCCCGTGTGTGTGTGTGTGTGTGTTGTGTGTGTGTGTGTGTGTGTGTGTGTTGTGTGTGTGTGTGTGGCCCAGAGGACAGGAGAATGTGCAGCTAATTAATTAAATAATGTGGTTCTGTAGCTTTCTCTTCAGCACAGCCGACAAAGTTTTATGATGGGTCAGTCCTCCTGCATGCTCAGATCATTCCCTTCCCTTGCTTGAAAATTTGTTCCAAAAATGAACGTTGAACCCACATCTTTTTTATCTGTGAATCCAATGCTGTTCGGCGAGTCTCAAATAAAAATTTGGGCATCTTACTGTAAAAAAATATACCATTAATGTAAAAAAGAAACTCTAAAACAACCATGTTCACATCCAGAATCGAACCTGCGTCTTCTGCACGAAAGCCCGAAATCTTACAAGGTGAGCTAAAGCGACAGTGACGTCTTCTGTATCTGTAACATTTATATCTTTGATGGCAGCTGAAACAACGTTCAAAGAACAGTTTGGAGGGCGATGCCTGAGCGTGAACGCGCATGAAGCAGCCTGCTCGACCCGAGCATCTCTCTTTTTCTGTGATTTTACAGAAAAACAGGCAATCCCAGTAAAAATGCCAGGGCTCATTCTACAGGACCAGGGCGTTGCAGGAGAATGTATGAAGAAGACATTTATTATTTCTATACATGTTTTGGCTGTCACACTTCCATAATGTCCCTTTAATTAGAGCCAAGTTAAAGATTTAGGCCTAAAATCCGTACTGCATCAACATTCTTATTTAATAAATAACTTTCAAATTGCTGTATTACGGACATTTTTGTGACAACGTTGTTTATGTTTACTTGTTTATGCGGCAATGAAGCAACCGAATCAATAATCAACTTGAATGGTCCAACTAGAAGTGAAATCCTATGAGATGAAGTTGATGCCGTTGAATTTTAGCATCGGGTTTAGAAGAAAACGACTGAAACAAAATGAAAATAGTGGTAAAAATGAGATGAATGAAAATCATTCTTGGTTATACCGTGACCAGCTGGGATTAAAGATGCACCGATGTTAATGTTTGGGGCCAATGCAGATATTAATATCACTGTTAAGGCCAATAACTGATTATTGCCGATACCGATACACTTACTCTTCTGATATCAGAAATTTTTGAATAGACTGAAAATTATGCAAGCTGAATTTTTGAATGTTTTGCTTTATTTTTACAAAGTGGAATTTGAAATATTACACACACACACACACATTTACGCTTCTGAGATGATTGTCATCACTGTCGCAGGACTAAACAACTACACATCATCACCTCCTCACCCTCTGAATCCGATACAAAATGTAAACGAGATGAAAAAAATATCGGTTTTTAATATCGGTTCAGTTTTACTTATCGGACTGATACTGATGTGTTTAAATGTGACTAACATCAGCCGATGCCGATTTTGATGTCGATATATTGTGCATCCCTCGCTGGGAAGTTATGTAATAACTTCAACAGGCCTGACAGTTGAATTACATATAATTAAAAATAGGTAACTTAAAGCAACGCTCAGAACACCCTCAGTCTTACCAAAACCTGTACAACTGGTAAGTAAATGTCGAGATTAAAATATTTTTTCTGACTGCTTCAAAAGCTTTATTGTTCCAAGCAAACGCACAAATAAAGTGGATTTTGTTGACTGAATGCAGAATAATATTACTGGATATTTTCTACCTTCTCATGTGTGAAAAACCAATAAAGAATCTCTTGTTATGCTTGATTAGGACGAAACAGTCTAAATGGTTTTTGTGGATCTCTTTGTTGGCGTGGCCCCTGGTTTTCTGCTTTTGCATGGATTTTATATGCGGCGTGTTTCGAGTTCATCCACAACATGATTGGGTTTGTGAAGAGCAACACACACACACACACACACACACACACATCAGCAGAAACTCACAGGAGGCAGCAAGCCTCACCAGAATGCTCACTCGTTTGTTTCATACGCTCCCACACCGTCTTCTCCTGCTCATCTTTCTGACATTTAACTTTGAAGCTGGGTGGAAATTGTCCACCAGGAACCCAAAGCACTTTGCAACCGTTTACTGTCTTGTTGGAAAAATCTTTAGAAGCTTTTAAAGCACACACATGCATGGAAACCGCTACTGTGCTGACTGATTTATTTATTTTTACTGCCCGTCTGAAGTGAAGTAGCCCCAAATGGTAAAAACACAGGTGTGAACATTAGGTAGGGTGTGATGAACCGTCCACCCGTCACACGTGGAGCTCTCGCTTCTTCTAACATCTGAAGAATGCACAAAAGAAGCCTTGCTGCAGCTTCTGGTGTGGCCTGGTGTCTGTTGGTTGTCTGTTCATTAGATAGACGTGGAGCACAAATGTTTTCTGTGATCTGGATTACACACACGCAGGACAAATGTTTCTCGCTGTGTTGATGCCAACGTCGTGATCCGCTCTGCAGATCTGTTCAGCTTGTAAATCTGAGAGGCCGCTGTTAAAAGCTCAGCAGAGCTGCAGAGGTGATTCAGGGGAGAAGAAGTGATGTGAAGTGCTCCTCCTGGCTTGTGACCATCGTGTATTGGGTTGCACCATCACGCGGAGTTTTGTCTACAGCTTCCACCTCTGGATGTTGGATTAAACCCCACATGGTGACCTACCTGGTTAAAACAGGGCTGCTCGGTTCATCTAGAAGGTGGACATTGCCAAAAAGTACATTTAAAGACGCAAAGTTAGAGGTCCGATGACGTAAATAATACAATTAAACAAGTGTTTTATTTCAGTGTTAGAACTGACTGTTCATTCCTTAAGTGTATAAACATTATTTCATTAAAATCTACTGATCTGCATCGGTACAATCAACATACAGTATAATCAATAAAGTACATACAATTACGCCAGTCTGGGGATTATTGTAATCTGGGCTACTTTCATCTGGATGCAGGACAAATCTTTACATGGACCAAGTAGCAGCTGAGACAGGATGCAGCCAGAAAGGGTTTGGGGGTGTTTCTCATGAAGAAACGCTGTAACATGAAAACAAGCTCTAAAAAGTGGGTTTTCCATCATATTCCCTCGATGCTTTGCTGAAAATAATTTTCGTTTTTCTTATTTTAAGGCTTTCCTGAAAAGTGTCAGATCGGGACTCGATCAGCAGATTCTCAAACTCAAATGAGGCTGAATCCGATCGGGAGCATTCCCAGTTAAAGACTAATACTCGGTTTAATCGTTAGTAAAACAAAAAAACTCTTTGTCGACTAAAACTAAAATGTACTTTAGTCAAAAGGACTGAGACTACAGCTAAGGTGGTCATCAGTAACACTGGTGAGGGGAGGACGTTTCTATTCTGAAGTCAGACTGGAGTCATGGCTGTGACTTTCCGGCTGTGGTTTAAATTTCCTTTCCTCACTTTGAATATTTGGTCCGTTACTGTTTGAACTTGGTCTCTTTTGCCTTGTCGAGCAGACGCTTCACATTTCTAGTTTTCGTGTCTCACAGAAATGGTGGAGTCGATGAAGAAGGTGGCCAGTATGGATGTGGAGCTGACGGTGGAGGAGAGGAACCTGCTGTCTGTAGCGTACAAGAACGTGATCGGAGCCAGAAGAGCCTCGTGGAGGATAATCAGCAGCCTCGAACAGAAGGAAGAGAACAAAGGTGGAGAGGACAAACTAAAGATGATCCGTGAATACAGGAAAACGGTTGGTCTCCTCGCCCCGACGCCCCGCCCTCTGGTCTCGTTATGCTCCTTCTGAGCTAATAAAAATATAGTTTTCCTCAAAGATGGAAACCCTCAGTCAGCTTTCAGTTGCTTACAATTAAAAACGTTGGTTTTATTTTTATGTTGGTCTGCAGGTTGAGAAGGAGCTGAAATCAATCTGCAACGATATTCTGGACGTGCTGGACAAACACCTCATCTTAGCTGCTACCACGGGGGAATCCAAGGTTTTCTACTACAAAATGTAGGCATTCATGACTAAATACATCAAAGTGAACGGATGCATTTCCACTGCGCAGCGTAAATGAGTACACCCCCTTTAAAAATACACATTTAATCAGCAGATCGATGAATAAAAGAACATTTCCTGAGTTTTCACAAGGCTGGCTTTTATAACGGGATTAAGGTTAATAATGTAACTTAGATCACAAAAGCTTCAGTTTTACTGAAACTGGCTGAAGCAAAAGTGAAAACACCCCCCCACAAGAACTACAACATCTAGTATTTTGTATAACCAACATGATTTTCAAGGGCAGCACCGTCTTCTAGGCATGGAATGAACAAGTTGGCGACATATTGCAAAATCTGTCTTCTTCCATTCTTCAAGGATCATCTCTTTTAGAGCCTGGAGGCTGGATGGAGAGGGATGCTCAGCTTTCTGCTTCAGAACTGCCCACAGGTGTTGGATTGGGTTCAGATCAGCAGACATACGTGGTCTTTCAGTCACCTTCACCCTGATCTCCTTCAGAAACACAGCAGTAGCTCTAGATGTGTGTTTGGATCATTGTCGTGTTGGAGAAGTGCGCGGAGTGATGGCAGCATCTTCTCCTTCAGTGTAGAGCAGGACAGTGTTGAGTTCATGACACCATCAGTGAAATGCAGCTCCCCAACACCAGCAGCCCGCATGAGGACACTGCCACCACCGTGCTTCACTGTGGGCACCATGCTTTTCTCTCTGAAATCCTCACCTTTAAAGCCCCATACAGTTTAGAAACCATTAGTTCCAAAAACGGTGATCTTTGTCTCATCACTCCAGAGTCTAGGGTCCTAGGAGTCTTCATCTCTCCGCATGGCCTCTAGCAAATCCTAGGTGTGCTTTATTGTGTGTGGGCTTTAGTAGAGGCCTTCTTCGTGGATGATACCCATGCATGCCATTCCTCTGCAGCGTGCGCCGTGTGGTCTCACGGGAAACTTCTACTGCTTTAGCTAACTGCGGTGAACTGGCACGGCGATTTTCTTCAACCCTTCTCGTCAGACGACGCTCCCGTCGACAACTTCCGTGGACGTCCTGGACATCTCTGTAAGATGGTTGCGCTTCCATCTTTCTTACATTATTGGATGGCGTTTGCTGCAGTATCGTGACTGATGTGTGGCGCTCTGCTGAACCCTCATCTTTTCTGTGTGAAGATTTAGTTTCATTTCTCTTCCATGTGGAGGCGTTGTTGACGGCACGAGATGGGAAGGGCTTTTCTTTTATAGTCACCTGTCTGATGGACACCTCTTACATGAACCGTTAGACTCACCTGTAGGTGAACGCCTGTGAATCCAAATGTTGTTGTGACTTCTCTCCTAAGACTATAGTTGGGGTGTACTCATCTTTGCAACATGGGCTTGAATAGATTTGTTAGGAAAATCACTTTTGTGTGAGAAAACGAACAAATCCACGTTAGTGGGAGCAATCTGAAGTGTGGCATCTCCTAGAAAATGTTGATTCTGACCGATGTGGCGGGGTGTACTCATTTATGCTGAGCACCTAGGTAAACTCATTAGTTTGCATTAATTATTTAATGTGATTTTCAGTCTTAAGAAATTCTGAAATAAATGCGTTTCTGGATCTTTATTATTATTTTTGTTATTTAAAACGAGCTTTTCTCAAGCAGGTTTATGTTTATTAAATACACAACATGGACGTAGTCATCGCCATAGAAACGTGAACATTTAGGTGTCTGCTATAGACCTATGATGCATAGATGCTGATAATATTACTTCTAGTGAGGTTTCTTCCTGTTAAAGGGAGTTTTCCTCCACATGCCTGCTTAGTATGAGGACTGCTAGTCGGTGTCTTCACACACAAGTCAGTGACCTGATGGGTTTCCTTAGGTAGGAAACCTTTAACTGTTGTAATGAACTAGGGCTGGACGATACGGCCTAAAATCAATATCACGATATATGGAGGATTACATGTCGTGATTTGGCGCCATATAAATAAACTTGAATTGAATTCACCTCCGACGATAAGTGGACGATGACTACAGGTATGCGCAGAAACAAAGGTTGTCCACTAGACGGGCGGTCACATGCATTACACACATGTATATATACATGTATATATATACATGTATATATACATGTATATATATACATGTATATATACATGTATATATACATGTATTATTACATGTATATATACATGTATATATACATGTATATATACATGTATTATTACATGTATATATACATGTATTATTACATGTATATATACATGTATTATTACATGTATATATACATGTATTATTACATGTATATATACATGTATTATTACATGTATATATACATGTATATATATACATGTATATATACATGTAATAATACATGTATATATACATGTAATAATACATGTAATAATACATGTATATATACATGTAATAATACATGTAATAATACATGTATATATACATGTATATATACATGTATATATACATGTATATATACATGTATATATACATGTATATATACATGATACATGTATATATACATGTATTATTACATGTATATATACATGTATATATACATGTATATATACATGTATATATACATGTATATATACATGATACATGTATATATACATGTATTATTACATGTATATATACATGTATTATTACATGTATATATACATGTATTATTACATGTATTATTACATGTATATATACATGTATTATTACATGTATTATATACATGTATATATACATGTATTATTACATGTATATATACATGTATTATTACATGTATATATACATGTATTATTACATGTATATATACATGTATTATTACATGTATATATACATGTATTATTACATGTATATATACATGTATATATACATGTAATAATACATGTATATATACATGTAATAATACATGTATATATACATGTATATATACATGTATATATACATGTATTATTACATGTATATATACATGTATTATTACATGTATTATATACATGTATTATTACATGTATTATTGCATGTATTATTACATGTATATATACATGTATTATTACATGTATATATACATGTATTATTACATGTATATATACATGTATATATACATGTAATAATACATGTATATATACATGTAATAATACATGTATATATACATGTATTATTACATGTATATATACATGTATATATACATGTAATAATACATGTATATATACATGTAATAATACATGTATATATACATGTATTATTACATGTATATATACATGTATTATTACATGTATATATACATGTATATATACATGTAATAATACATGTATATATACATGTAATAATACATGTAATAATACATGTATATATACATGTATATATACATGTATATATACATGTATTATTACATGTATATATACATGTATATATACATGTATATATACATGTAATAATACATGTAATAATACATGTATATATACATGTAATAATACATGTATATATACATGTATATATACATGTATTATATACATGTATATATACATGTATTATATACATGTATATATATACATGTATTATTACATGTATATATACATGTATTATTACACTGAGTCACACTTTTGCTTGTCTCAAGGTGGAACAGCTTCTTAGACATGAATGTTGCCCACCTACACGCATCTTTTGTTCTTAATGATCAAATTTATCGATGTAGGTCAGAAATTTAGATAACGATACATTTTCGATTTATTGCACAGCCCTATAATGAACTGATTACTGATGCAGTGTGAATGATTACTGGTTGTGACTTGGTGCTAAATAAATGAACTTAATTGGATTACTTCCATGAAAGCTTGAGTGTTTGTTGTTATTGTAGCGGTGGCTGGATTGGTCCTGGTCGTTTAGACGTGACCTGCCAGGATGCGTCTGTGAGAAAGCTGACCCGTCTGACCTTTGTGTTTGTGCTGCTCAGGAAGGGAGATTACCACAGGTACCTGGCCGAGTTCGCCACAGGCAACGACAGGAAGGAGGCCGCTGAGAACAGTTTGGTAGCGTACAAAGCCGCGAGTGACATCGCCATGATCGAACTCCCTCCAACTCACCCCATCCGCCTGGGACTGGCCCTTAACTTCTCAGTTTTCTATTATGAAATCCTCAACTCCCCGGACCGTGCTTGCAGGTACGTGATGGAGACCCTGAAATAATCTTTTATATTTGGTCAAATCTAAAACGCACGGAAACGCCCAACTTCCTGACTTGTGTCAAATGTTTGTAAAGTTTCAGTGAAACTGCTGTTTTACTTTTTCAGATTTTCTATCGAACTTTTAGAAATTAGAAGACAAACGGTTCCTTTCAGCGTTTAGACATTGATGGTTCTCCTACAAGGATTAATTTCATTTCTGTGTATTTGGTCTTATTTTGTTGCTTTTAAAGTAATAAAATCGCTGGACATACTAACGGATTCTCCCTGTAGGCGTCTACTGATGACGCTGCCTTTACTTTTGCATTTCCTCTCCTGGCAGGTTGGCGAAGGAAGCCTTTGATAACGCCATTGCAGAACTGGACACGCTGAGTGAGGAAAGCTATAAGGACTCAACACTTATCATGCAGCTGCTACGCGACAACTTGACGCTATGGACCTCAGACGTTCAGGGAGACGGTGAGAAAAATGGTACAGGTGCTCCGAACTCCTTATTCCCCTCCTGAGTTACTCAGATGTTCCTGTAATCGAGTCTAACATGTTATCCTGAACCTCACTCCAACATCTAGAAACTTGTTTTTTAAACAAACCTCTCCTGAGTCCAGCGCTGTGACTAAATCTGAGTCATCCCTTCTCCTCTTCCGTTTCCTCTAACGCTTCATCTCCCACTCATTCCTCTGTAGACTCTTAAGGACGGTCCTCTTCCTTCCTCCTTCTCCATCCTAAGAGTGTGTTTTGTAAGTCATTCCTCTCGTCTTGTGCTTTTTCACCTCAGACTCACTCCTGCCTAGCCGCTCTTAACACCTCACCAGCTTCCTCACAGCAGCTAGTCTCACCCTCTGAAGAACACCGCTATATTCACCCAACTCTAAACACACTTTTGTTTTGCTGTTTGAGTGGAGGGTTGTGTCTCAGGCCTAGTCCACACGTAGCCGGATAAATACGTTGTTAAGGACATGCCAGACCTGTAGGCGGCAGTACTTCCCCCGTTCTTAACCTCGTCCTTCGTCTGTGGTCTTCCTCTAGGAGCAGTAATTCCGCTTGCAAAAACAAACAAGCAGAAAGCGCTTGGACCATTGATGAAGCGAGCGCAGCTCTGAGGGCGTCCATGCTGTCGGCTAGTGTAAACACAGGTCGCACACGTGATGTCAGCATTTTTAGTCGTGGAAAGTGACGTTGCGGATCTTAAAACTCCGGTTTTGTCCGTCCACACGCAGACACCCAAAACGGAGAAAACGCAGATCTTCACTTTGGCCGGAGTTTTTAAAAAGATCCGTTTTCGTGTGGATGACAGGCACAGGAGTTAAGAGCTCGCCCCGTAATCGGAAGGTTGCAGGTTCGAGCCCCGCTCACTCTGTCGCTGTCGTTGTGTCCTTGGGCAAGACACTTAACCCCATTTCCTGCTGGTGGTGGTCGGAGGGACCGGTGGCGCCAGTGCTCGGCAGCCTCGCCTCTGTCAGTGCGCCCCAGGGCAGCTGTGGCTACATCGTAGCTCATCCCCACCAGTGTGTGAATGACTGATTGTGTTGTAAAGCGCCTTGGGGGGTTCCAGGACTCTAGAAGGCGCTATATCAAATACAGACCAAACGTAGAAAAACATCTACGTTTAGCAGATCCCGGGCTGCGTGTGGACAGGGCCTTGGTGTCCTCAAGCTGGAGGAAGTTGGGCCTCAAATCCCAGCTTCACTTATTCTGAGTGTGTCTTCTCAGATCCACTAAAATAAAACCATCATGGATCAATTTAAAGGGATACTAAGCAGTTCTGCTTGCTTTTAGCACCCCCTAGTGTCCGTTTGTAGAAGCAAAACTATCTCCTTGCTGTGCGTTCGTCTTTTTAACAACTTCATCTACCAGCTGAAACGTCTCCCAGCGTTCCTAAGTGGCTAGAGCAGCGATTCATCACCAAATTAAGCAAATCAGCTGTGTTCATGATCTAAAACGTGCTGAAACCAGACAGCAGAGCTCAATGTTTTCCAAGTCCCAGCAGACCAGACAAGTGGGGTGTTTAGGCTGCAGGGGGCGATAGGAGCTGGGTGGCCTGTCGTTAATCCTGTAAAGGGTCATTTTAGCGCGTACTGGCTCAAGAAAATCATTAAAAATGCGAAAAGGTTGCAAATTGCCCCGTTAACATCCTTTATTGTGAAGCTTCCTGGTTTTGGACAACTTTCATCTCGGATCATGCGACCACATTTTGTGGGATCGTCTTTCAGGTCCAGGTGATGACTGGAATGATGCAGAGGGTCATTTAAAGGCTGCAGCTGTTTCCTGGTTTCCCACTCAACACTGGGAGTGCCATGCTAGTGGTGTGCTAGGGTTTTACTGGATGAGAAGGGAAGTCGGAGTTGACTCATCTCTGAGCCGATGGAGTCGGTAGTCACAGAGCCAGGAGGTAGCGTTTGTGAGGGAAACCTGAAGGAACCCTTAGAACGGTTGTGAAGAACCTCACGGGGCCGTGCATGCAGACGACTAGTCAGACTAAACAATCCAAGAAAATCTGCACATTTCCTCTTGTTCACTTGTAGCCTAGACACACGGGGCGAATAGATGCTAGGCTCACAGAACCTCGCCTGAAATCGGTGTCTGATGATTAGAGATGCCTGCGACTAGAGGCAGACGATCTATCGGGCTGATATTTACCGTTTTTGTACGTCAACATCAGCCAATATTTGTCCTGAGTGAAGCCAGTTTTAAAGTCGGGCACATCCTCGTGCAGCCGGCCTCTGTAGCAGGATTTAATTTGTTCACTAACAACATCTACATGGTAAATATTCTAAGTTAACTCTATTTGGGTGTCTGACTTTAACACTGAGCAGTGCACAAAGCTGAGATTTAAATTTCTAAGTTCAATTCAGAGTTCAAAAACTGATCCGGCTTCAGGAAGTTTGTGCATCAGTGTTGTAATTAGTGACATTTGAGCGTGAAAATAAGGTGGATGGATATTGGCCACGCTGACGGCGTCCTCTGCATACCGGTCGACCTCTACCGGCGACTGTTTTAGAGAGAATTTGTTGTGAGAACTTAGGAAAATATGATAGCAGCAACACAAACACAAGGCCCTGTGGCACACACCAGGAAGCTGACGGCCATTTTGGAAATTCCCATGAGAGTGAAGTTGGAGCCATGAAGCCCCAGTTAGTGGAATTTCATCACTTTGGTTGTTTTTATTTTTATTAGGGAAACTCGAGCAAGGGTTAGCCTTGGTGTTCAGCATCTCTGCACTTCTCCTCTTAGTGAGTCCACTCATTAGCCTTCCAGCGTGCTTTTGTCGTTGCTGTGAAACCTCAGAAGCACTCCTGCTGCTGAGCTCACCCGTTACCGTCTGAGCTCGAGTCGTGTGTTTGTGCCAGGAATGCGTCCGTGTTGCTCCAGGATGACGTTCGTCTGTTTTTGAGTGAGATTTCACGTAATCCCATTGAATCGGTGTTCTGTTAGACATCGCTTCGACCTGAAACGACGCTGAGGTTTCAGTAAATATAACATTTTAGCTCATCACACAGTTGGACTGAACCAAAGATGTGTTAATCTTCTTCTCTTGTTTGAATGTCATCACCCCCGTGCAGTAAAAGACTACGTGAGCCATATCGGGGACCCAGAGGCTTGAGGACACCCTGCTCCTTCACTCTGACTCCAGATGTCCGCTTCTTTATGGGATCCGAGTTTGGACTCGTTGGCTTCTGAGTAAAGACTCCTGCAGCGTTCTCACGTCCCGTTTGTTAAGACTCTAATGAGCGCTCTTACGCTTTCTATTCTAATCACGATGGATCGTCGCCCTTTGTTATTTGTGCCCCGTACAGTCTTCATTACACGGGTGGCTGTGCCGTCCCCATGGTAACCTTTCTAAGCAACCTGTCGTACGGCTTCTCCAGGGCTTTCTGCCTGTCGACTCGGTCTAATCCCAGTCTGACGACGACACTGAATTAGTTTCTCACCGGCCTGCATGTCGGACCGCGGTTGGTGGGGAACCTGGGAGAAACGTGGAAGTAAGATGTTTTGCGTCACAGCTGATCAAAGATGTGGATTGTTTTCGTTTTCTGTGATTCTAAACTGATTTTAAAGAGCATTTGAAGGCCCACCAGCATGTTGTTGCATGTTCACACGTTTTTGATGGATCGTTTCCTTTTTCAGGCAGAAAAAAATGTAAAAATATAACAAATGTGATACGTTTCAGAACCAGAGCTACCTTTAGTCCGCTTGAAGCCGCTGCTGCAGCTCCCGCTCCCCACCGGGATGAGTCCAGTACAGAGGTGTAATGTCACCAGTGTGATGCTGACTAATGAACTTTATTTGAAGGAAATCTGCAAAATTGTCTTTGATTTGATTTCACTTCACAAAATCAAAGTTATTTAACTGGTTTTGTTGGTTTGAAGCCCAGACATCTCACTGGGCTGAGGCTGTTGCTTATGAGTTACGCTCCATTGTCTCCGTCTGGCAAATGTTCTCTAAGTAGTCACAGAGTCATGAAATCTCTCAGAAACCGAGTCACAACCCGGGGAGAGAGCGAGTCAACGTAACCGAGGCAGAAACGTGGACGTCTTCATTAGTTCGTGGTGACGTCACATGTCCCACATGTCCTGACCACATAGAACACTTCTTTTGTTCTAGTTTAGTGAAAATTTGTTAATTTTCTCCCAAGTTTGTTTCACTCCCCTCCTCACGGCCCAGTGAGGTTCTGGCGTTGGAGATGAGACTACGAGAAGTAGCAGCACGTTTACAGAATGATGTGGCTTTTGGGAGTTGTAGCTTCATCAGTCGTGTTTCTGTTGTCTGAACTTCAGAGTAACGCCTGGGAGGGGAAACGGCAACGTCACCTCAGCGGTGGTGTTTCCACACAACACGGCCCACAGCAACATTAATAGCATTAAAGCTTTTATTGTGTAAAAGTACACAGTTTAATCAGCTGTGTGGCGTTCAGTGATGTCGAGGTGAAATCCTCAATTTATCGTGGTCTTGATTTTTGGCCGTGTCGCCCGGTCTTAGACGGTGCCTGCTGATGTTTCAACCAATCGGTATG
Organism: Nothobranchius furzeri; assembly: GCF_043380555.1. Lineage (NCBI taxonomy): Eukaryota > Metazoa > Chordata > Actinopteri > Cyprinodontiformes > Nothobranchiidae > Nothobranchius > Nothobranchius furzeri. Next base: position 28,517,557 of record NC_091750.1, on the reverse strand, counting down.
AGTGTACCAAACGTTCCACTCCACCACCCCACCGGCCGTGCTGCGTACCTGATCAGGGACTCTGAAAGTTCCTGAAAATGTCCCGTTCGCCTGGCCCGGCGGGGTGAAGGCCGGGACATTTCGGTAAATTTACCCTGAAGCTCCGGCACTGGAAACACGCCTATTGGAGCACCGTCCAAACTGCTACACATCCAGTTGGACCCATTAGTGCTTTAACAGTAGATCACATTAGGGTCGTCACGGTGTGAAGATTCAACTTCACGGTTATTGTGACCAAAATTATCACGGTTTTCGGTATTATTGCGGTATTTTTTTCAGACAACTACATAAACCCTGTATGTCAGGAAATATTGTCCTCAGTTCATCTAAATTTAGCCTAAAATGTGTTATTTTGTAATTATGTTGTTTATTTGTTTACATTTTCCCCTTTAGTCTTTAAAATACCAATATTTGCCCATAACTTCTTATTTTATGTCTGTTTGATATCATCATTTTAAAAATATTAGATCAGATGATACTCAGTACTCAAGTAGCCTTCTAATCAGATACTTTTTTACCCTTACTTGAGTAATAAACCCTATATCAGGAAAATATCGTCCTCGGTTTGTGTCCTTCCAGTGAGCTTTGCAGATGTGGGAAAATGTCATCAGGCAGTAATCGTTGTTAAATTCATAATTATTCTCGGAGAGAGACCAACTCTTATCTGCCCCTGGGAGCCCCGTAATGCATAGCGTCATTTCAACATGGCGGTGTCCGCGACACGGTTTATATGCAGGTAGCGGCGCTGCGGCTGCTTTATATAGCCACTCGTTGCTTTCTCCCTCAACCCAAATCCTCGGATCACGCATTTTAGCGAAAACGCTAACGTTAGCTTGCCTTGCGTTGACTGTAGAGTTGTGGGTGATGGTCACGCAGATGTGTCATGAGATATGAAGCGTTGCTGCCTTTCACAGACACTTTTTCTGCACGTGCTGCAAACAGGACAGCCGTCTTCTATCAACTGTCCCTCGGCATTCTCCAAATATCCTAAAGATGCCCGTACTTCCCACTTTGTCTTCTTTGAGGGATAATAAATGTCCTCCTGAGCGCTGCCGTCTCCTCCTTTGGCCATTATTTCAGCTTTAGCTTCAAGAAAGTTTTGGTTGTAAACAACAAAGTGCTCATGTGCCGCCGGCAACTTCAGCAGATGATACGGTGGCTGGTAAGGGTCACCGCGCCTACACCGCAGCCACGGCAATCCACCGAGATAATAGTTTTTTTTTAAAACAAGATGGTTATTAACTTTTTTACCGGGGTTTACCGCTACACCGGTTACCGTGACAACCCTAGATCACATCAACATCATTGTTCTGTTTTTATCTGCTTCTCAGGCGAAGAACAGAACAAAGAAGCGCTGCAGGATGCGGAGGAAGAAGCCCAGTGAGACGGAACAACCCGAGACGAGCCCTCCCTTCTCCTTTTTCCTCGTCCCAGCACTAACTCCTCATCCCAAGTCGCTTTCTCCACTTGGGTTTCTTCTTCATCCCACGGTCTCTCTACCTTCTACCCACCTGTCTCACCTTTTCCTTCATGTATGCACGTTGTCATTCCTGTCCTCCTGTGGGCCGCCTCGAGGCCCTCGTCTCCGAAGCCCTCAAGCCCCGACCCTTCAGAGTTTGCTTCCTCTTCTGTTTTACTTTGCTTTACTTTTGCTGAATCGTCTGTTGCCAAGTTTGCTTGCTTGTATTTGTAACACACATATGCAAAAGTTTATTTAAAGACGGGACTTGACTTGTGTGTGTGTGTGTGTGTGTGTGTGTGTGTGTGTGTGTGTGTGTGTGTGCATGTGCTCACAACCAGCATCATGTCCATGCTGTCCGTTTTCAAACATTTCAGTCAACATGTTCAGGGTGTGAAGCAGTGAAGGCTTTTAGGAAGAACCAAGTGCCCTCTTTGCTTTCTGGTCATCAGACTGGATTTAAAGCATCATTCTTTCTTCAGAGGCACACATTAGAATGTCGCCGACCTCTGACCTTGTCCATCGTCAGACCAAGTATTGTGCTGCGAGGCTGTAGAGCTTTTGCTAATGGCAGATAGTTAGGTAACGGCTTTTTAAAGACTAAAACGGGTGGGTGAGAGAGGAAATTAACACTTTGATTGTAACGTACTGCAGTTCTGGCACTATTTAAAAACCTGATGGGGAAATGGAGGCATGCTGTATCTTTACTCCCCCGACTCTTTCAGGTTTCATCGTCTCATCTCTCCTCGTTTCTTCTCCTCCTTCTGTTCGGTATGTGTAACGTGAATCTGATTTGTACTACTGGATATTCTCACCGGAGCCACAAGTACCATCTGTATTCTTTCTGAAACACAGCATGGAAATAACATTAAAGTTCTAAAGGAAAATGTCCGACCTGTGTGGGTTGTGGTCCTTTTATTCCCACAGCAGATCTACCTGGGGGGATCGTTCTAACAAGTTTCTCTGAGTCTTAAAGTTCAGATTTAAAGTGTTTAAAGCATCAAATGTACCTGAGAAGATAGATGGAATATATTAATTATACATTTCTGTAAGAATAGTCATAATTTCAGAACGTACCATTTAAACTTTAATATAAAAAAACTTCAACAGTCAAGAAGTCAGAGAATGGGAGGAAACATGGAAATGTGTTGCTTCTACCTTTTCTGAAAGCTAATCTTAAACATCTAACTCTGGTGCATTTGACAAAAAAACATACCAAGCATGAGTGTGCAGCAGGCGCCCCCTTGTGGCAGTGTGACGTCTAAATACAAATGTGCATCACCATCTCAGACTTCCCCAACCACGCTCCAACATTCCCCAATTTAAAATGACTGCTTTTTTCACTTTGGTCAGAACGGATGACGAGGAAAGCACTCCAGAGGGTCAGGGTGTGTTTTGGCCAACTTATGAAGCCAAGTTGCTGCTCTTGAAAAACTGAAATTTTAGATTTTTATGAATCAGGAATTCAGTAAAAATTGAAATCCCAGATGTATTCTGGATGTTTAACAGAATTTTAAATTTGGCTCAGATACATTTTATGAAGTTAAAAGCTGTTTTTTTTTTACCTGCAAAACCACCCGTGATATGCTACCGAATCTGGGTGCTGGAGTAAATTAAGAGGTTTAAACAAATAATTTTAGTTCAAGTTTTTCTGATTTCAGGAATTAAAGCCGTCTGTCCTCTTTCTTGTTTGGTGGGTCATTCTGTAAGGTGTTGGGGTGCAGCAGGGCCGTTTCAAGACATTTGAAGTCCACCCTCCCTGTCCAAATTAATCTTGAAACCCTTTGTCACAATTTGACCGTGCACACGATCAGTCTTGGCCATTGTGCAGAATCATCTAGAGCCATTCATGTTTTGTAGTTTTACTTTTGTGAATGAGCTGGTATCAAGGGCGTCAGTTTGTTTTCAGAATTGCTGGGGACAATAAAGTAGGCTAGCACAGGGGTCGGCAACCCGCGGCTCTTCCATCCATCTGATCCGGCTCTCTGTGCTTGTAAAATAATGAATGGATATTTAAATAAAATGCTTTATATTTTACTGCATTAATTTTATATCTGTATGCCAATTCTAAATGTAAAGATTGTCTGCGTAAACCTGAACAGGTCCAACCCGGTCTGACTATGAGACCGGGTTGACGCGTCACGCTTGTGCGTAATCATAGGCGCTTCCTGAGCTGACGAGGATGTGAGATTCTGGGATTCTCCTCAGACGACTCATGGGTGTGTCGCCACATTGGAGACAGGAACAAGCGCTATTCAGCCAAAGTTTCATAATCGGGGAACATTTTCTAAGTGACAAGTCTCGCTTCGGTCGGGGGAATCTTCCTGCATGCGCTCTGGTTCTGCGACGTGCTCCAAGCCCCTCTCCACATCTTCAGCTCGCTGTGCGCTGTACGTACGCGCTGACAGCGAGCTGCGCTGAGCAGTGTCCAGCTCAGATGTTCAGATGGGAATCTTTTCTTGAGTGATTTAGCTACATCTGCGATTTAAGTGGAATAAAATGTCAGTTCGTCTGCATGCGTCGGGGTAATTCTTTCTATTCTTTCTCCGTCAAAATAAACGGTCAAACGGCCAAAACGGGAACTATCCGGTCAACACAAGCCCTGCTTTTAACTGTTCTGTTTTCTTGTGAAAATTGTTGCAAAGAGATAAAATTAAACTTGATTAACACCAGAGCCAGGCGCACTGCGCCGTTATCTCCGTCACTGTAAATGAGGGAAAAACAAATTGATCAGATCCTTTTCTGACCTTCCCCAGTTTAAACTGTTCAGAATACAAATCCTGGCTCTGCCTCGTTAGATTTGTGTAACTAAAGTTTGTACTGAATGAAACTTTACATTAAACCATGTTGAAAAGAAAAGGATCTGATTAAATCGTTTCCCCCTCATTTACAGTCACGAAGTACAGCACAGGGCTCTGGGGTTAATCAAGTTTAGTTGTTTCTCTTTGCAACAATCTTCACAAGAAGGCAAAACAGTTAAATGGCAGTTTACAGATATTTACATTTGACTTTTATTTTGACGGATAAACCCAAGGATGTTGGTTGTTTTGAAAGAATTACCCCGACGCACACTGATGCGCACACAGATGAGCTGAGTTCATTCGTTACGCACATCGCAGAGGTAACTTGATTCCCATCAGAACATCAGAGCTTTGTACTGGACACTGTGTTCAGCGCGGCTCGGAGAACACATGGTGGACAGTGGGCTGAAGATCTGTAGAGGGGTTCGCAGTGCAGAACCACGGCGCATGCGGTAAGATTTCCTCCCACTGAAGCGGTCTGGAAACCCGGTCTCTCTGAGGGATGTGTCACTTGGAAAAATTTTCTTTTTATGAAATTATGACACTTTGGCTGAACAGCGCTTGTTCCCGTCTCTAATATGGAGACGCATGACGCATCCAGTCTGAGGCAGAATAGCTCTTCAGCTCAGAAAGCACCTGTAGAGACATTTGATCACGCACAAAGTTTATGTGGAGCAGAAGCGGTCGGGCCACGGCAGGTGAAATGTTCCTAGCCTACATGAAGTGTAACATTAATATGTTACTGGACACACTGGTCTGGTTGTTAGACCAGTGTTTGAAGTGGAAAACACACACACACACACACACACACACACACACACACACACACACACACACACACACACCAATTAAAATAATGCTGATAGCGTGGACTAGAAGCCAGGTGATGGTTTACGTATTTAAATGATGATCAGGCTGCTGTAAAATGTAATCTCCATCCACATCCAGACACAATTATCCTCTATTCTTTCTCTAGTTGCTCTGCTCTTGCCTGGGCTGACATAGCTGACGGTGCGCGCGGCGCGCCTAACTAGCGGCTGATGCACATTTTACGCATTTGGAGGGGTGGGCTGGATGCTTTGCTTTTACTGGAAGAAGGTCCACTTAACGCACGGGTGTAGACTACATATTAATGACAAATGAATGAAAATTAAATTGTGAGTTTTTACTTCATATTTTAGAAATTAAAATGACGGGGGAACACATTTATGACGTCTTTTTAAACTAAATTTTCTAGCGCGACCTGCCTGCTTCACTTAAGTCACTGCTTATTAAGGTCCGTCCAAAATTACCGTGGGAAACGGGTAATAATGGCTCTTTGATGGGAACAGGTTGCCGACCCCTGGTGTAAGATCTGAGCTGGTAAAACAAAAATCCCCATCAGCAGGCTTTTTTGAAAGTGGGGGGGACACAGTTGCCAATCACAAATTTAGCCGGGGACATGTCCCCGGCGTCCCCGGTTGAAATGACGCCTATGGCTGGTATATGCACGCGCTTCTGCATCTCAGTTGATTGGTTGCACCGTGGGCAGAGCCGGTGTCCGTACAGGATCAGCTCGGGGTCCTTCGACTGCCGATGACGTCAAAGTAGTTGATTGGCTGAACATGAAGCTTACGGAAGTGACTTATCACTTTAGGATTTTGATTGGTCAGAACAAATTTGCGGTCGTAGTCTTAGCGGTTGTAATCCTGTAGTCCAAATATCAACACTTACTGGAGAAAATATGTTTGAATTTCTAAAGGAAATGTAAAATATAAGTAAATGATAAACAGTGACCCTCAGAAGCTCTCGATGTTGATGAAATCGGGCAAAATAAAATATAAGGACTTTCTTGAAATACACCAAGCAACATTTAGAATCAAAGAGTGTATTTAGATAACAACTAAGGAAATGTACAGACGAATACCACATTAATACAAACAGATATGGCTTCACATATAAGAACTGTTTGTTTGTCAGTCCGATGTTGGTTTTATGCAGTTTCACATTCTTTACAAAACAAAGATAATATGGTGTTTTATGAACAAATTACAATTATAAAGAAAACATTTAGGTGTTAAACAAGAATTTATTAACAAAACTGCTGATGTCTTTCAAAAACGTGTGTGAAAGGACCTCGAGCCGATCCTGTTTTTTTAACTTTATTTCAATCTTCGTTTTCACATACATCAGTTTACAATGTAACCTACGTTCAACGTACTGAAGAATATAGCAAAATACAAATGACCTCACTTGAGGAAAATAAAAATTACATTTAGAACTTGCAACAATTACCACATGACACTATACCATAAAATAAATTATGATGCAAAATAATAATAAAAATAAAATATCAACAAACAAAAAATGTTCAGAGGTTGATATTTCAGCATTATATTTCAAACATGTTTGATTCATTGGACTGTAATTTAAAGAACAAGAAACTCAGACACTGTTTCGTACAACTCAGTTATAGACAGTTTAGCAACTGTACTGAAAAGAAATTTAGGATTATGCTTATTCTCCTCAATTAATGCTGAAAAATAAGCAGTTCTAGTTTGTTGAAGCTTATTTTTATAAAGCACAAGACTATTTTTCCAGGACAGGTAGGCCTCCTCATGGTGCGTAGAGCGCCATGTTCTCTCCAATTTCCTAGAGTTTTGTTTTAAGGCTCGTAAATGAGAATTAAACCAGGGAGCCAACTTCCTGTCCCTAGTTACCTTCTTTTTTAAGGGGGCAACATCATCTAATGCCACACGTAAAGAGGAATTAACACGATGAACTAAGGCATCAATTTGTGAGGGGCTAGAACTGAAAATAATGCCCTCTGCTACGTTCCTCTGAGATGCTGAGGACAGTAAAGATGGAACAGTTGATTTAAAAGATGCAACTGCGTTGTCAGATAGAGACCGACTATAGTGAAATTTACTTTCATGTCTCAAGAACTTAGTTATAAAAACTCAAAGGTTATCAGAAAGTGGTCCGAGAGGACTGGATTATGTGGAAAGATCGTTATATTTCGTTTAGTCCGTGAGGCAAACACCTTGTCTACTTTTAAGAATAGGCTTAAAACATTTTTATTTGATAGGGCCTATGGTTAAAATCTGATGTTAGCCTAGATCTGGACAAGTGGGGGAGTACAGGGAGGTGGAGTGTACAGTCGGTAAAGACGGCTCTCCCTTGCCCTGCCTCCAACATGCCTCCATCTAAATAGGATAGATTATCCAGAGTTATCTCTGTAGTTATGCTGCTATAGGCTTAGACTGCTGGAGGATACACTGACCACTTTTCACACTCTACTACTTTCTTCTACAATCTGCTCTTTAACTGTATTATTTCCTGCTATTTCAGCTGTTAACTTTATTTTCTCTCTAAGTGTTTTTCTCCCCAGAAGAAGCTACAACGATGTTCTGCTGAGCTGTGGTGGCCTCATGGAGGGGGCCATCGACTAGCACACTGCTGCTAACCACTAATACATTCTCCCTCTCCTGATAATAACTTTTTGCTTTCCTTGACGTTGGATGTGCTACTACTAGTTTACCCGTTTAATTATAGATCCACTAGGATAAATACAATAAAGTTTATCTCTCACCAGATAGAATATTTACTAAGACATCACAATATAACTGTAGACACATTACTTGTCTGTGTGTGTGTGTGTGTGTGTGTGTGTGTGTGTGTGTGTGTGTGTGTGTGTGTGTGTGTGTGTGTGTGTGTGTGTGTGTGTGTGCGCTCTGTCTTCTCCATCCCCAGTGAGTCGTGGAGGATGGCTGCTTATACTGAGCCAGGATTCTCTGGAGGTTTCTTCCTGTTAAAAGGAAGTTTTCCTCTCCACTGTCGCTGCATGCTTGCTTAGTATGAGGATTGCTGACATCTTGCTGGGTTCCTTATATAGGAAACATTATTTCTGATTGGCTTAATGAACTGACCTGAATTGGAATGTTTATCATGTGAAGTGCCTTGAGACGACTCTTGTCATGATTTGGCGCTATATAAATAAACTTGAATTGAATTGAATTGAAAAAAAATAGATTGGTTATTTTCTGATAATACTTTTAGAGATGTTGTAAATTATTATTATTTTTTTTTTTTCATTTTTAAAATGGTTAATGTTAGGCTTGCTGTTTTTCCATTTAGTTTTATGTATATGGTATTTTCCCATGATGAAAATAATGTTCACCATTTTGGATATCTTTTTTGGAAGAGCATCAACTTTAGATTTGTTAAGCCATACATCATTTCTCTCAATATTTAAAAATCGATAAACATCCTCCCAAAAACCAGTTGTTACTGAACACGAGAAGAAAAGGTGCTCAATAGTTTCACATTCCGTCATACAAAAACACACTGATTCACTTCAAAATTAAATCTTTTTCTTAATGTTTCGGCAGCAGGATTGATATTATGTATTATTTTGAATTGAATTTATTTCAGCTTGGGTGCTATTGGCCATTTAAGAAAGCTGCAAAATGGCTTTGTTAATGTAATTTCATTTCCTGTGATTTTTATTTTCGTTGATTTTTCAATATCATAGAATAACTTTTTTAAACATACTTCCAAGTATGTTGTTATTACATTTCTGTTCACCTAATTTAAATTCGCCAATTTTCAACTCAGGAAGTTTAATCACCACATTTGAATTAAGCAAGGTATTTTTAACCATGAATTTTAAGGGAAGTGGAATAGCTCTACTATTTGATTAAACTCTCTAACAGAGCATTTAAAATTAAATTTTTTGACAAAACATTCAAATTGTAACAAATTGCCATTTTTATCCATCAAATCTGTCACATATAAAATCTTTTTGTCATACCCTTCTTTTTTTAATATAGTCTTCCTAATAATTCCACAAGGTGAAGCTGTGTGGTGTAAAGTTGTGGCTGAATATCATTTTCCAGTAGAGCAGTATTTGTTTATGGAAGTCAGATAGTTTGATTGGTAATTTAGATATTTCAAAGTCACATTTTAACACGAATTCTAATCCTCCAACCTTTTGGAAAATATATTTTGGTATGTGGAACCATATAGAATGTGGTTGTATTAAAAAAGCTTTTATCCAGTTTAGCTTAAGTACACCAATCATGGCTTCAAAATCAGCAGCCTTTAGTCCACCATGTTCGTAGTCTTTAACCATCACAGACTTTTTAAGGTACTGTGTCTTGTTCTTCCATATAAAATTAAAAATGGTCGCGTTAACTTTTTTTTTTATCAATGTGTGTGTGTGGGGGGGGGGGGCATAAAGAGACTGACAAGGATAGATTAATTTTGATAAGCCCTCTGCTTTTGTTAATAAGATTCTGCCAATGATAGAAAGATCTCTCACGAGCCAGTGGTTGAGAGATCTTGTCATACCATCTATTTTTTTCTTTATGTTTAGTTCTTCATTCTTATTTCTGTCTTTGGACAATATTAAACCTAGGTATTGTACTTGAGTTTTGACAGGGATGGAGCCTATATCTGTCTCGGCGCATGGATGAAGAGATAGTATTTCACATTTTTTTAAGTTCAGACATAATCCTGAGGCGTTAGAAAGGATTGATATTATATCTAATGCTGTTTCAATTAATGATTTGTCTTTTAAGAAGATTACTGTGTCATCTGCAAACTGACTTATTTTAAATTCATTATCAAACATTGTGTATCCTTTTATTTGAGGGTGGTTTATAATTAGGTGTGCTAGCATTTGTGTACATAAAATGAATAATTTTGGCGAAATAGGGCAACCTTGTCTAATACCACGTGAAATCTTAATTTTTGGTGTTATCCCAGGGTTGAGCGAGATGTAACTATGGATATCATTATAAAACATTTTTCTAATCTTACAGAAACCTTTTCCAAATCCGAGTTTTTTAAGCACTGTGAACATAAATTCATGTTCCACTGTGTCAAAGGCTTTAAAAAAGTCTATGAACAGTCCGAGGTTATCTGGATGTGTGAACGAACGGTAATCAATCATATCTAATATCAGTCGAATGTGATTTTGGATATATCTTCCCTTAATAAAGGCCGATTGGTACTCTCCGATGTTTTCCAATTACATGTTGCAACGATTTGCATACACTAAAGCCAGAAGTTTATAATCGCTGCATAATAAGGTTATAGGTCTCCAGTTATCTAGTTTCAGTGGGTCTTTGTGTGGTTTTGGTAGTAGGGTTATTATTCCTGTTTTCATAGTGGGGGACAAACATCCTGTTTTAATACATTCCATAAACGCATTCTATAGCAGCTTTTTTATGTCTGCCCAATAATGTTTTAGAAATTCAGTTGTTAACCCATCTATCCCTGGTGATTTATCATTTTTCATTTGTTTTAATGCATCTTCAATTTCTATTTCAGATAAATCTTCTTCCAGTATATGCTTATCTTCAATGTCCACATTTATTATATCTTCATCAATTATTTCAAATAGAAGGTCACAGTCTGATTTGTTGAATTTTGATTTATATAAGTGGCAATAGAGGAAACAGATTTCTTCTTGGATTAAGTTCTGGTCCTCAATTATGTTATCATTTGTCCTAAATTTACTTATTTTTTTCTTAGTTTGTCTTTGTTTTTCAAGTCCAAAGAAATACGTTGAACTCTTTTCACCCTTTTCAATCCATCTAGCTCGTGATCGAACATATGCTCCATTTGCCTATTTTATATACATGCCATCTAATTGGGATTGCAGGGACTTTAATTTAGTAACATTATATGAGGATGTCTAAGGAGCTTTGAAAGAAAAGCATCTGGACGTCTTTGAGTTGCTTGAAGACGTTTCACCTCTCATCCGAGAGCCTTCTTCAGTTCTAAGGTCCAATGGTGGAGAGTCCCAGATTCAAACCCAGTGGGAGTTTCCCCCCCGAAGAGGGAACAAAAGACCCCCTGATGATCTTCTACATAAACACACGAGCCAAGGTGTGAGGGTGGGTGTGGGTCCTATTCAGCCAGAGTTTCGGGTGAGCTCATTGTGAAGCCTGGCCCCACCCTATCATGTGAATTCCTGAGGTCAGATGGCCCAGGATATGCGTGGGCGTTGAGGCATCTGGGAAGGGATCTCAAAACTGGATTATAGATGGCAGACAGTTGGTGCCGTAAACCACCGCCTCTGTTCAAAGATGGTTGCTCACAGTGGACATAAATGGCTTCCTTTACTCCTCTTTCAAACCATCTGTCCTCTCTGTCCAAAATGTGAACGTTGGCATCCTCGAAAGAGTGACCTTTGTCCTTTAGATGCAAATGAACTGCTGAGTCCTGTCCCGTGGAGGTGGCTCTTCTATGTTGTGCCATGTGCTTGTGAAGTGGCTGTTTGGTTTCTCCGATGTAGAGGTCTGGGCATTCCTCGCTGCACTGTACCGCATACACCACATTGTTCAGTTTTTGTTTAGGAGTTTTGTCTTTCGGGTGAACCAAAAACTACAACAGCCACACTGTTCAAACCTGTTCTAGATTATTCTACAATAATAGCAGATTACATACAACCTTGTTTGGGATTTGTGAAACCTTTCCCTGATTTGTGAAACTTCAACAAAGCCTGATTTATGTGTTTTTTCAGCATCTGGCCAACGATGGAACAGCTGTAGCTCAAAAACTACAACAGCCACACTGTTCAAACCTGTTCTACATTATTCTACAATAATAGCAGATTACATGATGGCATTTTAATTGTCAAGTACAGCTGTTTAATGTTTTATGTCATCTCTACAAAAATTTTGGGTAAAGGTCTTTCATTTTCATGGGATATCACTTAACGTAGCCTACGCATAAAAAGTATAACACATTTTTTTTCAGTTTCAACTGGATTGAAGTGAGCATTTGTGTTGAATAGCAGCAAGTGCTTTCAGTATTACAGTATATTAAATTCACCATAGTAAGAGTAGCTCATGTTCAACTCATGTTTACTCAAAAGCGAGTATCAATATTAAATAATTAGAATACACGTTTCATATACATCCCATGAGACAATTTAAACATTTCTTAACATTTCTCACCTTACTATTCAAAGATACATTAAAAGTACATCATAAACACTTTAGCCAAATGAACGTCCATGTAGCTTTCAAAAGCTATTTGTCAAGCGTGATCGTCTACTTCGCCAGAGCCCACACACACATGTTTACTACCGTAACTGTTCGAACATTTGCGCGGCCTTCGTAATTCCAATGGTTTCAGAAAGGTGACACCCCGCGCTTTTCAGAGGTGTACGATACATTACGGTAATATGACGGAGTTCCTGTCTGTCTAATTAAATGTGTTGATTAAATGTAAACAGAGCAAATAAGATAAACATATTTTCTCTGTTTACGTAGTTTAATGACACCTAGTGGTTATTTACTGGTACTACTGCCTTAACAATGACACTCCCAATGGATAAGATGAGGATAATTTATTAGCATTTAATACAGCTGTGTATTGACGTATAAATTATTAATATCAAAAAACAGTCTGATAGAATGTTTTACATACAACACATGACTTATTTTGGCATACAAACTACCAATTTGTAACCAAAACTAGGCTATGTAAAATGTGAATGAACTTTTATTAGTAACTTTGGTAAGTTTCAGATTTCAATTCATTAATAACATCGATGGAGGGGGGATGGGGGGGGGGGGGGGGGGGGGCTAAAAATGCAGCCTGCCTAGTGTAGTCCATTTGTTTAATCCGGCTCTGACCGTGGGTGTGGTTTTAAATATGAGTGTGCACCTATAGAGCTCCAGATGTCACGTGACTCTCAGATAGTAGACGCCATGTTGGCAGGCAACAAAGGTAAACAAAATGAACGGGATCGGCTTGGATTTTACTTTGTCGGAGTTTACTTCACACTTTAAAACCGAAGAAATCATTTTATATAGTCAGAAATTAAATAGATTAAACATCTCCGACCCTTACCATGCCCCTGGGATACTTTTTAAAAATGCCAGAAGCTGTCAGAGCGGACCTGGCGGACCTGGCCAGGGATTCCCCCGAAGGAGCTGGCCCAAGTGGCTGGGGAGAGGGAAGTGTGGGCCTCTCGACTTAGGCTACTGCCCCCGCGACCCGACTCTGGATAAGCGGATGAAAATGGATGGATGGATGAATAAATAACAGATTTACATGTAAGTAGTTTAAATAGAGTGCTGTGCTGTTTGAATGTATAAACTGAACACCAAGAGAAATCGCTAGCCTGATTTTTTTCCGTGAACAAAGTAAATATGTCAGGCAGGAGCGTCTCAGGATCTGTCTGAGATCTGTCTCGATGAGACGGATAATAGCAATCCAAAGTGCTTTTTAAGTGTGATCTGACAATTGATCAACCATTGCTTAAAAATTAAATACAGCTTAGCCGGTTAATTGCTGTGATCATAAAACACGTAAACGGCAGCACGCAGAACTCACGAGGCAACGTTTTACGTGATGTTTACATTGTAACGATCTAGAGTTGTATTTTAATATACTGTAAGTAGATCACTTGTTATAATCAGAAGATGGGCTGTTTTTATCATCAGGGAGTTTAATTAAACACTCTGTATTGACTTTGAGACAAGAAAAGAGAGAGAGTTGGGATCGTTTAAGAATCTTTAATTTCTTAATTATAAATTCTTAACAATCTACCAGGACTAACTCTGTGATGGATGAAAATGGATTTGGATGTTGTGTTGGTGCGTGTGTGTGTGTTTTGTTCAGGATCTTTAGGCTGACGGAGCGTATCTGGTTGTTATGACTACGGACCACGAGGCTTCGGAAGCTGATGACATGAGCAGCTATTTTGCCGTGTACGTACCCTGTGGAGTCTCCCAGGTAGATCAGGAAATGCCAGGTCCTAGGACCTCGGATGTGTACTGGAACTGGTTGAAGCAGCGGTCACAGCACGTCAAAGCCCGTCTGAAGGGTCGACCCCGGTACCATCGGCAGCGTCAGCTAGTGGTGCCCTTATTTTGATGGGACGTCGTCTTGTTGGTAAACAACGGAAATCTCCAGTAGCTTCACAGTTCTCAGTTAAAGAAGAAAGCACATCTGGCCAGGCTGTGCTTCTCTTTGGGATGATGGTGAATAGAACTGAAGTCAAAATGGAACTGAGCTTAAAATGGCGTTGCCTTGTTTTTATATCTCTGAATTGTTGATAAGTTTTAGTAAAGCGGATTGGACACTTTATTTCAACAAGCCAGATTCTCTTGCGGCAGCCGAAAGCTCTGATTGGTTGGAACAATGTGTCATGCGTTTCTATGGAGATGAGGGTCAGTCTGTCTGTGCAGTAGTCCTGTTTTCATTAAACACATAAATCATGACATCTTTATTCCACAGATCATTCACTTGATTATTATTGATCAACATCTGTTTCGACTAGCTTTAATCACAAATTAAATGATTATTGAAAAGCGTTCTTCTTCTCCTTCTGGCTCTTCTCCTGGAATGTAAACAGTCTGAGGAACACCCGACCTTGCTGCTATGAGTAATAAGACAGAAAAAGCCCCGTCAAAATAAGTTTAGGAAGCCCACTAAGAATCGTAATAAAAGCATTTAAAATAAATACCATACACAGTTGAGGAAACGTTGGTTTAAACACCTGATATGAAGTGGTCGCTGCATAAGCGAAAACCTTTACTCTCGGGATCCCACAGTTTCATTTTAGCCCGGTCACTAGTGCGTTTTATTACAATGATCCAACGTTTGCGGCGCTCCGGATCTTGGGGAATCCTGTAGATGGCTCATTCCTTATGTCGTCCGTGTCTGTTCTGCATCCTGGGGCACAACAGGAATCTACCATATTTCCCGTTTGATTGAGTTTTCTGACAATAACAAATAGTCCAGCTGCCGGCTTCTGCCTGCCAATATGGCGCTGTTTCGATTTGAACTGTTGCATGCCGGGAGAAGTGACGTCAACTCCCGGAGCTCTATTGTTTGGAAATTTTGTTTTGTTTGTGCTGGTCTGCATCATGGCGGCGGGGTGAACTTGGGGAGAAATGTCTGTTGACTGCTGTCTCACCAATTTACACCTGAAAGATCTGCACTGTCTGTGAGGTATTGTTTGGCATCTAATCACCATCAATCTAAGTAAGTGCCTGCTTTATATAATAATACGACCTGGACAATAAATGATCAGCTGTGCAGTTAAAATCCCTTGTTTTAGCCTGCCGTGGCTTGTTGAATACATTTTCAAACATACGCCACAATATTTGTCAACAGAAGCTTTTTCACCTGTTGAAGCGCAGTTTCACTGTAATGCCAATAAACTCTGGACATTTGAAAGCCATTGAAGTCGTCAGCGAAAGTAATAAATGCGCATGGAAACCACGCAGTGCCATTCATTCATAAATCAGCTGCCGCTACACTCGCCGATGGAATGGTTGGAATAAAGAACGCAACTCGCATCCAAGCTTAAGAAAGAAAGAAAGAAAAAAAATACGGTGCTGTGTTATGTGTGCGGGCAGAATTGTGTGATTTCTGGATATTTCTGAAGGAAATACGTCAGAACAAAGAAGGAAATATGAATGAAGATGAAATGATTGAATCAAAGAGACAACAAAAGCTTACATTTAAAGCATTTGAACAGAAACCGGAAGGCTTCAAGATGAAAGAAAAGCTAATATAAAACTGATTAAAATTACAATAAGAGAAACAACCGATGTTGAAAATGCTGAAAAGGTTCGTTTTTGTATTGAACAAATGTCCAGTTTGTTTAATGAGGCAAGCCAGCTGCATGAAGTGCTTATTTCTATGATGCCTTCTGAAGAACAGGAAAAACAGAACACATGGCTTGATGATGTTGAAAAGCATAAATCAAATTTTGTTGAGGATGCAAACAAATGGCTCTTGGAACTGCCAACAATTGCTGATGTACTGCAGAAGCCACAAGAGGGTGCTGTTGAACAAGAATTTCTTCCAAATGAAGAATCAGTTTGCGATGACAATACAACAAGAGTTTTGCAAACAGTAAGGAAACTGAAAAGCACTGCAGTAGATACTGGTCCAGGTGACAGTGTATCTAATGCATCTAAAGGAAAACCAAAGAAGAGCAGTGATTTTGGGAGCAAGTCTGCTGTGCCAAGCACCTCTTCAGCACGATTAAAAGCAGAAGCAGAGGCAGCTGCTATTATCGTTCGTCAAAAATTATTAAAAGAAAAGCATGCTATGCAGGAGCAACAGGAGCAATTAAGAAGACAAATGGAGGAACAACAAGAACAGCTATGGAGACAAATGGAAGAAATGGTTTTGGACATGGAACTTGCTGCTTCTATGGCTAAAGTAAATGTGTTGAAGGCTTCTGAAAGTTCTCGTTAGTCAGCACGCAGAAAGGCCGCATGTGAGTTTCGAACCTGTGACATTCGCGCTGCGAGGCAACAGTGCTGACAACTGCGCCACCATGCAGCCTGGAAACCCACACATATGGAACAATCAGATCACTGATGTATGATGGAGCTTGATTATTGCTACCACTTCTGTCCAATTGCATCATTTCCTGCCATTTTAGCTGTTAACTTTATTTTTCTGTTTTTCTCCTCAGAAGAAGCTGCAATGGTGTTCTGCTGAGCTGTGGTGCTCTAATGGAGGGGGCCACCAGCTGGCACATTGCCGCCAACCATTCTCCCTCTCCTGATATTAACATTTTACTTTCTTTAACATAGCATGTGCTACTACTAGATCACATGATGATTTAGTTATAGATTTACTCAGAAAAAGTTGAGGTCTTTCTAAATAGCACACACCAACAAATCACATTGTAGCAATAGAAAGGCTGCGTGGTGCTCATACTGAATTTTGCTGTGAAGACACTGACACCAGTCAGTGATTTGATGCAATCAGCTGGGTTCCTTATATAGGAAACATTTTACTGATCGGTTCATGAACTGAACTCTATTGGAACATTTACTTTGTGAAGTGCCCTGAGACGACTCTTGTCGTGATTTGGTGCTATTTTAATAAGCAGAACTAAATTACCGTAATTTCTGGACTATAGAGCGCACCTCAATATAAGCCGCACCAACCAAAAAAAAAAAGGTTTTCTACACACACGCTGCACTCGAGTACAAGCCGCGGCGCAGCAGCCACATGCAGGTCTCTGGCGCACAGCGCATGTACGGCCATAACCTAAGATAATCAGACAGAAAGAGGCTACACGGAGGTTTTTCGTTGTTGTTTTAATTCAACAAAACAAATTTTAAACATGGGTGAACGTGCCTGCAAGTGTAGAAAAGAAAACAGCACTGATAGCATTCATATTTCTGGATGTTATAAAATAATACTGACACGTTATTACCGGTCATTTGCATGTTTAGAAGAAAAGAACAGCTGACACAGCATTAATAAGCCCTGGATGATTAGAAAATAAAAACTGCACACAAAACATGGCTGGTTAGTAAATAAAACACACTTGCCTACCAGAAGAAGTCATTCGCTCTCATCTTCCTCTTGCGCACTAAAGACTTTAAAATCCTCTTCTTCAGTGTCGGAGTTGAACAGCCTCAGAAGAGCTTCGTCACATACCTTTTCTGTGGCGATGTCAGTGTCGCTGTCCGTGTTGCTGTCATCATCCCCGGGTGAAGCTGGCTTGAATGAGTTCTTCCCGCTGCCGTCTCCAGCGCCGAACCGTGGATTCATTCATGCCAAGCTTACGTGCGGCAGCGCTGTTTCCCTCCTTCACTGCCAGATCGATGGCCTTCAACTTAAATGCAGCATCATATGAACTCATACGTGTAGTTACCATGATGAGGGGGTATGGATTTGAAAAACATTCTTCGTCGTGCCGGCTGCTTGCATGTGCTAAATTAAAATGAGCACTTTCTCCGATTTCCACTTTTGACTTCCACCTGTTTGCCTTTCTGCTAAAGCGCCCCCTAGTGGCAGGTGAAGGAAAATCTTCAGTAAAGCCGCACCTCATTATAAGCCGCATGGTTCAAAGCGTGGGAAAAAATTAGCGGCTCATAGTCCGGAAAATACGGTATGTATAACTAAAGCCACGGAAAAAGACAAGAAAAAGTAACCGAGCGTAAGGCGTAGGCAACCACAATCACAGCCAAAGGTGGGTAAGGTCACAATAAACCAAGGCAGAGGTGGAGGAAGACAGCGTCTTCGTTTTTCCTTTTGTGCAGAAAAATGACCTTTATTTATTTAAGCTTTTAAAAAGTGGTCTGTACCTAACATAGATATAAACTTTTTACTTCAGTAAACTCAATTGAGCAGCAGTGCAAACTGATAGGAAATAAAAACACATGAATTGACTGTAAATTAAACAAACCTGGGCTGAAGCGAGAATGTTTGTCTTACCTAAACAATCAGTACGCAAGGCTCAGAGAGACTCTGGTAACCACTCACTATCCACGTGTGGCTGCAGCAAGTCCCCCTCCCAAATCAACTGAGAGCATAAATGAATACAATTATTACTTACAGCCTCGCACACCACCTCTCAAAAACCACTCCCTGGTCTGCACACCTTTTTATAATCAACTCATCGAGAAGTAGCAGAGACCGTGAGCTGTGACACGTTCACGGACAATCCCTACAGTTAGGAATTCTGAGACACCCTCATCTTAACTGGATGACCTCCGTCACCTGGTTAGATTAAGTGTCAAGAAAATGTCAGGGGCTGCACAGTGGTAAGCACTGTTGTCTTGCAGCAAGAAGGTCCTGGGTTTGAATCCCAGCCTGGGATCTTTCTGCGTGGTTTTCATGTTCTCCCTGTGCATTCGTGGGCTCCGTCCCACAATCCAACAACGTTAGATTCATTCATTATTTAATTTTGAAGATTATAACTGACAACCAATGAAAATCCCAAATTCAGTATCTTAGAATATTAGATGCGTTCAGACCAATGCAAAAGTGTTGGCCAGCTGAAAAGTATGAGCATGTACAGCACTCAACAGCCTCTTTTATAAGGCAGACCATCGCGTCATTACAGAGTGATAAATCTGAATTTGTGGGTCTCGTAAATGCGGCAAGGAGCAAAGGAGAAAGGTGATAAAACTCGATTGTGATGCGCCTAGCCTCGTAGTAATATTGCCGCACGAGCCCCTCGCCTCTGACGGCTAAACGCGTGTCAGCCGTGCTAATCCCTTTGGAGTGACTGTGGGAGGGCCCCTGCAAAAGAGGGTGGTCGTGTTAGTGACGGATACTGCGCGCCGAGTGCCGGCCGGAAGGGATATAAACACACATAAACACGGCCTCTCATGAGTATCTTTCAACCACCTACAACATGGCAAAGTGGACGGACGCGGAGACCATGGAGCTTCTGGTCGTGCGAGCGGACGAACAGAATAGTCGCCTTTTTACGGGGACGGTGAGAGACAGCCAGCTGTTCGACAGGGTGGTGAAAACACCGGCTGAGCGGGTCGTCACGCGGGACAAACAGCAGGTCACGTCAAAGCTAAAGGTCCTGAAAAAGAAATTTCATCAGTCTGACGTGTCTTCCGTCTGACACTTGAATGTCACATGCGGGGGGGCCGCCCAGCGACCTCCCTTTGTCCCATTTTGGTTTGAGAGGTGTCTGATGGCAGTTTATTCTAGCTTCAGGTTTGCTACTATAAATGCCAAAATCCTCCCCAGGGTGCCGCGGCAAATCCCGTCTTGCAAACGCTAGGGTCCTGTAAAAACAGCGAATGTTCATCTGGGGCTCCTTTGGCCTGGATTACTGCAGCAATGCGGCGTGCCGTGGAGTCCACTGCTCAGGTGTTACGAGAGCCCATGTCGCTCCGGCCTTCAGCTCTTCTGAATTGTTGGATCTGGCGTATTGCATCTTCGTCTTCACAATACGCCATAGATGTTCTATGGGGTTAAGGTCAGGCCAGTTTGCTGGCCAATCAAGAACAAGCAAGGGCGTCAGTTTGTTTTCAGAATAGCTGGGGACAATAACCATACACTTGAGTGGGGTTTAAAAATTGCTGGGGACAATAAAGTAGGCTAGCACAGGGGTCGGCGGCTCTGGAGCCGCATGCGGCTCTTCCATCCATCTGATGCGGCTCTCTGTGCTTGTAAAATAATGAATGGATATTTAAATAAAATGCTTTATATTTTACTGCATAAATTTTACATCTGTAAGCTAATTCTAAATGTAAAGATTGTCTGCATAAACCTGAACAGGTCCAACCCGGTCTTACTGTGAGACCGGGTTGACGCGTCACGCTTGTGCGTAATCATAGGCGCTTCCTGAGCTGAAGACGATGTGAGATTCTGGGATTCTCCTCAGACAGGTTCCTGGATGTGTCGCCACATTGGAGACAGGAACAAGCGCTATTCAGCCAAAGTTTCATAATCAGGTGTGGCAGTGTGAGTGTCCTGTCACAGTGTCCCGATAGATCACGCGCCCTGGCTACTTGGCCAAGGGGATGTTCCTTTGGCTGACTGGTTAGAGCGTATCACTCTCACCCGGGAGTCTGGGGATCGAATCCCGCCCGGGCCCTCGTTTCTCCACCTTGCCACATATTGACGTATAATCTCAAGGATGTTGGTTGTTTTGAAAGAATTACCCCGACGCACACTGATGCGCATGGATGAGCTGACATTTTAATCGTTACGCACATCGCAGAGGTAACTTGATTCCCATCAGAACATCAGAGCTTTATACTGGACACTGTGTTCAGCGCGGCTCGGAGAACACACGGTGGACAGTGGGCTGAAGATCTGTAGAGGGGTTCGCAGCCCAGCGCAGAACCACGTCGCATGCGGTAAGATTTCCTCCCACTGAAGCGGTCTGGAAACCCGGTCTCTCTGAGGGATGTGTCACTTGGAAAAATGTTCTTTTTATGAAATTATGACACTTTGGCTGAACAGCGCTTGTTCCCGTCTCTAATATGGAGACGCATGACGCATCCAGTCTGAGGCAGAATAGCTCTTCAGCTCAGAAAGCACCTGTAGAGACATTTGATCACGCACAAAGTTTATGTGGAGCAGAAGCGGTCGGGCCACGGCAGGTGAAACGTTCCTAGCCTACATGAAGTGTAACTGTTTAATTATAACATTAATATGTTACTGGACACACTGGTCTGGTTGGTTAGACCAGTGTTTGAAGTGGAAAACACACACACACACACACACACACACACACACACACACGCACACACACACACACACACACGCGCACGCACACACACACACACACACACACACACACACACACACACACACACACACACACACACACACACACCAATTAAAATAATGCTGATAGCATGGACTAGAAGCCAGGTGATGGTTTACGTATTTAAATGATGATCAGGCTGCTGTAAAATGTAATCTCCATCCACATCCAGACACAATTGTCCTCTATTCTTTCTCTAGTTGCTCTGCTCTTGTCTGGGCTGACGTAGCTGACAGTGCGCACGGTGCGCCTAACTAGCGGCTGATGCACATTTTACGCATTTGGAGAGGTGGGCTGGATGCTTTGCTTTTACTGGAAGATGGTCCACTTAACGCACGGGTGTAGACTACATATTAATGACAAATGAATGAAAATTAAATTGTGAGTTTTTATTTCATATTTTAGAAATAAAAAGGACGGGGGAACACATTTATGACGTCTTTTTAAACGAAATTTTCTAGCGCGACCTGCCTGCTTCACTAAGTCACTGCTTATTAAGGTCCGTCCAAAATTACCGTGGCCCACCCAAAAATGAAAACCTGGCGCCGCGCCTGTTATAAACCTCTGCAAATTGTTGTTCTTCACTTGATCAAACTCAGACTTTGTACAGCTAATGTCAAGATGTAAAATTATGAATTCCTCCCACTGAAGCGAAAGTTGGTTCTACTGAGTCCGGTTACCTTGGTGGCCTCGTACACCAACACGGAGTGTGCACCTCCACAAAGTTACTTGCTCTCCTGGAAACCCGACATCGGCTGTCAGAAGCGGGAGGTGAAGAAGGAGATGAGGCAAACAGAGTGAGTGTGACGTAAAGAAACCAGACTGGTGTGGAGGTGAGCAAAACAGCTGGAAAAGTGTGGGTGTTGAATCCCCCACGGGTGCGACACCCATGAGAGCGACTGGTACCGGCTGCTGTCACCTGTTGTGAGCAGCTCTCTGCTGTCTGAGGGTAGGCCCCGCCCACAACGCTGTGGCTCCCAGTGTTTTCATTACTGTGGGAAATGGATAATAATGGCTCTTTGATGGGAACAGGTTTCCGACCCCTGGTAAAAGATCTGAGCTGGTAAAACAAAAATCCTCATCAGCAGGCTTTTTTTTAAAGTGGGGGGGACACAGCTGCCAATCACAAATTTTGCCGGGGACATGTCCCCGGCGTCCCCGGTTAAAATGACGCCTATGAGAACAAGGATAACAAGGCCCTGGTTGCTTTGGCACTGTGTGCAGGTGCCAAGCCCTGTTGGAAAACGAAATCTGTATCTCCATAAAGTTGGTCAGCAACAGGAAGTGTTCTAAAACTTCCTGGTAGATGGCTGCGTTGACCTTGGACCTCAGGAAACACAGTGGACCAACACCAGCAGATGATGTGCTGGTTTGTCGATGTGTGTGTGGAGGATGGCTGCTTATACTGAGCCGGGATCCTCCGGAGGTTTCTTCCTGTTAAAAGAGAGTTTTCCTCTCCACTGTCACTACATGCTTGCTTAGTATGAGGATTGCTGTTAAGACTCTGACACTAGTCAGTGACTCGATGCGACCTGCTGGGTTCCTTATGTAGGAAACATTTTGCTGACTGTGCCTCGAGACGACCCTTGTTGTGATTTGGCGCTACAGAAATAAACTGAATTGAACTTCAGCCGGCCAATAAGACTCAGTGAGCAGGTCAGCTGAGCATAGAAAACCTAGATCACCTGCAGGTGTGTAGAGCTAGAGAAGCACGACAGGGTTTTATTTAAAACCGTCATACGTCAAAAAGGACACCGCTCGTTGCAATTTAAATTTGTTTTTACTTAAAAAATTCAAAATAAATATTTATAATTTATCCCAAAAAAAAAAGAAGAAAAAAGACAATATTCCACTTCAGGTCTAGAGACAGATGGCAGGACAAGAATGTGAGACCTGGGCTCTCTCAGCTGGTTTCTCCCCCGTAAGAAACAAGGACCAGATGAGAGGTGAGAAACAACTAAAACAGTTTCGTCGGCTCCTCGCCGCTGAAGATGAAGGTTGCATTGTATTTTGATGCAGATTGTCCTCCGAGCTCCAGAAGACATCAGACTCTTCAGCAGGCTACAGCGTATTCAGACTCACCAGAGGATCCACAGTGATTCAGTAGGAACTGGCCCTGGTCCAACACACAGACGTCAACGTAACGAAAACTTACGGTTCATTTAGACTCGTGTGGCAGCCTGAAACCTCCACTGGTCATCTGTTCACATTTAAAACCAGAAACTTTCATTTTTCAGTACAAAAAATAGATGAAGGGATGAAAAACAATCCTGATGGAATGAATTTGATATCAAAGCGTCTCTCTGGGTCTACGTCCGCACAGTGAGGGTTATGATTTAAGGATTGGGGTGGAGCTAGTTAACATTCATTTGTTGAATATATTTATTAGTCTTTAAGCATCGGGTATCAGAATAATTGGGCAGTCGACACCCTTCACATTTAGAGTTTCTATATAATACAGTAAAGAATTCAACTGAATTTTTAACACTAACTCCTGTGTGTCTCCTCCTTCAAGTGGCGTCGTCCTTCTCATTATTGCGATGAATAAAATCTTAAAAGATGATTTTTTTTTTTAGAAAAAACCTTTTGCTCACTACAGTATCTGCTATGTACATCTGTTTAAAAAGCAAGCATGGCCATCGCTATGTACAGCTAGAGACTTCCTTCTTGTTCTTTTCAGAATATACATATTTACTAATTTTCACAGTATTCTATGTTTGCTCATATATTCAGTATCAATAGATGTATCATCTCATTTTCTGTAAGTACAAATATTTCTCATCATGGCGTTGGGGTTGGGGTGAAGACCCTCCCGGAGTCACGCGTTGATATTTCGTGAACACTGCTCACGTCTGTTTTCAAACTGAAAAGAGCTGCAATCGTGACTTTAGTTCAGTTCTTTATTTTTTCCACCACTTCACAGCCCTCCAACGGAGGAACAAAGGTCCGATGTGCAGTTTTCGAGTTTGCGCTTTCCTCCGTCTTCGTCACATCTTGTGATATTTCATTTCATCCCTATTCTGTCACTAGTAAAGGTTGAATATCTGCAGTGGGTTTGCCCAAACAGTCTCTTCCACGTGGCCACAGTCTTTAAAAAAAGAGATAGTTCTGCCTCCTTGTTTGGAGGGAAGTTGCAGAGCGTAACAAACCCTCCACCAGCGGCTTTCCCCTGCTCCGCGCCCATCGGAGGAGAGCCGTCGGCTGTCTGAATCCCCTCCCTTCGTCGTTTCTTCCTGGTTGTGGTCTTTATTGTCTCTGGTGTTATTGCATTAAGGCACTTGGGGGTTTTTTTGGTTTTCAAGGAAGCTCAGAGGAGACCAGGGCCAGGCCGGAGCTCTGGCGTATGGGAGGCCCGGCGTGGACGGCCTTGGGACAATCCGGCGTTAGCACTCGGCCATTCTCCCCAACGCTGCCTGTGATGGACAGACGCGCCTTGTTCCTCATGGCTTCTGTGAACGTTAGCTGCAGAGAAATACGGAGTCAAGTTCACAAACAAAGAAACTGGAAATAAGAAAACCTGGAATGTTGGAAACTGGAGTTGGATAAAAGAAAAATAACCCTAACCCAAGAATAATCCATAATATGGTTGAGGATTAGTTTGTCTACGAGGTAAAAATACATTAACCTGTTCAGAGAGTTTATTTCCCACAGGAGTGATGTGCTAACGGCTAGTCCTATCTTAAAATCCTCTCCAGAATGTCACAGAAACTCATCAACTTTATTTCGTAAATAATTTCACATTACAGGGTCAGATACAATCCTGATGGACTTGAACTCTGGATGCTCCACATGTGCTGCTTTGGTGATTTTTATTCTGGAAAACAATCACAGAATTTCACATTATTAATCACGGGTGGTTAGTAAAATGAATTTCAATATACTTCAGTGACAATTACAACACGAGCCGTTTAAAGACAGCAGCGGCGCCATTTTACAGGATTTGTGACTTTTCCAGAAATGTGCTTCTGCCACCTGGTGGAGCTTGTATACACTACAGGTGTGTAAAGGTCAACACTGGATAAAAAAACATTTGACAGTTATTTTAAAGAATAACTATTTTAGATTTAACTAGCTTTCTGATTAAAAACTTTTGATATTAAGAAAACACTGAAAACTAAATTAATGTATTCATAATTCATTAAAAATGAATCCTGCGGAAACTAAAGGGAGATTTCTAACTTTTTAGAAGTTATTTACTGAGTTAAAATTAATTTTGATGCTAAAACCTTTTAGTTTTATTCAACTCCAGTTTCTGCAGAATTAAAAGAAACAACCTGAATCTCTTTGAACTCGGATGAAGTTAGGTTATTTATTATTAGGTTATTGTGACCAGTGGCAGATTTAGCATTTTGGGGGCCCAAGGCAAACACAGACATGGGGCCCCTTACACAAGATTTTCGACAATCTTACCTTTAACCCTCTCAGGCTCAAAATAAGTTTTGATAAAAGGACGAACAACTAAGTCCTTCAGGGGAACTTCTGAGTTAAAAAATGCTCATGAACAACGTCTGTGGAGCAACCAGGTAGGTAGGTTTTAATGTAACGCCTGTTTGATAACGCCTACCTCCAGAAGGTTAGCTGGATTTGCGAAACTCCCGTCTTCTGCCATGAATTACTTTCCCTTTTTATTATTCCTCCTCTTTTTTCCCGTCTCTCTCCCTTTGAGTGCCTTCAGTGTTTGCTCTGCTTTCTTCTTCCCGTCAGTGCTCCTGTGCGTTTGCCTTTCTTTTTGTTTCTATTTTCCATTTTGGTCCATGTTTTCCTCCCTTTAAACATTTTCCATTGTCTTTCCTTTTGTGCTTCCTTGGGGAGTGAGCGCCACCTCACCTCTGCCAAGTGGACCTCAAGGAATAAACCATCAATCCTGCTCAATGGTACACTTTCCTCCCATTAGGACAGCGGGAGGGTTAAATGAATAGTCCATTGTGGCTTTAACAGACGGGTGCCGGCAGTCAGGGCTAGGGGGCCCCAGGCGGCCGACGACCTATGCCTAATGGTAAAACCGCCACTGATTTTGACACAAGGAAGGCTTCATCCCTACAAAATTGTGGGATAACTCAAATCAGGCAGAACAGCTGCTAATGGAAATATTGAATTATTTTTCTTTAAACAAATAAGTCGTTTCCATTACAAGTGTACATCTATTGTGAGAGAGGGACCGTCAGAGAGAGAGAGAGAGAGCTGCAGGAAAAACAGGAAAGCTGACTCCGCAACAGCCAAATTTAAAGGTTTATGCTGAGGGAGGACACATAACTACGCTGGACAGACTGAAGACAGATATCGGGATTTCAAAATCCTCAAAAGATTTGTGGGAAGTAAGCCGAGGGAAATGTTCACACCCTTAAGACCATCTCAGCCTGATTTGCATTTCCCTAGAGTCCCAGAGCTACGGGATGCGATATGGAGACTTGGGTGAACGAGTTTCTAGGATGCAGAGGTGGACAAATGCTCTGTGGTTTGATGGAATGTGTGTGTACAGGTAATTCATTGGTCCTCATTTATCACTCCTTTTCTCTCTGGAAATATGTAAAAGCCGAGAGAAGGAGTTGCATCACCTCAGCTAGACTCGTTTTAAAATCACCGGTTTTAAAACTGAGTTTGTGATTTTCTGTGTAAAACCACCAAACGTTGTTTCAGCGCTTTACGATGACTGAAGTCACCCAAGGATCGAGCTCGTAGCGATGCACATTAGATCTTCGGTTTGCAGGACACTGGGCCTCGCTGGATGATGAATGAGGACCAACCTCTGAAACCACACAACGCTGTGAAGCAGTGGAGGCAACATCGTGTCTGGAGGATGACTCATCACTTGCTGTCACACTGACGAGAAGCTGAAACGCAGACTGGGACATCACACGGCCACACAGTGAACGGAGAAGACAGAGGTGGGAAGCATTTTGCCACTGGTCACCACACCACTCAGCACGGCGAAGCTAACACGAACAGGTCAGTTTCACTTACAGTCTCTGCGCACGGAGCTAGTGAAGGGAGAGCAAACGTTTGGGTGGACCTTCTACGAAAACCCCCGCTACAGCTTATCAGCCTTCCCGTCGCTGCCAAAACCACTGAAAACCTCGCTAAACCCGCTGGGTCTGGGGCTCTGGCTAGGCTCTGGACTATGTTGAGGGCTGCCTGAGCGGCACGGGTAGCAGCTGTGGGAATGGGGGTGTTGGGACTGGGATTGGGATGAGGACTGGGCCTCCACCTTCATTCTCTTGGCCTCGTTGCGTGACTTGTAGCAGAATTCGATGAGGGCCACCAGCATTGCCAGGCCCAGGCCCCCGACGAGGATGTAGAAGACCCCCGCCACGTTGCTCAGGCTGAGGGCTTGGGACGACTTGTCCTGTAGCCGGCGGGGAGAGAAACAAGTCAGCGCTCATCACAGCAGAAGCAACACGACAAACAAGGTAAAAAGGACATAAAATCTCTTTAAATACACATCATGCACGCACAAGCGACGCTATCTCTGACCTGTCCGTCCACTTTAAGTCCCTCACTTTCACATGAACACCAAGTCACCGTAACGTGAACGATAAATGTGTCAGTTTCACCTAATTTAAAAAACGTTTCTTACCCCCCCCCGCTCTCTGGGAAACCAGATATTTAAGGAACAAGAGCTTTTTTCTCAAGCTGAAGCTCATTTTGATCACAAACTGGTTCAATTTAGTTCAGGGTGCCACGGTGAACTGCTCGTTTTTAGCATGAGCTTTTCCCAGTCTACCTGGAATGCATCGCAACAACGTCCGCCATTTTGGCGGAGGTGCAAACCAAATGTTGGTCTAATAAAAGTTGTTGTATTAAAGGAAATTTTGGTCTTTCTTAATTGTTCTATCGATTATTTATCTACAATAACATCTACGCAGTATCTAAAAAAAGGAAGTAATCCACATAAAGAACAATTACTCATGGCTAGCCAGAGTAACTCATTAGTGGTTGGATTCGTCTATGAAAAAAAAAACGATTTTGTGCAAAAAGGAAATGTTGGCTTCCCGCCGGGTTTGTAAGTAGAGTGAAACACGTCCTTATTAGCGCATCTCTTCCTACCTGCAGCACAAAATGACAGCAAAAGCATCACAGTGTCCTTTCACAAAATCACAGGAGAATTGGAATAGATTGGAAGGTAATTAATAAAATTTAGTTAGCTTAGAAACTTTCGTTACTTTGACAGAACACACACGGCACCATATATAAGCCGGGGTGGGCTGTCCCAACCTGGCCCAGGCCGAGCCGACTATAGTGTACGAAGGGCTTATGTGAGCATTACGTCTTTACTGTACTTATTGCATCTTTGGAGGTGAGCATCGGTGTGTTTCTAAGCATGGATCGTGAGCTTTTATCCTGGCAGTGGAAAGCCACAGCGTTATATATGACACCAACGTCTTCACGGTTGTTATGAAGAGATCAGACACGATCTCTTGTGATTTTGTGATCTGCGAGTTCAGCTGCACAGGCTGTGGTGCATCACGCCCCAGTGGGGGGGCGTGTAAGACGCAAAGCTAGACTCGCACATCACATTCACACAGGAGAGCTGCAAAATCATGCCTGATATCTTCACCACACCCATGAAGGCTGCGACAAAGCTGCGTCGCTGCCGTTGCGCCCTAGGGTAAGATCCAGTCACAAAGATAAGAGAAAGAAAGGTATTTCTTTTCTTTTTGTTGTTTACTTCATCCTTGTTGTCCCTGAGACCTGAGCTAAGTGAGAAAATCAGCCAGCCGACCTTTTAATGTCCTCCACATTTTAAAACAGACTGCCTGTTTGTCACTTCTGACGATGAACCTTTAAACCTCCTTTTACTCAAACTGGTGCGTTGCATCAGAGCTCCTGTACCTGTTGTTGATCCCCCTCTGATAACTCTCCCACATCCTTAAGGCACATTCAGCTCATGACCTCTCGCCACAAAAAACTGCCTGTCATGCTAATTCTCATTTGCAGATGATTGCGTGTGTGCCCTGCGCTGCACCCATCTGATTAAACAGTGTGGAAGACGCATGCCGCTTTGTTTAAAGTGTGCTAACTTTCTGCATGCTGCATTGCATCGACAGTGTCGATCAGTCTGGAGTGTGCTGCAGAAGCTAAGGCGTACAGTCGTGTGTGAACATGTCTGAGCATGCCTGGGGACCATTTAGTGTTTATCTGTCTCTGCTGTTAAGATAAGTCTCAATATCATGCCTTGATTTCCTCTCATGCTGTGTCCCTCAGCTCAAAGGGAGATTCCAGCCATTTTGAAGTAAATAAACGTTATAATCACTGCAGACGGCTTCTGTTTAGAGAAATAGCGCAGACTGCTAACAGCTAGCTTGAACAAAAAGCTGGTGATCCAGATCAAAGCCCCAAATGAAGGCAACTGGACGTCCTTGGTTTCTTCATCCGAGGAGCTTTGTCAATACTGACTGGAATACGGGAGGGTCAAGCTTATGAGCTGTAGCTGTACCGCTCCTGAGCCACCGCCATCTTTGTTGCTTTGCTCAGTCACTGTGAAAAAAGAAATTAAAATAAAAGAAAAAGCTCTGGCATAGTGGTGCACAACGTCTCACAACAAGCCGAGCGCTGTGGTTGGCTGGGGACCTGCTGAGACTAAGCAGGATGGTGGCTAGACTGACCTGCAGAGGAAAATCTTTTGCAAATGTTTGTCTAGATTTCTAGGCTATCGGGGAGTCAGCCCAGGAAGATGAAAAGGTTAAAAAGGTTTATTTAAATAACATTTACATTAATGAACCACAATGATATTGTTGAGACTGGAGCTCACTTTGGGCTCAGCTGTTAGCTCACTAGGACGTAAAAAGCTTTTCTCCAAACAGAGACTGTCCAGGAGGCTATCCACATCAGGCTAATTCATGCATTCATTGAAAAACTCATCAAAATGGCCCAAAAATCCCTTTAATGCTCATCCTGCATGTCTGTCACTGGCTGTCTCTACAAAAGTGTGTGTGGAGACAAAGAGAGGTGGGGAGGCTCCCAGGCTGGTGGAGACTGACCTTACTTCCCGAGTCCTTGGGTCCACACTCCCCTTTATCGTACCACCATTTGTTTTTCAGTTTGTCTAAGACTCCTGCTTCACTCAGTTTCAATACGGCAAGGTTTACGGGCGTTCTTCATATCATGGGGGACAGGGAAGGGTGGGGAAATAACATAAATAACATCATAGGACATGTTATTTTATGTTATTCAATCAGAAGAAGCCCAACAAGAAGAGCAGCTCAGTACTCTCCACAAAGTGACGAAGCCAGAGAGGGGCCCCACTTGAGTTACATGTCTCTTTGCTCATCGGTTGTCCGATTGGTTTGGTTTGGTTACACTGGGAGGTGTTGGTGGGAGGGGGCGGAGCCAACAGACATATACGTGGGACCCTGGCTGCATCGCTTTTTTTGGGAACGGGCACATACTGCCGGGACCTTTTTGCACAACAACCAAGAAGTACTGCTGAACCAAAGCTAGCGGCTGAGAGCTTAACACCCACAGCAGGGTTTTTCTAAGTTGCTATTAGCATGTTAGCATGTTGCTGTTAGCACATTTATTAACATTTATCAGTCAATGCAGCAAATACTTTTGCTTCAACATTACTCAACGTCCTCTTGAGGTTAAAAGTGTCCAAACGATGAGCGGACCTTGAGGGGATCGACCCGGCAGATGCTCCTGTTACCAACACAAACATTTCTCCTCTACCCACATCAAGGTGACATGGGCAAAGCAACATTGTGGCTAACCTTCTCGCCACCGCCTCCGCTGCCACATTCTCCTTTGTCGTACCACCACTTGTTTTTCAATTTGTCCAACAGGCCTTGCTCATTGAGTTTTAACACTGCCAGGTTAACTGCACTTCTTGAAAACGATAAAACATATTTGGTGAGAGGGGTGAGTATGCTGTCCAATTGGGGAGGGGGGGAGGGGGGGTCAAGGGGGGGGAGGAGAGGGGAGGAGTAGCAGTAAGAAAGGGACAAAGGTGGTTAATCCCATTCAAAAGACTCAAAACACACACTGAACACAAATCTCTCTGCTTTGATGTTTTTCAACCAAATTAAACCAAATGTTCATTTTTAGATCACAAATCATAAATAATCATTGAAGTTTTTGTGTCTCTCACTTCATCAACAAACTACCCAGAGAGTCACATTTCAACATAATAATCTCCTTTAAACACGTGAATTGATGGTTTTTAATAGAAGCCCTTTTGAAAGTCAGGTACTGCCGTGTAATTTGCAAAGGATGTTTAAAACTCATGAAGAGGGTTATGAATTGAGAGGCGTTAAAAACTTCATTTTTCCATTATACCGAACAACTATGAAAAGTATGTGTGTATCTGTATGTGGTATCAAACTGTGGAACAAACTTGATGTGACTTTAAAATTATGTAAAAACATTAGATCATTTAAAATGTTGTATAAACAACTTATAATTGACTCATCCATAAATAGCAAGTGATAAAAATGGTAATTGGCTTCAAATGGAATATTTTGTTTTTGTTGTTTATTGGTTTTGTTTTCTTTTTCTGTAGATTCATGTGAACAATTGTTTTGTAACTGTCTTTTTATGTAGCAACTAGCAAGGTGAAGATAGAACGACCTGCATAAAGAAAAGTTTTTTTCTTTCAAATTTGTTAATGTGAGCAAATGTGATTTATTAACTGAATTGGGGCTGGACTAGATAAGCTTTTGCTTCTTCCAGTTCCCTCTCAAATGGTTTTATGTTATTGTATATTTTGTATTGTTTCATTCAACAGCATATGTTTGTCGTATTCCTCATTTAAAAAAAAAATAAAATTTTGTATGCACCAGGAATATGGGGGAGTGCATATGCAATTTCATGTTTTCGATGGTTTGAGATAAATAAATAAATAAATAAATAAATAAAAATAAAATAAATAAAAAGACCAATCAACTGAAAATCTCATTTGCTGCCTGATTCGTCACTGGAGCAAAGGAAATGGAAGTTTTTGCAGAACTATTATTGTTTCCTAAACACAATCAAGCAGAATTATTACCTGAAATTAGACAAAAAAAGCTTTAGCCCTAACCTAGCATTGTAGATTTTGTGAAGTCAATTTAGCATCTAATCCCAAACAACTAATCTTGTGATGTACTTGCTAAAAGGTTTACTTTAGAAACTAAAACACAATGTATTCTCTTTATAATGGAATTATCTTCAGTCAAGTGTTCCTTTTTCATTTTTGAATAAGATTAAAAAAATTAGATTATATTAATAAAGTGAATTCACCCTTTCGTCATCCAGTCTACAGAAAGTGTTGAGTGCAAAATTAGATTTTCTTTTACATTTCAAAATGCAGAACTCAGTTTTTATTTGTACCTCACTAAAAAAATAAACCTACAATATTTTGATGAAAGCATCCTCTTTTGTAGATTTGGGTCAGGGTTATCCTTTTTTATCTGGGTCACTCATGAAAGATGCTCACAAATCAGCTTTTCAGTAAATGTCTATTTGTGGTTGTCAGAAGAAGCATTAATAAAAATCTGGCCCTAAAATATTGAGTTTCTATCTAATTTCTGCAGATTAAGATTTTACCGTTATTGCAAAATGCAAAAAAAAAAAAAAAACACACACACTACTTGAACACCCCTTGTGTAAAACTGGTTTAACTTTTTTTTAATAATACTCGGTTATATTTTATTTTATAATTTTCATCACTTCCAAATCACAAAATCGTTCCAACATGTAAATTTGTTTTTTGCTGCAGATTGTATTCACTTATCTGTGACTTTAAACTATGTGTTCAACTGACAACATGCTATATTTAAAAAATAAATGAGTTTTATTAAAACTTTGCTTTAACTTTTGTTGAATACACTCTCGCAGCAAACAAATGACCCATTAACAACAAACATTAGACAAGTCTAATAAATATATCAAGATTTTCTCTGTCAACTCGAAGCTTTCAGCGTCAAGTCTCTCTGTGACATCCAAACCGACAGGAATCTCAATCAATCAAAGCTTTATTTATAAAGCGCCTTCTGCAACCCTGTCAGGAAGCCCAGACCGACAGGAATAAGCATCTTCTGATGAAGGAATTATGCCTAAATGTTCAGGTATTTTATGGTAATTTTAGCAACAATCTAATAAGATAAAAAGATTTGTCTCAGTGTGCATTTAGATCCTTTTAATCGACTCGTATCAATATAAATTAAAAATAAATCAAACATTCAGCGATGGGAGTGGATTAAAGGCCGAAAGCAATGCAGAAGTTATTTCACTTTAAGGTGGTGGATTTGAAGGTGGAGCCGTGTGAATCGCCAGCTGTCTGTGCTACTGGTGTGTTTCCTCGCTGATATCCAGAAAAGTGGCTGACAGAAGACGACAATCCCCCAAAAACCAAATAACAAAAACAAAACAAAAAAACAAACAAACAAACAAAAAAAACAATGACAGTGTCCAGAAGGAGAGGACTACCGTGATCTGTCAGGGACTCCTTCTAGTCAAAGCAGCGCCTGAAAACTGGCACCAGCCTGGCAGATAATCTAACCAGCCTTTGTAGGAGAGAGGAATTTACAGAAAACGATTGATGAAGACATTTTAAAAGGGTTAAAATTCTAGTTAATCTGGGCTTTTATTTTGAAATAATCAAAGCTTTGACATTATATTGGCAGTTTGATGCATGAACTTTACAAAGCGTAAAAAGAAATGAGATGACGGGGCCTCTGACTGTTAGGCAGGCGCCTCTCTCCTGGTTTTTAACCAGTTAACGTCGATTGTTGCAGATCTGCGTCAAATCCACATCTGCTCCAAATGCAACCAAAATACCGTGAGTACCTGAAAGACAATCCACAAGTGAAAACCTTTTTTATAATTGAAAATTAATTCAGGCTTTAAGGAATTAAGTCCCACCTGAAGACCCATTATTATGTTCAGGCCTGTTTTTGTTCTTATGCTCTTTTATTGTTTTTTTTTTTTTTTTATTATTTTTACAGTTTTTTTATTGCTACTTATTGGTTGTTTTCCATTGCTTGGTTCCTATCTAAACAAAGCAGAGTAAAGATTTGTTTTTATATTTTCAGCTGACAAAGTACCGTGATATAATGTGATATAATGCAGGCAACATGTCCGTTATTTTACTAAGCACGTCCCCCGACTTATAGAGCCTTGTGTAAGTTGAACTTAGCGCCATTCAGCATTAGCCAATAGCGTTAGACATCCACTTACATACACAGGCCAATCACAAAGTGTTTGAGTCATTATGCGTCAGCGCAAGGGCTCTCCGATGGCTCACAGAGGTGACATTCCCAAAATTTTAAATATCCGTTGAAAGTGATGGAGACCACAAGCTTGTGTTTGGTCAGGACGCCACTTCCTGTAAATTCGTCACCAGAAAATGTCTTAAAATATGAACATTTATTCACCCGTGACTGAAGGGGTCGAGATACCGAGCAAACGTGGATGGAAATGACGGGAAACGTGGGTTTGTTTAGAGGTGGCGACCACACGATAAGGTGGAGAATGAAGGACAAGTTTGCCCATGTTATAAAGCCTCTGAGCTATATAAACACATTAGTAAATACACCGTAGGGAGCGGCCTTTCCGGTCGGCTCACGGGTCCCCGGAAGAATGAAAAAATGAATGCAAGTCAACGGGGCTAAAAATGCTATTTTCTAATCCACTTTGCCTTACGCCCTGGATCTCACATATGTTGTGCTGCAGTTTAAATGAAAAGTAATGATGGGTGTTTCGACCACGCCAGTCACGTACTTTGAGATTTATCAGCTTGTAAAAGTTTGTAATCAGCATGACTACACACTAGAAATCGCAACGTCGCATATGTGACGTCACCACATAATCTCCTCTGCCCTAGCGTAGCTGCTACTTACCAAATGGCCAGAGTTATGGTGGTTCTTTCCTCCTGAATGAAGGATTTGAAGTTCGCTAAACTTACAGCCATTTTCCCTCGGTTTTCTCCGTGTCTCGTTCGATGACGTCACTTTCGTTAAACTCATTTGTAGTCCTGGACTTATTTTCACACAAAACCTAAAATAGCATTTCCCCCCCGTTCGAAAATAAATAAGTTCTTGGTATCAAAATACTTCTTTAAAATTGAGGGACATCATATGTGAAATCCATGGAACATAACAAGCAGAATTAGACTTGCATTTTTTTTCCGTTCTTTCGAGGATCCATGGTCCAGAAGTAGATGGGCGTGACTTATAGGCCATTCTCATCTGTACCGGGTCAGCCCGGGCCGGGTAGCGTAGGTTGTTTACATATCTGGGTGGCCTGGTATTTTTCCGGGCCAACCAAGGCTCATTCTCAGCCCTCTTCTCGAGGTGGTCTGCTTCAGGCCGACCAGGGCCAACACACCCACTGCTGACAGCAAATTCACACCTTCCATTAGAGCAAGCCTCTGATTGGTGGGTAGAATCAGCCCACATGGGCTTAAGGCAAGGATGTGTGGAATCAACCGGGCCAGGCTGGGGCCGACTGGGGCTACCCGGCCCGGGCCGACCCGGTACAGATGGGAATGGCCCATTAGGCTCCCTTTTGTGGACCGGATATACAAGTGTTATGGTGGAAGGATAACACAGAAAAGCGCTACGCCCTCTGTCGTCCTGGCGAAGAGTTGCTTTGCAACACTCCGCTGCCTGCGCTGAAGTTTGCATGTAAAAACCTGTTCGACACTCCGTGTGCGTCTCTCCATTGGGGAGCTGACGGAGAAGTCTTAAACAAGCTTTAGATAGTCACATTGTTATGGATAGCTTGATAGGACAGAACGATGAGCCGTGATGTATCTGAAGTAACTACTTTGGTAGGGAAGTAAAAAAAACTATCGATACACTGAAATATAGCAGTATTTTTTGTTATGATACTGAATCAATACAGGTCCATCTAAAAAATTAGCATATTGTGATGAAGTTCATTATTGTCTGTAATACACTGATAAACATTAGACTTTCATATATATTAGATTCATTACACACAACTGAAGTAGTTCAAGCCTTTTATCGTTTCTAATATTGATGATTGTGGCGTACAGCTCATGAAAACCCAAAACTCCTATCTCAAAAAATTAGCATATTTCATCCGACCAATAAAAGAAAAGTGTTTTAAATACAAAAAAAGTCACCCTTCAAATAATTATGTTCAGTTATGCACTCAATACTTGGTCGGGAATCCTTTTGCAGAAATGACTGCTTCAATGCGGCGTGGCATGGAGACAATCAGCCTGTGGCACTGCTGACGTGTTATGGAGGCCCGGGATGCTTCGATAGCGGCCTTAAGCTCATCCAGAGTGTTGGGTCTTGCATCTCTCAACTTCCTCTTCACAATATCCCACAGATTCTCTACGGGGTTCAGGTCAGGAGAGTTGGCAGGCCAGTTGAATTGAGCCCAGTGCAACGTGAAGACGGAGCTATTCCACCGAAGGTTATTTACCCTCTCTCCTCAGACGTCTAACACAGAACTAATCTGAATGAGATATTGCTCAAGGTCATGCATTTGCTTCTAAAACTATTTCCCTTCCAGCTCAAGAGAAGAATGAAGACAAAGAACTCTTTCTTTTAATAAATCAGAAGAACTCTATTTTTAATAAAGCTAATCAAACATAGTGTTAGCCAATAATAAAATGTGAACCAATCTGTGAAATGAAAATATTAATTACTTGATATTATAATCCTATAGAATATAATAGGTAATATGACTTTAAATGTTTGCACTGGAGACTGATCACACGTAATGTAAGAAGTCACATGACACATTGCTTTTACTGATCCTTTCAGAACCTTCCAGGTCTGATGCGAGGCGTGGTTTTGGTGGTGCTTGGTAAATCTGTCCCTTTTTGATTCGACCGTAAATCAAAACATCCAAATTATAAAACTGCCCACGTCATCTTTAACTTGAGTTCAAAGCTTTCTAGAGAAGTTGTAGGAGTGGCCAATCCGTAACTTTCCTCTTCAGCCGAACGAACCTGACGACAAGCTGGATAAAATCTGTTGCTGTTCCACCTGCTGCTACGGTTCCTTTCAGAATAAAAGCTGAACCATCGACCTGTTTTTGGGTCTTGCTAGATGCCAATAAACTGTCGTGACCCAGAAGTATCTCAAGACTGGTGTGGTCTGCAACCGCTGCTTTTCCTACTAGCTTCGGCTCCAGAGAAGGTCAAGCTGGACCTCGACATTCCTGATCTGATGGGGACTTCTGCAAAGGGTACGTAGGCCGGCAGAATGGCGTCTCAATGTGTGTCATAAATCTCCAAACCAAAAGCTTAGCGAAAAACATCGTCTTCTCTCCCTTAAACTAATCATTTCTCCGGATCTGCTGGTTCTCAGAAGTTACACCATTCACCTAGCGTTAAAGTTAGTCTAGTTTTAATTTGTTTAGTAATAAATCTTTAAACTTTTAAAACTTGACTCTCTCTCTTTTCTTGAAGTTAATATGAAGTGTTGCTCAATCCCTGCAATAAAAATGTCCGATCTTCTGATTAAATTTACTCAAAGATCCATTAAGGTGATATTTCAAACTTCGTGACATTTCACATTTTATGGTTTCTAATTAAATGTAGGAACATCTTCGCTACAACAGTAATACCATGGTCAGTAAACCATTCACCAGTGGTGTTGGCACTGTGAGCAGGTGCCAGGTTGTGCTGAAAAGTGAAATCTTCATCTCCATTAAGCTTTTCAGCAGATGGAAGCATGAAGTGCTCCAACATCTCCTGATAGCTAGCTGCATTGACCCTGCCCTTGATAAAACACAGTGGACCAACACCAGCAGCTGACATGGCGCCCCAGACCATCACTGACTGTGGGTACGTGACACTGGACTTCAGGCATGTTGGCATTCCCCTCTGCCCAGTCTTCCTCCAGACTCTGGCACCTTGATTTCTGAATGACGTGCAAAACTTGCTTTCATCTGAAAAAAGCACTTTGGACCACTGAGCAACAGTCCAGTGCTGCTTCTCTGTAGCCCAGGTCAGGCGCTTCTGCCGCTGTTTCTGGTTCAAAAGTGGCTTGACCTGGGGAATGCGGCACCTGTAGCCCATTTCCTGCACACGCCTGTACACGGTGGTTCTGGATGTTTCTACTCCAGACTCAGTCCACTGCCCAAGGTCTGGAATCGGTCCTTCTCCACAATCTTCCTCAGGGTCCGGTCACCTCTTCTGGTTGTGCAGCGTTTTCTGTCACACTTGTTCCTTCCCACAGGTTTCCCACTGAGGTGCCTTGATACAGATTTCCCTCTTTCCTGTTCACTCTCTCTCTTTCTTAACATTTTTTACCACAATAGCCTATTTTTGCTCATTGAAAACATATTTTTAAACATTTTCTAAATGCTTTTTTATATTTTTACATTTGTTGATTTTGTGAAGCGCCTCGTGATTTTTATCTTTAGAGGTGCTATAGAAATTATACCTTCTTTTTCTTCTTCTTCTTCTTCTTCTACAGCACTCTGGGAACAGCCTATTCGTTCAGAAATGTCTTTCTGTGTATTACCCTCTTGCTTGAGGGTGTCAATGACGGCCTTCTGGACAGCAGTCAGGTCGGCAGTCTTACCCATGATTGCAGTTTTGAGTAATGAACCAGGCTGGGAGTTTTTAAAAGCCTCCGGAATCGTTTGCAGGTGTTTAGAGTTCATTAGTTGATTCAGATGATTGGGTTAATAGCTCGTTTAGAGAACCTTTTCATGATATGGTAATTTTTTGAGATAGGAATGTTGGGTTTTCATGAGCTGTACGCCAAAATCATCAATATTAGAAACAACAAAAGACTTGAGCTACTTCAGCGGTGTGTAATGAATCTAATATATTTGAAAGTCTAATGTTCATCAGTACATTACAGACAATAATGAACTTTATCACAATATGCTATTTTTTTTAGGAGGACCTGTATTTAAATGCAGCATATCCATTTTTATAGAGAATTTGTATGCAAACATTTACTTTATTCAAACTTCGACTGATAGTTGGCAGAAGTTTACAACTTTCATTCTGATGGAACGAGATCTCACGATATGACTGGATGCGTCTTGGAAGCATCTGACCTGAGTTTTCCTATTAAATCCAGTCTGGCTTTTTGTATCACGATATATCGTATATCGTCTCCCCCGTACGATTATATATATCGAATCACCAGATTCAGCTAAATTTGTCGAGGTTTGTTCCAGCAGATACCGTGAATGCCAGTTGCTATTCTAATATAACGTCCAAATAATATTGTATCTTCATTTATTAATATTTCAAATGGCTTTGTTTTCCATGTCAACTGTTTTGATTGTGTTTGGAGAATGTAAACAATTATTGATATTTGAGACATGAATTTTGCCCCCAATTGGGGAC
Source organism: Nothobranchius furzeri (assembly GCF_043380555.1). Lineage (NCBI taxonomy): Eukaryota > Metazoa > Chordata > Actinopteri > Cyprinodontiformes > Nothobranchiidae > Nothobranchius > Nothobranchius furzeri. The sequence continues at coordinate 28,477,982 of NC_091750.1, read as the reverse complement.
GTTGGGGCCCAAAGGGTTGGGGGCTGGGTGGAAAGGTCCGGCAAGCCGGATGGTCACCAGTTAACTGCTTTAGGGTGTAAATACATGCACTTAGAAAGGATTTGACTAAAAACTAAACTTTCTTGTTGAAAGTTACCAGCATCGATGCTCCAGATTAGTCCGGATATTCAGCAGATTCTCCGATGTTCTGAGGATTAAACTCATGTGTAACAATCACAAAGCAGAACCGTTTTCTATCCTTGGTGAGTTCACGCAGTCAGCTGACAGGGTTTGATTGACGAGAGCAGATTTAACATGCACTTCTCCACAGGTCTGTAAATTCCTCAGTGTGCACGGGAGTGACAGCCACCAAGGCCCGAGCATTCAAACGGCTCCGTTGACTCAACTAACCCCAAAATTCCACTATCTCCGCTCCGGCACGAACTCCGCAGCAAAAACGGTCCCGTTGTAGTCAATCAGAGCTGTTCCACTACTGCGGCGGCCGTGCGACGCAGTGCGCCGCCCGCCGTTTCGCCATCCGGCAAATATAGGATCGATCCTATTTTCGCCGGACGCCGGAGCACCTCCGCAGTCAATGGACAGGAATCACAACCGCCCAACAGGAAAAGGAGCGAGCACAACTTCCGTTATTTCACAATAAATCGATAAACAAAAGGCGTTTTTTGTTTCATATGCACAGGTTTAACAACTTTTAACAACTATCAATGGCGGCTGAAGTTTAAATGCACAAAAGTAAGCCATAAATACAGTTTCTACTATCAAAGTAGTCACCCTTTGTTGATCCAAACGCTGCTGATCTCTCAACACAAATGATGGGCGGATTAAACAGTTCATGCCGATGCTTCTCCCACACAACGGGTGTTTGGATCTAACTTCCGCGTTTATTGCTCGGACTGTATCGCAAGATCTCGAATATCCCGCGCATGCCTGTTTGCCCCCCTCAGGTCTCCGCACCGGAGCGGAGCCGTTGTAGAGCGGGTACCAGTAAACATTGAGTTCGGAAGCGAGCGGCAGCAGAAAACGGGGGCGGAGCGGAGGTAGTGGAATTTTGGGGTAAGAGTTACAGAAAAACTGCCAACGGTGAATAATGCTGAAGTACCACCACCTGTGACTAAATGCCATTTTGTATATAAAATGCAGAATAAAGAGATTTTCAGATGAGTGAGGTAAAACAGCTCCCAGCATGCCCATTCCAACGTCTCTGCCCAAACAACAAGCACAAGCATTTTACCTGGTGTGAAGAGCTGGAAGAGAAAAGAAAACCAAATAAAAACCACCCCTGCATCATCACAATAAAGCTCATGCATGCAGACAAATACAGATGTCTACGCCCCACCCGCCCACGTAGGTGGAGACAGAGATAGAAAGGCGGCACACCAGGGAAGGTGGAATACCATAACAACACGTAGAACATATTGTTACACTATTCCACCCACCTTAACTGTGAACCCTTTGGTGTAGCGACTCCGTAGCCTTTGGAGTCCAAGTTGCCTCCGACTTTCATCGTGTCGCAGGGCTTGCGCTGCTCTGTGTACTCGTTCATGGTGGACTCCAACAGGAAAGCGTATTTCCCTTTAGACTTGCGGACCCGTGCCACCCCTTCAGCCGTGGTCTTGGTGAAGACGGTGGGCTCGGCGGACTTCATGTACCCCCACATCTTCTCGTAGACGGCGATCTTGGACCGCTGTGGGATTCGATGGGGTTACAGGTTCAAAAGGTAGATGATGTGAGGGATGGAGAAGATAAATCCACATACGAGACTTCTTAAAGTGGAAAACATACCAGAGCAGCTCATGCTAATTCCTGCAGTGGTTCAACATCTGGGTATAGATTTTAGACCTTAAAGACTTTTGTATTCACTTCATTTGGATTTTTTTTAAAGACCAGTTTTCTTCATTCACTTCAACAATGTTGTGGAATAAAAAAACAGAAATGTGTTGTTTTAAGGATCAAATGATCAAACCAAAAGCTTTCATATCAGCAGGCTAAAACAATTACGCAGCTGGAGTTCACGAGGAGCTCCTCTGCACTGCCAGAGGAGGAAACAGAGAGCAGAATGTGCTTCCGCGTTAATATTTTTGCAGTTAACGCCATCAGAGACAGAAAAAATTGGATCAATCACCAAGAGGACGGATCGGCCTAAAGGCTTCATGTTTGGTTTGACAGAAAACTGGTTTGAACATTTAATCTGCAGCTTGCATTTCTGAGCAGTGAGACATCGTGTTTGTGGCTTAAAGCAGCTGCGGCTTCTAAAAACACGTTTCACTTGAAGTTTTGTGAGGCCATTTTGTTTCGTTAATCGTGTTTTAGCAAGTTCATTCTCCAAAAGTTAAATTTCAACAACTCTAGAAAGATTTCATCACCCAAAGCTAAGAGTGTCCCCCTACCTGTTATTGGACTGGACCATTTCCCCCAGTGACACCAACTCACCCTGAAGAACTCTTTGGTGGAACCCGAGTCCAGAGTGCCGTAGGCGATGTCGGTCTGCTTGGCCAGGTCCTCGGCGCTCTCGATGGGGGACACCATCCTCTCCACTGTGAGGAAAGCAGCCAGGTTGGCTGTGTAGGACGAGATGATGATGAGGGTGAAGAACCACCACACTCCCCCCACGATTCGTCCTGAAAGCGACCTTTGGAGGGAAACGGGCAGAGAGGGGATTGGGGAAAGAATTCAAGAGGAGGGATCCGCAAAAAAAAAAGGAGGAAAATGGACCAAAAGGGAAATAAAAATGTTGGGAAATTAAGAGTTTAGAGGAGAGGAGAGAGATAGAGAGAGAGAAAATGGATTGTAAGTGGTAGAATAAAGCATTAAAGATGCTGCTGTTTGACCACAGGGTGGTGCTCTAACACTTACAGCTGCATCCATCCCTCAGACCTCACAGCCTCAACAAAACCCTAAATGCTGTTATTGACCAGGTTTAGTGAAGAACAGCGGTAAGATGCTCGTGTCCCGGTTTTTATGTTTACGATGGAAAGAGCTGCCGGTTCCAGTGGCCTGGATATCAGCAGCACGGTTCTTTTCTCTTGCTTTGATTATTTTTATTCTTTTCTCCTCCCTCAATCTGGGGAGACGGATAATTCGCTGCTCGGAAGCAGGGGAAGGTCGTGAGGAGAATCTTAAACCATAAATGCTGCATTGAGGAGAACAAACAAGATTTCCCCTTGGTGCAAATCAAACAGCGGAGGATGCAAACCCCTCAGGCCTCCGTGTCAAACGCAGAGATGAGGAGGAGACGGCATCTGCAACTGTCTGTGTTTTATCTACATGTCATGGCCTTATTGCAGTCCTGTCAAATTCTATTATTCCCCAAAACATACAGGACACAGTTTACAGACATTTCCCCTGAACTCTCCCTCACGTCTCCCAAAGGACTCCCAAAATGATCTAAACAGCTACTGAAGCAGCTTTTTGTTTAAACAAATCAATCAAGAGAGAAAAGTTCCTGATCTGTTCGGGTGATGAGAGCCTGCAGCAGCAGGAGCAGCGCCGCAGTGTCTCCTTCACACTGGGGGACTTTACCCATGAAATAGACTTATTGATGCATTAGCTCTAGATTTGAATACAAACGACTCCTCCTGTGCCTCAGTCCAATCCCCACTCTGTTCCGCCGAGTGTGTGTGTGTGTGTGTGTGTGTGTGTGTGTGTGTGTGTGTGTGTGTGTGTGTGTGTGTGTGAGCAAAGAGAATTTAAACTGCGAAATCACAGAAAAAGGGAAAGGGTTGGTCTGATCAGATGAATGAATCAGAGGAACACATGCAAACTCAAAAATAATGGATGTTAAACTTTACATAATAAATGTAGTTTTTTTAATATATAATTTTATTACATTTTTAGAAACTGATTTCATGTCGGCACGAAAGAATGTAAAATTAAAGTTTTGCATAACATTTCCCTTTTAAGTTCAGGTTGTACATCTGTCTAACCATCCAACCATTCATTCATCCACCCACAAATCCATCCACCCAACCAACTCATCCATCCATCCATCCACCCAACCAATCAACCACCCATCCATCCACCCAGCCATCCACCCATCAACCCAACAATCTACCCAACCACCCATCCATCCACTCAATCATCCATCCACCCAGCCATCCACCCATCAACCCAACAATCTACCCAACCACCCATCCATCCACTCAATCATCCACCCATCCACCCACCCAACCAACCACCCATCCATCCACTCAATCATCCATCCACCCAGCCATCCACCCATCAACCCAACAATCTACCCAACCACCCATCCATCCACTCAATCATCCACCCATCCACCCACCCAACCAACCAACCATCCATCCACTCAATCATCGACCCATCCACCCACCCACCCAACCAACCATACATACATCCATCCATCCATCCACCCATCCACCCAGCCATTCACCCATCTTTCCACCCATCAACCCAACAATCTACCCAACCATCCATCCATCCACTCAATCATCCACCCATCCACCCACCCAACCAACCATCCATCCATCCATCCATCCATCCATCCACCCAGCCATTCACCCATCTTTCCACCCATCAACCCAACAATCTACCCAACCACCCATTCATCCACTCAATCATCCACCCATCCATCCACTCAATCATCCACCCATCCACCCACCCAACCAACCAACCCCACCCACCCACCCAACCAACCATCCATCCATCCATCATCCATCCACCCAGCCATTCACCCATCTTTCCACCCATCAACCCAACAATCTACCCAACCACCCAACCATCCACCCACCAAACAGCTGTGAGTTCAGGTTGTCTAACCATCCATCCATCCATCCATCCATCATCTCTAATTAAAAAAACATTGACTTCATTCTGAGTTTCTTCATATTTTAGGGACTTGATGTCATTTTCTCTGACTTCTTTTCTTCCCCATCCTGCCAAACTACATCCATCTGTCTCCATCATTCTCTCACTTTAAACCAAACAAAAATCAGCAGCAGATTTAGAAAGTGTGTGTGTGTGTGTGTGTGCGTGCGTGCGTGTGTGTGCGTGCGTGTGTGTGTGTGTGTGCGTGTGTGCGTGCGTGTGTGCGTGCGTGTGTGTGATGATCCACAATGACACACTGCTGTGTCTTGTTGAGGATGCAGTAAACACAGTCAGTGAGGGTGGGAGATGTTACCCAGCACTGGGAGTTTGGGTAATTGTAAAACCTCATAAGAGATTCAGACCCTTTCATTTATTTATTTGTTTGTTTGTTTTTATTACTCAAAACTGAATGTAATTATTGTATCTCATGATGACTGCAGCAAGAATTTATTTCAAGCTGGCAACAACATTTTCTATGCCTCTATAAATGTTCTGCGGAGATTAAAAAATAAATGACAAAAAACGAATAAAGTTTATTTCGTAGTTTTTTCATAACACCCCTACCACCAACAACACTAGTCATCTACCACTTCTTTAGATCATTGGAAGTTTATTTTTTTATTTTTCTAGCTTTAGTATTTAGGGTTTTAATGAAATTCTGTTGTTCATCTCCTTTAAATGTTTGTTTTGTCAATGTTTTCCCTACTTAGTCATCAGTGTATTTACTGTCTCAGTTTGGTGACTTTCCAGCTTTAGTTTGATTGTTGTTTTCACTTAAATAGAAATTCCTAGCTGGCCATATTTGGTTCCCTACCCAATGTTTTTTCTGCTCTTTGGTTTATACCAGGGATTCCCTAGGGGGTGCGCGAGGTGAAAAGTGTAATGGCTGCGGAGCTCAGAGAAGTCTGTCATATGTCACCATTAGCGTAGCCAGAAACTCATTTGTGGGTGGGCCTAAGAAAAAGTAAGTGGGCCCAATAAATGCAATTGAAAACAAGTATATTGTGCGCGCGTGCGTGTGTGTGTGTGTCCTCCGCATGTGCCCTAGCTTCCTAAAAACAATGCGTCGAGCTTCAGAGTGTCAGGCTATTAACAGCACGCTGAAGATCTGAAGTTCAGAGTGCGTCTGTCAGAGGTCAGACGAGTTCCAGCGGAACCACGGCTCACGGGTGCACAAGTGAGCACATCTGGGCTGGGCAGAAGTCATTTTACATCATTGGTTTAAATAACGCCGATAACGAGACGCGGTGACTGGAACACTATATATATATATATATATATATATATATATATATATATATATATATATATATATATATATATTAGGGCTGCAACAAACGATTATTTGGATAATCGATTAATCGGATGGGGTCTCGACACGATTAATCGATTAATCGGATTACATGGGGAAATTTTTTAAAACTGCTAGGGAAACGTTATTTCTCTCCTTCCTTCACTTTATTTAACACAACATTATTAGAAAACAGTTCAATAGCAGAAAAACAACATGTCATCACCTAAATTGTCTTATAAGGTGTATAGACAGAGACCCTAAGCTACATCTATCTGTGACCTAAAATGCTTGGTCCAAGTTAAACAGCTTAAGGGCAATTCTCATCTGTTTTGTTTGATCTCATCTGTTGACATTTATTTTAAATGTAATTAAACATTGGCTGTGAATTAATCAAAATTGATCACTATTTCCAAAAATGACTGAAAAATACCAAATAAAACAAAAGTAAATGAATGCCATCCTCCTTGCGATGATGCCCTGGGCAACTGCCATAAAGTCACATCAAGAAATGCTGCTGATCATTCCAATGATCCCATATAGACTCACATTAGGCCACATGAAAGCAACTGAACCCAAAAATATATTAACCAGTATATAACTGCACTCTCACACAACACGCCTGCAGCAACAGTTAGGACTCCTCCCTCCCTTTTAAAAGCGTTTTTGCTTCTGAGGACATTGTGGTTGTAAAACCACATGCTAGTAGTCTGGCCCCGGTGTGATCAACCAGTTTCTGCGGGAATGTGACGGCGGAACCAGGGCCAGATTAACACTTTGTTGTACCCTGGGCAACAATATTCAAGGGCTCCATCATCACGACCCGAGGATCACCATAATATGGTCACATACAGAATATTTTACTGTAATATGCAGTAAATATACTCAATACTTGAATACCTGACAACACGTAACCCGCCCAGAGTAACCTTTGACCCACCTCGTGTGGACTGACCAATGAGGAGAGGGTCTTAACTTGAGGCCCTCTCTTCATTGGTCAGTCTGCATGAGACTGACTCTCAACTGACGTTCAGTCATAGGCAGCGAAGCGTCTCTGTGCAGCGCAAAAGCCCAGGTGGACAGTTTGTTTAATATAGGGTGATCATATTTCCATTTCCAAACAAGAGGACAGGGGATCTGTGCCTATGACATCACACTATGGCAACGCCACACAATCCATGTTGGGACCCATTTTTTGTAAGAACTAAATTAATATCAGATTCTGCCAATAAAAGGGCTCTAAAACAATTCATATGTAAATATTTTGCATATTTAATGCAAAATCTCATTTTTCTGCTTTAGTGCTGCAACAAGGTTTTATTAATAATAAATTATTATACCTTTTGTTTTACTACAGCATCGGTAAGCTTCCTGTGCACAGATTATTAAGGATGCTTGTTTCAGCTGTGAGATTAGACGATAGGATCAATGAAAAAATAAGTTGTCCCACACTCCATGGAAACTTTCAGAGAATCCACTAATAGTGGCTTTCAAATGGTTTAGCTACTTTTAGCAAGTTTAGAAAAGCAGCAGATGAGACAGCATGTCTGATAATTTAGTTTTTCATCTGATAATATTAGAACATGTCAGTAATGTCTGAGGAGCCTTTTATAAACACTGTATAAATAATACTCCTGGAGAGGGTATGAATTACACAGAGGCTTCTGGGGAGCCCAGCTATGGGGGGGGGGGGGGGGGGGGGGGGGGTGTCATTTTGCCTTGGCCCCCAAAATGTCTTGAAACGGCCCTGGGTGTGTGACTGAGTGTTGAAGGTGATCTGAATTGTATCAGATGTATAAATATTACATGTGTATAACTTATTGTTTTTTACTGGTAAAAACGTGTAGTGGAGATAAATCTACCTACATTTTACTTTTCAACACTTTGTTTTGTTTTCTTGTTTTTTATTCAACTATATTTTCCTGTCCTGTCTGTCTCTCATCTTCCTGCATCTCCTCTAAACTCTCCAGAAAATCTGCTGCCTGGATTCTTACCTTTTCACCTCACCGGTTACTTTTGAGCAGATCAAAGGGATCTCCTGACCGAAAAGCGCAGAGCGCATTTTCGATGCTGCGTGAGGTGAAATCACCACAGCACAGGTGATGAGCTCCGCAGTAGCGCGCTTCAGGCACAAATAAGACAGAAAATAGAGAACATGTGCAGACAAGAACGATTGTGTGCTAATTATAGTTTTTTGGTTGCGCCACTTTGAGAATGGACCATGCGCTGGAAGCAGCTGCCTGGACCGCAGCGCAACAATGCGGAACCGGTTCGCAGCAGCACAAGTCTGCCGGCTCTCCCTCGCGCTGATCTGCGGCTCTCCCTCGCGCTGATCTGACTTGCTCTGGTCTGCGCGCAACGGCGGGCGGGAAGGGGGGGGGGGCGCATTTGGAAGAGTTGTGCGACACAATCGATGACGCAATTCGTTGCCAACGCTTTTAGTAATCGATTTTCATCGAATTTATCGATTCGTTGTTGCAGCCCTAATATATATATATATATATATATATACATATGCCCTGATGTGGGACTGGGGGGTGCGTTGACATGGTCGGGACATAGAAGGGGGTGCGCGGCTAAATAAGTTTGGGAACCACTGGTTTATACTATTTCTGTTTTGTTTTGGGGATCTGGGCGGGGCCTTGGGGGTCGGGTCCTGACATGTATGCTGCCAGGAAGAAGGCAGGAACACGCAGCAGTACCTGGCTCGGGTTCAGGGGCCTCAGGTAGACCTTGGCTCCTCTGCTGTTCCATCGCAGGGGAGGTCCAGGAGGGGGAGGACCACACCTTACCTGGATGTCCTATGTCTTATATATTCTGGAAGTTGTACAAATGCAGGGATGGGTGTAGATATTCTGCTGGGGTGGGGCTGGGTTGGTGCCCTCGGACTCTGTGAGGCTCTGCAATGCTGCTGCTTTGGACCCTGGCAAGATGGGCTGGGGTCTCCATGCCCTGGGCAGCATTTTGACAACAGAGGTGCATATTGGGGCCAGTGGGGGAGCTGGCTCCCTGCAGGGCTAAGCCCAACCAGCCATTCCTCCACATCCCCACATATTTCGCTCCTCCTGCTCCCTCACATCATCACACAAACATGCACATAGGACCTTGGGGGGTGGACAAGTCAGGGAGTGCGGGAATGGACCCCATTTCCGCATTCCTGTGACAACCTGCCCCCCAATTTTATTTGCACCTTATACACTTCCACCAACGACATTCCACACAAACACACACTTAGGGCCTTGGGAGTGAGCACATTCAACGGCATTTGGCAGGGGGATTTATCAGCCTCCTCCCGAGTGCCGGTGCCCACTTCCAATTTTAAACTGCACTTAGACACCGAAGGCTGTGGGTGCAAGTGGGGTGGTGCGGTGGCATCCGCTGGCATAGGCCAGACAATGCCCGCACTGCCTGCTCACCACAGCCATGGAATACACCTCATCAACACTCACTAACACTATATTGGAGCAGGCGGAGGGAGACTAGGGGTCTTAGCCCACCTCTGTTGTTGCTTGGCTTCCTTGGGCTGGAGGCTAGGAGGGAGATCCGGCTGTCTGGTTGGGGTTTGGGGTGGTGGGTTGCTGTGCTCAGCGTTGGGCGGGGGAGCCTGCTCATCAGCACCCCAGCAGAAAGGGTCAAACTCTGGGAACCGGTAATGGTTGTACCCAATGTGCAGCAGTACCGGGACCAGAGTGAATAGGGTGTGTATGGGGAGCATGAGTGGGTGTCCGGCATGCATTTTTGTAAGTCTTTGGTTGTATGTGCATGTGTGAGCATGAGGGAGGGAGTGTGTGACTGTGTTTGTGTATGACTGTATATGTCAGGTGGGGCCTTTGACTCCTCCCCTCTCCTGGGACTTCTTTTGATGATATAGATCTTCGTCTCCCCTCCCCCTGCCACACCTGGTGTGGGGTGCTGTGCCTTGGTCTGCCTGAATGTTCGTGGCTCCCAGGTCAGTGGGTTTAAGATTTTTGGTGTCTGCCTGATCAATCCCGGTTGCTGTCTGGTGGGGTCTGGGTCCCTGGGCTCTGCCGGGTCCCTGGCGGGGGGTGGTCGCCCCTGGGTTCCAGGTTGCTGGGTCCCGGGCTCGGCCGGCTAGGGGGTGGGAGGCTGTGGGCAGGCCTGTGGTCTTGCCGCGGATATCTCCCGGGACTCTGCCGGCTGCTGGTTGTGGCCCCCCGGGGCGATCCTCTGCGCCTCTGGGGGGGGGGGGGGGGGGGGGGGGGGGGGGGGGGCTTTTCTGGTTGCAGTCTCCTTGGGGTTCCTATATTCTGGGGCAGCGCCTGGATCTCTGGGACTTGGAGCTCCCTCCGTCTCCTACACATCTTTAGGGGGCCGATCTGTGGTCCCTCACAGTCTCTATTGGACGCTCCTATAGAGCTCCGGGAGTTGACATCACTTCTCCCAGCATGCAACAGTTCAAATCAAAACGGCACCATTTTGGCAGGCAGAAGCCGGTAGCTAGACTATTTGTTGTCATAAATCTCACACGGGAAATATGGTCAATTCCTGTTGTGCCCCAGGATGCCAGAACAGACGGGGACAAGTCAAGGGAAGATCCTTCTACAGGATTCCCCAAGATCCGGAGCGCCGCAAACGTTGGATCATTGTAATAAAACGCGCTAGTGACCGGGCTAAAATGAAACTGTGGGATCCCGAGAGTAAAGGTTTTCACTTATGCAGCGACCGCTTCATATCAGGTACTTAAACCAACGTTTCCTCAACTGTGTATGGTATTTATTTTAAATGCTTTTATTATGATTCTTAGTGGGCTTCCTAAACTTATTTTGGTGTGGCTTTTTCTGTCTTATTACTCATAGCAACAAGTAAACATCACGTAAAACGTTGCCTCGTGAGTTCTGCGTGCTGCCGTTTACGTGTTTTATGATCACAGCAACTAACCGGCTAAGCTGTATTTAATTTTTAAGCAATGGTTGATCAAGTGTCAGATCACACATAAAAAGCACTTTGGATTGCTGTTATCTGTCTCACCAAGACAGATCTCAGACAGACCCTGAGACGCTCCTGCCTGACATTTTTATTTTATTCACGGAAAAAAATCAGACTAGTGATTTCTCTTGGCGTTCAGTTTATACATTCAAACAGCACAGCACTCTATTTAAACTACTTACATGTAAATCTGTTATTTGTCCATCCATCCATCCATCCATCCATTTTCATCCGCTTATCCAGAGTCGAGTTAGGGGGGCAGTAGCGTCGAGAGGCCCAGACTTCCCTCTCCCCAGCCGCCTAAAGCTTGGTTTAGCCAGCTCCACCGGGGGAATCCCAAGGGGTTCCCCGGCCAGGTCCAGTAAGAAGTCCGCTCCGACAGTTTCTGGCGTTTTTAAAAAGTATCCCAGGGGCACGGTAAGAGTCGGAGGTGTTTAGTCTATATAAAACGATTTCTTCGGTTTTAAAGTGTGAAGTAAACTCCAACGAAGTAAAATCCAAGCTGATCCGGTCACGTTCATGTGTTTGTTTACCTTTTTTTACCTGCCAAAATGGCGTCTACTAACTGAGAGTCACGTGGGGTCCGGAGCTCTATAGAGAAACCTTACATAAACAAGCACGTGTACACACACAGGTGCTCACATGGTGCTCTCATAAGTATGGGCTTGGGCCCGTTCAACACATGTCTTAAGGCTGTCGTTGCCACTAAATGCACTGTGATTTATTATCGTGTGATTGCTCAGTTAAACAACAATGATTGTATATTTCTTCAAGTTGACGCAATGATGGCTTGCTCTTGTTGCATTGTTGTGTGTCCCATTTTTAAATTTTTTATTTTATTTTATTGTTTTTTCTCTTCTTTCTCTTTCTGCAGGTCTAGAAGCAGACTCTTGTTCATTATTGTTTATTTTCTCACGGGTGTGAGAGGTTCTCCGCTCAGTAACACCAGAGGAGGAGAAACATCCGGCTGCTCCCACTTCAACTCCAGGACAAACGACCAGAGTCCCAAAGAGAAAAACACTATCTGAAGTCACGAACAACAAAAGATGTTTGGACTTACAAAATGGTGACTGGTGTTTAGCTCTCTCTCGTTTCCTCTGGCATCGGGGGGCGTGGCCTAGGGATGATAGCTGACAGGAGTGATCAGAGTTCTGTGACCGTGTTTGAGTTTAAGAACTTGTTTGTTTTGCAGATTTGCCATTACATACGTGTTTTAAAAGAGATGTGCTTTATATTGGTTATTATATAAATAATTATAAGCAAAGCTGTTATTTTTGTTCATATTAACTAATTTAAAGCGAAATTCAACATTATTTTACATTTAAAAAAATAAAAAAGCACATTTAGGTGTGATTTATTTTGTACAACGTTGTAATAAAACAAAACCTCCACAGCTGTTGTAGAAGACTGTTGAAGAAAACTTCAGTCTAATGATATATGAGCTCAGTTTTCCAGCGGAGCAAACAAGAATTCCCAGACGGGAAAAATATTAGATGAAATAAGTGGAAAGAAAAGAGAAATCGGCTGCTGAGTTGCTGCAACAGGATTATTCTTCTTTGTTTTTTGCACCTCGGGGCACAAAGAAAACCCCACATTTAACAAAACAAAGACACTTAGCAATTAGTCTGTGCTGTTGCCGCCGTTTATATTCATTAAAAGTAACAAATGCATTATAGTTGATATGAGGTGAATATGTAGGTAAGAAATCGCGACATTTGTGTGAACCTAATGGAGATGAGTTACTAAAATCTCAGCTTCTTTTCTGTTTAAAAAAGTGGCTTAAAAAGTGGATTTTTATTTTAAAAAGCAACAAAAGCTGTTTCTACCCCTCCCCTCCCCAAAAACAAATAAAACCTAATATTTCTAAAATTATTTTAATTTGAGCTGATATTCTGTAATAATGCCAAGAAAGAAACACACACTACAGTCTACCACAGATTTCATATAAAAGTAACTGAGATGCATCAAACGCTCATTTAGCGATACTGTGCAGCCTTACAGGAAATGCTGTTTAACTTTCAAATATTTCTCAGAAAGCAAACATCACAGCTTCAAAGTTCTCCTGGAACCATCAGTATGTAGATCATACAGCACACGAAATCTATGATATATTCATTTTTCTCCAACTAAAGACAAAAAATGGGGCATCGTGTGAGAAAACAGGAATTAGAAGCTTAGATGACAATTCAAAAACATGAAAGCATGAAAGCGACTATCATGCCAGAACGTTACAGATACAAGATGGTCTGACCAGTTGGATGTGTGCAGGACAACTTTAAAAACCAGTATCTCAAAGGGGTGCCACTGTTAGGGGACAATACTTAATAAAATCTTAATATAATTAATGCATTCGCTGCCCACAATCATCCTTTTTATTTCCCTCGACGTGTAAAAAACAGAAAATCATGAATCAGAGATGAAGTGACGCCAAACATGAACCAAGACTGTCCAGAAACGTTTACGAAGGTTTCATGTGGATCTCTGGTCCTCAGCTGCAGGCTCGGATTTAAAGCAAAACAGGTTGTCCTAATTCTCAACCTTCAACCTTCCTAAACTCTGGATATATATGTGTGTGTGTGTGTGTGTGTGTGTGTGTGTGTGTGTGTGTGTGTGTGGGTGGGTATGGTCTTAGTCATTATCAAAAATGGTGCTGGTATGAGTTTCCACCCTGAGACTGGGAGATCGTGGGTCCATCTCCATGGTCTGGTCTTACCAAAGGCATGATGCTCAGCAGGGGTTGGATTGCGGGGTTAAACCACCGAATAGTTCCTGAGCACGACCGTGTCTGCAGGTCACCGCTCCCCCAGGGGACGGGTCAAACGCGGAGAACAACACAAACCAGTGTTTGATGATAAATTGTACTTTACTTTATTTTTTAGGATATGCAAATATCTCTCCCCTGATTGGTTGACAGCAATGCAACTCTTCCACTGCCATCCTTCTCTCTTCTTTGTTGGTTAAAAAATGCAACATTAATGTTTTTATCTCCACAAATAAGAAGCCTGAATGTGTTCTGCCATGTTGTGGAGTTACTAATGCTAATGATTAGCTTCTACTTCATCTCTCCATCCTGTGGGCAGTCACAAGACAAGGTGGGCGGAGCCATGAAGGCTAATTTTCCCTGTGACGTAGATGTGTTTGTTTTCCTGTCTATTTGGTGGCTAATGCAGGTGATGGTGGTTGAAGACCATTTTTACATTCAGCATGTGAAACTCAGAGTTGATGCTATTTCTAAAAAAGAACGCACATTTCCCAGTTTGTCAGTAAACATTTGCTTAAAGTTGGTTCATTTTTGTTATTTTAACGCAAGTATTGGCTGAAAACGGTTGAGCTAATATTTTATTAGCTCACTCCCGACTTTCTTCATGCAACTTCTGAGCATGGAGCACACTTTTGCTTGAAATCCACCAGAAAATGTGACATATTTTTGCCAAGTTGCTGTAAAAGCAGTAGGTAGTTTAGAAAATTTATTGGAAATTAAAGTGACCGTTGTGCCATACAACAAGGCTTTCCTATGGTTTAATATTTTCTTTTAAGACTCAAAACTTCATTACATGAAAACCTCTGATTAGAAACTAAAAGGATTCTGAGCTTCATCACACGAAGATCTGAGCTGCAGCTCAGGGGAGTGTTTAAATGGCAGCTTGAGTTGTTTATTTTTGATAGAAGCCACATCATTAGCACTGTCTACCAAAATATCAAAGCGTGGAGCGTTTAAATTGGCGCTCGACTTTGAAGCTCTGAGAGGTTGTGGTGGAGAGCCTCCAGCTCGGCTCCTAATTTGCAGTGATGGTGCGACAAAATCCAGCCAGTGTGAAGAAGGAGCTGCTGACACGAGCAATAAGCCGAGCAGCAGAACAGCAGCAGCTGGATAACAAAAGCTAATTGGTGTTACGTTAATAGAATAGTATGTGGCTTCAAAGTCAAAGCTAGGCCTTTAGGAAGTCCGCCATCCCGATGGGAGCTAATCAGGAATGATCAAACCAATCCCTGTCAGTGACTAAACACTAAAAACCACCAAGAACTGACCAGTCCACCTCAATGGTCCTCATCACTGATACGACATCAGGAGGCAAAATAAGAATAAACTTTATTTCTATTCATCTGGGATTTGTCTTCAATTAAAAGGAGCGTTGTGTCATTGTTTCATCCCAGCTCCGTTCTCCTGTTTCCACGGAGACATCACCATCGGAGACCAGGGATATTAGTCACTGAATTAATTATTATGGGCCGCCTAGAGGGAGCAGAGCGGGGGTATTAGCCCACATTAGGAGGCAGAGGGAGCGAAAAGGAGAGGAAGTGCTATTTCCAGCAAAATTAGTACAAAAAGATTCACATTAGGAAAGGGAGAATCGCGTGTTCTGTGAGAGGACGAGATCACACGGGCGAGCCAAAGTTAGCGGGAAAATCACAAAGACGGTCTGGAGGGATCGTAAACCCGACAAACTGGTGTTCAATTTACAGAAAAAGAGAGAAATGTATTTAACATCTGCTCCTTTCAGCACAAAACCCAAGCTTCTACGGAGATTTGGGAATAGTCTGTCAGCTCTGGATCTGCGTATTTAAAAAAATCTAACTTTTGTTCACAGATTCACTTATGCTACAAGTAGCTCCATTATTCTGGATGTCTTCATGTCAGACTTCCTTTAAACAGTTTTTAATCAAATAAAATCAATGATTTCAATGAAAGAACTCTTCATCCATCTTCATATTAAAAAATCTAAAGTGGTTTTGGTCACAAAAACTATATTTTTGCAAATATTTTTAAAATATTAAATCACTGTTGTACCCTGTTTGACTATTAGCAACCATTGGACTGATTTGAATGAAACCTCCTTAAAAACATCATGAGATGCTGATCTAGAGCTGATCACCTTTAGGAGCACACCTGATTTAAGGTCATCACCACCTCCATACTTTAAAAGACACAGAAACGGCCAAAATTCAGTTTTAAAGATACTGAGCTAAACGTTGGCGCAGCAGTCTAAGTGCCGAATATCGAAAATCACCATAAAAGCAACATTTCTCTAGATTAAATTATGTTAGTCTGACACAGAGCTACGGGTAATGTTTCTTCTTTCATTTTATTGTTGTGTTTCTTATAGTTTCTGCACTTTTCTTAACAACTATTGATGTTTCTCTAGGAAAGTCATTTTTAAAGCCTCTTGCATTTTAGCTCCTTTTACACGATGTTTAACCTCCGTTTCTGCTGTTTTCTTTTGCTTATCGGCAAATAAGAGTGCCATTGTCTTCTGGATGAGGCCTTAAATCCGTCTCTTTTGTAACTGAGTTACTTTTAAATTGAACAATTGCAATTAGATCCAACACAACCACTAGAAGTGCTTCAGATCAGATTGTGAATCCAGTAAAATAATCTGTAAAGGACGCAGTGGCAGACTGAAGTTTCTGTGCTGCAACTGCAGCTTTTCACTTCTGCTCGTCACTTCCTCTGTGCCTCCTAATCTCCCCTGTGTGAAGTGATTTGCATGTTGCCCTGTCAGGTTAACCTGGAGTGTGTGTGTGTGTGTGTGTGTTCGTGGACTGGGAGAGGCCTGTGAGATTAACAGTGATGGGTGAAAAAGCAGCAGGCACCACAGCCACAGACTGAGAGGTGAAATGTAGACTTTCCATTCTGAAGCTGACATTGTTGCACTGCTTTAAAGCCCTTATCTGCAGCACACAGGCGGGGATGTGGCGGGTGGGCAGCGGAGGGTGTGAGGTGGGTGAAGGGTGGTCTGCACACGTGTGAACAGAAGCAAGTGTGCTTAAACACAGACGCAGGACCACTTTAATCTCATCTATAGGTTGCTTACGTGATGCCGGGCTATAATTTGGAAAGTTGCTTTAATGTTCCTCAGGATCTTCCTTCTTGTGTGTTTCTTTGTTCTCCGCTGGTGTGGAGGGAGGGAGTAGGCTGAAAGATACAGGCTGGTTTGGTAGTCCTTTCATCTCCCAGCATCTTACCAACTCTATTACATCCATAAGGGCTTAATACAGATAAAGGGACGAGCTGACAGAAGAAAAGTTTCTTAAAATAACACCAGCAAGAACTTTAAGCTCTACAAAGCCGTTCAAATGGGTGTGAAGGGCTCAACAGAAAACCACTAAAACCAAGCCTTACCAGTCCAGGCGACAAGTAAGCGCAATCTTTGATGGCAAAACAAAGATCCTTTCAGAGTTTTGCTGCACAGTTGATCATTTCTCCACCCTTCTGCCAACGTGCGACTGGACCCGACGCCGGAGCTCTGGAGCTCCATATGGTTGGAACAAGGGAGGAGAGAGCTCAGCGACAGTGAGTGTGGGTACATGCGCATTTAGGTCGAGTTGCAGCAATAATCGAGCTAAAACTTTAACCAGAGTGACAGCCTTCATCCTAGTTTACGTGTCTGTTAGAAAACCAAATCTTTTTAATGAAGTAGTTTCACTCTGAAACAGTTAGCCTGGAGCAACACACAAACAGTAACAACGACAGAAGTGAAGCAGGCGGAGTAGAAGCAGGATGTGCACAATATGTACTGTATTGTTTGATCATTTCAAGCCCGATTTATAATTCTCTGTCTGTGTCTCTACGGAGACAAGCAACGCCATGATGCGCCAATGCAAGGCCTCGGCGGCAAACCCACAGAGGGAGATGGAGACACGCTCAGTTTTTAACTGTCATCGAATGCGACAGAGCCTGCAAGCCTGTGATTGGTCAGGACACTTCCTTTACATTCATCAACAGTACTTACATTCTCTCCTCAAAAAATAAAACGAGGGCCAGCGATATCTAGGGTGTTTCTCAATGTCAAGGAACCTTGCCTTGATGTCTTGGCCCCGCCCCGGTTGCCTAGGAGATACATCATCAGGAGCCGCCAAGACGTGTTCCAATGTTCATGTTCTACCGGCGTGTGTTCTCCGTTTGTTAGCCGTTTAGCTAGCAGAGAAAGGACACACGGGAGTTGTCTTGTAGCCTAGCCTTGGTCAAAAATTACCCAGAATACACCGCAGTATTTTCAAAAGGACGGTGGATGAGAAGCCAGCAGCTACTTCGGGGACAATTTTCAAGTTTAAAAGTAAATCAACTAATTACAAATAATTTTTTAGATCCAAAGAGGTTATCTTCCCCCGCCTGCTCATTGTGCTGATTTATTGCCCTCAAAGACCGACTCTAACTTCCTTAATGATTTCTGTGATCTTGTGGCAGACTGTATCCTAAAATATGACTATGTCCTATTTTTTGGTGATTTTAACATCCATATCTGCTGTCCTGACAATGTGCTTGCTAAAGGCTTTTTGAATTTGCTAGATTCATTCAATTTGACTCAGTCGTATCGTCCCCAACTCATGCCAGGGGTCACACCCTGGACCTGGTTCTCTCTCTTGGTCTCCCCGTCATGAACCTGGTGACTTTGCCTCCTGTGTTCTCCGACCGCTCTCCTATACTCTGTGATGTTACGTTGCCATGTCCTGTCCCTGTGTGTGAAGCTCCCGCTACTAGGTTCAGAGCCCTGGATGCAGAAACTATTTCAAAGTTTGTGGACTGTATGTCTGTAAGGTTAGAGACCTTTAACCCTGATCCATCTAACATTGTTCACTATTCACAACACTTTGATGTACTTTGTAATCAGGTCCTGGACGTGGTTGCCCCTCTCAAACTGTGCAAGTCTCGACCTAGGAGGGAGCCTTGGCTCTCTGATGTCACACGGGCTTGTAGGCAGACGTGGAGATCCTCTGAGAGAAAGTGGAAAAAGGATGATCCTCTGAGAGAAAGTGGAAAAAGGATGGCCTACAGGTCTCGCGTGAGTTGTTCAGAGCATCTCTGGCTGCTTATCAGGATGCAGTGAGGGCTGCCAGAATGGCCTATTTTGCAGACATCATTGAAACAATCTCTAAGAATCCCAGGATTCTCTACAAAACACTGAACTCAGTTCTGGTGTATCAGGAGCCTAGCTCCATGTCTCCTACAGCTGCTGGAAACTCTGAAGCTTTTCACAGATTCTTTGTTGATAAAGTGTCGGGCATTAGAGCATCTATTTCTGGTAACTCTGTTGACCCTGTTCCAGTTCCTCCATCACCACCCACCCTGAGCTCCCTCAATACTGTTTCATACTCTGAGCTGAGTAAGCTTGTTGCGAGGCAGAAGCCATCTGGCTCTCCACTTGATGTTCTGCCGCCTCGTCTCTGGAAGGCTGCCTTTCCGTGCCTTGGCCCTTCACTTGGTCAGATTATCAATGGGAGCCTCAGCACAGGTGTGGTCCCAGCTGCTTTGAAAGCAGCAGTTATTCGGCCGACCCTGAAGAAACCTGGTGCTGATGTCTCTGTGATAGAAAATTACAGGCCCATCTCTACTCTGCCCTTTACATCTAAACTGCTTGAGAAAGTCGTTTATCAGCAGCTGCTCTCACATTTAGCTGACTCTGATCTGTTTGAGGTTTTCCAATCAGGGTTCAGGTCTGGCCATAGCACAGAGTCGGCTCTACTGAGGGTCCTAAATGACATCTACCTATCACTAGATCAGGGTACATCTGTGTTGCTTCTGTTAGATCTGACGGCAGCTTTTGACACAGTTGACCACGCGATTCTACTTGATCGCTTGGAACGATGGGTTGGGATCAAAGGGTCTGCTCTGGATTGGTTTAGATTGTATCTCCACAACAGGAGTACAGGAATTATACTGTACCCGCTCTACAACGGCTCTGCTCCGGTGTGGAGACCTGAGGTGCGCAAACAGGCATGCGCGGGATTTTCGAGATCTTGCGATACAGTCTGAGCAATAAATGCGGAAGTTAGATCCAAACACCCGTTGTGTGGGAGAAGCATCGAAATGAACTGTTTAAACTGCCCATCATTTGTGTTGAGAGATCAGCAGTGTTTGGATCAACAAAGTGTGACTACTTTGATAGTGGAAACTGTATTTATGGCTTACTTTTGTGCATTTAAACTTCAGCCGCCATTGAAAGTTGTTAAAAGATGTTAAACCTGTACATATGAAACAAAAAACACCTTTTGTTTATCGATTTATTGTGAAATAACGGAAGTTGTGCTTGCTCCTTTTCCTGTTGGGCGGTTGTGATTTCTGTCCATTGACTGCGGAGGTGCTCCGGCGTCCGGCCAAAATAGGATCGATTCTATTTTTGCCGGACGCCGGAACAGAGGGCGGCGCACGGCGCCGCACTGCCGGAGCACGGCCGCAGTAGTGGAACAGCTCTGATTGACTACAACGGGACCGATTTTGCTCCGGCGTTCGTGTCGGAGCGGAGCGGAGGTAGTGGAATTTGGGGGTTACTCTCCATTGTGTCAGGAGAAAGGTCACTCTATCCAGTCCTTTGTGTCCTGTATTAACGAGGTGAAGTCTTGGCTAATGGCCAACGTTCTACATCTGAATGAGGGAAAGACAGAGCTCATTGTTTTTCACCCCAACAGCAGGGCTGTGGGTCATTACGTTGATCTTGGCCCTCTTTCTCCCTACTCAAAACCAGTTGTCACCAGTTTGGGTGTGAAAATTGACGCTGGATTTAAATTTGATGCTCACATCAACTCTGTGATCCGGTCCAGTTTCTTTCACCTGAGACGCCTTGCAAAAGTCAAGCCTATGCTGTCAAGAGCCCACCTGGAGCGGGTACTCCATGCTTTTGTAATTTCGGAGTAGTTCGGTTATCTAACCACATCACTATCTGGGTGCCTTAGCTTGATTATAAGTAGTCTAGTTCAGTTTTACTTGAGGTGTATTCGTGCATTTAAAAGTCCAACTTCAGCCGGACCAAGGCAATAGTTTGTTTACATGCAGTGTGAGAAAACCAAACAGACAGGCTGAAATTTGGGAGCCCAAACAGTTGGCTTAAATAGACTGATGTTTTTTTAAATGCATGTAAACATGTTAGTCAGGCTGAAGAAGAACTGGCTCTAATCGGGCTGAAGAACCCAGATAATGCAGTTGGAACCAGACTTCCTCTGAATGTAAAAGGCTCAGTCGAGCTGTGACCGGTTGGACACTCGCCTTCTGGAATGAAACAGCAGAAGCAGTGGACGCGTACAAAACCATCAACCAGTACAGTACGTACTAAATAAGCTGTGCCATTGTGAAGATCCTGTTTTAACTCCTGCCAGCATTTGTTTACTATTTATGTTACTGTATGCTAACCGGAAGAATGCTGACGTGAAAAGGTGCATGTCGCACTTCATTCAAGAATTTGCTTTTCTAATGTACATGCAACCTCGAATAAAGGCTCCACGTTTATTACTGTAGATCGACTTAGATGCACACGTAGACACACCGACTGACTCGACCAGACTCAAGCACAACGGACACGGGCCACAGAACGAAGACGCAAATTAACACCCTTAGAGGCTTTCTCCATCAAACACACCAAAAAACAGGGACAAGACCACAGCTGAAGCACACGGCAGCAAGTATTACCAAGCAACAGATAAAAGCACACACACTAAACACATCTTACTTAATACCACTGTTCAATGCACCTGAACCATAATCATGCAAACTAGTAATATTTTAGAACTAATAAACAGGAAAAATGTGTAAAATATTCCAGTTTAAAGGAATAATTCCAACATTTTTGGAAAGGATGACACCTTTAGGTTAAAAATGTAAAGATTTAGATGGTAGGTTTTAATCCATCTTTGTCCATCTGCCAAGGATGTCGACGTTTCTTTTACCATTCTGCCACAAACTGCTGCTCTTCACAGCAGGTTGTCAACATTCATTCAGTTTCTGTTTACATCCATCACACACGTTTGAAACATTGATGCCGGCCCCAGTTTCATCGACAGGGACAGGATTTACCCCAAAATTCCACTATCTCCGCTCCGCTCCGGCACGAACTCTGCAGCAAAATCGGTCCCATTGTAGTCAATCAGAGCTGTTCCACTACTGCGGCCGTGCGGTGCACCTCCGCAGTCAATGGACAGGAATCACAACCGCCCAACAGGAAAGGGAGCAAGCACAACTACCGTTATTTCACAATAAATCGATAAACAAAAGGTGTTTTTTGTTTCATATGCACAGGTTTAACAACTTTTAAAAACTATCAATGGCGGCTGAAGTTTAAATACACAAAAGTAAGCCATAAATACAGTTTCTACTATCAAAGTAGTCACCCTGTGTTGATCCAAGCACTGCTGATCTCTCAACACAAATGATGGGCAGATTAAACAGTTCATGCCGATGCTTCTCCCACACAACGGGTGTTTGGATCTAACTTCCGCGTTTATTGCTCGGACTGTATCGCAAGATCTCGAAAATCCCGCGCATTCCTGTTTGCGCACCTCAGGTCTCCGCACCGGAGCGGAGCGTTGTAGAGCGGGTACAGTATAATTTGAGTTCGGAAGCGAGCGGCTGCGGAGAGCGGGGCGGAGTGGAGATAGTGGAATTTTGGGGTTAGGCACACGACACTCAGCGAGCCGGTACTTCGTTTGCACAATGCAGGCTCACGTGATGTCAGACTGGGATTTGAATTTATCTGGAGGTCACGTAAAAGGCCCCGAGGGGCCATGTTGAGTTTGGAGGAAATGCTGTTTGGTTCAAAAGTGTGTGAGTGTGTGTTACCTGGGGGAGATGTCACAGCCCTGCTGCATGAAGGCGCCCAGGGAGAACCACAGAGAGTTGAAGATGCCAAACTCATTGGGGGGCTGGTCGCTTGGCGGACCGTCGGTGCCCTCTTCGGGCTCCTCGGTGTGCCATTCATACGGGCTGAAGCGGCTGACCAGGAAGAGCACCACGCTCACACCAATATAGGCGAACACGATGCACATCCAGATCTCGTAGGCCAACGGGTCCAGGAAGGAGAAAACCCCCGGTTTAGACTTCTGGGGCTTCTTAATCATAATGGAAATTCCAAGTGACATGAAAGGTTTGGAGAAATCAATCACCTCCTCCCGGACCAGCGTGATGGTCAAAGGGGCCACAGCGATTTCCGCTTTCTGTGGGAATTTAAACGGAAAATTTAATTACATAGAAATCCAAACAAACATGAACATAAAACAAAAAGAACATGAGAATCAATCCAAAGACAGAACTTCAGAAGAATCAGCAGAGAGGGTAAAATAACGCCATTGAAATATGATTACATCAGAGGACAGCAAAAAATAGTATACTGCGACCTCTCGGATTATGCATCTGTGGAAAAGTGCAAACTGGCTCTTTGAAAATCCAAAAACCAGATTACAGCTTGTGCCTCAGCAACCCCGTCCACCCGGCTTGGAAGCAGAGGGCTTACTCTCAGAGAGGACTTAAACTTTCATTACAGCCATCTCGCTCTTATGAAGAAAACAGAACCAGAGGAGTGAAAATGAAAGAGATTTCAGTTCCTATATGCTCAGCAAAATGCTCTAAGATGACAGCCTGGAGGCACTGATGTATGCTAAAATACGGGACAGGTTAAAAAGAGGACAATATTTAGGTCTTTTCAGGGAAAGTTGAGAAGAAATGAATGGACTTCAGTGGAAACGTCTCGGATTTGAAAGTGCTGACGATTTCTGTGTCTCCAAATGTTGCCATGAATGTTGCATAAACTGTTTCTGCAGCCGTTCCACTGACTGGGACAGCTTATTCTTCATGTTACTTTCCTTTTTTACCCCAAGTCTTATTTAAAATCTTAATTTCAAGGGAAAATGTTGAAAAAAACTACTTTACCCTAAAAAGGAGGCTTTTTCTTTACACATGAATGGTTCTTCACTTTTATTAACAATAACAACCTTTCCCATTATAAATACCTCTTTGAATGACCTCATTATGGATAAGTAGACTCTGATACTGACCTAATTCCTAATAGAGCCAACGCTATTATGCTATTATAAAAGTTTATGTAAAAGTGAAACTGATGGAAAAATGTATATGTATATGTTGTCATGAACTGAACTAGGAAGACCCGTGAAGACGCCAAACACAGTAAAAATATAATCTTTATTTGAAGCAGAGTTACCAGAGTTGGGCGAGGCTGGAGACAGAGTCGGAGAGGAGGCGAGGGTAAAAACCAGATCGGACATGCAGATACGGGGAACAGGCAAGAGGCGAGGTAGAGGACAGGTGAAGGTCGTGGAGGCAGGCAGCGTTCAGGCAGGGGTCGGGAGAAAAACGAGGTCCGGAGGCAGAGATCAGGCAGGGTGAATTGCTGGAGAATTTACTGGCACAAAGTCTTCAATAATCTGGCACTGAATGCTTGGACGGCTGGTTCTTTTGTAGCAGAGGAAACAGGTGTGAGTGATGAGCTGAGGAGTCAGAAGCAGGTGAAGTGGATGAAGCTGATTGTGGTAGTCAGGGAAACAGGGCTTGGCTGGGGTTTGATGATGAGACCAGGTGTGCTGCATGAAGGCTGAGGAGGGTGAAGGGTTGGGAGTCATGACACTCACACACACACACGCATATATATATATATATATATATATATATATATATATATATATATATATATATATATATATATATATATATATATACACACAGTGGGGCAAAAAAGTACTTAGTCAGCCAGCGATTGTGCAAGTTCTCCCACTTAAAATGATGACAGAGGTCAGTAATTTACATCATAGGTACACTTCAACTGTGAGAGACAGAATGTGAAAAAAAAATCCATGAATTCCCATGGCAGGATTTTTAAAGAATTTATTTGTAAATCAGGGTGGAAAATAAGTATTTGGTCACTTCAAACAAGGAAAATCTCTGGCTCTCACAGACCTGTAACGTCCTCTTGAAGAAGCTTTTCTGTCCTCCACTCGTTACCTGTATTAATGGCACCTGTTTGAACTCATGATCTGTATAAAAGACACCTGTCCACAGCCTCAAACAGTCAGACTCCAAACTCCACTATGGCCAAGACCAAAGAGCTTTCGAAGGACACCAGGAAAAGAATTGTAGACCTGCACCAGACTGGGAAGAGGGAATCTACAATAGGCAAGCAGCTTGGTGTGAAAAAATCAACTGTGGGAGCAATTATCAGAAAATGGAAGACATACAAGACCACTGATAATCTCCCTCGATCTGGGGCTCCACGCAAGATCTCATCCCGTGGGGTCAAAATGATCATGAGAACGGTGAGCAAGAATCCCAGAACCACACGGGGGGACCTGGTGAATGACCTGCAGAGAGCTGGGACCACAGTAACAAAGGTCACCATCAGTAACACACTACAATGGCAGGGAATCAAATCCTGCAGTGCCAGACGTGTTCCGCTGTTGAAGCCAGTGCATGTCCAGGCCCGTCTGAAGTTTGCCAGAGAGCACATGGATGATACAGCAGAGGATTGGGAGAATGTCATGTGGTCAGATGAAACCAAAGTAGAACTTTTTGGTATAAACTCAACTCGTCGTGTTTGGAGGAAGAAGAATACTGAGTTGCATCCCAAGAACACCATACCTACTGTGAAGCATGGGGGTGGGAACATCATGCTTTGGGGCTGTTTTTCTGCTAAGGGGACAGGAAGACTGATCCGTGTTAAGGACAGAATGAATGGGGCCATGTATCGTGAGATTCTGAGCCAAAACCTCCTTCCATCAGTGAGAGCTTTGAAGATGAAACGTGGCTGGGTCTTCCAACACGACAATGATCCCAAACACACCGCCCGGGCAACAAAGGAGTGGCTCCGTAAGAAGCATTTGAAAGTCCTGGAGTGGCCTAGCCAGTCTCCAGACCTCAACCCCATAGAAAATCTGTGGAGGGAGTTGAAAGTCCGTGTTGCTCGGCGACAGCCCCAAAACATCACTGCTCTCGAGAAGATCTGCATGGAGGAATGGGCCAAAATACCAGCTACTGTGTGTGCAAACCTGGTAAAGACCTATAGTAATCGTTTGACCTCTGTTATTGCCAACAAAGGTTATGTTACAAAGTATTGAGTTGATTTTTTGTTATTGACCAAATACTTATTTTCCACCCTGATTTACAAATAAATTCTTTAAAAATCCTGCCATGTGAATTCATGGATTTGTTTTCACATTCTGTCTCTCACAGTTGAAGTGTACCTATGATGAAAATTACTGACCTCTGTCATCATTTTAAGTGGGAGAACTTGCACAATCGGTGGCTGACTAAATACTTTTTTGCCCCACTGTATATATATATATATATATATATATATATATATATATATATATATATATATATATATGTACAGTACAGGCCAAAAGTTCGGACACACCTCATTCAATGTGTTTTCTTTATTTTCATGACCATTTACATTAGTAGATTCTCACTGAAGGCATCAAAACTGAATGAACACATGTGGAGTTATGTACTTAACCAGAAAAGGTGAAGTAACAGAAAACATGTTTTATATTCTCTCATCAAGAGAATGCAAAGAGTGTGCAAAGCAGTAATCAGAGGCAATGGTGGCTATTTAGAAGAAAATAGAACATAAAACACGTTTTCAGTTATTTCATCTTTTTTGGTAACGTACATAACGCCACATATTTTCATAACACAAATTTGCAGAATTTGGTCTAATTCACCAGGCTAGAATTTGGTGGGGATTTTTAAACCTGTTAAAAAACACATTTCTATTTCATGTAACCTAAACATGCTGCTATGAATGTATTTCCACTGGCTTGTTTAGATTCTCCCAGGTCAGCTGCTTGTTGCACATAGGCACGAATATGTATATCCCCATTGGGCGCTGAAAAATGTAACAGCATCACTGCCATATTAGATGGGTCCCTCATTCCATCCATCCATCCATCCATCCATCCATCCATCCATCTTCATCCACTTATCCAGGGTCGGGTCGTGGGGGCAGTAGCCTAAGTCGAGAGGCCCAGACTTCCCTCTCCCCAGCCACTTGGGCCAGCTCCTTCAGGGAAATCCCAAGGCGTTCCCTGGCCAGGTGAGAGACATAGTCCCTCCACCGTGTCCAAGGTAAACGTTCAGGCCTCCTACCAGTTGGACGTGCCCGGAAAACCTCACCAGGGAGGCGTCCAGGAGGCATCCTGACCAGATGCCCGAGCCACCTCAACTGGCTCCTCTCGATGTAGAGGAGCAGCAAATCTACTCCGAGCCCCTCCCGGATGACCAAGCTTCTCACCCTATCTCTAAGGGAGAGCCCAGCCACTCTGCAGAGAAAACTAATTTCGGCCGCTTGTATCCGCGATCTTGTTCTTTCGGTCACTACCCAAAGCTCATGACCATAGGTGAGGGTAGGAACGTTGATTGACCATTAAATCGAGAGCTTCACATTCTGACTCAGCTCCCTCTTCACCACGGCAGACCGGTACAACGCCCGCATCACTGCAGATGCAGCACCGATCCACCTATCGATCTCACGCTCCAGTTTTCCCTCACTCGTGAACAAGACCCAGAGATAATTAAACTCCTCCACTTGTGGCAGGACCTCGTCCCTGACCCGGAGAAGGCATTCTACCCTTTCCCAAACCAAGACCGTGGTCTCAGATTTAGAGGAGATGATTCTCATCCCAGCTGCTTCACACTCAGCTGCAAAACGCTCTAGCGAAAGTTGAAGATCACGTTCTGATGAAGCCAACAGGACCACATCATCTGCAAAAAGCAGAGATCTGATCCTCAGGCCACCAAAATGGATGCCCTCCACACTTTGGCTGCACCTAGAAATCCTGTCCATTAAGGTTACAAACAGAACCGGTGACAAAGGGCAGCCTTGGCGGAGTCCAACTCTCACTGGGAACGAGCCCGACTTGCTGCCGGCAATGCGGACCAAGCTTTGACACTAGTCATACAGGGATCTAACAGCCCATATCAGAGGGCCTGGTACCCCATACTCCTGGAGTACCCCCCACAGGGCCTCCCGAGGGACGCCATCAAACGCCTTCTCCAAATCCACAAAACACATGTAGATTGGTAGGGCAAATTCCCACGCACCCTCCAGGATCCCCCTAAGGGTTTAGAGATGGTCCAGTGTGCCATGGCCAGGACGAAAACCACATTGCTCCTTCTCTTCAAACTCAACTGGAAATCAATGCAGAATGAGCAACTATGCCTGTTTTTGTACAGCCAACGATTGCAACAATCGGCGCACTATTGAAAATAGATCACATGGGACTTTTCTGGGACTTGTCTGGTCTATCTGTTGGGATTTTAAATTTTATTTTTTATATTTATTTAATTAGATTTATATTATATCTATCATACCATACCATTTGTCTGATTTAGTAAAAATGCATAATACAATGTGTTTTTTACCTGAGTAAGCACCTTCCTCCATATAGACAAATGCACTGGGGGCGAATGGAGACCCATCCAAGATGGCAGCCAGCCACTATGGCAGCGCCAGTCCTCGGGGTGTCTACATATATGACGTCTGTGGCTGCTCAACTTCAGTGAAGATGTGAACCATGTTGCCCGTTCCATTTGAGTATTCCTCCTCATACCTTTTAGTAGCTCTGCCTTACATTGTCATTACTGGTGTCTATTTGTTCATTTGATCTAGGATTTGTGACTACTGAGGCATTACCCCGATGCTGAGTCCTTTCCTTTAATTCATAAGCAAAACCTTGTAACAGCTGCTTATGTTTTATTTTATTTGTCACTTTTAAAAGTAATCCAAACTAGTATTTCTTCTAACACTGCTAGTTAACAAAGACCAATATAGCCACCTTTCTTTGCAAGGACACTCAAAAGCCTGCCGTCCATGGATTCTGTCAGTGTTTTGATCTGTTCACCATCAACATTGCGTGCAGCAGCAACCACAGCCTCCCAGACACGGTTCAGAGAGGTGTACCGTTTTCCCTCGTAAATCTCACATGTGATGATGGACCACAGGTTCTCAACGGGGTTCAGATCAGGTGAACAAGGAGGCCATGTCATTAGTTTTTCTTCTTTTATACCCTTTCTTGCCAGCCACGCTGTGGAGTACTTGGACGCGTGTGATGGAGCATTGTCCTGCAAGAACATCATGTTTTTCTTGAAGGATGCAGACTTCTTCCTGTACCACTGCTTGAAGAAGGTGTCTTCCAGAAACTGGCAGTAGGACTGGGAGTTGAGCTCGACTCCATCCTCAACCCGAAAAGGCCCCACAAGCTCATCTTTGATGACACCAGCCCAAACCAGTACTCCACCTCCACCTTGCTGGTGTCTGAGTCAGACTGGAGCTCTCTGCCCTTTACCAGTCCAGCCACGGGCCCATCCATCTGGCCCATCAAGACTCACTCTCATTTCATCAGTCCATAAAACCTTAGAAAAATCAGTCTGGAGATATTTCTTGGCCCAGTCTTGACGTTTCAGCTTGTGTGTCTTGTTCAGTGGTGGTCGTCTTTCAGCCTTTCTTACCTTGGCCATGTCTCTGAGGATTGCACACCTTGTGCTTTTGGGCACACCAGTGATGTTGCAGCTCTGAAATACGGCCAAACTGGTGGCAAGTGGCATCTTGGCAGCTGCACGCTTGACTTTTCTCAGTTCACGGGCAGTTATTTTGCACCTTGGTTTGTCCACACGCTTCTTGCGACCCTGTTGACTATTTTGAATGAAACGCTTGATTGTTCAATGATCACGCTTCAGAAGCTTTGCAGTTTTAAGACTGCTGCATCCCTCTGCAACATATCTCACTATTTTTGACCTTTCTGAGCCTGTCAAGTCCTTCTTTTGACCCATTTTACCAAAGGAAAGGAAGTTACCTAATAATTATGCACACCTGATATAGGGTGTTGATGTCATTAGACCACACCCCTTCTCATTACAGAGATGCACATCACCTAATATGCTTAACTGGTAGTAGGCTTTCGAGCCTATACAGCTTGGAGTAAGACAACATGCATGAAGAGGATGATGTGGACAAAATACTCATTTGCCTAATAATTCTGCACTCCCTGTAGACATGATCTGCACATCCATGTGACGTTGACTGTTTGCAGGGATGTTGACATGAATTACAAAAAATGAGAATTAGATCCTAACTAAACATAAAGGTCATACCTGATTATCTGGTTAGAGCTTTTCTTCCAAAAATGCACAAAGAGCTCCTGAAAAGCCTACATTATCTCATGTTTATGCATCTTTTTTAACCATAGCGAGGTCAGCAGTAGAAACAGGCGTCAATGCCCAATCAAATGCCACCTTT
Source organism: Nothobranchius furzeri (assembly GCF_043380555.1). Lineage (NCBI taxonomy): Eukaryota > Metazoa > Chordata > Actinopteri > Cyprinodontiformes > Nothobranchiidae > Nothobranchius > Nothobranchius furzeri. The sequence goes on along the minus strand of NC_091750.1, from coordinate 28,447,913 downwards.
TTAACAAGCTTTAACAAGCACCACACCTCCACTTCTCTTTAACCCTATCAAAGAATAAAGTCCTGCTCTAAAGGCTCACGTTTTCATTTCAGGTGGGCTCAATTATCCACAACAAACACATGAAAACGGCATTTGCAGACGGAGCGTGATTGGTCCGGTCGTTTTGCAAACAAACTGAGAAATCGTATAAAACGACAAAGATAAATTATATTTACATGACAGTAAGGACACCTTGAAATTTTCCAAATATGAGGTATTGATGTGAAATGGGCTTCCGTACCCAAATTTGACCACATATTTAGAATCAAATATAACAATACATTAATTGTAAATGCTGACATAAATATCAACGTGGTGGTTTTTTAAACTAAACATTTTAAATTCATATTGCCATGAAATAATTGGGTAATAAAATAAAAGCAAAATAAAAGACCCCAGAGAAACTTTGATGCTCATTTCTTGAGCCAGTGTCGGTGCAGGATCGGCTCGGGGTCCTTCGACTGCTGATGGCGTCACATGACTGCAAATCCACTCGGCTTTCACACACACGTTTTTGAAAGACATCAGCAGTTTTGTTAATAAATTCTTGTTTGTTAACACCTGAATGTTTTCTTTATAATTGTAATTTGTTAATAAAACACCATATTATCTTTGTTTTGTAAAGAATGTGAAACTGCATAAAACCAACATCGGACCGACTAAATATAGAGCAGTTCTTATATGTGAAGCCACATCTGTTTGTATTAACGTGGTGTTCGTCTGTACATTTCCTTAGTTGTTATCTAAATACATTCTTTGACTCAAAATATTGTTTGGTGTCTTTCAATAAAGTTCTTATATTTTATTTTGCCCAATTTCATCAGCATCAAGAGCTTTTGAGGGTCACCGTTTATCATTTGCTTATATTTTACATTTCCTTTAGAAATTCAAACATATTTTCCCAATGGAAGATAGTGGATAGCAAAAGTTTAAGAAGACAACGTGCATTTCAGCATTTGAATGAGAGTTTGCAAAATGTTTCAAAACATCTGCAAGTTTTCAATCTCCTAAGCAACTCCCAGGGCCTTGATGTTGTGTCGCTGAAATTTTGAACTCTTGAAATAATTTGAACATCAGCTTTGCCGTCTGAACAGAGGTCAGAGTTTGATTTAATTTTAACAAAGTTTGGGGAATGTAAGATGACTTTGAGAGGACTTGGCAACACAACTTTGAACTTTGAAGCTTGAACTGGGGGAAGCAGTAGCTAAGGAGGTAGAGTCTGTTGTTCGGTAATCAGAGGTTGTAGGTTCAGTCCCAGCAGAGAGTGCTGCTGTTGTGTCCTTGGGCAAGACACTTAGGCCACTGGTGGCGGCAGTGGTTCGCAGCCTCGCCCCTGTCAGGAAGCCCCAGGGCAGCTGTGGCTACATCATAGCTCATCACCACCAGCATGTGAATGTGTGTGTGTGAATGGATGAATGATACACTGTAGTGTAAAGCGCTTTGGAGTCCTTTGACTCTGAAAGGCGCTACACAAGTGCGGGTCATTTATCCTTCATTCATGAATACAAACAGCATGAAAACAAGACATAAACAACACTTTGTCTCATCAAATCTGCACATCTGCAGGTGGTTTTCTATAACATCATACGCCTAGTACGACTTGCCTAACTCATTTAATTGTGACTGAAAATTTGCATTAATTCGTATACTTTTGTGTCTAACTAGTCACCACCAGTTGCAGTTAATTAAGACATTAAGTTAGAGTCTGTAAATCCATAATCCTGCGGATTCTGGAGAGTTCTTGCTTCGTGCCAAGCTGACTCAACACACCCACTACTGACTGATTGGCTGGCTTCACGCCTACCTATAGAGGGAGCCCTCTGAACGCAGTGACAAAGTTGGAAGCATGTTTCATCAGAAGCACCACACTAACTGCAGTCTCTCTCCTACACAGCCGTCTTGACGTGCTTTCGAACAGACCAGAGAGCTCAGAACACATCACACATGGTAGGATTATCTGATGAGATTATCTTTAGAGCCTTTAAAGTAAGCAGGCTTGTCCAGATTGTCAGAAAGGGAAGATCTGGAATGGAGTGTATCAGAGTCTCCAAAAACAACACTATTCACGAACATTTTTGTTTATTTTGCCCCGCCCACAAGCTTGGAGACATCTGCGTTCCTGAGAAGGCTGTGTGAACCTCAGACTTCACGGTGTGAACCCTAGCAGGGGTGGGCCGACAATACAAAGCCCGGACTGGGCTAGGCCAGATGTGAAGACGTCATTAGTGTTTTTCAGTCCTGGCGATGAGACACAGTCCTTTGTGTTTCAAATGTGTCTGTTTTAGTAAAACTCAGCAGCTTTGTCATGAAGTTCTGCAGAATGGATTGTAAAAGCAGCAAAACATGCAGAATTGTGGATCAAAGATCCAGATTGGAAATGCTGGTTTACTCCACACTCTTAACCACATGACTAGAACAATTTGTGGTAAAAAAAAAAGAACATACCCCGTACACCAGCTCCCCAACCATCCCGTTCCAGATCTTCGTCTCTGGATCCCTGGCGCCGTACTTCCCATCGGGAACGATGGAAATCTTGTACTTGATCCCGATGTGTTTGGCGATCTCAGAAGCCAAATCCACACAGTAGCCTTCATACTGGTCGTTTCCCTCGTACATCTCCCAGTTCTTCTTTAGCATCACATAGGGACCCTCCTACACAGAGGACCACAACCGTTGAACCAAGCGTCAGACTCACAGGCAGGAGGCAGCAAGTGTTTCAGATGAGTTGGTTTTGTCCTACTATCTTGTGATGATGATACAAACGGCATCATGGCACTTAACTGACAGACGTTGGCATAAACCCAGAAAACCGAAAAGCATGTCACAGACTATTAAGTAAAAATGCTTTAACACTTTTTTCTGGGCTTAGTTAAGCTGAACTCGTTGACTGGAAGAAGCAAACCTCATTGATTTTTGTTACCATTGCAACTGTTATGTTTTCCATATAATGCAGTATACTCAATAAATGGATTTCTATATTGTTTGATGTATTTTATTTTTTCTAATTACTGCATGAGGTTTAAAAGCATTTTAAAGCACCATGGTTACTGCAGTCTCACTCCTACACAGTAGGCATCATTTTAAAACTGCTTAATGGTAGGAGTACCACAGGAAATTGTACAGGAAGTACTTTATTTACACACAACTTTTCCAGTTGGTACTTGATAAGGGAGAGAACAAAATACAGTATTAAATGATGTTTAAGATACCCCAATATTGGTACAATTACCCAATCCCAATACCTGTGTTCTCAATGGCTTGCATTACAAAGATGGGTCATTTTGGGACTCAGCCTACAAGTTTCAGCTGTCAGGAATCTAGAAAAGGATTGTGGAGCTGCTTTTCTGGTGGGGGTATATAGACTGCCCCGTGTTCCTTGTAAATGCTTTGGTTAAATTTGTGTACATACATTTTCAGGACAGAGTTTGCAAGAAGGCATAAATTCTTTATTGGTAATGTTTTTCTCCTTTTCTTACCGCCTTAAGCCCAGTTCACACGGTAAGACTTTTACATCGACGGCCTAATTTCCAGACATGAGACCCCACACATGCAGATAAATTATCATGAAATTATTATTTTTGATGTTACAGTGTTTGGTGTGCAGCAATGCAGCAAAAACAACACAGCATCCAATGACACACATGGAACATTCTCCGGTCAGACAGGAAATCTCACAAGCTCAAACTACAGCCGTCTCGACGTGCTTTCGAACAGACCAGAGAGCTCAAAACACATCACACATGGTAGGATTATCTGATGAGAATATCTTTAGAGCCTTTACGGTAATCAGGCTTGTCCAGATCGTCAGAAAGGGAAGATCTGGTCAAAAAAGATTTTCCTATCAAGTGAAGAGGGTCTTACATGTTATATTTAAGGAGCCAGATTTTAATCTGTAGTTGTTGGATAAATTAAGGATTCTTTTGTCCTAGCTATTCCTAAGCTGTTCAGTGCCTATCTGTATTTTAATGAAAGGAAAAACGTGCAGAAACATTGGTATAAAAACATTGAAATTAACAATTAAAGACCAACCTGCTTCCCCATTCTCTGTCGAGACCTACAGTAACCCCTAATACTACCTGAAATATCCTCAATACATGATGTTTGGGGTGCCATCATAACAGAAACCAAGTGCATGAATCTAAAACTGAATCTCTGACCACATTAAGTCATTTCAAAATGACTAATAGTTTTATTCAAATCAACAGCAGCATTCAACCATCCACATTTGTCGACCACAATGAGAAATTGCGACCAGCTGCATTTATACAACACTTAAATTCAAATCGCTTCGCAATTTCTCCCTAATGAGCCATTCACAAACACTCCGTTAAAGCGTGAGGTGCTTGTCTGACAACTGGGAACAATTTGAGGTTAAGAGTCACGTTCAAGGACATGTGGATAGGAGGAGCTGTGGGTCAAGCTGTGTAGAAGGCGTCGTGCCAGGGCAGAATTAGTGCCAAATACCCAGAGTGACTGCAGAGTGTATTCTGAGTTTACGCCATGTATTAGTTTATTAAAAAACTTAGTAAAGAAAGTGGTGTGTCTCTAATTTTTCTGAAGCATTTTATATACATGTTTTAAGAAATGTGGAAATTAATAGCTTTTAATAAATTAATGCAATAAAAAGCTAATTAACTCATTTTAGATCATCGCTAATTTACATCAAACCAATTCTGGCCTAAAGTGAAAATTTGTATTTTCCCTGGCGATAGGGGGTAGTACATACCTAAATCACTGTAAGGAAGAGGTATTTTTGTATTCGAGTAAGACCTTACCAACCATCAATTTTAACTACATGGATATTTCCAGAGATTAACGGTTAAAAACTACACACCGTCTCTTTAAAGAATCTAGATGAAGCATCAGGATTAGTACTTTCATCAGAAACCCGCCACATCCAGTCCTATACATGTCTGCTGCCCCCTGGTGGAGGATCTACAGGTAGAAAGGGCTAATTGTATGGCTTTACTGTTGGTATAGTGTCCCATAGACACCCCGTGGACTGGTGCTTCCTACAGGAGTGGCTGTAGTGGCTGGTCGCTATCATAGATGGGTCTCAAGTTGCCCCCTCTGCAACTGGGGAAGGTGCTTCTCCAACTAAAAAACATTTCTTTCAACCCATTTCCTTATGTTTTTTTTTTCACAAAATCAGACACATGGAATGGCATGACAATTAAAATATAAATACAATTAAACTAAATAAATAAAAACACAAAATCCAAGCAGTCAATAGTAACAGTGATCTAGTTTCAAAAGTACGCTGGTTGTTGCAACCGTAGGCTGCACATAAACGGCCATAGTTGCTCTGTCTGCATTGTCTTTGGAGAGTAAGGAGACCCCTCCAATATGGCGGCAATGCTGTTACTCTCTCCAGCGCCCAATGGAGTGTCTATGTATTGATGTCTACGGTGTTATCTATCCATCCGTTTTCTGTAGCCGCTTGTCTGTGCAGGGTCGCGGGTGCTTCCGGGCAGTCTCTGGGCAAACAGGAGGGGTATACCCTGGATGGGGTGCCAGCCCATCGCAGGGCAACACAGAGACACACAGGACAAACAACCAAGCACATACACACTCACAGCTGAGGAAATTTAGAAAGTCATTTAAAAAAATCAAATTCTATACTGTTTTTTTTCATGTTCATCCTGATATTAATAATGTAATTTAATAACAATATAAAAGTACTCATTAAAATAAAGGAACATAATGTTTTATTTTTTATTTAAATAACCTAAATGAAAATGTTATAGTTTAGTAGTTTATTTTCTAGCTGAGTTCAGCATGTTTCAGTAAAATACAGGAAGTCATATATGCTCTTCTAAGCAGCTGACCTGCAAATTTAGATATTATTTAAAATAACACATTTTAGATTACTGACTTGCTTAGTGCGATACAAGTAAACATTCTTCCCTTTTCTTTTATACCTCAAAGCAGTAATAAAAGGTTTGTTTATTGTTCTTTTCCGAGTACTATTCCAACATAAACTATGTAGATGACTTTTTATTAAGTGTGTAATATTTATTTCATGGATGAAGTAGGTTTTAATGTTCTGCTTTGATTCTCTATTGAAAGACTGCGACATGTAAAGAAAACGTTTGATTTAAGTTTAGGTTTAACTAGGGATGAGCGAGAACACCACTATCTGTATCTGTATCTGTACTCGGAATGGGCGTGGCATAACCCGGAAGTGGGTGTGGTTTACATCAATATATTATTTTAAGTCTGAAATTGATATGGATTGATCAGAAGTTGCTATGTGTATTGTTTATTTGAAAACTATTTACAGAGCAGCCTCAGAATTGAGATTAAATATTTTTGATCACAATAGTAAAGGAACTATTACAGAACAAGTTTTTCAATAAAATCAGAACATTAATATTTAAGTGCATGAATTAATGCATCTGAACTCATGCAGTAGGAACTAGGAAATATGAAATGCTAGAACCAGACACAACTTTATACATATTTTTATTTAAATTTGATTAAACAGATTTTTTTCTTAACGTTCTTGGCATTTTGCCCCACACAGTTAAACAAAACAATGTTGATTAAGGTGTGTGTGTGAGAGAGAGATAGAGAGGGTGAGAGGGAGAGAGATGGAGTTAAAAAAAATAAAAAACCCGACCAGAGCGGAGGTAGGGAGTGACTGATGCAGCACGTCAGCTCTGTCTTGTCAAATGCACCATGTAAGTTACGAAAAAAGTCACTTTAAATATTCAACCGAAAAAGAGGCGAGCTGAAGAAAACCTAGGGAAAACTGAAGAAACGTGAGCAACAGTGAAGCAAGCATAGTGAGATCCGTTACTGTGTGTGTGTGTGTGTGTGTGTGTGTGTGGATGGGCCGGACGGACTGCTCTCCCGGCCGGCTAGAGAGTTTTGTATGTAGGGAGGGGCGGGCGCTCTATGTGACTGGCCAATCACAGAGCATGAAGACAGTCAGTTACCCAATGAGGATTTTCCTTCAGCACGATTACAGATATTTACGAGGTTTACTCGTTTCATGCTCGTACTCGTCAAAAATGCTTTATCCGTACCGGATACTCGTCTGAAACCAGTATCCGGCTCATCCCTAGGTTTAACATTTTTAAATCAAAAGCTTTGGGAGTTTTTTTTTAGAGTGTGGTGATGCTGCAGAACAAAAACGAATCAGTGAGCCACAAAGTGACCGATGCCGTCCGTACGGAGCATGGAACGAGTGAAGGTGTTATCGAGGGACTCTCAGAAACTCAGAGGATGAGGGAAAGCATGACTAAGCAGAAAAGGATGCAGACATAAAGCAGAAGTGACAAATGAGCTGCAGTCAGAGCGGATGACTTATTACCAAAAACAAGCAGGACTTGACCACTAAAAGTAACCGAGGGTATCTGCATCTCTCCACGACGCAATCCGCCTCTACATCATTAGATTTGACGCTTCTCTGAAAACGATCTGAACGGAAGGCTGAGCATGGTTTTCTGCTCTCGTATCTCCAAACAAATTACTTTTGTCATGGAAGGCAGCGTGTTGCATACTGAGAGAGGGAGCCATTTATTCTGGAGATGTGTTTGCTTGACATTGCACCAAGTTCAGGCGCGCAGATAGGGTGGGGGACGGGGCAGGGATCCCCACCCCGCCCCCCCACCAGATTCAGATCGACCCCGATCCGTCCCCCCCCAACTAAGGCCACAAAGAAAACAAAATCGGAGGTTAAGTGCTTGAAGCTCCTTTTTCCAATTACACTGAATGCAGCATGACGTAAACACCGACTCCAGAGGCGCCAAAGTGGTTGCTGCTAGGATGCAGGATGAAGCCAAAAAGATGAGCAGCGATTACTGCGTATTTAAAAAAGACCAAGAGTGTAAGTAGACGGGACCGATCTGTCTGTTTATGCATGTTGGTTCTAGTTTCAGTACGTTGTTGTCAGTGTTGGGACTTACTCGTTATAAGTGCCAAAGCCTCATTGCTGACTTTAACAAGTCTCATCTACAAACATGATCCTCATGAAGTTACTACTTTACACCAGAAGATAGTGGAGATGTGGAACCTTCAGGCTGAGCAAAGTTTGGGAATTTTTAGAGTTTGAAAATCGCCTCCTGCCGAGAGGCTCCCAGATGGGGAGAGGAGGAGATGGGTGCAGCATGAAGAGTTCAAATATGAGATAAAACGTATAATTGCCGGCAGGTCTGGTCTTTGTTGACTGATCACTTTGTCTGGTAATGACTGACTCTGATTATGAAGCAGAATATTGGCTCTGATGAAGAAATTCACTCATCCAGCCGGGACGATGGACGCTGCTGCAGCATCAGACAGCTGGTGCTGCACGAGAGGTGTGTGGAGTTTACAAGCTCCAAACGTTGGGTCTGATGTTGGTTTAACCTTCTCTGGGACGCGATGGACGTAGAAATGATGGTAAATACCGCTAATGTGACAGACGTAGCGACAATGTAAAAAAAAAAGAAGTCGTAAAAAAGAGGCAGATGCCGATGCGTTAGGTATGGAAGTCAAGTGTGCCACATAATCATAAAAAAAGTAAAATATAAAATTTCAAAAGAGATTTAAATATAAATTAAAACTTTCCAAATATAATGAAAATATATAAATAAGGTAAAATACGAAGGAACATCTGTTGGTCAGGCTGAAAAGTTTGGGAACCACTGCTCTAAGTCTTCGTCTTCGTCGTCTTCGTCTTCCTCCGCTTATTCGGGTCCGGGTCGCAGGGGCAGCATCCCAATTAGGGAGCTCCAGGCCGTCCTCTCCCCGGCCTTGTCCACCAGCTCCTCCGGCAGGACCCCAAGGCGTTCCCGGACAAGATTGGAGATGTAACCTCTCCAACGTGTCCTGGGTCGACCCGGGGACCTTCTGCCGGCAGGACATGCCCGAAACACCTCCCCGGGGAGGCGTCCAGGAGGCATCCTGACCAGATGCCCAAACCACCTCAACTGGCTCCTTTCGATCCGGAGGAGCAGCGGTTCTACTCCGAGTCCCTCCCGAATGTCCGAGCTCCTCACCCTATCTCTAAGGCTGAGCCCGGCCACCCTACAGAGGAAACTCATTTCGGCCGCTTGTATCCGCGATCTCGTTCTGTCGGTCATTACCCAAAGCTCATGACCATAGGTGAGGATTGGGACGTAGATCGACCGGTAAATCGAGAGCCTGGCTTTCTGGCTCAGCTCCCTCTTCCCCACGACAGATCGGCTCAGCGTCCGCATCACTGCAGACGCCGAACCAATCCGCCTGTTGATCTCCCGATCCCTCCTACCCTCACTCGTGAACAAGACCCCGAGATACTTAAACTCCTCCACTTGAGGTAGGACCTCTCCCCCGACCCGGAGGTGGCAAGCCACCCTTTTCCGGTCGAGAACCATGGTCTCAGATTTGGAGGTGCTGATCCTCATCCCAGCCGCTTCACATTCGGCCGCGAACCTACCCAGCAAGAGCTGAAGGTCAGAGCTGGATGAAGCTAGGAGGACCACATCATCCGCAAAAAGCAGAGACAAGATTCTCCTGCCACCAAACTCGACACACTCCACACCACGGCTGCGTCTAGAAATTCTGTCCATAAAAGTGATGAACAGAACCGGTGACAAAGGGCAGCCCTGGCGGAGTCCAACCCTCACTGGGAACAGGTCTGACTTACTACCGGCTATGCGGACCAAACTCACGCTTCTCTGGTAAAGGGACTGAATGGCCCTTAACAGAAAGCCACCCACCCCATACTCCTGGAGCGTCCCCCACAGGGTGCCCCTGGGGACACGGTCATAAGCCTTCTCCAAATCCACAAAGCACATGTGGATTGGTTGGGCAAACTCCCATGCCCCCTCCATCACCCTTGCAAGGGTATAGAGCTGGTCCACAGTTCCACGGCCAGGACGAAAACCACATTGCTCCTCCTCTATCTGAGATTCAACTATCGATCGGACCCTCCTCTCCAGTACCTTGGTGTAGACCTTTCCAGGGAGGCTGAGGAGTGTGATCCCCCTATAGTTGGAACACACCCTCAGGTCACCCTTCTTAAAGATGGGGACCACCACCCCGGTCTGCCACTCCCTAGGAACTGCCCCCGATGACCACGCAATGTTGTAGAGATGTGTCAACCATGACAGACCTACAACATCCATAGCCTTGAGATACCCAGGACGAACCTCATCCGCCCCCGGGGCTCCGCCGCTGTGTAGTTGTTTGACTACCTCAGCAACTTCTGCCCCCGAGATCGGACAGTCCATCCCCAGGCCTCCCAGCTCTGGTTCCTCCTCGGAATGCGCATTGGTGGGATTGAGGAGCTCCTCAAAGTATTCCTTCCACCGTCCGACTATAGCCTCAGTTGACGTCAGCAGCTCCCCATCCCCACTGTAAACAGTGTGAGCGAGTTGCTGCCTTCCTCTCCTGAGGCGCCGGACAGTTTGCCAGAACCTCTTTGGAGCCGATCGATAGTCTTTCTCCATGGCCTCACCAAACTCCTCCCACGCCCGAGATTTTGCCTCAGCAACTGCCACTGCTGCGCCCCGCTTGGCTATCCGGTACCTGTCTGCTGCCTCCGGAGACCCACAGACCAGCCACGCCCTGTAGGCCTCCTTCTTCAGCCTGACGGCTCCCCGAACCTCTGGTGTCCACCAGTGGGTACGGGGGTTGCCACCACGACTGGCACCGGCCACCTTACGACCACAGCTAGCAACAGCCGCCTCGACAATCGCAGAGTGGAACAAGGCCCACTCGGACTCAATGTCCCCCACTGCTCTCGGGACGTGGTCAAAGCTCTGCCGGAGGTGGGAGTTGAAGACCATCTTGACAGGTTCTTCTGCCAGGCGTTCCCATCAGACCCTCACTATGCGTTTGGGTCTGCCAGGTCTACGCGGCATGTTCCCTTGCCATCTGATCCAACTCACCACCAGGTGGTGATCAGTTGACAGCTCCGCCCCTCTCTTCACTCGGGTGTCCAAAACATACGGCCGCAGGTCAGATGATACGACTACAAAATCTATCATCGACCTGTGACCTAGGCTGCCCTGGTACCAAGTGTACCGGTGGGCATCCTTATGTTCGAACATGGTGTTCATTATGGCCAAACTGCGGCTTGCACAGAAGTCCAATAACAAAACACCGCTCGAGTTCAGATTAGGTGGGCCGTTCCTCCCAATCACACCCCTCCAGGTCAAGCTGTCATTGCCCACGTGAGCATTGAAGTCCCCCAGCAGGACAATGGAGTCCCCTGATGGAGCACTATCTAGCACTCGTCCCAGGGACTCCAAAAAGGGTGGGTACTCTGAACTGATATTTGGCCCATAAGCACAAACAACAGTCAGGACCCGTTCCCCGACCCGAAGGCGCAAGGAAGCTACCCTCTTGTCCCCCGGGGTAAACCCCAACACACAGGCAGAGAGTCTCGGGGCTAACAAAAAGCCAACCCCAGTCCTCCGCCTCTCACCCGGAGCAACTCCAGCAAAGTAGAGTGTCCAACCCCTCTCCAGGTCTCGGGTTCCAGAGCCAATGCAATGTGTCGACGTGAGTCCGACTATATCTAGCCGGTACCGCTCAACCTCTGCCACAAGCTCCGGCTCCTTCCCCGCCAGTGAGGTGACGTTCCATGTCCCAAAAACTAGTTTTCTTGTCTGGGGATTGGACCGCCAAGGCTCCCGCCTTGGTCTGCCACCCGATTCGCATTGCACCGGACCCTTCATGTTCCTCCTGCGGGTGGTGGGTCCACAGTTGGACGAGCCCATGTATCCGGTTCGGGCTGGGCCCGGCCGGGCCCCATGGGCGAAAGCCCGGCCACCAGGCGCTCGCTCACGGGCCCCAACCCCAGGCCTGGCTCCAGGGTGGGACCCCGGTAACCCTCCGGGCCGGGTACTCCGACTCTTCGTTTTAACCGCCATGAAAGATCCTTCGAACCGTTCTTTGTCTCACCCTTCACCTAAGACCTAAGACTGCTCTAAGTGACAAGTGAATTTCTTTTTTTAAATATATTTTATGTGCAGTTTTTTAGGGTTTTATGTTTTCTGTAAAGATCGGTATGCTGAAAATCGTTTAATGTTTTGCATAAAGCATGAGGTTTTGGTTAGTAATTGATTGGGAGAAAAACAAATGACTGAATTAAATAGTGGGGCGCCTCTGTCAGTGTGCCCCAGGGCAGCTGTGGCTACATCGTAGCTCATCACCATCAGTGTGAGAATGTGTGTGTGAATGGATGAATGATACACTGTAGTGTAAAGTGCTTTGGAGTCCTTACTCTGAGAGGCGCTATACAAGTGCTGATCATTTATCAATTATAGTGTTGATCAGGCAGAGCTTTCTTGCCGGCGTTCCACTGCAGAATCAGAATCAGAGAGAATTTTATTGCCAGCGCTCCAGCGATCCAGAGCATAGGAACTTGACTCCACAGTACAACCTGACCAAGGTTACACACACATATAGACAGGACAGATACAGGCAGACCACGGGAGCAGCCATGACGGCGCTCCTTTTAGTAGATGAAGAGGCGATTACATGAGGAGAGTTCAGGGGAGGGAGAAAAAGGCATTAACAGGGTTACACCGGCAGGGTGTAGCTCTCCAATGCAAAAAAACACCCAACATGTAAGCACGAACGTCACAGTTCACAACATGAGACCCGGTAGGTAGGGGGGAGGGGCTGGGACCCTGGTTTCCTCAGCGGGGGCTGCCTGTGTGGCGCTCAGTCAACTGAATCCGCAGGTGGGAGGGAGGTCACGGGAAAGCACAGAGATCAGTGAGTGCCTTCAACTTGATGACCTCGCTGTGCAGAGACCACAATCTGAAGGCGGGGGGTAGGTAGGGTTTCATAGCATTTGTCTGCATTCCTTCCATCGTGGGGGTTGTTTTGCACGCAACTCCAAGGCTGCTTATGGCGTCAGATTCGATAACAGAACTTTGTTTGGGACAGACAGAGATAATTTTTCTCTCTGCCTTAAAGTCTGTATTGATCATTCAACTCCTCCGGTGAAGCCAATTCGGTGATTAAACATCTCCACACCGTCCGGTGACCCTTTCCGAGATGACATCAATTTTGCATGCTAACACCGGTAACGCAGCTAAGACATTGTCCAGCTTGCGATTCACCTCGAGCAACCTCCCAGTCTGTGAGGTCTCCATGGTTGCGGGTCGCCCTCCAATCGCTCCCGTCATCCCAATTTTTCAGAAAACCAGATATCCTCCCACTCCAATCAGAAGAAATCCAGCGATCATCAGGCCAAATATCCACATATCTTCGACGTCCTCAATGGACAGCTGAGAGAGACAGATGATATTCCACTTCTTCCAGGAATCGAACATATATCCCGCTGCATGTGTCCCGTGAGGACAAGCGCGAGCCCCCTCCTCCGTTCTCATCGTAGGAAAAATCTTATCAATTGCGTTGAATGACCAATTAATGAAATCCATGCTGAAAAATAGTGATTGCCAGAGGAAATGCAGAGAAGCGCTCTGTAGGCAGACGGGACAAAAGAGCCTTGGGAAAACACAGATAAGGGAGCAAATGCAGAAGCGACTGTTCTCTGTGAGTGCTAGAAGAGACGTGGCTTCAAACACGTATATAAAAGTTAGTTTTTACGTAAACCATTGGATGAATTTGCACACACTGACTGAGCTCTAGTTAAGGCACTTGCAATAGTTTGTGTATGTATGTGTGTACGTGCATGCGTGTGTGTGTGTGTGTTTGGGGGAGGGTGCATTGGAAACCCCCCCCCCCCCAGTTTGAACATCCTATCTGCACCCCTGCCCAAGCTGAGGAAAGGTAAACCAAAGACTCCTGAGTGGAAACAGAAGGAAGCTGCTGGGCTGCTCGGCTGCAGCAACACAGAATGATGCAGTAAAGCATGATGATGGCGCCGTGCACCGCTTTCACGTCAGGATGCCGCTTTCACTTACTTTCCAAGACAATCTGAGATTTAAGAAAATTTTACTGACGAACGTTTGCCCTCCAGCAACGTGAGCTGGTGCTCATCCTGAATTGAGGACAGTTGTGGAGATGGAGCATCAACGATTGGTGTACCTGCAATCATCGTGACCTCTTAACCCTACTGTGTCCAGCTGCCTCGCTTCAGCTGAGACACTTCTGAGGATCTTGTGATTCCTCTGGCTGCCCTGCAGCCATTCCAGAGGCAGCAGAAGCAGATCTCGCTGCTCTGTCAGAAATATCTACCTAATGTAATTCTGACAGGTGACGGGGCATCAGAGCAGCTGCCAATCAGAGGGAGGACGTAGGATGAAAAATTCATCATCTAAGGCAACACCACATGAAAAAATAATTAGGCCCGAGCAGCGAAAGCGCTGCGAAGGCCTCTTGTTTTTGCTCTGTTTATTCTTTCTTTATTATTCCGGTGCCGCTTTGAACGGCTTTTTGGGGACCTTAACATACCCCAAAACTCACAATATTTTGCAAACTTGTCAAGCCTGGTGAAAAATTTGATATTTTAAAGGTCCCAAAAAAATCGCAAAGAAAATGGCTGAACAGCGCCCCCTAGAAAGTGAAAAAAAACCCCTCTCCATAAAGCCTAGTTTATCGTACAGTTATGAAATTTGGTACACTTGTAGTACTCAACAGTCCGCACAGAAAAGTTTCTTGCAAGCATGGTCAATATCAAACAGGAAGTCGGCCATTTTGGGTTGAAATGGCGATTTTTAGCCGTTTATGCCGTTTTTAGGGTCCGTTTCAGATTGGATTGCTCGATCATTTTTTGCACGATCGTCTCAAAACTGCTGTAAAATTGCTCAGAAGAGATGGGCGAACAAAATGAGACCATAAAATTGACTTTTCGTAAATACTGAAGGGGCGGGGCCAGGCCTCGAAGTTTGACTACTCGCCAAAAAAAATTAAATTGCTATAACTTCATAAATGAATGGAATAGAGTTACCAAACTTTCTGTGGTCATTCGTCATCCACCCACAAAGTAAACTGAATGGTCGGATGATGACATCACACAAGCCCCGCCCCCTCAGGACCAAAAAGGTCAAGTTTTACTGTGAAAAGTCCCAAATTGCCCCATTTCACTTAATCACCACAAATTTGTAGCTGGTAACTCAAGACAAGTGGGGGTTGCTTGGCGTCACTTTATGGGAGTTTTCGGCAGAGGGCGGGGCTGTGGCGGCGCGGCGAAGTCAGGCGTACCGCCGTGGCCTTACGTTTGCCTCCCATTTCGTCATTTCTAAAGATATCGTCACGAAACTTCTTGTGAGTGATCCTAGTCCGGTCCCTCAAAAAATCTGATGTCAACATCCGGTGGGCGTGGCCTATTTTCTGAAATAGCGCCCCCTAGGACCATACAAACTGTCAGCCCCAAGCCATGCTTTGACTGAGGATTACGAAATTTGGTACACTAATGTGGTGTCTCAGGACCTACAAAAAAGTCTCTTGGAGCCAAGTGCAAAGTCGCACAGGAAGTCGGCCATTTTGGTCCAAGTACGCGATTTAGTGGTTTTCGCACACGTTGTTTGGAGAGTGATGATCCGTCGCCCTTTTCACCAATCTCCTTCAAACTTCTGCTATGTACTCTTAAGACATAGGGGAAAAAATTCAACCGTCGGATTTTTCAAAAGTTGAAAGGTGTGGGCGTGGCTAAGCCTCAAACTTTGACCTGTCTCCACGCCACTCTTTTTTTCACAGCTCCCTACTGGACTCCTTTTACCCAATCACCAGGATTCTGTGGCAAACAGCAGTAGACAACTTGAGGTTACTTGTTCTCCAGTACTGGCAGGTTTTGAAAAAAGGCGGGGCTTTGGGAGCATGGCGAAAATCGCCATCACGCCATGGAAATACGTTTGCCTCTCATTTCTTCAGTTATCGTAATATTGCTACGAAACTTCTGGTGAGTGATTCTAGTCTGACCCCCAAGAGAAATAGACAGCTGAAGTTTGTGGGCGTGGCCTATTGTCATTAATAGCGCCCCCTAGGTCCATTTAAACTAATAGCCCCAAGCCATGCTTTGACTGAGGATTACGAAATTTGGTACACTAATGTGGTGTCTCAGGACCTACAAAAAAGTCTCTTGGAGCCAAGTGCAAAGTCGCACAGGAAGTCGGCCATTTTGGTCCAAGTACTCGACTTAGTGGTTTTCGCACACGTTGTTTGGAGAGAGAGATGCTCCATCGTCCTTTTCACCAATATCCTTCAAACTTCTGCTATAAGACATAGAGGAAAAAAATCAACTGTCGGATTTTTCAAAAGTTGAAAGGTGTGGGTGTGGCTAAGCCTCAAACTTTAACCTGTCGCCATTACATTACTTGACTTAATAACTCCCAAGTGCATGATCAGATCTATTTCAAACTTTGTCTGTGTGATCACTGACCACATCTCAAGACAACGACAATGTGGACAGCTGTCATCACCTAAGCCCCGCCCCCTCACTACAGGAAGTCCATTGTTTTATGGTGAAATGCCCATATTTGTCCCCTCTAATTTAGTGAACATGACACTAAGGTCATACACTGTCTTCATGATGTTGTAATGACCATTCAGATCTGATAGCTTTCCAGAAAGGGAGGGGCTTTAATGCCATGGTGAATGCTGGCGTGACGCCATGACCTTACATTTGACTGTAACTTCCACAAACGGCCTCCGATTAGCCCGAAACCGAACATGGCAATGAACAATCATGCCTTTTAGCAAATGAGGCACAAACGGTTGGTGAATGTTATATAATGTTACCGATGCTGACCTCAATGGGACTTTTCTGTAGTTGGTCACAGTGCCCCCTAGATAACGTTATCCTTCGATAACTTTAAATAACATGGTCAGAATAGCATTAAAGTTGGTCACTGTCATCACACCACCAGTGTGGTAAAGATAGAGGATTCCCTAGTGGTGAGACATAAAATATAACGGTGGGCTCAAAGGGGATGCTGAGTCAGGGTGAGGTGCGGACGAGGTGGCCGTTAGCAGTTTCTGGTGTCGGGGTGGTCGACGTTTCTGTTTCCCAGACGTAGCCTGGTGCCCCGGGCTGCCGGCCAGGCCGGAGCGGCGAGGAGCTGCGAGGGCCGAACGACGCTGCTTGCAGCTTTAATCTTTATTTTCATTTTATGCTTGTGAATTAGTTTTCACAAAAAAATCGAGTCTAAAATTGTAAATTGACCTTTGCCGGGGGTCATTGATTAATTTTATAATAAACCTATAGGTATTAGATTTAGCCTTATCAGGTGGCTTTGAAAAAGGAGGTATAATGATACAGAGGTCAGCTTTTTTTTTAAATTTTTTTTACAAAAAGTAAAAATTAGAAAAAGGAATTTCAGGTATAAAAGGAAATTTTGTACATGACTTCTAAATATTTTGACATTCTAGTCATTTTTTTCTTGGTGAGAAAGTTAAAGAGGTCACATTAAAGAACGGTAAAATATGAAACCTTTCATAAAGTATTTACATTTTAGATACCTTTTTTGTTAGATTTATAGAATTTTTTAGTTAAGGGTTAAGGTCATTTGGGTGTAGACTAAAATATGGTCAAAATGTGGGATAAATCTGTACTGAATGTGAGCGTTTGGGATCTGGATTCAGTTTCTAAAACAAAATCTGGCTTGACAACCATCGTAACATGTTTTAGACATGATGGAATAGCAGCCTTAGCCTTTTTCCATCGAATTCAAGCAAAGTACAAGGACTTGGTTGTGCACAAATGTAGATTTTTTTGTCAAAATGTCTCCAGAAAGCAAAAACTGCAGATAACATCAGACATTGTTGCATTAAATCTGACCATAGAATGTTATTTATTTATTTACCATTTTTAGGAGCCTGAGTTTGTTTGGCTACTCTCCACCCTGCAGAAAAATGCTAAATACTAAAACCAAATTACAGCAGAGTATGCATAAACATGGAGGATTTGGGTAACACGTCTCAGGTAAAGCACAACTTTACCATTTTCTGTTGAAGGTTTTCAGCTGTGCAAAGACTGAAAATCATCATTTTTAATAATTTAATTAGCAAAGTCACTTTTGCCAAAGATTTAGCTGCTTATCAGAAGGGAAACGGCTCTAATCCATGTGATTTATGACAGCAAGGGATGGCTCAGGCAGCCAGAGAGGGGTGTGTGTGTGTGTGTGTGTGTGTGTGTGTGTGTGTGTGTGTGTGTGTGTGTGTGTGTGTTTCACAGATAAAGGGTGCAGTCAGTGTTTCTGGCACGAGAACAGAGCAATGCTTCACAGGTCTTCACAGTAAAGGCCAGCATGGCTGACAGGCTGGTCAATAATCACAACCACACTGCTTCACTCACGGCCTAATGAGACCAATTAAACATGCCATCACAACACACACACACGACGATACAAATCCATATGTAGACCCATATATGTACTCACACAGTGTTTGCTCACCGTCGGCTAGTTCGGGTTTGTTTTGGAGTGTTTGTGCAGTTTGTCGGACAAACAGTCTGCTGCTCGTTCTGTTTGGTCAGGAGCTTTAATGAGTGTCGGATAGATAACCCACCATCTGATTTGACCACACACACACACACACACACACACACACACACACACACACACACACACACACACACACACACACACACACACACACACACACACACCTGTGTACAAAGCTGAAACACTCACTAGCTGAATCTTTGAATCTCAGTAACTTTATGGAATAATCCCGTTTTTATAGAAGGAGCACTTAGAACCCCCAGATGGTTTATTTTTGTCCATTGGGGGTTTGTTTTATACCTTAAGAGCAGCCAAATGAACTTTCACAGCTTCAGAATGAAATCATCTTCATATTTGATATGAAGTAGCAGTAGCTCCGGAGGAGGAGTGGGTTTTTGCTATAACCCCCTGTGCATTAAACTTTCCCCAAGGTAACCCCGGATGGATAAATAATTACCTAACAGGTTGTCCAATCAGAAGGTTGTACATTAAATCCCAGCTCCCAGCAGAGAATGCTGCTGTTGTGTCCTTGGGCAAGACGCTTAACCCACCTTGCCTGCTGGTGGGGGTCGGAGGAACCAGTGGCGCCTGTGCTCGGCAGCCTCGCGTCTGTCAGTGTGCCCCAGCGCAGCTGTGGCTACATCGTAGCTCCTCATCATTAGTGCATGAATGTGTGTGTGAATGGATGAATTAATGTCTGTGTTGTAAAGCACCTTGGGGAGCTCTACATCTCTAGAAGGTGCTATATCAAATACAAGCCATTCACCGTTTGACCATTTATTGAAGCCCATCATTCTTTTAGACAAAAACAACAATGCATCTAATTAGCGTGTCCTCATATAAACAACACTGAACCTGTTTAAAAACATGCTGCACTTGACATGTACAGTTCAGTGTAATTAGTGGAAATTACAGACAAAAATACAACACTGCTTTGTTACATTTGATTAAAAATATTTATCTCATCTGAACATATTTGTTTAATATTTAAGTGATCATATTTCCATCAACACCCAAAATGACTTCATTGCAGCACTTGTTCTGAAATGATCCTTTTTTATTTTTGCATTTTTCTTGTATTTTCTCTTTTGTATTTCTTTTAACCGCAGACAGGAAACGGACCATATATGGTCACTTAATTAGCCTTGAAACGTAAAAACAAATCCTAATTAAAAGCATGACAACTGTTTCAAAGAGAAAAAAAAGTTTGTTATCCTATGTTATATATGTTAACATATATGAACCCAGGTAGCAGTTTTTCTTTAGGACTGAGAGGAGATGCAGGAAGATAATAAACAGGCAGGACAGAAAAATAGTCAAATAAAAACAAGTTAGTTTTTGTACCTGGTGCTTGCAACAAACAGACACCATTGAAGGTCATCAGAAGTGAGGAACAGAAAATGAAATAATTATTTTAATGTTTAGAGCAGCAGGAACTCCGAGAGGCTGCAGGCGCATCAGTGAGTTTGCGGCCGCTGCGCAGGGGGAGGGGGGAGAGGGCTGAAGCAGGGGGAGGGGGGAGAGGGCTGAAGCAGAAACTATCGTTGTTAAAAGAAATGTGTTTAACTTTGAAAATGTGGACGCAATTTTAATTGTCAAAAACTCCAGAGAACCATTAGTTCATCTTGCTCAAATAGAAATTGAGGCCTGCCTCTAATACTGGCCCTCCTTCCAATAAAGGCCTGGAGCTTGATGAGCTTGAGACAAATACAGGCCCAGGCCTGTATTAGAGGACTTTACATACACACACACATATATATATATATATATATATATATATATATATATATATATATATATATATATATATATATATATTATATATATATATTTATTTGCAAAGGGCATTATTCTGCTAGCAGTTGCCGTAACAATCAGCAGCTTTTTTCAGCTGGCGGGCAGAGGCACATCTTGGACCCGTCTCAAGAGCATAGAGTCATGCCGCTAAGTTTAACTGCTAGGTCTATTTTTCACATGCTATGCTTCCAGAACACATCAAGCTCTGCAGTTCAGATCATGCAGGACAAGAAATCAAACACAGAAGCAGAGTAAAGCAATACGCAGCTAATATCTACTATACATTTGTTCACACCAGGCGTGCACCGGAGGATCTCGGAGGCGTTCCGGAAGCGTTTTGTCATGGTGCAATGCTAAAATTATGCCTCAGGTCCATTTGGACGTGTTCCAAAACACATGAAGGTAAATAGTTCAGATCAGGCCAGAGAGGAAGTTAAACATCGGAGTGAAAGTGTACAGCATCTGGCAAATTTTAAAATAAAAGACAAGTGCAGATTTCCATTTGAGTAACTATTAAAAATAAGTACATCTTTACCTGTTATGCCTCAGAGGCTGAGGCAAAAACAGAAAATTAACCACAGACCTTTTGGATTCATCTTTCTCCTTGATTGTTATACTGTAAACTGGTGAAATCATGCGGGATCTTACAATTCTCTTGTGATTTTGGCAAGTCGTCGGACCAGTTCATGGAATGCATTTGCATCCGCTATGCACCTGAAATGCAGAAAGCGATGCACCAGAAAACCAAGGGGGAAACTCTGCCTGCCAAAAGTGAAGCTACGTGACAAACATGGCAGTTTCCCCATCATCCACTAGGGCACAGGTGTCAAACTCCGGTCCTCGAGGACCACTATCCCACATGTTTTAGTGTTCTCCCTGTTTCAAAGCACCTAATTTCATTCAGCAGGTGATTGACAGGCTTCTTGAGAGCCTGATGAGCTGCTGCACAGGTAATCAACTGTGTTGGAACAGGGAAACAACAAAAATATGCAGGATATCGGCCCTCGAGGACCGGAGTTTGACACCTCTGCACTAGGGGGAACTGCCTACTGGGTCTCAATTCAAATGAGTCTATTAGTTAGACGCCGCATCCGATAAAAGCCTGGGTAAATCTCATGAAGTGCTAAAAAAAGTCACATTTTTATTTATTGGTATAAGTTGTATTTGCACAGTAGTTTACGCAGAGTTTACCTGCCATAACATTTCCATTTTAGAGCATTTTTACTGATTTTTGAAGAGTCACGGAACGTTGTGTCTATGATGATGTCAACACCAAAACTACCAAAACAAAGTAGACTCGCTTCTTACATCAGGAAGAATCAGTGTTTCCAGCTTTCTCCGTTCCTTCACAATCCGTTGTCAGTGTGAGAAGCTTTTCCGGTTCGCTCCTCGCTTTAGGATAGTGACGTCCCAAATAGGGACTGCATGACAAGTTTTTTTTAAGTCGACAGTCAAGCAATGAAAATCGAGTCGACGTTGACTTGTCGTTGATGACGTCATACACCTGAAGCGCGTTGGTTCGCTGCAGTTTTTGGCAATTAAAATTGCGTCCACATTTTCAAAGTTAAACACATTTCTTTTAAAAACGGTAGTTTCTGCTTCAGCCCTCTCCCCCCTCCCCCTGCTTTTGCCCTCTCCCCCCTCCCCCCACGCAGCGGCAGCAAACTCACTGATGCGCCTGCAGCCTCTCAGAGTTCCTGCTGCTCTAAACATTAAAATAATTATTTCATTTTCTGTTCCTCACTTCTGATTACCTTCAATGGTGTCTGTTTGTTGCAACCACCAGGTACAAAAACTAACTTGTTTTTATTTGACTATTTTTCTGTCCTGCCTGTTTATTATCTTCCTGCATCTCCTCTCAATCCTAAAGAGAAACTGCTACCTGGGTTCATATATATTCACCTCATGAGTTACCTTTGAACTGCAGTTCTAAAAGATCTACCGACCGCTAAAACAGCGGAGTGCTCGTCGGCCACATCAGTGATCGGTACGTCACCGAAGGACAAAACAGGTGATGCGCCCCGCTCCACAGCAGCGAAACGCATCAGGCACAAATAAAAGAATAAAAGACAGAAACCATAAAAGGAAATGAGCCGACATGAACGATCGCGTGTTAAATAAGTTTTTGAGGTGGCGATACCTGATTTGATAATGTTACTGTGGCCGTGCTCAGGACGCAGATGTCTGGAGCGCGTCAACGATCAGAGCTTTGCATGCGCAAGCTGGTTAAGGTTAGGATGGGGGTGAGGGGAAGGTTAAATTGGAAGAGGGTAAAGGTCACAATTTGGTTAAATGTCCGTTTTACCGCAGGCGTTAGATACAGACACTCTGGCACAGCGCGTCGCCTCCCGACGCTCAGGGTCTCGTCACCTGCTGTCTTTTCCGAGGACTGCATCTTGTCGGTCATTATCACGTGACAGCGACTAGTCGATGAAAGGCATGACAAGTCACTATAGCGAAGTCGACTAGTTGATACAACCCCTAGCCCCAAACCGACCTCCTAATTAATGGACTGTCTGCTTCACAATCATGTGACGTGTGACACACACAGGTGAAGATCAACTTTAGAGCCGTGATGTTTTCTCAACGTGCGCGAGGTTGTTCCCAAGCCCGCCCCATTAAATAACACAATTAACGTTTTAGGCATCAATGGCAGCGAATGAGTCAACTAAATAAATCTTGATCTAACTTGTCTGGAGCGACGACATTTTCTAACTTGGTCTATTATCCAAATGTAACATAGCTTTCATGACCTCGCTGATCCAGCACCGAACAGCAGGAACGGAACAAAGCTGTTAACTGTGAAATCATCCCAAATGGAAACATGATGGATACAAACCGGGATAATTATGGGCGCATTAGTCTTCCTAAGCTGTGTTGAGGCTTTGAGGAAGCCCTCTGAGTGCGTAATAAACTGTACTTTAGAGCAGGTAGTGACAGATTTAGAGCAAACAGCAATTCTGCTTCTTCATGTTTCAGGATGCATCAAATGTACAGAAAGAAACACACGTTTAAATCTAAATAGGGAGCAGAAAACACACACACACACACACACACACACACACACACACACACACACACACACACAGGTGAACAGAAAAAATGGGAGATTTGTTTTAAAAAACGTCAGCCTCATAAGACGTCCGTCGCTGATCCTCAAAAAAGGAGGAAAAAACCCTTCGTATGCATTTCATTTTCCTCCCGAGGGGATCCATTACGGCTCTGAGTGGATCCATTTCTTGCTCGGATTTCAGAACGAGGCGGTCCATTAGGATAGCTGCTGTGTCTTCTCTCGCCCCGCGTCTTCAGGGCCTCATTTTGGCTCGGGCTGTTGTGTCCATCACTCTGCCATTAAGGGCTTTCATATCCTGCTTTGCGTCCAACTGGGATCAGTTTCTTAAAATGGGGTTCCTCATCAGGGGCTGAAAAGAGGGAGGATTGTGCTGAGCTGTGACTCTCCATTTCCCCACCTCCTCTCTTCCTCTACTCTCAACATCAGTCTTCTCGGCTGGAGTCAGAGCCGCTGTCACTCATCTGAGCATTCACATGCCAACCAAAGGCCATTCAGGCTATAGAAAAGGCTTTTGTCTGCAGAATTTCTGATTTTCTCTGCAACAACGATATTGTTGCACAACTTTATAGGTTTGTTGGTAATAAAAGAGGAAATATGAGTGCTTAAAAACTTGTTCTGGAATTTGCTAAAGTTTTATTAAATAGTTATTGGAGAAATAAAAATAAATCCAGTTTCTTCAAGATACTGAAGTTGTCATAACGTGTAGGATCATCCTGCACATTAAAGTATATTCCTATTAGCAGGAGACATTATTGTAAAAAATCTGTCTCCTATCTGTTTTTTTATTAGTTCATTTAATTGTCAGCTCTGTAAAAATAAATTTATGCTTCCAACATTTTTTTTAGTTGCTGGTGAATGTTTTCCATCAGAAGGAGATAGATGTAGGAGACTATTTTCATGTTCAGCCTGCATGACCAATTATAAACAGAAATAATAATTAAAAAGGTTTTTTCAGTCTTCCACACCTTTAAAATATTTTAATAAGATTTTTAAATATTTGACATTTATTTTATAAGACGTGTTATAGAATTTTATTTGGTCAGAGAGAAAATATTTTATTTTATTATATCATCAAAAATGTGTCTACTGTAATTTTACAACTGAAAAAAGCAAAATGATTTAAAAATGTGACAGAAAATGACTTTTCGGAAGAATTATTTAAAAAAGATGTTACCTGCACCAAGATCCCCTCCCCCCCCCCCCCAGAAAGCATAATTAATATCTGACTGTGACACATTTATTTGATGGCCAGTTTTTTTAAAACCTTAAGGATTAATAATGTGCAGCAGAAAGAAATCCTCCTGAGTAAACCTCACTAAAGTGCACAGGAACATTAGATAACAGCAAATATTGCTCAGTATATGAGAGAGAGAGAGAGAGAGAGAGAGAGAGAGAGAGAGAGAGAGAGAGAGAGAGAGAGAGAGAGAGAGAGAGAGAGAGAGAGAGAGAGAGAGAGAGAGAGAGAGAGAGAGAGAGAGAGAGAGAGAGAGAGAGAGAGAGAGAGAGAGAGAGAGAGAGAGAGAGAGAGGACATGCTGGTCTCTTACCATAATGGTAGTAACAATAACGGTGCGGTTCTCCATGCCGGTAGTGTCGTTTGGAAGCAGCTGGGAGTCCTGGATCAGCACCAGTTTGTCTGCGTCGTTCCAGTAGCCGATCTGCAGGGAAAACGAAACGTCAGAATCTTCTCCGAAGTTTTCCGTGCACTAATGTTGTAATCAGGCACAAGCACAGTTTCCTTCAGAAGAATCATTTTTATTGAGTCACACAAGCGTTTAATGGAGCAGTTTTGGTTGACGGCACAGAGGAGAACCTTGTCCTTGAGGCACACACACACACACACACACTCACGCGCGCGCGCGCACACACACACACACACACACACACACACACGCACCCATACTCACTCACACCCACACACACACACACACACACTCATATGCATGAACACATGCGCGCGCACACACACACACACGCAAACACGTACATACACTCATGCACACTCACATGCACAGTGGCGGTTCTACATCGAATTACTCCCCGGGCGAGGCCCCCTTTGAGCGCCCCCCCCCCCCAACCCCCCACCACCACCACCACCACCACCACCACCACCCCACCTGCATGAACACACGCATGTTTTCTATAAACAGGCATGTTTTATTAGAACGACTATTGAACATTCATTTTTCTAAGTTGCACATATTTACATTAATTACTATGAAGTTGTCAGAATGTAAAGCACTACACATTATATACTGTATCAAAATATATAGAATCAAATATACAAAAACAAACAATAACTACATATTAAGAATATATGAACATAATAGATAATAAATATTCTAAATATTAAAAATATTTCACACATAACAAACTAAAGATAATCACTACAGCATTGCACTTAGAATAGAAAACACAAACTAAAATTAAAACCCAACCTTGATGCAAAGTCATCAATAATGTCATCATATGAAATCTGCTCCCCTACTGAGTGATTGATACTAATCAGAGCCAGGTTAGTGAGCCGCCCCTGAAACATAGGTGACCTCAGGTATGACTTGATCAAGTTTTGAAAAGCTCCTCTCAGCTGGAGCCACAGTGACTGGCAGAGCAGTCCAAAAGTCGGGGGAGATCTCCAATAGATCTTTATCATGATCCATAATATTTTAGAATTGCCTCTGAAATTGTAATTTAAACTGACATAACAAACTGTAGACTACCAAAAATGCCAACTTTTACAGAACAAATCATGTAAAAAATAATCCGTGCAGCCATCTGCAATAAATAACCAGGATAGTTAGTGGTGACTGGGCAGTTTTCTTCTGCTTGTAGAGTTGTTTTATTTATTATTATGAGAACATGATCAACATGTGTTTGTTGTTGTTCAGGCAGGCTTCAGCGAGCATTTAACAAATCCTAGTTTGAATCAGTAAAAAACGATTCAAGGACTTTTTTCGAACCATTTGAATATTTGTTTCAATATTTCAGCCCTATTAGCTCTGTTAGCAATTAGTTGACCGCATTTAACCGTTAAAATCCCAGTTAACTGGTTCAAAACATTGAAAACATGCATCATGAGAGCTACATACCTTTATCTTTCTCCTCTTTTTTCTTTTTTTCCCCCTGAATGGGGCACCTGGTGGTTTTAGCCTTTTTATGTTCATCTCTTCTGTTTGGCTCCTGACTCAGTAAGTTTCCTTTAGTCAGGACTAAACTATTTGACCTTGATGGGGGGTGACCACAAAATCGTTTTGTTTTTCCTTTTTTTATTCGGCCATTTCACACAATTCAGAGAAACCTGAAAGAATGATAGGCCTGTGTTTATGATATTATGAATGAAATATGGAAGAATGTTAAGATGTGATTGACTTTAGCCATGTTAATACAGTTGATTCAGCCCCTGCACGCTCATTTCATTTGGGAAAGACCCAGAGGTGAATTCCCCCGCCGCACCCCTCCCCTTCCTCTTCTTCATACACACACGGTGCACGTGAACGTTCTCAGTCAGCAGGAGCGCCTGCAGCTGCAGGGGGCGCCAACTTGCTGTTTCCAATCCAGACACTGTCATATGACAGATAATAGAAAACCTCGGTGCGGCGCAGATTTCCTTTTTTTTTTTTTTTTACTCCGCGCTTGTGCGCCCCTTTTGTGTCATGAAAAAATGCCGCCCCGGGCAACTGCCCTGTCTGCCCGTGCCTAAAACCGCTACTGCACATGCATGCACACACACACACACGCACGCACGCTCGCATGCACGCACACGCATGCTAGCATGCACACACACCTATATGCATGAACACACACTCACATGCATGAATACATGCACACACTCAAACGCATGCGAACACGTACATACACTCATGCTCACACATGCGAGCACACGCATGCTAGCATGCACACACACCTATATGCATGAACACACACTCACACGCATGCGAACACGTACATACACTCATGCTCACACATGCGAGCACACATGCACACTTACACACACATATAAATATGCACACTCACACACACACACACACACACACTCACACACACACACACACGCTCGCATGCACACTCACACACACACGCACACACACACACACACACACACACGCTCGCATGCACACACAGCAGGCATAATGTAATGAAATCTGCTCATAGTGAGAAATGTTCCAATTAAGTTATGAAACTCTTGGATGTTTTTGTAACAAGTTTCATAAAACTCAACACGACTGAGCTAGGCATCCATCCGACAGCTGCTGAGGGACATGTTTGTTATCGCTGGTTTATAAGACAGATTGATAATTAATCTCATGCATCTCTATCAATAAAATACAGCTGGGCATCCAGCTCCAGGTGTGTGTCCATATATCCAGCTTTAATCCACGACCATCATCCTCCACTGATCTGGGATGAAATAAGTCAGAAAACTTCATTTTAAACCAATATTTTGCTAAAATTAGTTATAATGTTATCAATTTTAATTTATTGTGTGATCATATAAGGACTCTAATATAATAAACTGAAATAAAATTTGCTCTTTCATCCTGCATTATTTTGAACAAGAAGTCTTCAACACAGAAATAGGCCCATAAAATACATATAAAAAACTTTTCTTTGATGAAATCTCATTTTTTATTGTTTTTTATATATTTTTTTATTCAAGTTGTTAATAAAAACAATCCAGGCTTCTCGCACCAAATTTAAGTCATTTTAAGCACTTTTAAGGTTAGTTGTTGCTTTTCTATGAAAGTCAATGTTATTGTTCTATTTCAAAACACTAAAAAAGCTGTAAAATTCAAGCATTTTTAAGGATTTCAAGCACCTGCAAACATTTAGAAATGTTGTATGAGTATTTTTAAAATATGCATTATATATATATATATATATATATATATATATATATATATATATATATATATATATATATATATATATATAACATTTAACCAATTCTGAAATCTCTCCACTGGTTGCCCGTGCAGTTCAGGATAAATTTCAAAATTATGCTTCTGACTTACAAATCCTTGAACCGTCAAGCTCCTCCATACCTGTGTGAACTTGTCCATTACTACAACCCGCCGCGTGCTCTCAGGTCTGAAGATAAGCTCCTCCTAGCTGTTCCGAATGCATGTTTAAAAAGCCGTGGAGAGAGGGCGTTCTCTGTCTGTGCACCCAAGCTGTGGAACGCATTACCACTGCTAGTGAGGCTAGCACCAACAGCTAGCATTTTTAAATCACGCCTGAAAACTCACTACTTCAACCTAGCGTATACCACATAATTATGACCATCACTTACATCTGCACTGTTTAAAAATGGACTTCACAATATCGACTTCCGTACTTTTGAGGTGTTTTTAAAAAAAATGTTTTTCTAATTTTTTATTCTCCCTGTGTCTTATTGATTTTCAGCTGTTAGTTTTCGGAATTTTGTTGTATTTCCTTTTTATTTTTTATCTGTGTTCGACATGTTTGTATATCGCCTGTTTAATTAACTAACATTTTTAGTGTACAGCGCCTTGTTTGGCTGTAATGCCTTGTGAATGCGCTTTATAAATAAAATTGGATTGGATTGGTTTGGATTTATATTTGTACTTTATTTTATTTAATATTATGTTAATATAAATTTCTATCTGGAAATATTAAAGTATTTGAATAAGACCCTAAATACGCAATACGAAGTGTTTATTGGGTTTATATTTAAACAGTTGCTCTATTTTTTTTATTTTGTAGTTATTTTTGTAACTTTAATTTTTAGCTTTACTGATTTTAAAATTGACTGCCATCACCGAAGCACAGAATGTGGAAATACAGTTACCCGAATTCCAGCAAATGCCCATTTTTGTCCTCAAACTTGTTTGAGTTAACCTGCAGGAGTACTTCGAGGTCAGAGTGGAGCTAGCCCAGGTCGGGATGGGGCCACGATTTTAGCATCTGGAGTCGGATGGATGGATGTGTGTAGAACAGGTTGGGCGACACCTGATTTAATAGTAAAAAGCCAATATCGGCACAGCAATATTGTATCAGCCTGATATACGGATGTTGCAGAGTACACAAGGTTTGACAGCAGCTGTAAACAGCCATAAGTCAGAGCAGACGTGGTGAGGATGAGGAGTGCGGACACCTCTGGGGTGCCGGGTCATCTAGATGATTGAGGGACATGGAGAATGTGGGAGAGAGGCTTTGACCCTGCACACACACACACACACACACGCACGCACGCACGCATGCACGCGCGCGCGGCCCTTGCTGTGGTGCTGAAGGACAGGCCAAAGCAGCTTTTGATTGATGGAGAATCCTCTCCTCGTGCTTCCTCCTCCACCACCTTGATTGCTTTCTGTTTCACTTCATCCTCCCTTCATCACTCTCTCAAGTACTCTCCTGCTCCCTCTTTTTCCCTCAATTCCTCCAACACACATCCATCTTCGCATAAAGCCGGAGATGCGGTCTGAGGCTGAAGCTGTTTTTCTTTACAGCCTACTTATGATAATAGAAAATGGCAGATCATAAATTATATCTTATGAACCCAGAAATCCTTCATCCAACCGCAGGCTGCACGGATCTCCAATCCGATCAGGATGTGCAGAAAGGAATGCAGCGAGGGAGAGGACGTTGGAGAATAAATGTTAACTCTTAAGTGCTGAAAAACAGTAAAAATCTATACATGACAGCACTTGTTGCTTTCTGTCATAGAAACTAATTAGATACAAGAGAAAGTCAATTTCGACGTCTAGGAGTTTGTTGAATAATTTGATCAATCTTTTTATGATGTTCCCACTAAACCCTGATTTTTATCTTTATTTTCAGAAAGTCTAAACAGGTAAATTAAACCAAACCCCATCAGGTCGTATTTATGCTTCACGTTCTTTTCCTACCAAAATGATAAATGAGCTAGCTTGTTGTGCGTTTGTTTGGAACCATCGTTTAAAAATCTTTGACCTCTCAAAGAGACAATGTGTATTTTTACCATTAATTTCTGGAAATATTCATCAAAATGTTGTTGAAAATGAGTGAAAAGATGCCCAGTTGTTGAAAAATACTGTTGGCTTTATATCATATAGCCTTAAAAATCAGGTCTAAAATACATGGGAGCAGGTCTAAGTCTCTGGGCGACGCCATATTAGATGCCATGTTTCCTTCTACGAGAGCCCGTGAGGACAAAATGCATTTACTGATTTGTAAGAAATGGTTACAAAACTTTCAGCATTAATAAACGTTGTTGTTTTACACATTTACCTCTTTACCTGTTGCCAGTGATGTAAGGGAATCTGATGTGTGTGTTATGTTGCTAAAGTTTGTACTCCCCAGGACTTTTTGACTCCAATGGGCAACCGCTGGTAAGGTCTTACTCCGACTCTTTTATTATCACCAGCTGGTGTTCATACATGTTTTCTAAAGGGGTTCTTTAAGAGCTTTTACTGTTCATTAAGCCTCTACAACATAGTACATCCTGGAATGTAACGCTTGTTCTCCAATATTCTCCTGCATTGTTTTTCTCTCGTCCTTTAGCTTTAGCAGTAATGCTGGCTAGAGATGGCTGTAGCTTGGGCTAGCATTAGCAGTAGCATTGGCTAGTATTTGCACTAGCTTGAGCTAGCATTGTGCTGATGTTAGCATTACGGCCAACAACATTTAGACATTGCCAATGTTAAATCAGTTTGGGGCATGCTAATTTAAATGGGGTGTACCTAAAGTTGGCGCGTTAAAGCTGCAATAGCAAATCAGGAAAACACATTAGCTTAAAACATGTTTTCAGGCCTATGTAGGGATGTAATGAGCTGACTCTGGCTGTGCAAAACAGTTTTTAACTTTAAAACTGAACTAATTTTTTTAGCTAACAGTATCCATGTCTTACCCTTCTGGGTCCATTATTCTTCAGTTCAAACACGTCCATCGTGTAGTTGACCCTGCGGCCATAGTGATCAAACTGGACATTACCTGTTAATCCCTGCAACCGGACCTGCACGCAGAGGTAACACACAGCGCAAATTAGCATGCACACATGATGATGTCACACAGTAGAAAAACTGCTATCACCATCGAGCTCAAGAGAAACCAGAAAGAAGTATGCATGGGATCAAATGTAATACGTTTTTTTTTCTAGTCGACTTAAACTGAAGAAATGACAGTTTTTCCAGCTGAAGATCCCTGTTGGAGCCATTTCCTGCCAGAAAAACCTCTTTAGTTTCACCATGATTCATTTGTTTACTCAACATTCATAGAGTTCCTCACTTTGGGAATTCCACATGTAAGAATCTATTGGATCACAGTCTGAACTCTGGTGACGACCCCCCCCCCCCTTTTAATTAATGCAGGAACCACATCCCCAGATGTTCTGTAGCTTGTTTGAGATCTTGCACCCTCTTGCTAGAATGTGATGTTTGCAACTGACTACTCAGTCCGGTAAAACCCCAAACTGCCCATTCACCTATCCATTGTCTTCCGCTTATCTGGGGTAGGGCCCTGACTTCCCTCTTCCCAGCCACTTGGGCCAGCTCCTCCGGGGGGATCCCAAGGCGTTCCCTGGCCAGCCAAGAGACATAGTCCCTCCAGCATATCCTGGGTCTTCCCCCAGTTGGACATGACTAGAAAACCTCACCAGAGAGGCATCTAGGAGACATCCTGACCAGATGCCAGCGCCACATCAAATGGCTTCTCTTGATGTGTAGGAGCAGCGGGTCTACTCCGAGCTCCTCCCGGATGACAAAGCTGTTCACCTTATCTCTAAGGGCGAGCCCAGGCACCCAGCGAATCTCATTCTTTCAGAACCCAGATGAGGGTTCTGGTAAATGCAGAGGGTCACCTTTCAACTCAGCTCTCCTGAACTGGATGTTTTAAAACACAGTCATAATTTGGATCCCATGAAAGGACAGGTAAAAATGTCCTCATGTAGTGGCAAGAAACATTTCACAAAATGACATAAATGTGTTTCTTAACCAGCTAAAGTTCTGGACCATGCAAACATCCTTGAACCTTATCAATATCTTCTGTTTTTTGATAAGGGAACAAAAACCCTCATGTGAGTGCAAGAATCAGAAATCAAGACCTCATCCTCCTGTTTCAAGGTCAGATCCAGTATTGCTCTTGCCTGTTTGAGGGTACGCTCCATGTCGATGCCCTGGTTCCATGGGGCAGCGGGGTTCGCCAGGCAGTCCCCGGCATTGCCTCGTCTGGAGAGGTCCACCTTCTGTCTGCGTAGGTTCCTGAAGGCCTCTGCCATCACCATCACGCCGTCGTACGTCAGCGCCGAGGTGTACTGGGAAAGGAGATCAGAGACAAGGATGTGCCGTGTAAGGACTCAGCTGGATTCTGTTCCTGCCTGAACACTTCATTAAGAATTATTGTTCAGCTCGGGTCCATTAGAGTTTTAAAAACGAGACAAAGCTCAGCAGGCAGAAAGAAGAAGCATGCGATTTGTAAATTATAGTCCCTGCAACCCGCTCTGTCTGTACTGCACTGCCGGGACCCAAACTGGGAGAAGAAGGTATGAGACCAATTAAATGTTGATTTAGCCAGAGAGGTGCAGTGTTGTACTGGTCAGGTCTTTTTAGAAACAATCTGCCTCTGAGAGCATGCAGAGTTCCTGCAGGGCCGAGCAGTTCAGCGCATCAGCCCGCACCGTTACGGAGGGACAGCAGCTCATTATTTTCTGGAAACAGAAATAATCAGTAGCAGAGGAAGAGAAGAGAAGATCCCCTCAAGTGTAAGCCTCCCAATTTACCCAAATTTATCTTTGACCCAAAGCCTTTTGTGTTGCTTCTGATTGTCTGGCCCACAACAATCCCGCTCGTCCTTCTCTGGAGTTGTTCAATTTCCCTAAAACTCACCTCTGGCTCGCCAGAAAGCTAATGGAGTGAATGACGAAGATGCAGAAAGAGAAAGGAGGTGTGTTGGGGGAGTTAGAATGGGGAGAAGACAGTTTTGTCCAGCCAGGAGACAGCCTGGCGTTAATTATCCCAGATAGCGGGAGTTTATTAACTTTGCCTGTGGCCGGGGGTGAATCCTATTCATTAGCCTGCTGCTCGCCTGAATGTTATGGCTTTCAGAGGCTTTCCTGTTGCTTCTGGCAAGCTGTTCAAAGCAACACACACACACACACACACACACACACACACACGCACTCGCGCACACACACACACACACACACACACACTCGATTTGTAAGGTAGACTCACTAACGGACAGAACCTAATTTCTACATCTTCACAGCTTCATCTCTAATTTATCAGAAATATGTTTCAAAAACATAAATGTAGGAAGTTTAATTAATTCAGTTTGGGCAGATTTGCTGCTGCTTTGTCATTCAACTCTTTAACCTCCATGCCAATTAAAAAAAAGAAGCCGCAAATATTCAAAATGTTTGCATTTCTTTAAATGATCTGGGGCAAAAATCATAAAATTGTTATACAAATACGTAATTTTTTTTTGTTTAGGGTTCCTTTTGGCACTTTTCCCCACTTTGTAGAGTTAACTGTCAAGTTTTGTAAAAATAAATGTGTACTTTCTGTATTACATTACAATTTCAATCAGGTGTAGTTGCGATTTCCTTTACAATCGTTGAACCAGGAAACACATTTTATTAAATAAATAACAGTTTTATTTAGTTGACTCAAAATAGATGGAAACTAAATTAAATGAATGAAAAAATCCTAAGTAAAAAATCCTGCATCAGAGAGAAGAAATTATTTCAAAACCTCATAGTTAAAATTAGTTTAAAGACTAAGTTCACTGAGAAAAGTTTTTTTTTTTTGTTATTTTGGAAAATACGATCGGCCACTCTGAGTTTAACAGCAGATAAACCGTGAAAATACCCTACTCCTATTAGCCACTGATAGAAAACAAACGTGGAAACTCACAGATTAGAAAATCCTGTCAGATCCACGTCACACTGAAAATTAACATTCATGGACTCACCCATCTCGACTCATGATGGGGAAGGCTGGTTTTTGTTAAGCGTCCAGGAGAATGCAAGTAGAAGTAGAAGCAAACTGTTAGCATTAGCAACTCCACCACACAGCAGACATCCTCCAGGCTTGTGTTATTTGTGGAGATTAAACATCAACATTGCAGAGCAAACAGAGTAAATGGTAGAGCTGCGCTGCTGTTAGACAATCAGAGACAAGATGTCCAACTATCAGGAAAAATGCTGTCTTCTGCTCTGGTTCACTTCTAGCACCAGAAACAGGAGTGCCAGAGCTTTTTCCACACAAAGATCCATTCACAAGGCATTCATTTATACCACAGACCACTACATGTGTTTAAAAAATGAGAGAACTTTAAAACGGATTTGAGTAAATGTATTTATTGACCATTGACCCTCCACCTTTCACATCGACGTATTCATAGGTTTAAGTTTTTAAGGTAAAAACAGGGACCTGTACTTGTGCTTAAAAAAGCTACAATGTCTGACATCATCCTGTCATGTTCCCATCTCACCGACGAGCCTCGTTACCCCACCATCTGTTTGTAACTGGAACTTTAAAACAGAGAGCTACCTTTCAATGTTAGTAAACATGCCAGAGAAGGCCTAACTCACCCTGGTGTTAATATATTAGCGGAGCACCAAGTCGCCTGTGATTCAGGCTCTGGACGACTTAGGGGGGAGCAGAGTCATTTAGGCTGAGTGGATTTCCAGGAGAGCCATTTATCAGGAAATGTGGGGAGCATAAAGACACATACACACCCACACACCCACACACCCACACACACACACACACACACACACACATTCTTGTATTTGTTACCTTCTTCGGACTCCAGTAAAATACCTACCTTCTAAGGACCCCATTTTCTATTCAATTTAGAGAGATAGAAATAGCATTTCTTAAAGTTAAAAAAAGGAGAAAAAATTTGCATTACTCTGAAATAAAAAAAATTATTTATATTTTCAATTTTCTGATATTTTAAATATATTTGTTAGGTTCAGTTCAGAGGTAGAAGGTCCAATCAGTCTACATGAAATTTACATGAAAGTAGGGGCCAATAACATGTAAGTGCACACCAACTTTCAGCCTGATAGCCCATTCCTAAGGTGGTGAAATCAGGTCACAAAGGTCACCGGGCAAAGGTGTACTTAAAGGCAGATTTCAGATGACAGCTTTAGGGACTTATAACTCAGCCTCTGAACATCCTAGCGAGGTCAGGTCTGTTTTGTTATAATCTACGTAATGGTTTGTATCCTCTAAAAAAAGGAATGGAGTCGAACGAATGTTTGGTTCGTAAATGGCACTCAGAATTATTTTGTCCGAACCACGATTTTACTATTATTCTTGGTCCAGTTCAGGGCCAGAATGTCTGATAAGTCAGAACTTTTACATGAAAGTAGAGACCAATGAGTTATAAATGCATACCAACCTTCATGATGATAGCCCCATTTAAAAGGTGGTGAAATCAGGTCACAAAGGTCACCAGGCCATGTGTTACTTAAAGGCCAATTTCAGATTACACCTTTAGGGGCTTATAGCTCAGGCTCTGAACATCCTAGATAGGTCAGGTATGTTTTGTTATACTCCAAATAATGGTCTGCTATTTATACAAATGGAATCGAGTCATTACCATGTATGGTTTTAAAATGACACCCACAATTATGTCTTCCGATGCATACTTTTACTATTATTCTGGGTTCAGTTCAGGGCGGGAATGAATGGTCTGGAATTTTACAGGGAAGTAGGGGCTGATGAGTTGTAAATGCATACCAAGTTTCAGCTTGATATCACCTTTTTAAGGAGGTCAAGTTAGGTCCCAGAGATCACCGGGCAAAGTGGTACTTTAAGGGCTATTTAATGTTAAACATTTGTGGGCTTATAACTCAAGCTCTGAACATCCTAGAGAGGTCAGGTATGTTTTGTTATACTCCAAATATACAAAAGGAATGGAGTCATAAGGATGTATAGCTTTTAAGTGGCAGCTGTACTAAAGTGGTTGTATAGCCAAATTTCACTTTATTTTGGGTCCAGCTCTGTGATACAAGGTCCAATCAGGCTGAAATTGTACAGGAAGGTAGGGTCCAATAAGATATACGTGCATACCTACTTTCAGCCTGATAACACCTTGCTAAGATGGTCAAGTTCAATTCAATTCAAGTTTATTTATATAGCGCCAAATCACGACAAGAGTTGTCTCAAGGCACTTCACATAATAAACATTCCAATTCAGGTGAGTTCATTAAGCCAATCAGAAATAATGTTTCATATATAAGGAACCCAGCAAATTGCATCAAGTCACTGACTAGTGTCTGTGACTATACAGCAATCCTCATACTAAGCAAGCATAAAGCGACAGTGGAGAGGAAAACTCCCTTTTAACAGGAAGAAATCTCCAGAGAATCCTGGCTCAGTATAAGCAGCCATCCTCCACGACTCACTGGGTCAAGTGAGGTCACAAATGTCACCGGGCCATGTGTTACTTAAAGGCCAATTTCAGATTACACCTTTGTGGGCCTATATCTCAGGCTATGAACATCAGAGAGAGGTCAGTCTGTTTTGTTAGACTTTAAACCATAGCCTCTATCATCCACAAAAGGAATTGAGTCATTACCTTGTATGGTTTTTAAATGGCACCCAGAATTATGTGTTCAGACACACATCTTTGACATTTTTCTGAGTCCAGTTCAGAGTCAGAAAGCACAATTATCCTGAAACCTTACATGCAAGTAGGGGCCATTAAGATGTAAATGCATACCAAGTTTCGTGATGTTAGCACCTTGCTAACAGGGTGAAATCAGTGTCCAAATGTCACTGGGCCAAGTGTTACTTAAAGGCCGATTTCTGATTACAGCTTTGTGGCCTATATCTCAGGCTCTGAACATCAGAGAGAAGTAAGGTCTGTTTTGTTATACTCTAAATAATGGTCTGCTTTTTCTACAAAAGGAATCAAATCAAATTAAAGATACTTTATTAATCACAGAGGGAAATTAGAGTTTCAGCACACACAGTTCAGAGATCAGACATACATGGGCAAGACACATAGCAAGAATTGGTGACTGTGGCCATTTACAACCCTGAGTCGCACTACCTTAATAGAGATAAGAGGGTTACATGAGGACTGGTTCAGGTGGAGGGGAAAAAACAGGCATTTCACAGTTACCCTCCACCGGGAGGGCAGCTTTGCTCTGCAAAAAAAAAAAAAAACCCTCAAACTTATAAGAAACAGACATCAACAGTTCACAACATGAGACTCCAAGCTGAGCCAGAAAGCCAGGCTCTCGATTTACCAGTCGATCTACGTCCCAATCCTCACCTATGGTCATGAGCTTTGGGTAATGACCAAAAGAATGAGATCGCTGATACAAGCGGCCAAAATGAGTTTCCTCCGTAGGGTGGCCAGGCTCAGCCTTCGAGATAGGGTGAGGAGCTTGGACAATTGGGAGGGACTCGAAGTAGAACCGCTGCTCCTCCGGATCGAAAGGAGCCAGTTGAAGTGGTTTGGGCATCTGGTCAGGATGCCTCCTGGATGCCTCCCCAGGGAGGTGTTTTGGGCATGTACTGCCGGCAGGAGGCCCCCAGGTCGACCCAGGACACGTTGGAGAGGTTACATTTCCAATCTGGTCCTGGAACGCCTTGGGGTCCAGCCAGAGGAGCTGTTGGAGGTGGCCGGGGAGAGGACTGTCTGGAGCTCCCTAGTTGGGATGCTGCCCCCGCGACCCGAACCCGGATAAGTGGAGGAAGACGACGACGACAGGGTGAGATAATTTTTCCTCTCTGCCTTCAGTCTTTAAACTGATCATTTCCAGTCCTTCAGTGAAGCTGATTTTGGGTTTTAAACTTGTCCATACCGTCCGGTGACTCTCACCAAAATGACATCCATTTTGCGCACTAATACCGGTATCGCAGCTAGAACATTGTCCAGCTTACGATTCACCTTGAGTAACGTCCTAGACTGAGATGTCTCCACACGGACGGTGCTTTCCGTGGGTGCGGGTCGCCCTCCAATCGCTCCCGTCTTCCCAAATTTCCAGAAAACCAGATATCCTCCCACTCCAATCAGGAGAAATCCAGTGATCATCAGACCAAATATCCACACGTCTTTGATGTCCTCAATGGACAGCTGGGAGAGGCTTATGATCTTCCACTCCTTCCAGGAATCCAAAATATATCCCACCGGGTGCGTCCGCTGTGGACATGTGGGAGCCCCCTGCTCCGTTCTCAATGTTGAAAAAATCATATCGATC
The DNA here is from genome assembly GCF_043380555.1 of Nothobranchius furzeri. Classification (NCBI taxonomy): domain Eukaryota; kingdom Metazoa; phylum Chordata; class Actinopteri; order Cyprinodontiformes; family Nothobranchiidae; genus Nothobranchius; species Nothobranchius furzeri. The sequence continues at coordinate 28,409,513 of NC_091750.1, read as the reverse complement.
GCATTGAATGACCAGTTTATCAAATCCATGGTTAGTAAAAATGGAGTTTTTCAGAAGAAATGCAGAGAAGCGCTCTGTGGGCAGACAGGGCAAAGAGCCTTGGGAAAAAAAGATAAGGGAGCGAAAGATGGAAGCGTCTGTACTGCTCAAGTGCCAGAGAAGGAATGGAGTCAAAAGAATGTATAGTTTTTAAATGGCAACTGTAATAATTGGTCGTACAGCCAAATTTCACATTATTTTGGGTCCAGTTCTGTGATACAAGGTCCAATCAGGCTGAATTTTTATTTTATTTTATTTTATTTTTTTGCATACCATTTTTAATCCTGATAGCAGTGGTGAAATTAGTGCCCAAAGGATACCAGGCCACGTGTTACTTAAAGACCGATTTCCGATTACAGCTTTGAGGGCTTGTATCTCAGGCTTTGAACACCCTAGAGAGCTCAGACCTGTTTTGATATACTCTAAATAATAGCCTCTATCATCCACAAAAGGAATGAAGTGAATGAAATATATGGTTTGTAAATGGCACCCAGAAATATGTGTTCAGACGCCAGATTTTCACATATTCAAATATTCTCAGCCCAGATACGCGCCAGAAGGTCTGACAGAAAGTAGAGACTAATGAGTTATAAATGCATACCAACTTTCAGATTCAGATTTCAGATTTATTGGCCAAGTAAAATTACATTTACAAGGAATTTGTCTTCGGTAGATGTTCGCTCTCTAAAACATACAACAACCATAATAAATGAGAATAAAAATACCTAAAAACACATAAGAACATGTATACCCACACACATGTTCATTTACGCACGCACCTATATACATATATACATACCCACACACACACGCACGCACGCGCGCACACACACACACATATCCATAAGCATACTGATTAAGTATTAAAAACTATAGTAAAAGGATGGTAAAATAATCTACAGATTCAGGAGAGAAATGGCTGAAGGAAAGAAACTGTTCTTGTGTCTGGTGGTTTTTGTGTACAGTGATCTATAGCGTCTGCCAGATGGGAGGAGATGGAAGAGAGTAGATGCAGGATGTTTGGCATCTTGGACAATATTCACTGCCTTTTTCCTGATCCTGCTGATGTACAGTTCCTGGACAGAGGGCAGTTGGGCACCAATGATTTTTCCTGCTGTTTTAATAATACGCTGTAGTCTGCATTTGTCCATTTTTGTGGCTGACCCAAACCAGACAGTGATGGATGAGCAAAGTATGGATTCGACTGCAGCAGTGTAGAAGATGATCAGCAGCTCTTGTGGTAGGCCGTACTTCCTTAGTTGCCGTAAGAAAGACATCCTCTGCTGAGCCTTTTTGAGGATGGAGTTGATGTTTGTTTCCCACTTCAGATCCCTGGAAATGATAGTTCCCAAGAACTTGAATGAGTCCACCATTGACACTGGGCTGTTGGATATTGTGAGGGGGGCAGCACTGTGGGAAGCTTCCTAAAATCCACGACCATCTCCACAGTCTTAAGGGTGTTAAGCTCAAGATTGTGCTGACTACACCAGACCACCAGCCTCTCAACTTCTCGCTGATAAGCAGACTCATCACCATCCTGGATGAGCCCAATGACATTGGTGTCATCTGCAAATTTCAGGATTTTTACAGCTGAGTCATTAGAGGTGCAGTCATTGGTGTACAATGAAAAGAGCAGTGGAGAAAGGACACACCCCTGTGGTGTACCGGTGCTGATCAGCCTTGTGCCAGATGTAACATTGTTCAACCGCACATGCTGGCTCCTATTTGTCAGGAAGCTGGAAATCCACTGACACATGGCAGGGGAAACAGTGAGCTGAGAAAGCTTTGAGGTGAGGATTTCTGGTATAACGGTGTTAAAAGCAGAGCTAAAATCCACAAACAATATCCTTGCGTAGGTCCTTGGTTGATCAAGATGTTCCAGGATGAAGTGCAGCCCCATGTTAATTGCATCATCCACTGACCTGTTTGCCCTATATGCAAACTGCAGGGGATCCAGCTGGTGGCCTGTGGTGCTTTTAAGATGGGACAGCACCAAGCGCTCAAAGGACTTCATGACTACTGATGTCAAAGCCACGGGTCTGTAGTCATTCAATTCTGTAGGGGAGGATTTCTTCGGTACTGGGATGATAGTTGAGCTTTTGAAGCATGATGGAACCTCACACAGCTCCAGCGATCTGTTGAATATCGTTGTGAAGACAGGTGCTAGTTGGACAGCACAGGTCCTTAGGCAGGAAGGAGTTACTCCATCTGGGCCTGGTGCCTTCCGTACTTTCTGTCTCCTAAAGATGTTGCAGACATCCTCTTCCTTCACAAGGAACGCAGCTTGTGATTTAGAGGAAAGAGGAGTAAGAGTGTCCAGGTGAGGGGTGGCGGCTGCCGCTATGCTGGAGTGGAGGAGGGGTGTGACATTCCTTTCCTCAAAGCGACAATAAAAGCCATTTAGCTCCTCAGCAAGGCCATGATTAGCATCAGAAATGGAGGATGGTCTCTTGTAGTTGGTAATTTGCTGAATGTTTCCCCATAATAATGTGGGGTTGTTGGCTGTAAACTGGTTTTTCAGCTTTGCTGCATACTTAATTTTAGCAGCTCTGATCTCCTTGTTCAACGTGTTCCTGAGTGATTTGTACAGGGACCTGTCTCCTGCCCTATAAGCCTGCTCCTTTGCCCGTCTCAACTGGCTCAGAGTTGCTGTAAACCATGGCTTGTTGTTATTAAAGGTGCGAAAAGTCTTTGTTGGCACACACACTTCCTCACAGAAGGTGATGTAGGATGTCACAGTGTCTGTTAGCTCATTCAGATCACCTGTGGCATCTGCAAATACTCTCCAGTCCATACAATCAAAACAGTCCTGTAACTCCTCTTTTGCTTCATTTGTCCATTTCCTCACTGTCCTGATGACTGGCTTTACAGATTTTAGTTTTTGTTTATAAGTGGGGATAAGATGAATCAAATTATGGTCAGAGAGGCCGAGAGCTGCACGAGGGACAGAGTGGTATGCCCCTTTAAGAACTGTGTAGCAATGATCCAGTATGTTTTTGCCTCTAGTCGGACATCTGATGTGCTGTCTGTATTTCGGTAGTTCGGTATTAAGTTTAGCCTGATTGAAATCACCCAAAATAATGAGCACTGAGTCTGGGTACTTGTTCTCTGTGGAGGTAACTTGATCGGCGAGAGTCTGCAATGCAACACTCACATCTGCTTGAGGATGTATGTAAACTCCAATCAAAATGAATGATGATATTTCCCGCGGGGAGTAAAACGGCTTACAGTTCAAAAATATTGTCTCCAAGTTTGAGCTACAATGTTTACTGAGAACTGTAGCGTCTGTACACCAACATTCATTAATGTAGAAGCAGATTCCACCTCCTTTCGTCTTCCCTGATGGCTCTTTTTCCCGGTCTGCGTGATGTAAACAAAACCCGGGCAGGTATAAGCCATTATCAGGAATCAAGTCACTGAGCCACGTTTCCGTAAAGCAGAGGGCAGCGGAGTGTGCAAAATCTCGGTTGGTCCTGTTCAGAAGGAGCAGCTCGTCCATTTTATTAGGTAGGGATCGGATGTTCGCTAGGTGTATTGCTGGGAGAGGCATACGAAATCCCCGTTGGCGGAGTCTCACCAGCGATCCTGCTCGTTTACCCCTCCTGCGCTTCCTTCTCCAACAAACAGCAGTTCCTCCGATCAAAACTTCCAATAAACTCCCCGGGTCCTCAAATTTTTGAAAATCCGTTTCTGTGGTTTGTTGCCTGATACCCAGTAGTTCATCTCTACTGAAAGTAATCCGTTTTGCATCGCTGATTTCCAAAAAAAATATACAAAAACAACACAAACAAAAGAGAGCAATGTACCGAGGCTGCCATCTGCGGCGCCATCCTGCGAACACGATGATGATAGTAATTCCTAAAGGTGTCAAATCAGTGCCCAAAGGTCAACTTTGAGAATAGCACAAAGACGATTTCAAATTACAGATTTGGGGGCTTATAACTCAGCCTCTGAACATCCTAGAGAGGTCAGGTCTGTTTGTTATACTCCAAATAATGGTCTGCTAATTCTACAAAAGGAATGGAGTGACAAAATGTATGATTTTTAAATGGCAGCCAGATTTATGTGGTCATAGGCCCAAATTTCACATTATTCTGGGTCCAGTTCAGAGATAGAAGATCCAATCGGGCTGAAATTGTACATGAAAGTAGTGCCTGATGAGTTATACATATACAAACTGTGATGCGCATGCGTCAGGATTAAGGACGGGGAAACGCCGAGCTCTGACAATTTGTTCAAATTGTGGTGTTTAATCTGGAAAAGGCGACTTAAAGGTTGGTGGATCTGAAAGATTAGACTGTTGGCAGTGTCATGCCCTTGAAAAAAACGAAACTGCCGCGCCAACAAAAAGAAAATTACGAAGTGGAAGTGTGTCTGCAGGTGCAAAGTGACATGGCAGGTGCGCAAGAAAGCAAGGAGCTGTCCGAACTGATACGATTGATAATAAGGGAGGAGATGAGTGTGGTGGTTGAAAAACTTAATACCATCACGAATGACATTTCAACTTGTGTAAGGAGACTGGGCGAAGTAGATGGAACCTTGTCTGATATGGATACCCGAATAATAAAGTTGGAAGCGGAGTGCGGAACACTGGAGAGGAAAAATGCAGAGCTGATGGGGAAAGTTGAGCGGCTTGAAATGGATAGCCGTAAAAACAATCTCCGTGTATTTGGATTACCAGATGAGGTGGAAAAAGGCAAGCCAACAGCTTATATGAATGAACTATTTAAAGATTTATTTCAAGGAAAGCTTGCGTCTGAGCCTGAAGTGGAATGGGCGCACCGGATTGGACAAGAGAACAAAGCGGGTGGAAGAGGGATGGTTGTGCACCTGCAAAAGTTGTCAATGAAGGAGAAGATCATAGAAGTGATGAAAAAGGAACGTGTCTTACAAGTACGAGGAATGAAGATAAAGATTTTTCCGGATCTGACAAGGGAGATGGCAAAGAAACGGGCCGGTTTCTGGGAGATCAGAGCTAAACTGAAGAGCGCAGGAGTGAGACACGGTATGGTCTTTCCAGCTACGCTGATCCTAACTTTTAAAGGAGAGACAAAAAAATTTCAGGAACGAAGTGAGGCTGAGATGTACTATAAAACTGTGATTGAGCCTGGACTTAAGAAATAATGACAATTGATACCAATTAAATAAGAGCTAAAAGGCGTGAACATGACGTTTCAAGAATTGGACTGAGAGCACTATTGTAGATCTCGCTATGGTTAATTTTGTTTGAACCCACATAATGATTTATTTTTGAAAGATTATGTCATGAGCTGGCAGAACGAAGCAGAAATGTATTTTCGTTACAACGTTAAAGATTTTTGTGACTGTGTGTGTGTGTGTGTGTGTGAATGTGGTTGGTGTTGGGATAAAGGCAATAATGGAAGCTCAGTGTGAAATTATAAATACCGGTAGAAGAAGTTCTAAACGAATCTTCAATGGCTGATAAAATGTTGTTGCAAAAAGGAGGGTTTAAATTAGCTCATTTGAATGTGTGTAGTTTAAGGAATAAAATAGATGATATTCAAGATATTGTAGAAAAGTATAATTTACAGGTAATGGCAATAACAGAAATACATTTGGATTTGACAATAAATAGTTCTTTATTAGACATAAATGGGTACAGTCTCTTTAGATTGGATAGAACTTTACATGGTGGTGGTGTCGCTTGTTATATTCAAAATCATATTCCTGTTAAGTTAAGAACAGAGTTCACAATTACAGGTGTGGAAGCGCTCTGGTTACAGTTACAATTTCCTCATTTGAAATCTGTTTTAGTTGGATGTTGCTACAGACCGCCGGATGCTGCTATAATGTATCTCCATCAAATAGGTGAAATGTTAGATATGGTTTGTGACACAGGAAATGAGATTTACCTATTAGGGGACTTAAACATTGATTGGAAATCAAGAAATTGCTCATTAAAGAGCAAATTAACCTCATTTGCTAATACTTTTAATTTGTCACAAGTTGTAAAAGATTTCACAAGAGTGCAGGTTAAAAATAATGGTGTCTGCTCTAAAACGTGTATTGATTTAATTTTTACTAATATGGCTGAATTATGTTCTGAGGCAATTTCTGTTCCAGTTGGATGCAGTGACCATAATTTGGTTGCTATTAAAAGAAAAGTCAAGGTGCCAAAAGGTCAACACTTTATATATAAAAGAATTTTTATAAACTTTAAAGAGAGTGATTTTGTAGAAGAAATAAGAAACATACATTGGAAAGATGTAACAAAGGAGCAGGATCCGGGTAAAGCTGTAGAGATCTTTGACAATTTGTTAACAAAGGTGATGAATAAACATGCACCGATGAGGAAACAGGCAGTAAGAAATGTAGCTTCTCCATGGCTGGATAAAGAACTTAAGGAACGTATGAGGCAGAGGGACAAATTAAAATTAGAAGCAATAAAAACAAATCAATTGGAAACATGGTGCGAATATCGCAAAATACGGAACATTGTAACCAAACTGAATAAAAACAAAAAACAATTATATTATCATAGAAGAATCATAGAAGCTAAATTAGATCATGCAAAGGTGTGGGGTACATTAAATGAACTTTTGGGGGTTAAAAAAAGGAAGGCACCTACTGTTCTAGAGGCAGATGGAGTTTTTTTAACCAAACCAAAAGAAATAGCTGATTATTTAAAACTGTTTTTATCAATAAAATTAAAACATTGAATAATACCAGGGAGGAGAGAAAAGAAGAAAATACATCTTATCAAAGAATTAAGGACGATATCATGCAAATGAAAGATTGTGAGTTTAAGTTTATGGAGGTATCAGAGGATTACATTAAAAAATTAATCTTAAATAGTAAAGATAAACCCCCTGGAATGGATGATATTGATATAAGATTGCTAAAATTGGTTGCAGATTTTATTTTACTGCCAGTTTCACATATTATTAACATAAGTTTTAATCAAAGTATTTTTCCAGCCCAATGGAAAAAGGCTAAAGTAATTCCATTAATCAAAAATAACCGAGAACCACTGTCTGGTAAAAATAGTCGGCCAATAAGTTTGCTACCAGCATTAAGCAAACTTTTGGAAAGAGTAGCATATGAACAAATACAAGAATATTTTATAACAAATAGATTAAACACAATTTATCAACATGCATATAAGGCGGGTCACTCCACTACTACTGCACTTGCTCAGATTACTGATCATTGGTTAGAAGAAATAGATGATAAAAAGTTAGTTGGTACTATATTTTTAGATTTGAGTGCAGCTTTTGATGTGATTGATCATAAAATCTTATTAAAAAAATTAGAACGTTATAAATTTCAGTCGTCCGCCATTAAGTGGACAGAAAGTTATTTAACGAATCGCAAATTCAACTTCTATTTTAATGGCAGTTATTCTGAAACGGGTCAGTTAGATTGTGGAGTGCCACAGGGCAGTTGTTTGGGCCCTCTTTTGTTTTCTATTTTTATTAATGACTTACCTTTGATTTTAAAACATGCAACCATGGCTATATATGCAGATGACACAACATTATTTGCATCAGCACAAACAGAAGGCCAATTAAATGATATTTTAAAAAAGGAGTTGGATTTAGTTACACAATGGTTTAGAATGAACAAACTAGAAATCAATGCAGAAAAAACTAAATGCATGATAGTGGGGAATACATATACACTACAGATGACACCTAGACTGCATTTGAAGCTAGGTAACATAGCGATAGAGCAGGTAGAAGAAGCAAGACTGTTGGGGGTAATTGTGGATTCTAGATTGTCATGGACTAGTCACATAAATCATGTCCTGCTGAAACTTGGAAGAAGTATGGGCACGATCAAATATTGTTGTAATTTTATTCCTCGTTTGCAGATAAAAACTCTAGTTCAAACATTAGTACTGTCTCATTTAGATTACGCATCAGTTATTTGGTCTAATACAAGTGAAATTAATTTAAATAAGTTACAAGTGGCACAAAATAAAGCTGCACGAATTGTTCTGGGTTGTAATTATAGAACAAATGTAAGTATAATGCACGATAGGTTGGCCTGGTTAACAGTGAAATGTAGATTAAAATATTCACTGATCACATTTATAAGAAATATAATAACTACAAAAATACCTAAAATAATTTATGACAAATTATCATTTTTTTCAGACAATCATGATTACACGACGAGACAGACAAGTGACATAGGGTGCGCACTACCGCGCTGCAGAACTAATCAAAGGCAAAGAGCAGTTTATTACAGAGCCATGGTTGCATGGAATGCCATACCGAGATTTTTGTTATTAGAGAACAACAGAAGATGTTTTCAAAAGAAGTTAAAGCTTTTCTTGTTCACACAACAGTAAATTTTGCACAGTGAATTGTAAATGTGACTGATATGACAGCTTCTATAATTTTTGTTTGTTATGGATGTGATGCGATATGATTTTTGATTCTTGAATATAGTTATTTATTGCTCTGTGTAAACTCTCCGTTTTCACCTATTTAGATTTTTCATGCACTCTAAAGTGTGTGGTAACTTATTGGTATATTATTATAGCAATTGAGGTGGTACGATTATTTTGAGCTCCTGGAGTTTGTTGTTGCTGGGTGTGTGTGTGTGTGGGGATGGGGATGGGGGTGTTTTGTTAAATATTTGTAATGAAATTGAAAGAGACCTCAGGAAGAATAGCTCCACACTATGGTGTGAGCTAATGAGGTTCTCAATAAATTAAAAAAAAAAAAAAAAAAAAGTAAATACATGCTTACCAAGTTTCATGATGATTGCCTCTTCCTAAGGTGGTTAAATCAGGTCACAAGCGTCACCTTTGAGAATAGCACTTAGTGAGAAATTGAATGTGCCACCTTTGTGGGCTTATAACTCAGCCTCTGAACAAGATAGAGAGCCCAGTTGTATTTTGTTATACTCTAAAACATAGTCTGTGTCCTCTAAAAAAGGAATGGAGGGTGGAAATTTTGTATTGTTTTTAAATGGCACCCAGAATTTTGTCATCCAACACACTATTTTACTATTTTTCTGGGTCGAATTCAGGGCCAGAAGGTCTGACTGGTCTGAAATTTTACATGAAAGTAGGAGCCAATAAGATGTAAGTGCTTACCAGGTTTCAGCCTGATAGCACCTTGCTAAGGGGGTCAAATAAATGCCTAAAGGTCACCGGGCCACGTGTTACTTGAAGGCCAAATTCAGAGTACACATGTGTGGACCTATATCTCAGGCTCTAAACGAGATAGAGAGCTCAGGTCTGTTTTACTATTCTCTAAATACTACCCTGTATCCTCTACAAAAGGAATGGAGTCAAAAGAATGTTTAATTTTGAAATGGCACCCAGAATTATGTCGTCCGAGCACGGTTTTACTATTATTCTGGGTCAAGTTCAGGGCCAGAATGTCTGATTAGTCTGAAACTTTACTTGAAAGTGGGTTCTATTGATTTATAAAAGCATACAAAGTTTCAGCTTGATAGCACATTCCTAAGGGTGTCAAGTAAATGCCTAAAGGTCACCGGGTCACGTGTTACTTAAAGGCTGAATTCAGATTACACATTTTTGGATGTATATCTCAGGCTCTGAACAAGATAGAGAGCGCAGGTCTCTTTTGATATACCCTACATACTAGCCTGTATCCTCCACAAATAGAATGGGGTCATTACCATGCATGGGTTTTAAATGGCACACAGAATTATGTCGTCCGACACACAATTTTACAATTTTTCTGGGTCCAATTCAGGGCTAGAAGGTCTAACTGGTCTGAAATTTTACATGAAAGTAGGGACCAATGAGTTATAAATGCTTACCAAGTTTCATGATGATAGCCCCTTCCTAAGGTGGTCAAATCATGTCACAAAGGTCACCGGGCATAGTGTCACTTTAAGGCCAATTTCAGATTACAGCTTTGATGGCTTACGTCTCAGCATCTGACCATCACAGAGAGGTCAGGTCTGTTTTGTTAGACCCTAAATAGTTGCCTGTTTCTTGTAAAAAAGGAATGGAGTCAGATTTTAAATGGCACCTGTAATTAAGTTGTCGTACACCTGATTTTTGCATTATTCTGACTGCTGTTGGGAGCCACAAGATCCGATCAGTCTGAAATTTACGCATGTTGGAGCTGTGAAGTTAAGGAACACAGTAAAAATTTCAAGTCTGTAGGTTGAAGAGAACCATGTTTTTCAGCCCAAATCCTTCCTTTTTTCTGCATGTACCAAGAAGCTGTGACCTCTGACCCTTCTGAATGAGCCAGCAACTTGAATATGTTGGAGCTGTATACTATGTAAAGACACAGTAAAAGTTTCAAGTCTCTAGGTTGAAGAGAACAATGTTTTTCAACCCAAATCATTCATTTTTTTCTGCATGTAACAAGAGGCTGTGACCTCATACCTTGTGAATGAGACAACAACTTGAAACTTGAACATGTTGGAGCTGTCAGCTATGTAAAGACAGTAAAATTTTCAAGTCACTAGAATGAAGAGAACCATGTTTTTCAGCCCAAATCCTTCCTTTTTTCCGCATGTACCAAGAGGCTGTGACCTCTGACCCAGAATTCAATTCAATTCAAAAAATACTTTATTAATTCCAGAGGGAAATTGATTGCTGTAGTAGCTCATAATAATAATAATAATAATAATAATAATAATAATAATAATAATAATAATAATCAAGTCATCAAAAAGTTGTTGTATATTACAATGGCTGTTGACAGGAAGGATCTCCAGTAGCGGTCAGTGTTGCAGTGAAACTGAAGAAGCCTCTGACTGAAGACACTCTTCCGTTGTCGGACAGTCTTGTGAAGAGAATGCTCAGGGTTGTCCATAATTTTCTTGATTCTCTGGAGAATCCTTCTTTGTATTATCTCCTCCAGTGGATCCACAGTCGTCCCCAGAACAGAACCAGCCTTTTTTATTTGGCTGTTGAGCCTTTTCAGGTCCCTGCTTCTGATGCTACTACCCCAAAAGACGATGGCTGAAGAAATTACACGCTCATCAACAGATTGTAGAAGATATGCAGCATCTTGCAACAGACATTGAAGGACCTAAGCATCCTCAAGAAGTGCAGTCTGCTGTGTCCCTTCTTGTAAACAGCTTGGCTGTTCTTTCTCCAGAACAGTCTGTTGTCCAGGTGAACTCCAAGGTATTTGTATTCCTCAACCACCTCCACTTCTTTTCCCATGATGGAAACAGTGTTTGACTCCACCCTGTTTCATCTGAAGTCTAAAATCATCTCCTTTGTTTTGTTCACGTTCAAGGCCAGATGATTGTTTCCACACCATGCCACAAAGCGCTCCACCACCTCTCTGTACTCAGCTTCCTGTCCATCTCTGATACACGTGACGACTGCAGAGTCATCTGAGTATTTCTGTAGATGACAGGTCTCTAATTTGTACTGGAAGTCTGAGGTATACAGGGTGAAAAGAAATGGTGAGAGTACAGTCCCCTGTGGTGCTCCAATGTTACTGATTGCCTGGTTTGATGAGCAGTTCTTCAGCCTCACAAACTGTGGTCTGTTTGTCAGGTAGTCTTTAATCCAGGCGATAGTTGAGGCCCCCACCCGTGTCTTTTGGAGTTTCTGGCAAAGTACATCAGGCTGGATTGTTTTAAATGCACTGGAGAAATCAAAGAACATGGCCCTGACAGTGCTGCCTGCTTTGTCCAGATGACAGTGGGTTGGTTGAAGCAGCTGGATGATGGCATCTTCAACTCCAACTCCATAGCGATAAGCAAACTGCAGCGGGTCCTGATATGTTCTAGTTTGCTTATTCAGGTGGACCACCAGGAGTCTCTCCAGGACCCTCATGATGTGGGATGCCAGGGCAACCGGTCTGTAGTTGTCATTGACTGATGGGCGAGCTTTCTTTGGAACTGGAACAAGGCAGGATGTCTTCAACAGGACTGGATCCTTCTCCTGGGCCAGGCTGAGGTTGAAGAGGTGCTGCAGAATCCCACAGAGCTGCTCTGCACATGTCTTCAGTACCCTGGGGCTGACACCATCTGGACCTGCAGCTTTGTTCCTGTTCAATCTCTCCAGCTGCCTCTTCACCTGACTTCTAAAGACAGATAGGTGGGAGGGGGAGGTAAATGGGGCAGCAGCATCTCCTGACTTGGTTGAAGACAGATTTATAGAACCAGAAGAGTCCATGACTGCGTTAGAGAACAAAAGAGCTGGCATGTGACAGGAAAATGTTGGATCAGAGGAGGATGGGATGTCTGATTGGCTGGGGACAGGCAAGGAGGATGCTGGGTTTGTTCCTGAACTGAACCTATTGAAGAACTTGTTCAGTTCATCGGCTGTGTCCAGGCTGCCATCTGTGCAATCCTTCCTCTGCTTGAAGCTTGTGATCTTCTTCATCCCTGACCAGACATCTCTGATATTGTTCCTCTGTAGTTTGTTCTCCAGCTTCTTCATGTATGCCCCCTTGCTGTCTGATCTTGATCTTCAGTTGCTTCTGTATACTCCTCATTAATTCCCTGTCTCCCTCCTTGAAGGCTCTTTTTTCTCATTTAACAGATTCTTCAGTTCACTGGTGATCCAGGGTTTGTTATTAGCAACGCATATCACTGTTCTGATGGGTATGATGTTGTCCACACAGAAGTTTATATAGTCAGTGACACATCCAGTCATGGCATTGATGTCCTCTTCATATCCTTGGCAGAGAGTCATCCAATCTGTGGTCTCAAAACAACTCTGCAGGGCTTCTTCAGCGTCCTGTGACCATTTTCTCTCAGTTCTTCTTGTCACAGGTTGCCTCTGAACAAGTGGTTTGTATTCTGAGCAGAGAAAAACAAGATTGTGATCTGATTATCCCAGAGGAGGTCTTGTTTTTGACATGTATGCATTCTTTACATTTGCATAACACAAATCCAATGTCTTGTTTTCTCTGGTGGAGCAGCTGACAAACTGTTGAAATGTTGGAAGTGTAGCAGAGAGCGAGGCATGATTAAAATCACCAGATATAGCCACAAATGCATTGGGGTGCTGGGTTTGTAGCTTAGCGACAACAAAACTGATGGCATCACATGCATTCTCAGCAATGGCTGAAGGTGGAATATAAAGGGTTGCCAAGACAACACTGGTGAACTCTCTTGGCAAATAATATGGGTGACAACTTACTGCCAAGAGTTCAACATCTGGGCTGCACTGAAACATGACATGGATGGCACCATCCGTTTTTGAAAAGCACTGCCACTCCACCTTCTTTTCTTTTCCCGCTCCTCTTCCGATCTCTGTCTGATCGTACAGTCAGGAATCCTGGCAGAGAGACACTGGAATCGGGGATATGGTCCTGCAGCCAAGTCTCAGTGAAACACATAACACTACACTGCCGATACTCTGGCTGAGTCCTTGAAAGGGCTTGGAGTTCATCCATCTTGTTGGCCAGTGATCTCACATTGCCCATTATGATCGATGGAAGAGATGGTTTGAATTTCCTCTTTCTCTGTCTCCGTTTTGCTCCCGCTCTGCACCCACGCTTCTTGCGTTTAAGCTCATTTGGGATTTGTGACTTCAGTTGAGGTATTATTTTAGCCTTCCCAATGCTAATCAGCTGCTCCAGATTGTAAACCAGCTTGTTGAGATGGTTACACATCATAACAAATGCTCAAAAGTAAAAAAAATGAAAAAATAGCAGTAAAAATCCTCCAAGCTTCACAAAACCAGAAACCGAAAAGTAAAATGTCCAAAAAAATGACGTTTTTCTTGAGAAACTAGAAGGAAAAATGTCCAAGAAAAGGCAAAACTTTCATGTAGTCAACAGAGCTACTCCAACATGCAGCCACTAAGAGCAGCACAGTTCTAGAAGAACACCACCAGAACGACAAGCTACAGCTACCAAACCTCCTGGGCTAGCTCGGGGTGACGCCGGCATGCTGAATCGCTGTTTGTTTGGTGAAAATTGGTTGAAAAATGCCACGTTGGCAAGCACATGGCAAAAATGGCAGGAAAAACTACCCTCTGGGCCCAAACGGATCCTTAAAACACAAATTGTGACACAAATTCAAAATCTTTGGTTTGGGCCAACACTGGGATGCACCCAAAAAAGTTTGGTGAGCCTCGGACCAACGTAGGCCGAATGGCGGCCAAAAAGTGTCTCAAATCTTGGTCAGGCTTGGTTTGAGGCCTAGGGTTCTGGCCGTCACTTTTAAATTATAAAAAAATAGTTAATTTCTATGTAGGGACATGAAATTCATATATGTTGTAAAGAAGGAATGCCAAATCATAATTTGTTAGTTGCACCACGCTACATCGCTCACGGACTAAGTTCGCCCACTAGGGGGCGTAGCCAAACTTTTTTCACTCTCTGGTTTAGGACGTCGGTACAAGCACAAAAATCTACTCTCCTCTTCAATAGCACGCACGGCGCTAGAGTTACGCCATTGCAAAACTGCGAAAATCGCGTGCTTTGGGAGGCTACATCTCCGGAATAACAAAATATTTTGCCACCAAATCACCTCGGGTGGACTCGTGCTTGGTCCCCAAACCACATACTCAAAGAAGGCGCAGCAGTCACCAGCAGAAAAGTTTGTCTACACTTTGTATCAGCTGGAAACAAGTCCTCTTTGACACGTTGCTTTGCAGACCCCATTTTTTGGCCAAAATCACACACGACTTTTTTTTTTCTTCAATTTTGACAACAGATTCTGATTGCTTGGCCTCACTGGGATGACCTCTCCAAAAACAGGACCGATTGGGCTTTCCGTTGAGGAGTTGTGGCCAAAAAGAGAATGTCCTCTGGCCCCCTACGGTTCAAAACAGCACCAGAACAACGAGCTACGGCTACCAAACCCCCTGGGCTAGCTCGGGGTGATGGCGGCATGCCAAATTGATGTTTGTTTGGTGAAAATTGGTTGAAAAATGCCACGTTGGCGGCCACAAGGCAAAAATGGCGGGAAAACTGCCCTCTGGGCCCAAACGGACCCTTGAAACAATACCACCAGCACAAATTCAAAATCTGTGGGTTGGGCAAGCACCGGGATGCATCAAAAAAATTGTGTGCCTCGGATCAACGTGGGCGGAACGGCGGCCAAAAAGGGGCTCAAATCTAGGTCAGGCTTCGTTTTGGGTCTTTAGCCTTAGCGTGTAGGAATTTTTTTGACCTGCTTCCCTTCATCCGATCTGGACAAAACACGGTGAGAATTTACAACTCATTGGTAGCTGCTCTTATGAATATTTCCAGATTTTTAGCTCATTCGGGGGGTGGGGGGTGATTGCTGTAGGTCTTGTGGGGACCGCAAAAGTCAGGTGTATGTATTAGGTTTCAGTTTACCCAAAAATGTATTAGAGGGGGATGGGCGTTGGTCTTGTTTGGACTGCAAAAGTCAGGTGTGTGTATTAGGTTTTAGTTTACCCAGAAATGTACTAGAGGGGGATGGGCGTAGGTCTTGTGGGGACCGCAAAAGTCTTGTGTGTGTATCAGGTTTCAGTACACAAAAAAGATTTTTCTATGTTAACATTTTAAACTGACTGAGGAAAAAATGGACATGCTAACTAATAAGAGTTTCAATGTACTTAAAAAGTTGCTTTTTTAAATTTATTTGTTAACAATCATTAGTTTTTTAATTAATAAAGATTTTGTTTTTCGTTTTTTATATGGTGTTTTACTTTAACTACCTTTGGTCAAAAATAAAATAAAAAACTTAAATGTTTTTATTATTTTATTGACCAATTTACCAATTTTTTTTCTACAACAAATCTCAGAATGGAGGAGTATGTCGCTCTAGCACTGCTCTGACCAGCCAAGCTTAACTGTCCAATCACAAATAACTAATGCCTCTCTCCAAATCAAGTAGCATTGGTAATATGCTAGTTTCGCATATAGCTCATGCTTTGGCCTCTGCTAGTCTCCATTGATAGCTTAGCTTAAAGCTTTAGCCTCGGCCACCATTAGCCTAACACAGGGGTGGGTAATCCTGGTCCATTGGAGCAAAGTCATGCAGGATATCAGCCCTCAAGGACCAGAGTTCCCCACACCTGGCTTAATGTCTAGTGCTAGCTATGGCCTTCACTCCAAGCTTTAAATACAGCTCAAGATGTGATCTCCATTGTTAGTTACCTACAAATAGCCACTGTTTACCTCAAATCTGCATTGTGTTTTTGTAAATTTAGAAAAAGCGTATGACAGGGTACCAGGAGTGGAGCTGTCATATTGACTCGGGGGGTGGGGGTGTTATGATGATGACCCACTCCCGTGACCCACACTGTGACCTCCAAATGAGCCAAAAAGGCAATACAAACAAATAGGGTTTTTGTAAAGTGCACTTTGGGACGCATTCTTGCACATGAGTGACGCATCATAATTATCCACACCTTTAGTAGTATACTTTATACTATACTGGTAAATACCACATAAATGTTTAATGTAGTTGTGGATCCATTTTCTTATATCCATAGGTGCAGAACAAAGAAACCTGGTTGTCTGTGTGTTGCTGAAGCAGATGTAGAGGCAATAATGAAGCGATGGCTCTAGCTCGCAGCAGATAGTGAGGGAGGGTGAAAGAGAAGGCTCCTTACTAAAGAAGAAGCCTCTTAAGCTCACTTTCTGGTGCTTGTCAATCTAAGGCCCTAAAAACCAGAACCAAGATCTTGAAATGAACCCTGAAGTTGACTGGCAGCCAGTGAAGCTGGAGGAGAAGCGGGGTGATGTGAATGTGTTTTGTCGATTTGGTCAGAAGCTGAGCACAGGCATTCTGAACCACCTGTAGACGGTTCAGGGAGGTTTTGCTTGAAACAAGTGAAAAACGAGTTGCAATAGTCTAAGCATGAGGAGATAAAGGTGTGGATAATAATGTCAAACTTAGAGCAGGACAGAATGGGACTCAGCTTATCAATGTTCCTGAGATGGAAAAAGGAAGAGCCAAGTGGGTGGGAGCTGGCAATCTGGTTGAGGCCTGGGGCGGTGGGTTACTTTGCTCGGCATTGGGTGGGGGTGCCTGCTCATCATCACCCCAGCAGAACAGGGCCAACTCTGGTGACCGAGGATGGTTTTACCACTCTTGACCCAAAGGGTTGACTCCATTCCTTTTATGGAGGAAACAGGCTATTATTTATAGTATAATAAAACTGACCTCTCGATGATGTTCAGAGGTTGAGTTATAAGCCCACAAATGTGTCATTATATCGGCCTTTAGAAACCACTTTGCCCGGTGACATTTGTGACCTGATTTGACCCTCTTAGGAAGGGTCTATCAGACTGACGTTTGGTAAGCACTTACATCTTATTGGTCCCTACTGTCCTCTACAATCTGAGCCTGATTGGACCTTCTACCTCTGAACTAGACCCAGAATATTACTAAAATCGTGCGTCAGACGACAAATTTCTAGGTGCCATTTAAAAACAATATATCCTTTTGACTCCAATTCTTTTGTGGAGGATACAGACCATGGATTAGAGCATAACAAAACAGACCTGGTCTTTCTAGGTTGTTCACAGCCTGAGATACAGTATAAGCCTGCAAAGCTGTAATCTGAAAACAGCCTTTAACTAACACATGGCCCAGTGACTTTTGGGACCTGGTATGACCCCCTTAACAAGGTGCTATCAGGCTGAACGTTGGTAAGCATTTATAACCTATTAGTCTCCACTTCACTGTAAAATGTGAGCCTGATTGGACCATCTGTTTATGAACTGGACAGAATAATAGTAAAATTGTGCGTCAGATGACATATTTCTGGGTGCCATTTAAAAACCATACATGGTAATGACTCGATTCCTTTTGTGGATAATGGAGGCTGTTATTCAGAGTCTAACACAACAGGCCTGATCTCTCTCCGATGTTCAGAGCCTACGTTATAGGCCCACAAATGTGTAATCTGAAATCGGCCCTAAAGTACCACTTTGCCCGGTGACCTTTGAGACCTCACTTGACCCACTTAGCAAGGTGCTATCAGGCTGAAAGTTGGTAATCACTTACATCTTATTTGCCCATACTTTCTTGTAAAATTTGGGAGTAATGACACATTCAGGCTCTGAACTAGTGTCAGAATTATGTAAAAATCATGCGTGTGAACACATAATTCTGGGTGCAATTTAAAAACCATACAATATTTTCACACCGTTCCTTTTGTACAAATAGCAGATTATTATCTGGAGTATAACTAAACAGACCGGACCTCTGTATCTTGTTCAGGGCCCCAAATCTGTGATATTGCATTTCTCACTAAGTGCAATTCTGCAAGGTGACCTTTGGAACCTCACTTGACCACCTTAGCAAGGAGCTATCAAGTTGAAAGTTGGTAAGCCCTTATATCTTATTGGCCCACAATTTCCTGTAAAATTTCAGGCTGATCGGACCTTGTATCACGGAACTGGACTGAAAATAAAGTGAAATTTGGCTGTACAACCACATAATTACAGCTGCCATTTAAAACCTATACAGTCTTTTGTCTCGATTCCTTTTGTACAAATAGCAGACAATTATTTACAGTAAAAATCTGACCTCTCTCAGATGTTCAGAGCCTGAGTTATAAGCCCACAAAGGTGGCACATTGCATGTCTCACTTAGTGCTATTGTCAAAGGTGACATTTGGGCACAGATTTGACACCCTCAGGAATATGCTATCAACCTGAAATTTCGTTTGCATGTATAGCTCAATAGCCTCTACCTTCATGTAAAGATTCAGCCTGATTGTACTTTCCGTCTCTGAACTGGACCCAGAATAATAGTAAAATCGTGCTTTGGACGACATAATTCTGGGTAAAAAAAACGAAGCAATTTTTCCACTCCATTACTTTTGTACAGGACACAGGGTGTTAGTTGGAGTGCAACAAAACAGACCGGACCTCTCTATCTTATTCAGAGCCAGAGATATAAGCCCACAAAAGTGTCACATTCAATTTCTCACTAAGTGCAATTCGTGTGTCTGCACACATAAATATACACACTTGTAATTACACAATCTGACCAGTGGGGGTGCATGACATAAACACTCCTCTGGTAGAAATACAGTCTTTTTAGGGCCATAATAATTTTACTGGATTTTACCACCAGGGGAATTATATAGTTATCCCATGTCTGTTTTAGTAAGACTCCGTACTGGGACCATGATTTTGGTCCTAACTCGTCCATCGGCCCCAATATGGAAGGTAGTTTTCCCGTCACTGGTCTCAAGAAGGGTAGAAATACAAGAATGCACACACGCGCGCGTGCGCGCGCACACACACACACACACACACACACACACACACACACACACACACACACACACACACACACCTTCCACTCCACTGCATCGTCTTTCTGAAATAGAAATCTTTGCTGGACACACATATTTGCTAAAGGGAGGAGGTTTGTGAACCGCCGCAGCGCGATGCCTTCTTGCCCCGTTGCCATTTGCAAACTGTGGCTGAAAAGAATCTAAAGTGGGTCAGTCTGTCACATCGCTGCATAGACAAGCAGGCAGTCCACGTAGATGCCTGATCCTTATCGATGTGTGTTTTTCCTTGGTCGAATTCCTCGTATTTGGCTTTTGTCTTTCTAAAAATTAATAAAACAACAAGGCAATATTCTTTAATTTTGGTATAATAGTAAAAAAACAAGCTGGATTCATAACAGATTTCATTTTCAGGAGTTTGCAGCTGCAAATTAAAGCAGAGAAGCTGCAGAAAAATATTGTGATTTTTTTTTTTGTAAACAGCATCATGTCTGGAAGCCAATCAAATATTTTACATTTTTAGGAGAATTACATTTTTACTTATTTTTTTCTGATGATCTGAACCTAAAACCAGCTGTCAGTTCTATGAAAAAAACATTTTTTCATTCATAAAGTGGAAAACAAACTTCAGGTTTAACTAAAGTTTGGCTTTATTCTTCATTTTAAGTATCTACAAAAAGAACTCTTAAATGTAAATTAGTTGCAAAAAGTTTGATGTTTTTGGTGAATTTTTGCAACAATAAATTTAGCACATTTAACAACGTTTTTAGTTTTGTTGCATGAGCTAAGTGCATGAATGTCTGAAAGTACTTTGCCCACCATGAATCCATGTTAACTAATATTGATGGTGTTTTTTTTTACGTGGTGACAAATTTAAACAGTTGCCATCTTTTTTCTTAATCTAAAGTCAGATAAAGTCTGTTTTAAAGCAGCTCGGCTCTTTAAGGCAGAACAAAGAATGCTGTGATGCACTCCTGGTCAGATTTAATCTAATTTTGACTTGCCATACCTTAGGTGGGGCGTCTGAGCCTGGATACTCTCTCTGATCCAGTTTATTCCAGCGCTGCATCAGTTTGATGACCATAGGGTTGCTGAAGTCCACCAACTGGAAGCCCGTCACGTTGGCTCCTCCATGCATGAAGCGCTCCAGGTTGATGTCCTTAAACCCCTTCAAGGACAACACGAGGGAAAAGTCATCATTTGATTTAAAATCTGCTCTTCCAGGTGAGTTCAAGCATAGATTAAATCATTGGTGGTAAATAACGTGAAAAACATTCAAGAAGACATTCAAAACGGTGGTTTTCCTCACCAGATTGGCCATGATGTAATGGTATCCTTTCACATGTTTCCCAATGCTAACGATCTGTGAGAAAGCAAATCAGAGTTAATCTGAGTGGATTACAGCATAACGTGTGTTAATTACTTTAAATGATGCACACGACAGGTGAGGGGAGGTGCGTTCAACACGGAGGTCCATCCAGCTTAATGTGAAGAAGATCCAACTTGGGTTTGGGTTTTGATTTGGAACAAATATTTGTTATTGTGTCAAAAATATTTGATGACACAAAAAGACACAATTTTGACTCCTTGTGATAGAATTTCATCAAGAAAACAGCCTGAAAGACGGATGGATGTCATTTCCTCACAGCTCAGACTCCAACTAAAACAAGTAGTCTCTAACTAGTTGCTAACAATCATCGCACAATGACGAGAACGGAGCACGAAGGAGCAAATTTTAAGGTTTTACACAACTTCTCAGACCAGCAGCTCATGGTTTTGTCCAGATAATAGAGTCCTGATAGAAAGTTAATCACTAAAATAAAAGCAGTCTGTTCTGAGCAAAAGACGTCTCTGCTGATGTCAGCAGAAAAATAATGATGTGAACAAGAAAAAGAAGTGTTTTCTGTTCTGTCGCAGGCTGGGTTTTTAAAACTCTCCTGCCACTGAATCAACATTAATGAGCTGCCGGAAGCTGAGCCCACATCTCGCTGTGACTCACTGGCTGCGTTTTCTCACCAGTTTCATCACTAATCGGATTAGAAACGCTGCCGTCTCACAGAGTGGATGAAAACTGAAGGATGGAGTTTTTACCCACGTACTAACTTCATCTAATCTAAGGTGATGTTTGGATATTTTTATATTTATAATCAGGTAAAATGAAAGAAAACCAACAATTAAAGTGACGCTAAGTGTCAATTGTTCTTGGTTTTATTGTTTCGTAATTTATTGAAATTGAAATGAAATTTGTAAATATTTAATTAAAGAGACACTTTGCAAATTTCCAATCATTTAAAATTGTTTTTTCGAGCCAAATGTGCTAAATACCCAGCTGGGGTATTTAGTTCCGGTCCTGGTGGGCACATTTTAGTTTTAACCCTGCTTCAGCACACCTGATTTCTATCAGCAGGTAATAACATACTTCTGCAGAGCCCAATGAGCTGCTGCACAGGTGATTCAACCACCGAATCAGGTGTGATGAAGCACACTAAACATGGATACGGCCCTCCAGGACCAGAATTGAATACCCCAGCTTTACAGGGTTAATGAAAGGACACCCAGTCCCTATCACCCCCTGTGGCCAGAATTGACCAATTGCAACTTCAGACCGGTGGGCCTCTCTGTTGGGAGTTAAAGAGATTGAGCTGACATACCTGGTGCTGCAGCCTGGTGTCAAACTCCAGTCCTTGAAGGCCGCTATCCCACATGTTTTGGTGTTTTCTCTGTTCCAACACACCTGATTTCAATCAGCGGGTGATTACCAGGCTTCAGCTGCACAAGGGAATCAGTTGTGTTGGAGCAGGGAAACATTAAAAAGATGCAGGATACCGGCCCTCGAGCACCGGAGTTCGACACCTTTGTTTTAGATCATGAACACAGCTGAGGCTCAATGAGGAGATAGGTTTTGCTTTCTGATCTACAAACGGACATTAGGGGGTGCTAAAAGCACGACAAAACTGCCTAGCTCAAAGTGAAACATTTGTTAGACTCACAGTTTAGTCAAATTAATCACAAAATAAATAACGTTTTAAAAAAATCTGTAAAAAAATCCCAACACCTCACATATGACTAAGGTTTAAATCCCAAGATAAGCAATCCTGTTTTTCTGTTATCGAATAAATTTATGAACATTATGGAAATCATTTGTCTTCTCCAGACTGCTGCAGCCCTCAGCCTGGCCTGCCAGACTCGCCCTCTGTCGAGTTTACACAGAGGACACTCAGAGGCAGAGAGTACCACGAGGGGAGGGACTAGCCAGCACAAAAATAACCAATCAGAAAAAAGGTGGAAATGACGACTGTATCACGCGACTCTGTAATGTTTTTAGCTGTAGTCAAAAATGGCGTCTGGCGACGGTGCAAACGTCTTTCTTTAGAAGAAAGGCTTTTAGCTCTTCTTCTCGTGATTTTAAAAACATGTCCAAGTCATTCAGAGCAGAGGAAAGAGCCGCAGTGAATGCCGCTTCAAATGCCATCTTCGTTGTTTATGAGAATCTGAGCGTCGCCGTGTGTGACGTATGCTGCTCAGCGCTGATTGGCTCGGGTTAGAATTCTCAAGAGGCGGGGTTATTTTAGTGGGAGCGTTACCCGGCCCTTTGTTTCCCATAAGGAAGCACTGGAATGGCTGGCCAGGCCAGGCTTTAGTCAGAAAAGACTTCATCTGTATTTAACTTAAATATTTTGATTTAAAATAAAACTGACTTGTGTAAAACAGCAAACATGCTCCATATCAGAGGAGAGAGGCTAAAGTGAGACTTTATTAACATCTGCTCCACTTTTAACCATTTTTAATCACATAAACAGACTCCTCACTTAATTCACTTTAACACAAATCAGCTTCCACCTTATTATGTCCTGATCTGCAAACTGGGCAGGTTTTCATCTGGAGTTTGCACTGTAACATCTGATTTCTTCAAAGCAGTGAGATTTGCTGACCCTGCTGTTCAAAATATAAAAATTAACAACTAATTAGGGCCAATTTAGACATCTGCATCCCATTTCTGGATCAGGATCATTAGTTAGTTCAGTGCTGCAGAAGTGATATTGGTGTGAGGTGTGGCTCGGTTTAGCTTGGTTCAGCCACCTGAGAGGCAGAAACACACCTGTACACATCTGCAGGGTAAAGTGACAGATGTCAGGCAGGAGACTCTCTGAATTATTTAAGAAAACTGGAGAACAAGCAGAAACCCGATGGAGGGATGAGGCTGAGCAGGAGGAGGAGGAGGAGGAGGGAAGGTGCACATCATATTCTGAGTGTGCTTATGCCAACAGCCATGGAGATCAAAACAAGTTCAAACCTTTTCCAGTTAGTCTGAAAACAGTAAAACAGGTAAACAGCTCTTTGAAGATGATGCTTGGGGCTCCTGTCATCAACAAATTACTGATAAAGTTTCCACTGAACCCAACAGTTGAGTTAAAATTGAAAATATATTTAACCTAATTATCATGTTTTCATTCCTGTCCATCGGCCTGGGTGTAAATGAGAGGAGGTCTGAGTCCGCTCGTCTAATTGAATTATCCTTTAGAAGAAACCAACCTGAGCTCAGCTCAAAAACACTAACAGAAAGCCTAAAGAAGAGTTAAAATCAGGCAAAGAGAAAACTTATTTAGCTTATTTTACTAAAATAAATCCCATCTTAATGCCCTTTTCAGGTTTTTAGTGAGTGGAGGTTGTGATTAAAGGGGACATATCGTGCATAAGTCAGTGTTTGTATCATTTTCTGCTGCCATGTGCTTCTCTACTGATTTCAAACGTGAAAATGACTCCTTCCGTTGTGTGTGAGTGCTTGGTTTCAGGATTGAGTGTCTAAAAAGAGCCGTTTGAAAAAGTCTCCATTTGTGACATCACAAACGGGGAATTTAGCATAGAATCACCTCTCACATGCAAGAGAGCTGTTGCTGAATGAAGAGCAACTGTACTCTGAGCTTCTCAACGTATAGCAGCATGATTTGGAGGATGGGTGAGCATGGCCAGCTCCAGCTTGGTTTCTTAAAGTGACAGAGTCGGCTTATTCTAGAAGGTGTTGGAACCATATGAAATAAAACAGCTGAAATAATTTTATGTGAGACAAATTTAGTGAAAGTCTCCTCCTTGAACCGTCACCTTATCGTGGTGGAGGAGTTTGAGTGCCCTAATGATCCTAGGAGCTATGTTGTCTGGGGCACTTAGTGCCCCTGGTAGGGTCTCCCATGACAAATTGGTCTTAGGTGAAGGGTGAGACAAAGAACGGTTCGAAGGATCTTTCATGGCGGTTAAAACGAAGAGTCGGAGTACCCGGCCCGGAGGGTTACCGGGGTCCCACCCTGGAGCCAGGCCTGGGGTTGGGGCCCGTGAGCGAGCGCCTGGTGGCCGGGCTTTCGCCCATGGGGCCCGGCCGGGCCCAGCCCGAACCGGATACATGGGCTCGTCCAACTGTGGACCCACCACCCGCAGGAGGAACATGAAGGGTCCGGTGCAATGTGAATCGGGTGGCAGACCAAGGCGGGAGCCTTGGCGGTCCAATCCCCAGACAAGAAAACTAGTTTTTGGGACATGGAACGTCACCTCGCTGGCGGGGAAGGAGCCGGAGCTTGTGGCAGAGGTTGAGCGGTACCGGATAGATATAGTCGGACTCACCTCGACACATTGCATTGGCTCTGGAACCCGAGCCCTGGAGAGGGGTTGGACACTCTACTTTGCTGGAGTTGCTCCGGGTGAGAGGCGGAGGGCTGGGGTTGGCTTTTTGTTAGCCCCGAGACTCTCTGCCTGTGTGTTGGGGTTTACCCCGGGGGACAAGAGGGTAGCTTCCTTGCGCCTTTGGGTCGGGGAACGGGTCCTGACTGTTGTTTGTGCTTATGGGCCAAATATCAGTTCAGAGTACCCACCCTTTTTGGAGTCCCTGGGACGAGTGCTAGATAGTGCTCCATCAGGGGACTCCATTGTCCTGCTGGGGGACTTCAATGCTCACGTGGGCAATGACAGCTTGACCTGGAGGGGTGTGATTGGGAGGAACGGCCCACCTGATCAGAACTCGAGCGGTGTTTTGTTATTGGACTTCTGTGCAAGCCGCAGTTTGGCCATAACGAACACCATGTTCGAACATAAGGATGCCCACCGGTACACTTGGTACCAGGGCAGCCTAGGTCACAGGTCGATGATAGATTTTGTAGTCGTATCATCTGACCTGCGGCCGTATGTTTTGGACACCCGAGTGAAGAGAGGGGCGGAGCTGTCAACTGATCACCACCTGGTGGTGAGTTGGATCAGATGGCAAGGGAACATGCCGCGTAGACCTGGCAGACCCAAACGCATAGTGAGGGTCTGCTGGGAACGCCTGGCAGAAGAACCTGTCAAGACGGTCTTCAACTCCCACCTCCGGCAGAGCTTTGACCACGTCCCGAGAGCAGTGTGGGACATTGAGTCCGAGTGGGCCTTGTTCCACTCTGCGATTGTCGAGGCGGCTGTTGCTAGCTGTGGTCGTAAGGTGGCCGGTGCCAGTCGTGGTGGCAACCCCCGTACCCGCTGGTGGACACCAGAGGTTCGGGGAGCCGTCAGGCTGAAGAAGGAGGCCTACAGGGCATGGCTGGTCTGTGGGTCTCCGGAGGCAGCAGACAGGTACCGGATAGCCAAGCGGGGTGCAGCAGTGGCAGTTGCCGAGGCAAAATCTCGGGCGTGGGAGGAGTTTGGTGAGGCCATGGAGAAAGACTATCGATCGGCTCCAAAAAGGTTCTGGCAAACTGTCCGGCGCCTCAGGAGAGGAAGGCAGCAACTCGCTCACACTGTTTACAGTGGGGATGGGGAGCTGCTGACGTCAACTGAGGCTATAGTCGGACGGTGGAAGGAATACTTTGAGGAGCTCCTCAATCCCACCAATGCGCATTCCGAGGAGGAACCAGAGCTGGGAGGCCTGGGGATGGACTGTCCGATCTCGGGGGCAGAAGTTGCTGAGGTAGTCAAACAACTACACAGCGGCGGAGCCTGGGGGCGGATGAGGTTCGTCCTGGGTATCTCAAGGCTATGGATGTTGTAGGGCTGTCATGGTTGACACGTCTCTACAACATTGCGTGGTCATCGGGGGCAGTTCCTAGGGAGTGGCAGACCGGGGTGGTGGTCCCCATCTTTAAGAAGGGTGACCTGAGGGTGTGTTCCAACTATAGGGGGATCACACTCCTCAGCCTCCCTGGAAAGGTCTACTCCAAGGTACTGGAGAGGAGGGTCCGATCGATAGTTGAATCTCAGATAGAGGAGGAGCAATGTGGTTTTCGTCCTGGACGTGGAACTGTGGACCAGCTCTATACCCTTGCAAGGGTGATGGAGGGGGCATGGGAGTTTGCCCAACCAATCCACATGTGCTTTGTGGATTTGGAGAAGGCTTATGACCGTGTCCCCAGGGGCACCCTGTGGGGACGCTCCAGGAGTATGGGGTGGGTGGCTTTCTGTTAAGGGCCATTCAGTCCCTTTACCAGAGGAGCGTGAGTTTGGTCCGCATAGCCGGTAGTAAGTCGGACCTGTTCCCAGTGAGGGTTGGACTCCGCCAGGGCTGCCCTTTGTCACCGGTTCTGTTCATCACTTTTATGGACAGAATTTCTAGACGCAGCCGTGGTGTGGAGTGTGTCGAGTTTGGTGGCAGGAGAATCTCGTCTCTGCTTTTTGCGGATGATGTGGTCCTGCTAGCTTCATCCAGCTCTGACCTTCAGCTCTTGCTGGGTAGGTTCGCGGCCGAATGTGAAGCGGCTGGGATGAGGATCAGCACCTCCAAATCTGAGACCATGGTTCTCGACCGGAAAAGGGTGGCTTGCCACCTCCGGGTCGGGGGAGAGGTCCTACCTCAAGTGGAGGAGTTTAAGTATCTCGGGGTCTTGTTCACGAGTGAGGGTAGGAGTGATCGGGAGATCGACAGGCGGATTGGTTCGGCGTCTGCAGTGATGCGGACGCTGAGCCGATCTGTCGTGGGGAAGAGGGAGCTGAGCCAGAAAGCCAGGCTCTCGATTTACCGGTCGATCTACGTCCCAATCCTCACCTATGGTCATGAGCTTTGGGTAATGACCGAAAGAACGAGATCGCGGATACAAGCGGCCGAAATGAGTTTCCTCCGTAGGGTGGCCGGGCTCAGCCTTAGAGATAGGGTGAGGAGCTCGGACATTCGGGAGGGACTCGGAGTAGAACCGCTGCTCCTCCGGATCGAAAGGAGCCAGTTGAGGTGGTTTGGGCATCTGGTCAGGATGCCTCCTGGACGCCTCCCCGGGGAGGTGTTTCGGGCATGTCCTGCCGGCAGAAGGCCCCCGGGTCGACCCAGGACACGTTGGAGAGGTTACATCTCCAATCTGGTCCGGGAACGCCTTGGGGTCCTGCCGGAGGAGCTGGTGGACAAGGCCGGGGAGAGGACGGCCTGGAGCTCCCTAGTTGGGATGCTGCCCCCGCGACCCGGACCCGGATAAGCGGAGGAAGACGAGACGAGAGACAAATTTAGTGCAAAGAAGGTCATAAATGTTTTAAATCAACCATAGAACTAAATGTCAAGTAGGTTTGGATTTCCTGTCATGTTTTCTTTTATAATCTAAAAAAATGTGAATGACAATAGAAGAAAAGTTTCTGAATGATGCATGTTTAACAAAATCATGCAAACGTCTAAAATAGGACCTAAGACATGTATCTGAGGGTCCGCCCTTCATCTAAGCACCGTTAAAGAATCACCTTAATGACCATAAAATTCAATTCTAAGATACTTTATTAATCCCAGAGGGAAATTAGAGTTTCAGTACACACAATTCTGAGATCAGACATACATGGGCAAAGACACATGACAAGAATTGGTGACTGTGGTCATTCGCAACCCTGAGTCGCGCTACCTTAATAGAGATCAGAGGGTTTACATGAGCATCGGTTCAGGTCAGGGGTCAGCAACCTGTTCCCATCAAAGAGCCATTATTACCCGTTTCCCACAGTAAAGAAAACACTGGGAGCCACAGCAGCCGCGGCATTGTGGGCGGGGCCTACCCTCAGACAGCAGAGCTGCTTTAACCAATCACAACAGGTGACAGCAGCCAGTACCGGTCGCTCGTGTACGTCAAAGTTATCTTTCATAAGACGATAATCAATAAAACGATTTATATAAAATGGATCCAGAAGTTGTAGCCCGTCTCTGCCTACAATATTTTGATATTTTTCACCCTGTTGGTGGTTTTACTGAGCAGGTGCCCCTTTTGTCGTACGTTTCTTTTTAAAACATGTTTAGACTGTTCAGAATACAAATCCAGGCTCTGTCACGTTTGATTGTTGTAATTAAACTTTGTAGGTGGGGAAGGTCAGAAAAGGATCCGATCATTTTGTTTTTCCCTCGTTTACAGTGACGGATATAACGGCGCAGTGCGCCCGGCTCTGGTGTTAATCGTTTAATTTTGTCTCTTTGCAACAATTTTCACAAGAAAACAGAACAGTTAAAAGCAGGGCTTGTGTTGACCGGACAGTTCCTGTATTTGACCGTTTATTTTGACGGAGAAAGAATAGAAAGAATTACCCCGACGCACGCAGACGAACTGACACTTTATTCTACGCACATCGCAGATGTAGCTAAATCACTCAAGAAAAGATTCCCATCTGAACATCTGAGCTGGACACTGCTCAGCGCAGCTCGCTGTCAGCGTGTACTACATAAGGTACACAGCGAGCTGAAGATGTGGAGAGGGGCTTGGATCGCGTCGCAGAACCAGAGCACATGCGGGAAGATTCCTCCAACTGAAGCGAGACTTGTCACTTAGAAAATGTCCCCTGATTATGAAACTTTGGCTGAATAGCGCTTGTTCCTGTCTCCAATGTGGCGACGCATCCAGGAGCCGTCTGAGGAGAATCCCAGAATCTCACATCCTCGTCAGCTCAGAAAGCGCCGATATGACTACGCACAAGCGTGACGCGTCTACCCGGTCTCACAGTAGACCGGGTTGGACCTGTTCAGGTTTACGCAGACAATCTTTACATTTAGAATTGGCATACAGATGTAAAATTAATGCAGTAAAATATAAAGCATTTTATTTAGATATCCATTCATTATTTTACAAGCACAGGGAGCCGCATCAGATGGATTGAGTCGCATGCGGCTCCAGAGTCGTGGGTTGCCGACCCCCGGTTCAGGTGGAGGAAAAAAAAAAGGCACTTCAGAGTTACCCTCCACAGAGAGGGCAGCTTTGCTTTTCAAAAAGCACCTCAGACAGAAATGCAACAGACTTCAGACATAACACAACATAAGTGTCCACTAGGTGGGGTGGTGGGTTTGGGACTTCCCACACATCAGTGCATGCAGCCACGATAAGCAGCGCACGTCACCTCAGTCTGGACAGGGGAGTGAGGTCGTTGGGCTTTGGAGGGCACAGTGACTCCTGGAATGATTCGGCGGCCTTCACAGCTCGCAGTCCCGCCCAGGCTGGGATAGGGAGACAGAGTTGCAATAGCGACGGCAGCATTCCACATTTCTTCTGAGGGGGGAGTATTCATTGCAGCCTCACAGGCTCAAGGGCACCAGATTCAGATTAGAAATTGTTTTGGGGCCAGACAGAGATAATTTCCTCTCTGTCTTAAAGTTACGTTGGCCCTCAACCTCTCAAAATCCCAATAATGGCGTAAATTAATCTATCCCAATCCATGCTGATTCGTCCACTCGCTCCTTGATGGCATCCATCTTTTGTGCCAACGCATGAATCTCAGCCAAAGTTCCAAGCTTACGACTCATTTCAACAATTATATGAGTCTGTGAATTCACAGCGCTGACCTCGGGGAGAGCGCCAATATTCCTCAACAACTCATTAATTTTCCGGTAAGCCAGGAAGCCTCCCAGGCCAAAGAGCAGGAAACCCGACACCAACACCACAAATATCCAGACATCTTCAGAATCCTCTACAGACAGCTGAGATAGGCAAATCAGGTTCCACTGTTTCCAGGAGTCCATGATATGCCCAGCTGGCTCTGTCCCAGAGGGGCACCCGGGAGCCCCTTCTCCCGTTCTCATTGTTGAAAAAATGTTGTCAATCGCGTTACGTGACCAACTGACCAGGTCCATTTTAAGAATTTCAGTTTCCAGTTTCCAGAAAAAATGCAAAAGCAGCCGTACAGCCAGAGACAGAAAAAGAGCCTTGGGATAAGATAGGGAGGAGAGGAGGAAAAAAGCGTCTGAACTCTCCAAGAGCTGGAAGAAAATGAAATCTTAAGTCTCCTCATGAGTGCTGCCCAGAAACCCAGAATGCTTTCGGCAAAAGGCATTACATTATTTCATCTGCAGAGAGACACTCATTCATGTAATTAGGTTATAATCATAATAACTGAAGAAGATAAAAACACCTTTTCTGGAAAGGGCTTATTAAAATGAGATCTGATCGCATCACCTGTTCCAACATGTTCTGCAGCCTCTCGGCCTCCAGGTCGATGACGAACTTCTTCTCCTGACGCCGGTCCAGATCCTCCAGCAGCTGTCGGTAGTTGGCGTCATTGAAAGTCTCCACACAGATGGCGCTGACCTGCCAGTTGTTCTGTCCTGCTTTCTCCATGATGGCCTGCAGGATGGCGTAGCCTTGGAAACACACAAAACAAAGTTGAAGTAAATGACTAGATTGTGTAGCGGTCACACTTTATAGTGTGACAACTGCAAATTAATCATGACCAATAAGATATGATGATTCCAAAGAACTATGAAATATCAACCTGATTGATCTTTGAATGATTAATCAAAAGATTATAGTTACTTTTACTTGTTCAGGGACCATAAACACACTTTGCATTAATTCAGATGGAGTCCGGTATAAAGTTAAAAAGGAGTTTTATTTTTTCTAAATTAATGACTATACGTGTCAAGATATGAATAATGAGATGTGATGAGTGGATATGCGGTAATTGAATGCGATGTGTAGGTGGTGTGATGTAAGCTAGATGTTTATCAGAATCTTTGAATCTGAAAGAAATTGTGAAATCTGGGTGTAAAAGAATTTGTTGTCCGCTATAAACTAGAGAGTTGATTATTAATAAAAAAGCATCAGACCCAATCTGTTGTGTCTACAAACCTTGGCGGAGACCCCCAACAGATCCGTACTGTCAGAAGTCAGGTGGACTTCACGGTACCTGAAGCCAGTAGACTAACTCCAATGCGACCCGTCCGGTATGACCCTGAGATGTCTCCAGGTCACAACAGTAGCTGGAATGCTTGTTTGTGTCCAAAGTGGATGTGGCTCTTAGGGAGCCGTCTGGCTGTGTCAGCTTGCAGCGTGCAAACAGGCTTTTGACTGTATGTCAAAAGAGATATCTCAAGGATGCTTGTTCCGAATTGGCCGGTTTGGAACTCCGCTAGAAACTGAATTACCCGGGAAGTAGTTCTTGTTTTATTAAACTACTTTGTTATGATCTCTGGCCAAGTTTGGCCAATCAGAATTTGACAAGTTTCTGGGTATTCACCAACATCTATCAGAAAGCCACATCCTCCTCAGATACAAAAATGTTTGTAACACTGTGAATGAGAATGGCTTAAAACACTTATGTGAGGTGAACCTTAACCTTAATTTGTATCTTATGAAGATGTGTACGAGTGTAGATAATGATTAACTTGTTAAATCTAACACAAACTTATCATAATATCTGCAATGGATCATTGTAAGAGCAATATTCATTTCTACTTCATTGATTTAAGCACAGATTAGTCAAACATTTTCATTTAAACATCTTGTTCATTCAACCATATGATTAATTAACTTATAGGTAGTAAAGCCTTGTTGGATTCGTGAAGATTCACTTTTATTCAGAGTGAGGAATCCAGCAGTCTGGGCAGAGAGAAGGGCTTTTGTAGGAGACCTTGGCAGTTTATTTACGGGTGTGTCCGAATCCACGGGAAAGATGCTTGTAAGAGTGCGATGACGTCACAGCGCAGCAACGAGTACTGTCCGAATTCCAAAAATACTCATTCTCGCGTCCTCAAACGCGTCCTCGCTCCGCCCACATTTCGAGGACGGGTCTGTTGTATCCTCACAGAACAAGGCTATCCCAGCATGCTTTGCACGCCGGCTGTGGATTTTCAACAGGGAGAGAAAATGGGGAGAGCTACGAAGTTTTAAACGTAAGTTTGTTAAAAACTAGCCGTAGAAACCTAAAAAGCTTAAAGCGGTTCAGTTTATAGATATTTTTCGTTTTTATGTTTGTTTTTTAAATTACATTTTAGGCAGAAATCAGCCAGAACGAGTTTGTTTCACAGGTCCCAGTTATTCCCGTGTGTGTGTGTGTGTGTGCGTGTGTGTGTGTGTGTGTGTGTGTGTGTGTGTGTGTGTGTGCGTGGCGAATTAAACTTGTCATTTGTTTTAAGGACAACGGAGCAAAGAAGCGTTTTTATTAAGCTTAGAGGTGAAGAGTGAAGCTGTTTACCCACACAACCATAGAAGTTCTTCTGTGAAAAGTAGTTTTACATTCAGGGATTTACACAGCTGACACTTTTTAATGAAGTAAAAAGTTTGTGTGAAGAATAAAAGTTTTATCTTCTCATGTGGATAAATGTAAAAATGTGTTTATTGCCTTTTTGTCACCTGTGGTCTGATTTTCTCTGTAGGACTGCAGGTGTCCAGGGTCAGGAGAGGCTTTACCTGGTGGTCATCCCGGGAGAGAGGCCTTCTACTGTCATCATGTTAATGTTATTTAGCTGTTTGATATTTGAACACGTTTATTAAAAATACTAACTGATAACTCTTTCTGGTCATTGATTTTATCACCAGTTTTATTATTACAGATGTTTTTTTAACATGTTACATGAACAGAAAATGAAAAGATGGTAAGGAGACAAGATTATTGATAATACGTTACACTTATTTACAGATCAGAACCAGTATGGACCAGTTTTGTACGGTTAAAGCAGGATTAACCTGAGTGACTCTTCCTGGATCATTTATTTAAACTGAGTGAGCAGGAAGTCTTTAACAGTGCAGCTGGATCTGCTGCAGGAGGATCCAGACGTGGACGGAGGGCTGGAGCAGACCCGTGGCTGGACGTTTCTGGCCAGAGGAACATCATACAGGACGGTCTGCAGAGAGAGCTTTGGGACGCTTCCTCTCACTGTCCACTCCATCGTCCATCTACAGGGCCTGCTGGGCTGGCTCAGACGACGGCTGTTACGTCTCTGTGAATGACTTGCCTGTTAACAGTAGTGGTGGTCTGCTGGTACCTCCTGCAGGACAGAGCACCACTGACCTCCTCCACACACATCTTCCTCACGCTCATCCTCCAGACCCACAACTTCACCAGCACAGAGGCAGATGTGCAGCACAGTGCATGCTGACCTGTAATAGATTAAATAAGTTTTTTATCGAAAAATGTAAAACAAACATATAACCTGCAGTACACTGGTTCTGTTCAGTTTAAAGAAAAGCAGCAGGGAAAACTACAGAGAATTTACATTTTTAAGACAGATCTAATCATTATTAGGCTTAAGTAGAATAAACAAATGCACATTGAAAACACTTCTATGCTATTTTATTAAAAAGCCTGTTTTTTAAAACGTTTTACCCTCATTTGATGCAAAATAAGTTCTAAGGTCCAATTTACATTAGAAAACATCCTACTGCATTCAACATTTATAATGCATTTGGTTTATATTAATTACCTACATGATAATACTCTGTAGTAATGTGTTGTGTACGTTTAACAAGTTCATTCTGTAGCTTAAAACAAACATGAAACCATCTAAAGTTAGCATGTAAGTCCTGAAAGCTTCTAGAATAAACAAAGTTACTTTACCTGAAAACGGTTGTGAACAAACGCTGCTGATGGACGTGAAGCTGCTGCAGCTCCTTAATATTCCTGCTCCATTTTCGCTAGCTTTAGCATTTTTCCTTTGCGTGTAGCTGCCGCCGCGGCTGTGACGGGACCTACGGGCCACCGTAGAGGTGAAGGCTAGACTGTCCGAATTCAGAGCCGCTGGTTCCGGTCTTAGCGGTCTAGCAAGGACCCGGTCTTGCTAGACCGGCGAGGACCCGTACTCTTAAGCATCCTTCCTGTGGATTCAGACACACTGCATGTCTGCGTTGAAGAACGATAAGTGAGCAAAAGGTTGATTTGTGCGTCTGGATCCTCCAGCTGGTGTAACCTTGTCTTTGCAGCTCTGGCGTGTATGAAAGGTTATGCTGTGTCAATTCGATGGTGAAAATTGACCCTTTTGATTCATAACAATTGCATTAAAAATTTACTTTTTTGCACATAAAAAAAAAGCAAAATAACTTTAAAAAATAAAAATTTAATGTCAAAGAATGGAGTCAACTTTCTTTTTCTCTCTTTGTTGCAGGAATTTCTGTTGGATGTTTTTTTGGAAAACCAAGAATTTGTCTTGCAGACAACTTTTCATTAAGTATTAATCACTGAAACACTGTCTGTGTCTCCTTTAGGGCTTAAAATGTCCCGCACGCATTTTCTACCTGCTGACGTATTTGTAAAACTAAATTTTAAATATTTCAGATCATGCATTTTGCCTGCTGCAGGTGCTTTCTGCCTGGAATGGTATCCTGCTAGAAACAAAAGGCAAGAGTCTTAAATATGCTGCAGCTAATAAAATCACATAAACGTCACCGTCTACAATTATAATCGTGCATTTTTACATGTTTCATATGAACTGCAGTAGGTTTGATAGATGCAAAAACATCATATGAGGTGATAAAACACGTTGGCCATAATTCCTGAATTCAATCACATTCTGCTATTTTTAGCTCTACGTTTCAACCTTTCTCCCCTATCTATAATGAAAACTCCACCGCTTTCAACTGTTTCCCAACCAGATCTCTGTTTTCGGTCCAGGCGGGAACAAAAAGCAGCATGAGTTGGATGCACCGCACTCATCACTGTCAGGTCTGTGCACAAAGAAGATGAGTGTCCTGGAGGAACCTAGGGGAACTGTGAGGGTGGCTGTTCTCCAGCAGGAACAGATGTCCACCTTAAACGGCCCCTCCTGGTGGCCATCACAATCTGGCAACCCATCTCCCTTTGCTCCCAATTAGTGGATTAACCTGTACTCTGGCAACCCAGCTCCCTCCACCTCCTCCATCCCCTCCTTCGCCCCTCACTCTCCATTAGAGGGTAGCAGGTGCCAAAAGGGAGCAACACACACACACACACACACACACACACACACACACACACACACACACACACACACACACACACACACACACACATCACGACAGAATATCCACAGTTGTCCTGAGGGAGGAAAAATGGTTCGTGACGCTTTAAGCTGCTGGGAGGAAAAACGCCAAATGGGACGACATTGTTTTCAGTTGCAAGCAAAGACAAATGGGGTTGTGTGTAAAAAACAGGAAGCGGAGGTCTTCACGAGGACTTCTGGGTTGTTCTCAAGTGTAACAACAAAATCATCTGCTCATTTACTCAATTGCACGACTGACAAATTGAAACTCACTTAAATTTAAACGTATGCAACACCGTTGTGATCAGAGACGTCATCAGAAGAAGATGCAAATTTTGTAAAAATGTAATCAATCTGAATCAGCTCCTCTAAACTTGAGACCATGGTCTTGAGTCGGGTAGAAAGCCTTCTCCAGGTCAGGGACGAGGTCCTGCCCCAAGTGGAGGAGGTTAAGTATGTCAGGGTCTTGTTCACAAGTGAGGGAAGATGGAGCAGGAGATCGACAGGTGGATTGGTGCTGCATCTGCAGTGATGCAGGCGTTGTACTGGCAAAGGTAAAGCTCTGGATTCGCCGGTCGATCTACGTTCCTACCCTCACCTATGGTCACGAGCTTTGGGTAGAGACTGAAAGAACGAGACTGTGGGTACAAGCGCCCAAAATGAGTTCATCCACAAGATGGCTGGGCTGTCCTGTAGGGAGAGGGTGAGAAGTTTGGTCATCTGGGAGGGGCTTGGAGTAGACCTGCTGCTCCTCCACATCAAGAGGATCCAGTTGAGGTGGCTCGGGCATCTGGTCAGGATGCCTCCTGGATGCCCCCCTGGTGAGGTTTTCTGGGCACGTCCAACTGGGAGCAGATGCAAGGGAAGACCCAGAACACGCTGGAGGGTCTATGCTTCTCGGCTGGCTAGTGAACGCCTCAGGATTCTCTTGGAGGAGCTGGCCCAAGTGCTGGGGAGAGGGAAGTCTGGGCCTCTCTGGTCAAGCTGTTGCCCACACGACCCAACCCCGGATAAGCGGTTGAAAATGGATGGATGGTAATAAATCTGTTTTCTTCCAGATCTTGTTCAGAAGGGAGAATATCACTTCAGATTATATCTCCTCTGAAATAATAAGTGTTGACAAAAATGTTAGTGCCAGTATTCATGCATCTCTTGCATGCGTGCTATGGTTTTAAAACAAGCCGTATCTAAATCTGTTAACTTTATTTTTTCTCTAAGTGTTTTTCTCCCCAGAAGAAGCTACAACAACGTTCTGCTGAGCTGTGGTGGCCTCATGGAGGGGGCCATCGACTAGCACACTGCTGCTAACCACTAAAACATTCTCCCTCTCCTGATAATAACTTTTTGCTTTCCTTGACGTTGGATGTGCTACTACTAGTTTACCCGTTTAATTATAGATCCACTAGGATAAATACAATAAAGTTTATCTCTCGCCAAATAGAATATTTACTAAGAAATCACAATATAACTATAGACACATTACTTGTCTTTATGTGTGTGCGTGTGTGTGTGTGCGTGCGTGTGTGTGTGTGTGTGTGTGTGTGTGTGTGTGTGTGTGTGTGTGTGTGTGTGTGTGTGTGTGTGTGTGTGTGTGTGTGTGTGTGTGTGTGTGTGTCTGCTCTGTCTTCTCCATCCCCAGTGAGTCGTGGAGGATGGCTGCTTATACTGAGACAGGATTCTCTGGAGGTTTCTTCCTGTTAAAAGGGAGTTTTCCTCTCCACTGTCGCTTTATGCTTGCTTAGTATGAGGATTGCTGTATAGTCACTGACACTAGTCAGCGACTTGATGCAATTTGCTGGGTTCCTTATATAGGAAACATTATTTCTGATTGGCTTAATGAACTGACCTGAATTGGAATGTTTATTATGTGAAGTGCCTTGAGACGACTCTTGTCGTGATTTGGCGCTTTATAAATAAACTTGAATTGAATTGAAATGAAATGAATTGAATTGAATAAAAAAATTCCTGTTTCCTGATTCATATTTTTGGCACATCTGATCATGTAAAATAAAAAAAGCTGATTGATGGAGTTAAAATGTTGTTTTTGCAAATAAATGTAGATTTATGATCATTATTAGTGCCAATACCAACAGATGTGAGCACTTTATCCCGGTAGAGGAAGAATAATTAATAAAATCATGCTAGATCTGAACAAACCAGTGTGTGTGTGTGTGACCGATACAGATAACAGTATTTCAAGTAAATATCTGTAAAACTGACTGTGCAGGAGTCCTGATGTCAAGCTGCTGTGGCTGCCGTCTTGAACAACATTAACTTCAAATTACATCTCCTCTGAATTAATAAAAAAATGTTTAAAAAGACGATTGAAGAAATTTAGCATCAGTGTTTGTGCAGGTATTCTAAAAAACTGTATATTTAGCATTTATGTGTGCAGAATAATTCTGTAAATCTGATTTGCTATTTCTGTTGACCATTTACTTTTGATACGACTGATCAGTTTGGACAAAATGAGCTGATTGAATGTTTGCAGATTATTTGGTGTCTTTTGCAAATAAAATGTGATTGATGCTCATTATTAGTGTCAAAAACAACATTTTATCTAAGCTCTGCAAGATCTCAACATCTTGCCCGACCCAATAGCTCGGTATGGGTTGTGACCGACTCTCAGCTAAAACCTCATAAAAGTTCACTAATATCTGTAAAACTGACTTTGCAGTAAAAACTCTGGTGTTTTCTGAGGCCAAGCAGCTGCGGCTGCCTTCTTGAACAGCGCCAACTCTAAAAGATGACTAGATGCTCATCTAATGATTGCTTTCTGAGTTGAATTAAACTTGGTCAAGTGGTTCACGAGATATTGAACACAAAAGCTTTTAAAATGGCAAACCCTAACCCTTTCAATTAAAAGGTGGGAAAAAACTCTGAAAATGTTCTGTGAAAAAAGACTTTTAGACACACAAAAGGTCTTAAAAATGAAAACTACAGAATTAGTTTTTATTACTGAAGTGACCATTTTAAAACACAGTGAAACCAGCAGGAAAACCAGTCACTTTTTACCACCGCCCGCCCCCACAAACCAGCAGCAGTTACTTGCATAGTTTGCAGCAACAAGATAAGGCGTCATGTCCGATTGGGCGACGCGTTGTCTAAAGACCACAAACAGGAAGTTGCAGCGATGGTGGTCGAAGCAAGCAAAGCGTGCAAAAGGCCAGCTGATTACCAGCTGATAAATGTGGAGCTCCGGGACTTAATGTGAAGCAGCTGCCAGCCGCAATCAGCGTCAGCGTCAAGGAGCCAGCTGTGGGCGGGTGTGGACCCACGGAGGACTGGAGCCCAGCCGGACACTCGATGGAGTCAGCTGCAGATTCTGTTGGTCCACTTTTAGGATGGGTCAACACACACACACACACACACACACACACACACACACACACACACACACACACACACACACACACACACACACACACACACACACACACACACACACACACACACACACACACACTTTTACCCTGCTCCCATCTCCTCACCTTGTTTTTCTCTTCCTTTCCTTCATTTTCCCTTTCACTTCCCCTCATCTTTCCTGTCCTTTCCTCCAGTGTACCTGCACATGTGACGTGACAATAAAAGTGATTTGATTTGATCTTTTCCCATTTGGTTCTTATTTTTTGTCCTTTTCTGCTCTTGGATCCATTTTCTTAAAATATTTTCTTGTTGCACATGCACATGGTCTTTTTTTTTACACA
The DNA here is from genome assembly GCF_043380555.1 of Nothobranchius furzeri. Lineage (NCBI taxonomy): Eukaryota > Metazoa > Chordata > Actinopteri > Cyprinodontiformes > Nothobranchiidae > Nothobranchius > Nothobranchius furzeri. The sequence goes on along the minus strand of NC_091750.1, from coordinate 28,370,536 downwards.
TTCCTGTTTCTTTCCCATTTTAGTCTCGTTGTCGTCGTCGTCGTCTTCCTCCGCTTATCCGGGTCCGGGTCGCGGGGGCAGCATCCCAACTAGGGAGCTCCAGACCGTCCTCTCCCCGGCCACCTCCACCAGCTCCTCCGGCAGGACCCCAAGGCGTTCCCGGACCAGATTGGAGATGTAACCTCTCCAACGTGTCCTGGGTCGACCCGGGGGCCTCCTGCCGGCAGGACATGCCCGAAACACCTCCCCAGGGAGGCGTCCAGGAGGCATCCTGACCAGATGCCCAAACCACCTCAACTGGCTCCTTTCGATCCGGAGGAGCAGCGGTTCTACTCCGAGTCCCTCCCGAATGTCCGAGCTCCTCACCCTATCTCTAAGGCTGAGCCCGGCCACCCTACGGAGGAAACTCATTTTGGCCGCTTGTATCCGCAATCTCGTTCTTTCTGTCATTACCCAAAGCTTATGACCATAGGTGAGGATTGGGACGTAGATCGACCGGTAAATCGAGAGCCCAGCTTTCTGGCTCAGCTCCCTCTTCACCACAACAGATCGGCTGAACCAATCCGCCATTCGATCTCCCAATCTCTCCTACCCTCACTCGTGAACAAGACCCCGAGATACTTAAACTCCTCCACTTGAGGTAGGACCTCTCCCCCAACCCGGAGTTGGCAAACCACCCTTTTCCGGTCGAGAACCATGGTCATTTGGAGGTGCTGATCCTCATCCCAGCCGCTTCACACTCAGCCTCGAACCTACCCAGCAAGACCTGAAGGTCAGAGCTGGATGAAGCTAGGAGAACCACATCATCTGCAAAAAGCAGAGACGAGATTCTCCTGCCACCAAACTCGACACACTCCACACCACGGCTGCGCCTAGAAATTCTGTCCATAAAAATAATGAACAGAACCGGTGACAAAGGGCAGCCCTGGTGGAGTCCAACCCTCAACGGGAACAGCTCCGACTTACTACCGGCTATGCGGACCAAACTCACGCTCCTCTGGTAAAGGGACTGAATGGCCATTAACAGAAAGCCACCCACCCCAAACTCCTGGAGCGTCCCCCACAGGGTGCCCCTGGGGACACGGTCATAAGCCTTCTCCAAATCCACAAAACACATGTGGATTGGTTGGGCAAACTCCCATGCCCCCTCCATCACCCTTGCAAAGGTATAGAGCTGGTCCACAGTTCCACGGCCAGGACGAAAACCACATTGCTCCTCCTCAATCTGAGATTCAACTATCGATCGGACCCTCCTCTCCAGTACCTTGGAGTAGACCTTTCCAGGGAGGCTGAGGAGTGTGATCCCCCTATCGTTGGAACACACCCTCAGGTCACCCTTCTTAAAGATGGGGACCATCACCCCGGTCTGCCACTCCACAGGAACTGCCCCCGATGACCACGCAATGTTGCAGAGATGTGTCAACCATGACAGCCCTACAACATCCATAGCCTTGAGATACCCAGGATGAATCTCTTCCGCCCCCGGGGCTCCACCGCTGTGTAGTTGTTTGACTGCCTCAGCAACTTCTGCCCCCGAGATTGGACAGTCCATCCCCAGGTCTCCCGGCTCTGGTTCCTCCTCAGAATGCGCGTAGGTGGGATTGAGGAGCTCCTCAAAGTATTCCTTCCACCATCCGACTATAGCCTCAGTTGACGTCAGCAGCTCCCCCTCCCCACTGTAAACAGTGTGAGCGAGTTGCTTTCTTCCTCTCCTGAGGCGCCGGACAGTTTGCCAGAACCTCTTTGGAGCCAATCTATAGTCTTTCTCCATGGCCTCACCAAACTCCTCCCACGCCCGAGATTTTGCCTCGGCAACTGCCACTGCTGCACCCCGCTTGGCTATCCAGTACCTGTCTGCTGCCTCCAGAGACGCACAGACCAGCCACGCCCTGTAGGCCTCCTTCTTCAGCCTGATGGCTCCCCGAACCTCTGGTGTCCATCAGCGGGAAAGGGGGTTTCCACCACGACTGGCACCGGCCACCTTGCGACCACAGCTAGCAACAGCCCTCAACAAACGCAGAGTGGAACAAGGCCCACTCGGAGTCAATGTCCCCCACTGCTCTCGGGACGCGGTCAAAGCTCTGCCGGAGGTGGGAGTTGAAGACCGTCTTGACAGGTTCTTCTGCCGGGCGTTCCCAGCAGACCCTCACTATGCATTTGGGTCTGCCAGGTCTACGCGGCATCTTCCTCTGCCATCTGATCCAACTCACCACCAGGTGATGATCAGTTGATAGCTCTGCTCCTCTCTTCACTCAGGTGTCCAAAACATATGGCCGCACATCAGATGATGCGACTACAAAGTCTATCATCGACCTGTGACCTAGGCTATCCTGGTACCAAGTGTACCGATGGGCATCCTTATGTTCAAACATGGTGTTTGTTATCAATCAATCAATCAATCAATCAATCAATCAATCAATCAATCAATCAATCAATACTTTATTAATCCCAGAGGGAAATTAGAGTTTCAGTACACACAATTCAGAGATCAGACATATATGGGCAAGACACATGACAAGAATTGGTGACTGTGGCCATTTGCAACCCGAGTTACGCTACCTTAATAGAGATAAGAAGGATACATGAGGATTGGTTCAGGTGGAGGGGAAAAAAAGGCACTTCAGAGTTACCCTCCACCGGGAGGGCAGCTTTGCTCTGCAAAAAACACCTCAAACAGATATGCACAGACTTCAGACAACACAACATAACATGAGACTCCAGTAGGAGGGCGGGGTATCCTGTTTTCCCTAGCGAGAGAAGCCCTCTAGCGCTCATCTACTGTACAGTCACAGGTGGGAGGGAGATCTTGGGAGAAGCAAAGAGTACATTGACTCCCACAGTTGATGATCTCGCCAGGCTGAAGTCCACTAATCCGAAGGTGGGGTGTGGGTGGGTGGGTGGGGGGGGGGGGGGGGGGGGAGTGGGGGTGCATTCCTTCGTGGGGGTTTTAGTTGCTCTCAGCTCAAGGCTATCAGGGCGTCAGATTCAGATTATAAAGAATTTGTTTGGGAGGACCCAACCTTACCTGGATGTCCTATATCTTATATATTCTGGAAGTTGTGCAAATGCAGGGATGGGTGTAGATATTCTGCTGGGGTGGGGCTGGGTTGGTGCCCTCGGACTCCGTGAGGCTCTGTAATGCTGCTGCTTTGGGCCCTGGCAGGATGGGCTGGGGTCTCCATGCCCTGGGTGGCAATTTGACAACAGAGGTGCCTATTGGGACCAGTGGGGGAGCTGGCTCCTTGGAGGGCTAAGCCCAACCAGCCATTCCTCCCCATCCCCACATATTTCTCTCCTCCTGCTCCCTCACATCATCACACAAACATGCACATAGGACCTTGGGGGGTGGACAAGTCAGGGAGTGTGGGTATGGACCCCATTTCCGCATTCCTGTGACAACCTGCCCCCCAATTTTATTTGCACCTCATACACTTCCACCGACGACATTCCACGCAAACACACACTTAGGGTCTTGGGAGTGAGCACATTCAAAGTTAAAGTTAAAGTCCCATTAGTTGTCACACATACAGGTGTGTGTGCGAAATTTATTCTCCGCATTTCACCCATCCCCTGGGGGAGCGGTGAGCTGCAAACAAGCCGCGCTCGGGAACTATTTGGGGGTTTAACCCCCCAATGCTGAGTGTCAAGCAGGGAGGCATTGGGTCCCATTTTTTCAAAGTCTTTGGTATGACCCGACCAGGAGTCGAACACCTGATCTCCCAGTCTCAGGACGGACACTCTACCACTAGGCCACTGAGAAAGGTTAACCACTGAGAAAGGTGAGAAAGGTTCAACGGCACTTGGCAGGGGGATTCCTCAGCCTTCTCCTGAGTGCCGGTGCCCACTTCCAATTTTAAACTGCACTTAGACAACGAGGGCTGTGGGTGCAAGTGGGGTGGTGTGGTGGCATCCGCTGGCATAGGCCAGACAATGCCCGCACACCCCGCTCACCACAGCCATGGAATACACCTCATCAACACACAACACTATATTGGAGCAGGCGGAGGGAGACTAGGGGGTCTTAGCACACATCTGTTGTTGCTTGGCATCCTGGGGCTGGAGGCTAGGAGGGACATCTGGCTGTCTGGTTGGGGTCTGGGGTGGTGGGTTGCTGTGCTCAGCGTTGGGCGGGGGAGCCTGCTCATCAGCACCCCAGCAGAAAGGGTCAAACTCTGGTAACCGGTGATGGCTGTACCCAATGTGCAGCAGTACCGGGACCAGAGTGAATAGGGTGTGTATGGGGAGCATGAGTGGGTGTCCGGCGTGCATTTTTATAAGTCTTTGGTTGTATTGTGCATGTGTGAGCATGAGGGAGGGTGTGTGTGACTGTGTTTGTGTATGACTGTATATGTCATGTGGGGCCTTTGACTCCTCCCCTCTCCTGGGACTTCTTTTGATGATATAGATCTTCGTCTCCCCTCCCCCTGCCACACCTGGTGTGGGGTGCTGTGCCTTGGTCTGCCTGAGTGTTCGTGGCTCCCGGGTCAGGAAGTTTAAGATTTTTGGTGTCTGCTTGATCAATCCCGGTGGCTGCCTGGTGGGGTCTGGGTCCCCGGGCTCTGATGGGTCCCCGGCGGGGTTGGTCGCCCCTGGGTCGCTGGGTCCCGGGCTCGGCTGGCTAGGGGGTGGGAGGCTGCGGGCAGGCCTGTGGACTCGTCGCTGATATCTCCCGGGACTCTGCCGGCTGCTGGTTGTGGTCCCCCGGGGCGAGGACCTTTCTGGTTGCAGTCCCCTTGGGGTTCCTGTGTTCTGGGGCAGCGCCTGGATCTCTGGGACTTGGAGCTCCCCCCGTCTCCTATGCATCTTTGGGGGGCAGATCTGTGGTCCCTCACACTCTCTATTGGACGCTCCTATAGAGAAACCTTACATAAACAAGTGCGTGTACACACAGGTGCTCACATGGTGCTCTCAAAAGTATGGGCTTGGGCACGTTCAACACTTGTCTCAAGGCTGTCGTTGCCACTAAATGCTCTATGATTTATTATCGTGTGATTGTTCAGTTAAACAATGTTGATTTTATATTTCATCATCAGGTTGACGCAGTGATAGCTTGCTCCTGAGGTATTGTTGTGTGTCCCATTTTTTTCTGCTCTTCCTCTTTATGCAGGTCTAGAAGCAGACTCTTGTTCATCATTGTTTATTTTCAATAACCCCCCCCCCCACACACACACACACACACACCCTTCCCCCCTCTCTTCCCACCTTTTGTCTTTTCCTTTCTCTTTCACCTCTGTCTCTGTGTCTGGTCGGAATTACAAAGCGTTCAAAAACAATAACAATAAAGTTTTAAGTATCAGGCGTGACATTAAAAGCAAACGCTTTGATGCTCCACCTGAGAGTAAATCTGTAAGGCTTGTTACCAGCATTCAGACATCAATTCTGTTTGCTTCACAGCCAGACAGGACATGTAAAAAAAAAAATAAAAATAAAAAGAGAATGTGCGTTCCAGGATGGCTACAAACTTTATACATCTGAATGACGCTAAGACTGAAGTAATTGTACTTAGCCCTGGCATGTCTACATGCCCATGCGATGCTGTGAATCTGGGCCCTTTAGCATCCAACATGAAGACCACCATCCGAAATTTGGGAGTGCAACTGGACTCAGCCCTTAAATTCGACGCGCAAATCAACCAGGTTGTGCGATCGTGTTTTTTTAACTTACGCAGAGTAGCCAAATTAAGCCCCTGCTGTCCAGAGTACATTTAGAGACTGTCGCACATGCTTTTGTTCTTTCAAGGCTCGACTACTGCAATGCACTGTGCAGGGCGCAGGGAACATATCACCCCTGTGTTGGCATCCCTTCATTGTCTGCCTGTGCAATACAGGGCAAAATTAAAGGTTTTGGTATTGGCATACAGGGCCTTACACGGAACTGCTCCAGCACGTCTTGGCAACCTTTTGCATAGGCATGCCCCCTCGTGGGCCCTTCGCTCAGCCGGCAGGGAGCCGTTGATCGCTCCAAGCACTATGTGCAGGTCACGGGGGGACCATGCGTTCTCTGTGTTGGCACCTGCACTTTGGAATCAGTTGCCTTTGGTGGTGCGTCAGTCACCCTCATTGGGGGTTTTAAGACTCGCCTTAAGACCCATTTTTTTGTCAAGGCTTTTCAGGATTAGCAAATTTTACCCGGTTTCAATGCCCTGGCCTCTTAATCATTTTCTGGATTTTATTTTTTGCTTTAACTCTCCTCTTTTAATTGATTTTATGCTGGTTTTACGATTGTTATATTTTACTCTGATGGTTTTATGTTTTTATTGTGTTGTGTTCAGCACCTTGGGCGTCCGCATTGGTCGCAGAAGGGGCTTTATAAATAAATGAAATGAAATATCTGAACTGATATTTGGCCCATAAGCACAAACAACAGTCAGGACCTGTTCCCCGACCCGAAGGCGCAGGGAAGCTACCCTCTCGTCCCCCGGGGTAAACCCCAACACACAGGCAGAGAGTCTTGGGGCAAACAAAGAGCCAACCCCAGCCCTCCGCCTCTCACCCGGAGCAACTCCAGCAAAGGAGAGTGTCCAACCCCTCTCAAGGACTTGGGTTCCAGAGCCAATGCTATGTGTCGAGGTGAGTCCGACTATATCTAGCCGGTACCGCTCAACCTCTGCCACAAGCTCCTGCTCCTTCCCCGCCAGCGAGGTGACGTTCCATGTCCCAAAAACCAGTTTCCTTGTCCGGGGATCGGACCGCCAAGGCTCCCTCCTCGGTCTGCCACCCAATCCACATTGTACCGGACCCTTCATGTTCCTCCTGCGGGTGGTGGGTCCACAGTTGGATGAGCCCATGTATCCGGTTCGGGATGGGCCCCATGGGCGAAAGCCCGGCCACCAGGCTCGCTCACGGGCCCCAACCCCAGGCCAGGCTTCAGGGTGGGACCCCGGTAAGCCTCCGGGCCGGGTACTCTGACTCTTTGAATTTACATCCATGAAAGATCCTCTGAACCCTTCTTTGTCTCACCCTTCACCTAAGACCAATTTGTCATGGGAGACCCTACCAGGGGCATAAAGTGCCCCAGACAACATAGCTCCTAGGATCATTAGGGCACTAAAACTCCTCCACCACGATAAGGTGACGGTTCAAGGAGGAGCCCATATATTTTCTTACCAGTAGCACTTGATGGATGGTTTTTGTTTTGGATCTAATCAGGGGAATTTAGTAAACACTCCTCCTGAGTCTCTGTTGACAGGAATCCGATGGCCGCTCATTGACAGCACTCAGCCACGCGTGGGCCAATTCTACTTCTATTATACTCAAGACTGCACGAGTGCCTGATGCAGCGGGGGAAAAATAAATGAAAAAATCCTCACCCTCACCCTGAAGCCCTCAGAAAAGCTCTTGCATGTTCAAACAAAACATTAACACACATTTCACACAGTCAGACCTTCGGTGGTGACAAAACATCCCATAATGTGGTCGAGGTTTGGTGACATGCTTCTTCATAATCCACCGCTACTCATACTCAGAGTGTTTGAACTTTAAAATATCCAAACACACAAAAAGGGAAATTGTGTGAGGGCTTTTGAGATTTACCCCTCAGACCCGATGCAAAAATGTGAAAAACCCTGCAAAGTTCGGCAAAAAGATTTGAAATAATCAACTGAAAATACTGGGAAAAGGTAAGGAGCCAGAAGAGCTGAGGTTAGAAACACATGATGCATGGAAATGTGTTTATTAAAGAAGCTGTGCAAGAAAATAAATCTGCTGTGATTTCAGATTGCACTATGTTGTTTTTGTCATTTTTGTAAAACTGAACCTTGCAGTTAAAAGCTCTTGCAAACATCAAATATACGACAGTTATTCTGCTTTTCATGCTCCAGGAAACTTTAAAGAACTTGATTCTCTCCTGTGATTAAAGTGAAAATTGGTCATCTTTGTGCTTCTTTCTAAAATCAGGAGAAGAAAAACAGAAACCATCCAAGGCCAAGAGGGAAAAGATGGTCTCAGGATCTCATGATGTGGTCACGTTGGTATCTTCACACTGTGACCTTCTGGGGCGATCACCTGGAAGAAAGACCTCCGGATCTGAGCTTTGTCTGCAGTGATGAGGGCATCGTTTTGGTCTGCATTGGAGGTGTGAGGAAGCATTTGCTGTAACTTAGTTGTGACCTAAGGAACAACCTGTTGACTGACAGGAGCTCATCATCCAGGAATGTAGTTACTGCTCCTCTTCAGCGAAATGAGTCCTCTGAGGTGGTTTTGGGCCACCAGCTGCCGTTTTTTTTTTCTTTTCCTGTGGAGGATTTTCCTGCATGTCCAGCTGGGGGCTCATGACAGAGGGATAAAAAAATTCAATCTTTGACTAAAGTTGAAGAAAATAGATGGACGGAAATCTGATCCTGTGCTTGAACCCCTCTCTCCTGCAGGACACAAACTCAGCAGCAGGGCCTTTAGAGCTACGATGGCAAATCTGCAAAACAAGCGAGCTGAAAACGTTTTTTATGCCTCTTAACGTTCTAACACAGTATGGCTGTAAATAATTTGTGGAGATTAAGAAAAATATGGAAAAAAATAATGAAGGGGTTCAACCCTCCACCAATAACACAGCTCGGTACCAAATCAACTATTGGAGCTTTCAGTTGTCTGTCTCACCGAGCCACCGCCCTTCCACACTTCCCTGGCTCCTTCACTCACCACACACTCCCGTATGTAGCAACAGATCACCACCGGTGTGAGAGGTTCTGATGCTATAACATCAGAGAAGGAGAAACAGCCGGCTGCTACCACTGCCTTTGTGTTTATCCTTCTGAGAAAGTTGTTTCAGTTTACGCTCCTTTTTACATGCATATTCTTTACATAGTTGGAATATAAAACACATCCTACTGCAGCTACGTACAAAGAGATCTTGTACGGGTAAAATGTTCTAATGAAACGTGGCCGCTTTAATAGGAGGACAACGTAGCAGCAACTGTTCCTGCACAATTTCAGACACCTGTCAGTCACTTTCTGGAAAATAAACCATGCACTTTTCCAGAATCATCAATATGCATTAGCTCTGGCAGGTTCTGCACGTGTCACATCAATACTCAGTCGCCCTACTGGTTTTAATCACCCTGGTGCTTTGTTCTCGACGTACACGTCTACTCTGAACCACAACAAGATTTTAGAAACGTGACACGTCTTTTTAAACTATCCGAGTCATTAAAGCTCTTCGCAAGGCGAGAGAATTTCTGCATCGGAGTCACGTTGTGTCCTTGGCTCGTCTACAGGATGACACAGCCCTACAAACAGGAACCCTTGTTGAGTTTCTAGAGAATACTTGATCAGATACAAGACGCTTTTGTTGAGAGAAGAGAAGGGTTTTTACCCAGTCAAGCATGTGTGACCCCAGATAAGAGAAAGAGAGGTGGGGAATGAGTTTTCTGGGGAGATCGGCTCCTCACACTGCAGCCAATCTGCTCAAACATTTACTGCGGCAGCAAGAGAAAAGAGAACGAAAAACCTCTGACTACCTCCTGGAAAATATATGAGAGCGAGATGTGGAGATGTGATCCAGGCAGCAGCCCATATCCTTTCTGCCTTGTAATGGAAATGTGACATGCTGGTGTGAATACGCACAACCGCGCCGCCTCTGCGGCTGTGGATTTGGAGGTTCATCTTTGTGTGGAGAAAATTAAGCAAAACAGACGGAGAGAGATCCAACTCTTCCCCAAACTCTGCCAACAGCTGCCCGACTTTCATCTGGATCACCAAAACAAACGATTGTTTCAGAAGCACAGATGTTCCCACATCTGTTTGGTGAGTCGAGCCAAAAGTCACACAAAAGTAAATATGAACGAAGCCGAAGACGTGATGGTTAGTAAAACCAGCGGGTTTGTTTCATGATCTGAATTCTAGAGAACATCGTGTTTCTTGCAAACATGTCAGATATTTGATATTTATTCTTTTTAAGGAGGTGTGTAGATTTCAACGTTAAAGGGCGAGTAACTAAACTGCATAGATGAGTGTCTAATAGTGCTGTAGACACTCATAGCTGTTGTTTAGACACTTAAGTGTTAAAAACGTCAAAAAGCATCATTATTTCTCCCTCTCCAAGTTAAAACTCTGCTCTTCATTGATTTAGAATAAAGCTACAGCTGATGGCTAGGAGGTCCCAGGTGACATCGTCGGTCCTATAGTGGCTGCACTGGACTGGGCTCCAGCTGGCTTGACCAATCAGGAGCCGCTCCTCCTTTAAAAAACAACTTTTTCCCGCCTTTCTTCTAGTTAAAACCCTCCAGCTTGCAGCAGCTTCTCTGTCTGCTCGTTCGACTGAGCAGAGTCTGGGGTGTGTGTGTGTGTGTGTGCTCATGTGTGCACGCTCGTGTGCACGTGTATGAATTATGTTTCATGTGACTCGGTCATTTGAAACTAACAAAAGCTTTGAATGTGATTCCAACTGAAAATCTGCATTTTCTTCTTGCAATTTTCTGTCTCCAACTCCTCACCAACGTTCCAGTACTGGTCCAATGTGGTTACACTGGTAGGCTGGCTCAAATGAGATCAAATTACAACATTTAAGCAAATTTAATGAACATTTTCTTGTTGAATTTTAATCACAGAATCTCTCCGGTCTCAAATTCTCGACTCGTTTGACTCACATTAACTAAACTGAGAAGAGTTCCTGATGAGATTACTGGTTCTGCAAACCCTCAACACAGGAGCAAATTGAGAGAACTTGGAGATGCTCGGAGACATTCTGGATACTTTTGCCAACTTGTCACCAACAGTTGCTGTGAAATCCACCCATCCTGGCCTCTCACCTCGGTCTGTGTCGTAGAGGAAGACGAACTTGTTCCAGTCGTAGTGGTCCAGCAGGGACAGCAGTGCCCCTCGGATGGACGGCCGCAGCTGCAGGGTGAACTGGCTCTCGCCTTCGGTGGGGAAGCTGGGTGTGATGAGGGAGATGTGCAGGGCGCTGCAGAAGGACGTCAATGTGTGGACCGAGCGCTTGTCGTACAGGCCGAAGATGGCGAAGACACCGCGAGAGTACTGGGAGCAAACTGCAGAACAAAAACAAAAAAAATGTGCAAACGTTTTATGATTAATTGCTTTTTTATTGTTTGCAATGTGGTTTTTAGAGTTCAGTTTACTCAAAAGAATCAGGTGATGGCCCATTTTGTTGTGGAAATCGAGCAAATATAGATGAATTGTTTTGAAGCCAGATTCATCCTCACACACATACAGGAAGTGATGCTGATAAGAGTACTCCGTTATCTCCATCGTGCTCTCTGCTATGACAACTGATTGCAGGCAAACAAGGAGAAACAAATCACTAAAGCGAGAGGTGATTAACAACGCGACAGAAAACAAAACAAGCCATCAACCTGCTGATTACCACTTTAAATCAACTGAAGAGGAGCTCCAAAAACAGCTAACAGAGATCAGAACTAATGTTTCCTCTGAAGCTTTCACCAGGAAAGATGGCCTCTTCCCTCATTTAAATAAAAACCAACATTTCCTACAGCAGCACTGTAGGAATTTTCTCCTGCTCCAGCTGAGACGCTTCACAACAACAATAAAAAGGACGGCACAAACTAAATCTGTGTCTGTTGTGTTTTTATTGGTCGCCCTTTGAATTAAATGGGAACTGCATTTGCATAAAGTCTACACGAGCTGCGCTGAGCACACACTCCGTCTGTCCTGCTCAAGGAGATCTTCTCATTATAGAACGGCTTGGCTCTCTACAAGAGCCGTGTGGTAATTGCCCACTTTTTTTCCTTCTTTCTACACACGGCAAAACAACAAACAGGGGAGATAACGAGCGTCCTCTGCCAGTTTGTGGATATGAGGAGAATCAGAGCGAGCGACAGAAGGAAGAGCTGAAGGTGTTCCTGTTGTGAAGAGAAAATCGAGGGTGTGGAAGTAAACAACGGGGCTGTTTTACTGACAAACTCATTGTTTTCATGCAGAGTGCGGCACTCCACTGTAGAGACAACGAGACCGAATCAGCGTCGCTTTTGATCCTCGTCCGCGAGATTAAACGAGACAACAGTCAAACGCCGAGAGGGAAAAGCAACTCAGCTTCTGTTGCACACACAGTTAAGGTACAAGAAGGTGTCAGGAACTACGCAACCATGATATAAAACGTTACTGAGCACTCCACCAGTTTGGCTTTCGTTTTAAAAAGGAACCTCCTGTTGGGATGGTTTTGTAGTGTCATGAACCTGGACTGGGCCTTAATCCCTTTTGTCTTGTTTCAACATTAAATTCCAGTTTCTCCAAAAGATCGACTGATGATGTTCTTTATCAAACAGCAAGACTCAGAGGTCTGATGATCGACAGACTCTCATCCATGCGTTCTTCTACAGCAGGATGGTCTATTGCCATGGTCTTTGGTCTGGTCTCCCTAAAAGATCTGTCAAGCAGCTGCAGCTCATTCAGAATGCTGCTGCTAGAGCATGGACGTAGTTTTGACTTTAGAAGTGGGGGGACACAGCTGACATGAGGATGGGGGGGGGGTCTTTACAGTAAGTATACAGAAATTCGTATAAAACTACAGTCTAGAGGACTTTTATGCAATGTCAGGAATGCAGAACTGTCAAGTACACAGGTGGCAGGAACGGCCAATCACACGTTAGCAAGTATCAGCAGAGCCAATAGACGAGTTTATGGACCTTCTAATGGGAAACAGGGTTCAACCCAAGCGCTTGGTCCTGGTGCTCAACCGGTGTCTATTTAATACAACATAATGGTGTTTTTGGATGGTAAAAAGTGAAGGGGACAAAACTTTACTTTGGGAAAGGTGGTGGTGGTGGTGGTGGTGGTGGTGGGGGGGGGGGGGGGGTGGCATGTCCCCATGTCCCGCCAAAACTACATGCTAGAGTCTCAACAAGCACCAAGAGAACCGAGCACATCACTCCTGTGGTCGCTCATCTGAATGAATGCCTTGTGAGTCGTTTCCAATGGAACAAAGCTCTGGCTCTCCTGTTTCAGGAAATAGAGCTTAGTCGGAACGGGGGGGTGGGGGTGGGGGGTGGGGGGGGGGGGGGCAGGAAACAGCAAGATTTGGACTTAGTCACTACTATCCATGATATACGTGCCCCTCCCCTCCACCATTGGCTCACAGCAACGCAACGTTCCTGCTGCCTCTTTTGACTTTTCTCGTTTTATTTTCACCAATAACACAAGCCTGGACAGGTTCCATTAGCTAATGCTAATGATAGCTTCTACCGGCAGCGATGCATTCTGCCCCCACCTTCACGTTGGCGGTCTCAAGCCAGGGTGGGTGGGGTCATGAATAATAAATATCCCTGTGAAGTAGCAGAGACTGGCTTATTCTGACCTGACCGTATACCCGTCTGTCTCTTTCTATGACTACGTTTACATGCAGCCAATATCCGGGTTATGATCGGGTTAAGGTCGGCATTCGGGTTTCTGAGTTGATCAGAATAACCCGTTTACAAGCATAAATAGAAAGAGTTACCTCTAACTTGCATAACCCGATTTAAATGCGGACGTTGGGGTAGCGTCAGGACGTGTGGACTACGTCCAGACGCAATATGCGTCATTTCCGGTTCTTCTTGTTCCGGTTTCCGTGAAAACAACAACATGTTTCCCAGTTCGGAAGAGATAGCGACCGCGTTTGTTTGCGCTTTAGTTTCCTCGTCACTCCAAAAGTGTGGTGCTGTGCCGCGACTCGCCATGTTGCTCCCAACTTGTTGTTTACTTCCGTAGTTCTGGCGCATACAAGACGTCTCGCTACTCAAAAGACCAAGATTCCTTGTGAACAGAGCATGTGCAGAACACACGCTTTGATGGGGATATCCCGGTATGCGTTTACACGACCAAACATTCGGGTTAGAAAAGGGTTACCCCAGGTGTAGTAACCGGGTTTTTAAAAACACGGTTATGAGCATATTCGGGTTTTTGGCGGTGTTTACAAGGACCTGCGGAACCGGGTTATTGTGAATATTCGGGTTTTAAAAGGGTTACTGGCTGCATGTAAACGCACTCAAAGTCAAATGCGGGAAATGTGGGTTTTAGACTTCACAGTCAGCATGCATGTGCAACTAAAAAGTGAAGGACTGAATTTCAAAAAGAAGAAGAATTACAGGATTTCTCAGTGACCAAAACCTTTAAGATGCCAAACTACTTTTATTTGCACCCTTGTGTGTTGTGCATCTGCGTAACGGGGTCAGTCAGGATTCACAGCGCAGAAAAGGTCCAGCCATCTGAGAAACAAGTGCAGAGGTCTCACTAAGGCCGCTGATATCCCCTCAAGGGATAGGATGACATCACACACACGCATGCACGCACTCACACACACACACTGAGCAGCATTTTCCTCCTCGAATGTATAGAAAACCCTCCACCCAACGCCCCTCCGTCATGTTAGCTACAGGCTGCAGAACAACAACCCTTTAATACGGATGTGGAGCAACTTGCAGGTCTGATATTTAATCCTCTCAGTCTGGATCCAAATCCACCTTCTTCTGCGGTGTTTGCCTTCGATTACAGTCTGTTTTCACAGCGTTCAACTGTTACAACTAAAACAACACCGACAGCACAATCAATATTCAGTCTACCAATAGACTCCAAACGCTACTATCACACATAATGACTAATTAGAGTAACAGGCTTGACTTTGGAGATGATTACATTTGCATCCTGGTTCTGGAGCTCCAACAGAACCCAAACAAGAATTTACGAGATGTGGAGTTTTTAACTATTAGTTCACCAAAATCCAAAACGAAAGCGGAGGGTTTAAAACTTCACGCAGCTGTCTGGTTGGCTGGAAATTCTCCTCTGATGTGAAAAATCCCCCCCCCCCCCCCCCCCCCCCAAAAGAACAAAGATTCCTCATCACTCTCGTCCAGCTGTGAGCAGAACAAAGCACGTTTGAGAAGGTCGCACTCTGACATGTTCAGAAGCTGTTAAGGTGCTCAGAGAAATTCTGACAGAACAATATGGCTGAACAACGCCACATGCCACATGGCGAATGATGGCTTTGGCGATTATGTTCCGACTTCTGTCTGCTCCAGGGTTTCATTCCAACACCATCAAATGAGCAGCGTAAGGACTAAAATGTAATTACAGACATAATGAATCATTTTTAAACCAGCTAGTTCAATTTCTGCTGCTTTTCTCCGCCAAGATTTCATCGTAGCGGTTGGATTCACATTTCTCTCTATTTCTAGGAAAATTCTAAACTCTTATGAATTTTTGTGCCTGAATTCTAATTTATTGATTATTTTATCCCCACAAGATGGTTGGATGTTTCTGTTATCATGGCTGGATCAGTGTGAATCTGCAGCAATGTGTGAATAAACAAAGAATCCTGGATCAGAGGTGTGGGAGTCCTAATCAGATAATCGTGATGATTTTTTTTACCCACATGTACACCCCGTGTATTTTTCATTTAGATGTTTCCTGTTTTTTCAAGCTGGAGGCAAAATTCAGACTTTTTTGGAAACGTGTAGCCTGGCCCGCCAGACTCGCCTTCTGTTTAACTCCACACAGAGAACTTCCCATGAGGAAGCGTGGGTCTGGCTGGCCAGGCTAGAAAATGACATTTATACTTCCCTTCAGAGGTATTTTGCACACCAATGCAAAACAAAAACTATATTTAAGAAGACGTGTCCCTAGTTAACATCTTATTGGCGTCATGGTGAGCTCATCCTCTAATCAGCTTCAGCATTCATTCCAGGTGAGCGGTGTGTGAATGGGACCAGCTGCAGCAGATCCATCATCCGCCACTGCTGGCTTAAAAGGAGGAGGAAGACCGCTAATCAACGCCGGTTGATTCCTCCACATGGGTATATCCAGTTGGAAACTCTCCTGCTACTCAGTCTCTAGTAAAACTCGGGTCTAGTCTAGTTATATTTTTCATTTTTCTACTTGACGCTGCTCCTTGTTTTTCCCAGATCCGGCTCGACTACACCCCTTCAGCCAAGCTCCTGGACCTCTCTTCAGCCTGAATCTTCCTTCCCTCAGTCCCGTTCATCACCGCTCATCCACCCCACTCTGGAACCCTTCCCTCGACCCCTCTGGAAACTTGGATCCTGCCTCCTCAGATCTAACCGACCTCCTTACGGACCATCTCCCCAGCAGCACAGTAAGACCTCCACTCCTCCTCCACCTTCAAACCACCAGAACTCCTACTAATCCGACTCTACTTGCAGGTCCAGTTCTCCCCCTCACCCCAACATCTCCCAGTTTGGGACGTCCTTAGTTGAGCACAGATGAGTAAAACCTTTGTTTAATTTATATTTGTCTCGTGTTGATTCTGCATGTCTTGGGTCAAGCACTTAAACCCCAACATGACAACTGGTGTTTCCTCTCAAGAAAATAAAGAATACCTTGTTATAACTACAAAATCCTCCATGAAATTTAAATCAAATTCAACATTAAGGTGATGCGCGTAAACACGTTTCCATATTTCTGAATCTTAGATTAAAACTAGTCCTAATCTGAATACATTTCATTAATAACTTTTCTTGCTTGTTTAAATTTGACGAATCTTATGATTTTTATTTTTTCTCACTGTTGTGCATGTTCTAATAATTAAACATGCCGAGAACATAACATCCAAATATAAAAACTTCATTTCATAACCTAACATTGATAAAGATGTTAAATCGGTCCTTTCCACCTGTAGATCCTCCACCAGAGGCCAGTAGACATTTAACCCTCCCACTGTCTTTATGGGTGACCATGCGAGGAAAGTTGACCATTGAGCAGGATTGATGGTTTATCCCTTGAGGTCCACGTGGCAGGGGTGAGGTGGTGCTCACTCCTCACCCCTGCCACATGGACCCAAGGGATAAACCATCAACCCTGCTAAATGGTCAACTTTCCTCGTGGGTCACACCCAATGGGACAGTGGGAGGGTTAAAGGACTAGATCTGGTGGGTTTTTGATGAAGGTACTAATCCTGATACTCCATGCTCCATCTGATTAGACTATTTTTTATTGATACCTGATATACAGAAATAGTCTAACCCACATTTTCCAATACAATATAAACTAAGAGTCCTCCTCTCAAAACTAAATAATTTTGAGTAACTATCATCACATATCCCTAATCATGCATACTCAAATTTTAAATATCATCGTTGCAAAATGACAACAAGTTAGGCCAGTGGAGCCAAACAAACTCAAATATTATTTAAAACGTAACCTTGGATCCGTCATAGTTTGGACAAAGAGTGTGATGTATAAAATGCATGATAAAGACGTAAGAAAATATCAACAAACTGAAATATCGCAATTTTCGTGGTATGATCCTGAATCAATATTTAAAATGAGTTTACTGAATTTTATTGAGAATTTAAAGGCAAATATTTACTGTAATTCTTTTGTGTGGTACAATTCACACTCCAACTGCTAGGTGGCAGCAGTCTTCACTGCTTTCATTGTGATGGAACAACAAGATGAAACCATAGACATAGACATAGATCAATATATGTGTCTGTGGATCAAACAGGAAGCCCAAGTCGCACCTATCTGCTTCTGGACCATGGGTCCCCTACTGTCAAAGAAAATCAATGGGAGTCTACGGGCTGACAAAAGTTACTTTCGGATCCCGTTTGATATGTGCCGGAGATTTCACATATGATGTCTGCAAATTTATTCACTTATATTTTCAGAGGATAAAACCAGATACAACATCTCGTTTTCAAGAGGGTCACGATAGCAAGACAACAAGTAGCTGAATAGTAAAAGAACTAGGATTAAAGAAAAGAAAACTATATTAAATATATATATATATATATATATATATATATATATATATATATATACATACATACATACATACATATATACATATATACATACATACATATAGACATACATACATATAGACATATATATATAAATAAATTACAACTAACTGAGAAAACAAACGCCAGAAAATAAATAAAATAAAAAAACTCAGTAAAACTCTATGAACAAAATAAACTTAGCCAAGCTCACATATATTCAGAATAACAAAAGAATATTTCAGAAGCTACAATTTAAAAAACCCATTTTGATGCCAATAAATGGATCGTTTTCCCCAAGTGGCAAAAGTTACGTTAGGTTTTGTGTGAAAAGACGAAGAGGAGTCCAACTGCTCGTCTCACCAAATTTATATCAAACCAGACATGGAGAAAAGGAGAAAATTGGCTGTGAGTTTGGCGAGCTTCACACCTTTCTTCCAGGAGGAGCATTGTCCACCATAAATCTGGTCGTGTGGTAAGTAGCAACTGCTGTGATGTCACATACGCAACATCTGATCTGAGATAAAGGGGAGTAGACTTATGCACCATTGACTATTGAACCAAAATTATAATCCACTGCATCAATTTGTCATGCAAAAACAGTTAAAGCTGCTATCCAGATTTATTCTCTGTAAGGAATTATGTAGGATTATTTATAAATATGTGAATGTGTTCGTCTTATCATGTACTGTGATATAATGTATGCAATATGGCCTAAAATCAATAACACGATATATTGAGGCGTTCACCTCGATAACAATAAATTGACGATAACTACATGTATGCACAAAAGTTGTCCACTAGATGGGGCTGTCATGTATTACACTGAGTCACATTATCATGTGACTCGAGGTAGTAAAGCTTCTTAAAGTGACATGAACGTGGCCAACCTACGCACATCTTTTCATTTTGTTTATTTTCGGATATATTGACAAAGGAAAAAGATATTGATTAGAGTCCGACATTTTGATAATACATTTTCAATATATCGCCCAGCCCTAGCAGGCAATACGTCTATTTATTTATTGGCTAAGCCCGCCCCCATCTCACAGAGCACAATGCAATATGAACTGAGCACTGGTCAGCACTAACCAATAGTGTTAGACAACCACTTATGTAAAGACGTCAACCGCAGAGCATGTTCGAGCCTTTAAGGATGGACCTCGGTTGATGCAGAGTTAGCGACCATACTAGTGGACAAGTCTTCAAAATATAAGTATATTTAAACACAACATAACCGGAACGTAATTGTTGTGAAATGTGTTTTAGCTCTGTTGTGTTGGCTAGAGGAACAAATTCCTGAGGCGTTGCCTTCAGCTGTAAATACGGAAGTGAAAACAGTAACAACGTCTTGGTGTGATACATTTTTCAGCCGTTAGATGGTGCCGTCAGATAAAAGAAATAATCCGGACAGCTCCTTTAATAATCTATGAAATGACACCGGGTGTGCTGAGGAAGAAATACATCTCCAACATGCAGCCTCAATATCTAAATCCTATCTGCAGCAAATGCCTCCAGAAACCTGGGTGCAACGGAATAATTCAGTCCCAGGACAAATCGGCCCTTGCTCAGAAGCAAAAACTCCATTCTTGGTGTGAACTTCACATTTTGTGTTTGCACAAAGTAAAAAGCTCCTCTATCATAGTCGAGAAAATTAAACGCATGTTCTCTGTGAGCAGCAATTACAGGCATGACCACCCTGCCGTGTTTGGATTGCTCGGCCCGCATTTACCGATGCTGCGCTCAATAATTTCACATCAACCATCGATTGAGTGTGGAGTTATAAATCAGAGTTTTCACCAGCTCCCAGGGCCTGTTTAGTGTTTTCTAGCTCACTGATCTGGTTTTAAATCCTGTCGTTTTACTGTTTTGGATCGGTCTCGCCACTCGGCTTTCCAGGCAAATTCAAATGAAAACAGACCCACACGGGAATGAGGCAGGACTTTAAATCATTCATCAGATGGTCTGAAACAAGTCTAAATCAAGGCTGAGGTGTTGTGAGTGTGTAAGCACACGCGACTGCATGTGCAACAGGATTAATATTACGTGGTAACCTGCCCCCAAGTGGCCAAAAGAAGAGACAGGCAAGTGTTGCACCATCAGTCACTGTTGGTGTTCAAATGATGTCACAGAAAAAACTAACACCGTATTATTTACATATGTACATTTTTTCAGTAAAAATGATTTTTTTGGAATATTCTTAAGAAATAAACAAACATTACACGAAAACCAGAATATTTTTCATAGGATTTCTCATCCTGTTGAACAGAAACCTGATGTATATTGATTAAAGTGAAACTCTTGGTATTATTACAGTAATCCAGAAGCTTTCAGCACCTGTCCAGCTGTGCTTTTGTGTGCTCTTTGATCATTTTTACAATTACAGTCTTTATCTTTCTTTTTACATTGGTAAATTTCAGCTCTCTAAAGGTTTGGGTAAGGTGTAGGCCGGCAGTCATTGTCTGATAGATAAATACGTTCCATTTGTTTCTTTTCCATCCTTACGCTAGTTTTATTCTGGGAAACCAATTAGAATACAAAAGTAAGCCATTTCTTTTTATTTTATAATTTTTTTTAGATGGGGCCAGAATTGGGTAGTAATGTAGCCTATGTGTGGTTTCTGTCAGCATGTTCAGTAAAATCCTTTGAGATTATCACAAAACAACCTCAGCATCAACCTGGCGAACAAACGAAGGAAGTGAGGATGTGGGCTGATAAGGCCACTCCAGCTTCAGGAATGGACCCAGCTTTCTTTCATCTGCTGATGGAGGAGACCCACCCATGATGGAGCCAGGCCCGGTGTGGAGGTCTGACCACCAAAAAGGAAAATGGGTAAGGGTATGTATGTCTACGGTTGTCTTTCACCATCTCCACATGCAGTCGGATAGCACTAGGACCAATCAAGGCAACGAACAATGTGACGTTTTCATCGCTAGACAAAGTCTAAATCGTCCAAAGTTGATGCCAAAGCCATTTCAAACAGCGTCTCTGGGTCGACACCATCTTTGTAGTTTTTGTCCATCGCAGCTCTATTACAAAGCCCGCCCAACAAACAGCATTGTAATTGGCAAGACACAAAACTGTTCAGGCCAATGGTAGACCTACTGAGGTGGAGCGTGACCTGCAGAGCTACATCATACTGCTATGGTTGGACTAGACCCCCTGGACCCAGACCGCAGAGTGGAAGTGGAAGCTGGGGTTTGAAACGCAACTGTCACTTTTATGATCTATTCAAATCAGCCGTTTGTATAAAAATGCTTTTTCTGCAAAGCTCCTGGGGCACAAACACAATTACAGGAGAGGAAGATGCATATCCTGGTTTGTTGGGCAGGGCCAAGCAATTTAAAAGACACCAACATGAAAGATATGAATGAAAAGTTGTTCCAAAGGGATCCCATTTCCTGAGCCAAGAGAAGAGGATAATGATGGATCCAGATCTGAAAGAAGACAGCAGAGGTCCCACAAGCTCCTAAAGCAGCAGAACCTTCGATTTTAAATCTAAGATTGTTTCGTTGGAGAGACTCCAGATCTCTACGATTCACAGAAAACCAAACTTCTCACACTCATGCTCCAGATTATTTATCCATCCATTCATCATCTGTCACAGATAGATGGGCGAAAGGTGAAGCACATTCTGGACAGGTGTCCAAACCCACCACAGGGACACACACACAACCACTCACACACACAGTTTACCTGATTTTGGTCTGTGGGAGAACCCACACATGCATGGTGTTGCACCATCAGTCAGACACCATCAGACACTGGCACAGCTGGCATTCAAACCTGTGCCCTTCTCTCTGCGAGGCAACAGTGCCACCAACTGCACCAACACGCAGTAGGTTTATCTCCATAGAGAAAAACAAGCCCGGGTGATGATATTTGAAAATGTCAGACCATTTCTTCTCTTTGTCGCTGCAAAGATCTTTCTTAGCAACTGAATAAAGTGTTTGATGTAATCGGTTTTCTCCGAGTAAACAATGTGATCAGAACCAGACCGTCTCCGACTGGACTGAGGTACGTCTTCTGCTAGATGTTCCCTCGGTAAGCGTAGCCATGACCCTTTCCTTGGTTCTGCTCAAACGACAAAAACATCGGGTGACCTTTGATTGTCTACTGTTGTGGAAAGTGTTTTCCATTCTAGTAAAAAAGTAAAATCTTCCAGAAAGGTAGCAGAAGATGGAATAATGTTGATCCTGAGGTAATCTTTCACCTTTAACCTTAATCAGCCGTGGCTTGTGTCAGTAGCCTCTCAGGAAGTGAACAGTACAACCGTATTTGGTGTTCTAATCATGATTCGGAGACACAGAATGAGACAGCCTGCTCGCTGTCCCTCGTTCTGGGTGTCGTACTCACGGGGACCGGGCTTTCTTAGTCCTAGCACCGTCTCTCTGGAACCAGTTGCCACCCTCAGTTAGGCTGTCCCCAACTCTGCCAGTCTTTAAGGGTCGGCTAAAAACACACCTCCTCCGCTTGGCGTTTCCTGAACATGTTTGAATTTGGCCTCTTTCATGTTGAATTTATTTCACAGTTTTCATCGGTTCACTCATTCCCTTGTTTTAAACATTTGTCCTGTACCAGAATGTTTCACCTTTTTTGTAATTTGAATTGCTTTTATTTTTGATTTATTCAATATATTTACCTTCTACTGTACCATGTTCAGCGCCTTGGGCTTCCTGACAGGGTTGCAGAAGGTGCTTTATAAATAAAGCTTTGATTTGAGATTACAGCAGTTCCACAAGAGTTGAGGTCAATACTAACAATCCATCTGAGTCAAGATGCATCAAACAGAGTTGTGAGTTTGACCCAATAGTGATGTGACAGCAGTCGTGCTGACAGGGAGTGGGCAGCTGCTGGTGACAGGACGGCCTCCTGGATTCGTCCATTTAGTCCCACACCAGCAGTGACCCTGAAACAGCATCCGCTGGCCTCACACTCGACTGCACAAACAGGTCAGAATGCCACACACACACACACACTCACACACACTGCAGCTTGCTGAGATCAATGCATGTGACACACTAACAGAGCAACTCAAACTGTCATTTTACACAACACCTGCATGAATACAGCTACTCTGAGCTGAAATAAACAAAACAAGGGGCGAGATCTGCTCAAGCGGACTTAAACCATCAACCTAAAAGGAGCCCTGTCAAGTTAAGCTAAATCACCAGCAGCTCTCCCAGTCTGGACCGGACTCCAGGGACACCAAACTGCTTCGTCATCAGAACCCTGCGTAAGTCAGAGGATGCTTGGTTGGTTGGACACCATTTAGTGCCACTGACACACTCTTCCCAGGTGTCAGGCCCTGCCCACAGCTCTGGGAAACGTGTATGACGCAGGCTACAGACCGCTGAACAATCAATAAATTGACCGCAGCTCCACAGAACAAACCTCCATTATTAACCGCTTGTTTTAGAGGCAGAAAGCACAGGAGTTATGTCAAAAACTATTCAGGTTTTAAGTCACATTTGCTGAAGGAAAATAATTCAAATGAGATTTACCAACATAATTTTTCCCTTCAGCAACAGCTGATAACGTTCAGCATCTTCATTAACCGTTAAAGCAGCAAAAGAGCCTCTGTGGAGGATTTTTACAGAGCAGGAAGGATAAGAATGAAGCCCCTTTGTGTCGGTAATAGTTTCAACAAGGCAACAATCAATACCAGCTTGTTTGAGCAGTCCGGATGAAAAGAAACCATCACGGTTTGTGGCTCTCGTGCTGATCTGGCAGCCATTTTAACCAGAACGACAGCAGCAACGATCCCGCTGTCACAGCTGAGCGCCATGAGAGGCTTCACGAGGCTCAGGTTCCATTTGTTTAAACAGAAACAAAAACTAACGTTTTCATCGAGTCACTTCTTTTTTTAATTTTGTGTGTGTGTGTGTGTGTGTGTGTGTGTGTGTGTGTGTGTGTGTGTGTGTGTGTGTCCTGTCTGGCTGTGAAGCAAACAGAATTGATGTCTGAATGCTGCGGACAAGCCTTACAGATTTACTCTCAGGTGGAGCATCAAAGCGTCTGATTTTAATGTCACGCCTGATACTTAAAACTTTATTGTTATTGTTTTTGAATGCTTTGTAATTCCGACCAGACACGGAGACAGAGGTGAAAGAGAAAGGAAAAAACAAAAGGTGGGAGGGGGGGGGGGGGGGGTCCACAAAAATAAACAATAATGAACAAGAATCTGCACCTGCAGAAAGAGACAAGACAAAAAAGCAAAAATACAAAAAAATGGGACACAACAACAATACAACAAGATCAAGCTATCACTGCGTCAACTTGATGAAGAAATATATAATCAACTGAACAATCACACGATAATAAATCACAGTGCATTAAGTGCCCACCATAGCTTTAAGACCAGTGTTGAACATGCCCAAGTCCATACTTATGAGAGCACCATGTGAGCACCTGTGTGTGTACACCCGCTTGTTTATGTAAGGTTTATCTATAGGAGCATCCAATAGAGAGAGTGAGGGGCCACAGGTCTGCCCCCCAAAGATGTGCAAGAGACAGAGGGAGCTCCAAGTCCCAGAGATCCAGGAGTTGCCCCAGAACACAGGAACTCCAGGGAGACTGCAACCAGAAAAGCCCCTGCTCCCCCCGGGCGCAGAGGATCACACCTGGGGGCCACAACCAGCAGCCGGCAGAGTCCCGGGAGATATTGGCGGCAAGCCCACAGGCCCGCCTGCAGCCTCCCACCCCCTAGCCGGCCGAGCCCGGGACCCAATGACGCGGGACCCAGGGACGACCACCCCCGTCGGGGACCCAGCAGAGCCCAGGGACCCAGACCCCACCAGGCAGCTACTGGGATTGGTCAGGCAGATGCCAAAAATCTTAAACTCCCTGACCACGACCCAGGCAGACCAAGGCACCGCACCCCACACCAGGTGTGGCGGGGGAGGGGAGACGAAGATCTTTATCATCAAAAGAAGTCCCAGGAGAGGGGACCACATGACATATACAGTCATACACAAACACAGTCACACACTCCCTCCCTCATGCTCACACATACACATACAACCAAAGACTTACAAAGACGCACGCCGGACACCCACTCATGCTCCCCATACACACCCTATTCACTCTGGTCCCAGTACTGCTGCACATGGGGTACACCCACTCCCGGTTCCAAGAGTTTGACCCTTTCTGCTGGGGTCATGATGAACAGGCTGCCCCGCCCAACGCTGAGTACAGCAATCCACTACCCTAAACCCCAACCGGACGGCCGGATCTCCCTCCTAGCCTCCAGCCCCAGGAAGCCAAGCGACAACAGAGGTGTGCTAAGACCCCTAGTCTCCATCCGCCTGCTCCAATAGGGTGTTAGTGAATGTTGATGACGTGTATTCCATGGCTGTGGTGAGCGGGCAGTGCGGGCATCGTCTGGCCTATGCCAGCTGATGCCACCATACCACCCCACTTGCACCCACAGCCTTCAGTGTCTAAGTGCAGTTTAAAATTGGGAGTGGGCACCGGCACCTGAGATGAGGCTAAGAGATCCCCCTTCCAAATGTCGTTGGATGTGCTCACTCCCAAGGCCCTAAGTGTGTGTTTGCGTGGAATGTCGTTGGTGGAAGTGTATAAGGTGCAGATAAAATTGGGGGGCAGTTGCCACAGGAATACGGAAATGGGGTCCATACCCGCACTCCCTGACTTGTCCACCCCCCAAGGTCCTATGTGCATGTTTGTGTGATGATGTGAGGGAGCAGGAGGAGAGAAATGTGTGGGGATGGGGAGGAATAGCTGGTTGGGCTTAGCCCTCCAGGGAGCCAGCTCCCCCACTGGCCCCAATAGGCACCTCTGTTGTCAAAATTCCACCCAGAGCATGGAGACCCCAGCCCATTCTGCCAGGGCCCAAAGCAGCAGCATTGCAGAGCCTCACGGAGTCTGAGGGCACCAACCCAGCCCCACCCCAGCAGAATATCTATGCCTAACCCTGCATTTGCACAACTTACAGACTATAAAAGACATAGGACATCCAGGTAAGGTTGGGTCCTCCCCCTCCTGGATCTCTCCCTCCCCTGTGATGGGACAGCAGAGGAGCCAAGGTCTACCCAAGGCCCCTGAACCCGAGTTAGGCACTGCTGCATGATCCTGCCTTCTCCCCGGCAGCATACATGTCAGGACCCGACCCCCAAGGCCCCACCCAGATCCCCGCGCGGGGCCGGCCACCCCCACACCCAGAGCCCCCAGGCCCCCACCCAGACCCGCCCAGGGGCAATGCAGCCGCCGGGCAGTAACCCATGGCCACCGCCAAGACCTCCAAGGGGCCCCACTCACAAACGCCAGTAGTCCACCCCCCGAGGCAACCCAAGCACCTCCAGAGGGGGGCGATGGCCCTCCAGTCCCAGACACCCCCAGTGAACCCACCTCCAAGGAACGTCCAGATACTCCAAACTCAGACCCTCCACCCCCTCACCCACATCATCCTGCAGGACAATATCAATGGCCCCCCGTCATCGATAAGGAGCCCAGAGAGATTGATTTGAAGTGGAAGCAGAGGCTATATCAAGTGTAGTATGATCTAACAAAAGATTTCTATACTGGTTGATGCAAAGAGTATCTATATTTTTCCAATTCATGAGGATAGTTTTCTTAGCGATGCATATGGCAGTCAGAACCACGTGAGCCAAAGATGTTTCAATCAGGTAAATCAAATCAAATCAAGTCAAAGCTTTATTTGTAAAGCGCCTTCCACAACCCTGTCAGGAAGCCCAAGGCGCTGGTAATCAAGGTAATCTACGTGAGTTAGTGGATCACTGTCTACCCTTGATGAAACCAGTTTGGTCAGGGCGTATTATGAAGGGGGTTACCTTCTCTAATCTTTTTGCCAGGGCTTCACAAATTATTTTGAGATCAAAATTAATAAGAGAAATTGGGCGATAGCTGGTAAGAAATGCAGGGTCATTGCCTGGTTTTAACAAGAGACTAATATTGGCTGAGGTCATGTTTGGCTGTAATCTGCCATTCTCTTCAATTTCCCTCACCATTCTGAAAAATACTGGAGCCAGAATGATCCAGAATTCTTTGTAGAACTCTGCTGGAAACCCGTCTGGACCTGGAGCTTTCCTATTAGTCAGGGATTTAAGGGCTTCCTGGAGCTCCGCTGATGTTAGTTGCGAGTCCAGGACTGTAACTTGGCTGTCTGATGATTTAGGAAGTGTTATCCTGTCAAGGAACTCATTGATCTCATTATCTGATGGGTTTATCTGTGGTGAGTACAAAGTTTGGTAAAAGTCTCTGAAAGTGTTGTTTATTCTTTCAGGGCCATAAACTATATTCCCGGTTGAGTCTTTAACAGCAGATATGGTAGTTTTCTCTTTATTTATTTTTAATTGGCTAGCTAAAAATTTACGTGATTTATAACTATGTTCAAAGTTTTCGATTCATAGTCTTTGCGCTAAAAATTGTGTCTTTTTGTCAATAATTACACAAAGTTCTAATTTAGCTTTACGTAATTTGCTCATTAACTCTTCTTCTGTGGATGCCTCTAAAGACTTAATGATGTCCTCTAACTCCTGAATACGTTTGATTTCTGTTTTTTTTTTCTTATGTGATGAGAAAGAGATTATTTTACTTCTCATCACTGCCTTTCCTGCCTCCCAGAGAATAGATGCTGATGTTCCAGGCAGGTCATTATGTTCTAAATATAAAGCCCACTCCTTTTTAAAAATTCTATAAAACCTTCATCTTTAAGCAGTGATGTATTAAACCTCCAGTTTTTGTTTGGTGAGATTGTCTTCTTGTTTTCCAGAGTTAAAGAAACCAGAGCATGGTCGCTGACAACTATGGGGTGTATCTCAGTGTCTGAAATGTCAGCCAACAATGAGCTGCTGACTAGAAAATAATCCAAACGTGAATGAGAGTGATGGACGTGTGAAAAAAAGTATATTCTCTACGGTTAGGATGAAGAGATCGCCATGCATCACAAAGCCCATAATCACTCATGTACTGTTTAACTAGATTAGTGGATTGCCAATTGCGCTGAGTCCCAGCTGTACTGAGCCTGTCTGTTAAAGAGTTCATCCAAAAATTAAAATCGCCTCCAAGTATAAGTGGACAGTCCAAGTGTTCGGAGAGTACAGAGAAAAAATTATGAAAGAATGGAGGGTCATCAATATTTGGACAGTATATGCTGACAATACATAAGCTTTGATTCTGTACAGATATTTTTAACATTATAAATCTACCCTCTGGATCAGAGACTGTGTCCAATACTGTGAAATTGATGTTTTTGTGTATTAAAATAGCTACACCTCTTTGCCTAGAGTTATAGCAGGCAGAGAACATGCTGGGAAACTCAGGTGTTTCAAGTCAATTCTTGTGTCTGACCTGCATCAGCAGTGTCAATCCAGATTAGTTTACTGCTGCTGCTGTGGGGGGTACCGACTGGGTTCCACCCAAAGGTCAGAGATTCTTACTGAACAGAAATAGAATTCTATTGATTTTAAAATTTACATGTAAATGCAACTTTTTCATGTTGTAAATAATTTTCTTGAGCCAGTATGTGCTAAAAGGACCTTTACTGACAAGCTTAATGAAATGCAACTCAGACTACCACTGCCCCCTGTAGCCAGAATACAGCACTTGCAACTTCAGAGTTGCCGGTTTGGTCTGTTGGATTTAGAAGTAAATGTAGCTGACATACCCGGCAGGTGCATATCTATCTATCTATCTATCTATCTATCTATCTATCTATCTATCTATCTATCTATCTATCTATCTATCTATCTATCTATCTATCTATCTATCTATCTATCTATCTATCTATCTATCTATCTATCTATCTATCTATCTATCTATCTATCTACAAGCATCATCATGTCACCAGATGTTAACAATTGTGTGTCAAAGCCTCAAAATAAAATTGTTGTAAAAAAAGGACAAAACTACACACAGAGAATCATAAGAGTGTGTTTGGCATAAGCGTGTCGCCTCTGAGCTTTGTCTTTCAAGAGCCATTCGGGTAGACCTGGCGCTTTAAAGCAAACTGCTGCCTCCTTTCTTTTCCTCAGCTTGTGTGTGTGTGTGTGTGTGTGTGTGTGTGTGTGTGTGTGTGTGTGTGTGTGTGTGTGCGTGCGTGTGTGTGTGCATGTGTGTGTGTGTATGTGCATGCCTCAGTTGTGGCATGTGCTTCCGTGCATTGCTGCATGTTTCCGTTTGTGTGCATGAATTTTCCTTCGGCATGCAGCTCACACAAATGTGCACAAAGGGGGAGAGAAACCGAGTCCCGCTGGACATAACTGCAGAGCCTTTTCACATAATGCACCAGGGACACAGACACAGTATGTCACACACACATACACACGTATGTACGCGTGGACATGCATGCACCCTGCTGTGCCGTGCTCATTCTGCTTGGCTTTGTCTCCCATCATGCCCTGGGTTAAATAGGGGTGATGAGAGTAAGAGGGGAGATGAAGCATTGAAACACTCCTCTTTCCCTTTCACCCATCTCCAGCTTCTTTCACGTCATCACAAAAATCAGGAAGTCTGGGGATGAATGCTGAGAGATATAGATGCGTTTCATGTAAACTACTTTACATGAATCACAAATGAGCCTTAAACAGACACGCTGAAACAACCAGAACCAGAACCAAGGGACTAGAGCTTTATGTGCCGGGGACTTCAGGAAAAGTCACATTCATCAGGTTGTCTCGCTCATTTGCTTCTTTGACTTTTTGAACATTGTTTGAGTCAAACTGTTATCTCAAAAGTGAGGCCATTTTTGGCCTTTCTAGCAATAATAAATAAATAATGTCCAGAGCAACAACGCAAAAAGAAATTGTGTATCAAACATGAAGTTCTAAATACAAGTTTATGAATTTTTAAATCAATATTTAATGTTTATATTTTGCATATTGTGAGAAAAATGACTGAGTTGATTGTATATTGAGTCATTTAAATATGTTGGTTTATTTACTACCCACTTGTTCCTAAACAGGTTAGAAGGAAATAAAGTTTCTGTTGGAAAGGGTGTTAAAGGGAGATGTTACGGCCGCCGCCCTTTTGAAGCCCAGTGGGGTGCTGTGCACCGTTCCCTGTGCAGCAGCGCAGCACCACGGACAGCTACGCCTTGGGAAGCTGTCCTTACTCCAGCACCATGGACAGCGCCGGAGCGGCAGTCACGCCAGCTGGGGCTTCTCATCTCATCAGCCGGCCCTTTAAAAGCGGCCAGGTGGAGCTCATCAGGGGAGAGAAATGTTTGGTGTTGCAGAGGCAACGTGTGTTCTCTCCCCGTTGGCAGTTACCAGAGATTGTGTGGTTAATAGTCCCGCTGGACATCACTGCAGTGAGTGTGGTTAGTACCAGGTTGTGGTTTGCTTCTTGTGAAGAAGCAGCTTTAGAACCTTTTGTGTTTGGGAAATTCGCAGTTAAGCGGTAGTTTTTGGTTTTGGTGTGTTTACAAGACCACCTTGTGGGTAAATTACCAGGTCGGGGGGGGGGGGGGGGGGGGGGGCTTTTGCAGTCCCGGTTTTTCCTGAGCTATTTAAGTTGTTTTGGCAACTTTAGTTAATTCAGTATTTGGTTTTGTCTTTTAGACAAACCTTGCTTAATTACTTGGTGGGATTTTTCCCCTTTTGCGTTTCATTCCCTTTTTAAATAAAGGAGATTTTATTTTGGATTTAGAGTGGTTGGTCCTCTGGACATTTTCCGTTACTCATTTAAACTTAGTTGGATAATTCCTAGGTAAGGTCTTTTTGGCCCTTCTTTTGGTTCTTTCTTTTTCTTTGTAATAAAACCTTTGAAAACACAAGGACACTTTGAGTTTGGTTTTGCTTGGTCAAGCCTTTTTCTCCCCAACGAGGGTCACTTTTTGTTATTCTGGTCCATCTTATGTTTATTCCCCTCACCTTCCTAGCTGAGCCCACAGAGGGGTGTAACAGGAGACTAGGCAGTTTTGGCTTGCTTTTAGCACCCCCTAGTGTCCGTTTAGTCAAACCAAAAGCAAAACATATCTCCTCGCTGTGCGTTTGTCTTCTTAACACCTTAATCCAACACTTAAAAGGTCTCCCCAGCCTTCATTAGTGTCTACAGGAGCGGTTCATCACTAAATGAAACAAATCTGGAACCAGACTTCAGCACCAGGTGTGTCACCTCAATTATTCTTAAGTCCAATTCACACAGGCTCACCAAATTTGGTCTCAATTTCTGTTGCGACATTCAGAGGATAGGGTCAGAGTTTGGCATCAACAACACGAAAGCTTGGATCCATCCTGCCTTGTATCAATGGTTCAGGCTGCTGCTGGTGGTGGTGTAATCGTGTGGGTGCCATTTTCTTGGCACACTTTGGGCCCCTTAGTACTAGTACTAATCGATGCAACGCCACAGCCTACCTGAGTATTATTACTGACCATGTCCATCCCTTTATGGCCACAGAGTACTCATCTTCTGATGGCTACTTCCAGCAGGATAATACCGTGTTATGAAGCTCAAATCATCTCAGACTGGTTTCTAGAACGTGACCATGAGTTCACTGTCCTCACATGGCCTCAACAGTCAACAGATCTCAATCCAGCAGAGCAAATTTGGAATGTGATGGAACGGGATATCATATAAAGATATATCCCGTATTCTCCGGACTATAAGTCGCACTTTTTTTTCATAGTCTGGCTGGTCCTGCGACTTATACTCCGGAGTGACTTATATACCAAATTATGTATACCGCGCTGCTGCGGCCCGGCTCCGGACCAGGAATAAGCTCCCCTGCCCCGCTGGGAATTAAAGACGCACCGCCATCACCTGCTGGAGCCTGGGGCGAGCTGCTGCAGGCCGGGCGGCTCCGACCCAGGAAAGAGCACCCCTGTCCCGCTGGGAGGGTTTGAAACACCGCCATCCTCTGCTGGAGACCGTGGTGCGCTGCTGCTCCCTGGTTGATTATTCTGTTATTACCGGTACTTGTCTTGCAATGTGAAATGCTTGGTCTCCGATTTTGTAAGAAAAATAATAAAATTTCCCCCCAAAATGTGACTTACGTTTTTTCTTCTTCATTATACATTTTATGGCTGGTGCGACTTATACTCCGGAAAATACGGTATATAGCTGCCAACATTGGCACCACATGGTGGAAAACATGAGATCAAACATCAAAATTGCATGTTTACTCAAAACAGAGAGCGAACAAAGGCAGCAGAAGAGTTGCAATGCGTATAGCCAATCAGAGACGAGCTGTTTGCACACTAATTAATTCAGCTCCCCCACTCCTCAGACAACCTCACACTAAAGCACCAAAGTTTTTTTTCTCTGAAAACGACTCAAGGTATTCATTCAGAAAACACAGAAACTGCATTTTTTTTAAATACAAAAAAATGCAAAATACAAAAAACAGGTGAATGAGAGTTTAATACTCTCTGATTACCCCCCCCCCCTCCACTCCCCCATTGTGGCTAGTTAGTTATTAGCTCATTTGCTTGATCACAACCAATCCGTGCATCTCCAAACTGACTAATTCTTGAGATAGTAAATGTTTATAAAACTTTTCATAGAAACCTCAAGACATAACAGAACCACATAGCAGAATAATGTATTTTTATGTTATAATACCTTAAGATTTCATCAATCTGAATGGCTGGAAGCCACAAATACACACACACACACACACACACACACACACGCACACGCACACACACACGCGCACACACACACACACACACACACACACACACTTTAAGAGCCACGTGAGAGCACGTCAGTGAGAAAACCAATAAGTTGTAGAGCAGCTCCCCCGACGATCACCGCCGCAGCTTCATATCTGTAGGAACAGATTTGAAGCAGCTGCCAAACGTTTCTCTGCAGGTAATTTGGCCGACGCAGTCATTTGGTTTGTTCAATGAAGACATCAAAACTGTCACCGGGCAAATGCTGCACAGTTACAGGAATTTGAGCCTGCTATTAAAGACACGTGACTGTTCAGCACAATTAAACATCCCCACCAAATATCTGCATCTTTATTTATCTCACCTCATTTCAACAAAAAGTCTTATGTCTAAGTCTGTATACACTATTGTATTTAATACTAGTTAGACAATATTAGCCTGCTAAATCACTAAAATTGACTTGCTAATTAAGAAATATAACTACAGTATTCTCTAAAACAGACAAAATCTTCATTCGGTTTAATCACAAGTAATTTAATTCCTGTCTATAACTGAATATTTGATTTTTTTTTATGTAGCAACATCTAGAAAAGTTCTCTGATGCCTGACAAAATAAAAAGGTTGCAGCAGCTCAGAGGTGGACAAAGTCTGTCTGAGGTAAAGATGAGAAAGGACAGAAGGAACCAGTCAGAGATGCTTCTCACACTCGCCCACTGAGGAGAGAAAACGACTCCTGACTCGATGACCGAACCGCATGACCTGCCTGAGAACACGGCAAACATCTGAAATGCAAACGAGCAAAAACATTCAAGGGAAAAATATTTATGCAGGAGACTTTTTAGTGTTTATGAAGAAGTCTGCTGGGGTAACGTAACGAAATGTGGATTTTTTAAAAAAAAGGATGTAATGTACTTTCTATGAGTTTACTTCACTGAATCTAAATTTCCCCACCGAGACACAGTAAAGATGTACTTCAGATGTGCAGAAGTCTGAATCAAAAATAACTGCAGAATTGGCTCAAAAGCAGGCCAGGATGTCCAGAGAGATCCTGTTTCATACAACCGGGATCGAGCTAGAACAGCCCCCCGGAGCCTGAGGGGTTGCAGGAAAGCCGGAAGGTCACACGAGAAACACAAACATAATCCATGTAGAAGGCCACACAAGCACCAGCCATGTAGAAGGTCACACAAGCACCAGTTGGATCAGAGCATGTGACGTTCTGCTGGTATGTCTGTGTTGAACAATATCCTAAAATTCATCGTGTGACTGGGAAAAGGAGCTTTGACGGATCACTAAAGTGAGCTGATGTTGCAACGTTAGATCAATATCTGAGTGTGATGAGCCATGGCGAGCACCAGCGTTAGCTTATCAGGCTAATGAAATTATAGCTACAAGGAGCTTCTTCAGACAGCAAAAGAGCCCGAGTGGCTCCAGCAAGGCCAGATTAACCATATGGGCAACTGGGCAACTGCCCAGGGCCCACAAACTCTAAAGGGCCCAGGGCAGCAAGGGCACGAGCAAAATACTATATCTGTAAACTCGCGCTCTATATTAAACTAGGGTGACCATACGTCCTCTTTTACCCAGACATGTCCACTTTTCACTCTCTGCTCGGGTGCCCGGGGGGTTCTTGTATTGATGAAAATGTCAGTTTTTTCATCCAGGAGCAGGGATTGAATTATGGGGGAGCTGTATATCCTACACATCCAGGGGAGCCGGATAAAACGTTTTCTACCTATATTACACCATTTATGGACTATTTTGAGCAGATAGCACATATAGCGATGATTGTTGGTGTTCAGCGCTCCAGGCAGCTGCTTCCAGCGCACGGTCCATTCTCAAAGTGGCACAACCAAAAAAACACACGATCGTTCATGTCCGCACATGTTCTCTACTTTCTGTCTTAGTTGTTCCTGAAGCGCTCTGCTGCTGCGGAGCTCATCACCTGTGCTGTGGTGATTTCACCTCACTGACGCAGCATCGAAACGCCTCTCCACTTTGCGGTCAGGAGATCCCTTTGATCTGCTCAAAGTAACTGATGAGGAGAAAAAGTACAGGTGCTGGCCAGTAAATTAGAATATCATCAAAAGGTTGAAAATATTTCAGTAATTCCATTCAAAACGTGAAACTTGTACATTATATTCATGCAATGCACACAGACCAATGTATTTCCAATGTTCATTACATTTAAATTAGATATTCATAAGTGACAACTAATGAAAACTCCAAATTTGGTATCTCAAAAAATTAGAATATTCTGAAAAGGCTGAATATAGAAGACACCTGCTGCCACTCTAATCAGCTGATTTACTCAAAACACCTGCAAAGGCCTTTAAAAGGTCCCTCAGTCTTGTTTTGAAGGCACCACAATCATGGGGAAGACTTCTGACTTAACAGCTGTCCAAAAGACAATCATTGACACCTTGCACAAGGAGGGCAAGACACAAAAGGTGATTGCTAAAGAAGCTGGCTGTTCGCAGAGCTCTGTGTCCAAGCACATTAACAGACAGGCGAAGGGACGGAAAAAATGTGGTAGAAAAAAGTGTACAAGCTCTAGGGATAACCGCACCCTGCAGAGAATTGTGACGACAAACCCATTCAAAAATGTGGGGGAGATCCACAAAGAGTGGACTGCAGCTGGAGTCAGCGCTTCAAGAACCACCACGAGGAGACTCATGAAAGACATGGGATTCAGGTGTCGCATTCCGTGTGTCAAGCCACTCTTGAACAAGAAACAGCGCAAGAAGCGTCTCGCCTGGGCCAAGGACAAAAAGGACTGGACTGATGCTGAGTGGTCCAAAGTTATGTTTTCTGATGAAAGCAAGTTCTGCATTTCCTTTGGAAATCAAGGACCCAGAGTCTGGAGGAAGAGCGGAGAAGCACAGAATCCACGTTGCATGAGGTCCAGTGTAAAGTTTCCACCGTCAGTGATGGTGTGGGGTGCCATGTCATCTGCCGGTGTTGGCCCACTCTGTTTCCTGAGGTCCAGGGTCAATGCAGCCGTCTACCAGGAAGTTTTAGAGCACTTCATGCTTCCTGCTGCTGACCAACTTTATGGGGATGCAGACTTCACCTTTCAACAGGACTTGGCACCTGCACACAGTGCCAAAACCACCAGCACCTGGTTCAAGGACCATGGTATCCCTGTCCTTGATTGGCCAGCAAACTCGCCTGACCTTAACCCCATAGAAAATCTATGGGGTATTGTGAAGCGGAGGATGCAATACGCTAGACCCAACAATGCAGAGGAGCTGAAGACGACTATCAGAGCAACCTGGGCTCTCATAACACCTGAGCAGTGCCACAGACTGATCGAGTCCATGCCACGCCGCATTACTGCAGTTATTGAGGCAAAAGGAGCCCCGACTAAGTATTGAGTGCTATACATGCACATTCTTTTCATGTTCATTCTTTTCAGTTGGCCAACATTAGAGAAACAAACATTTTTTCATTGGCCTTTAGAATATTCTAATTTTCTGAGATACCAGATTTGATGTTTTCATTGGTTGTCACCTATAAATATCAAAATTAAACGTAATAAACATCGGAAATACATTGGTCTGTGTGCATTGCATGAATATAATGTACAAGTTTCACGTTTTGAATGGAATTACTGAAATATTTTCAACCTTTTGATGATATTCTAATTTACTGGCCAGCACCTGTAAGAATCCAGGCAGCAGATTTTCTGGAGAGTTTAGAGGAGATGCGGGAAGATGAGAGACAGACAGGACAGGAAAATAGTTAAATAAAAACAAGAAAACAAAACAAAAAGTAAAATGTAGGTAGATTTATCTCCACTACATGTTTACCTGTATAAAACAATAAGTTATATACATGCAATATTTATACATCTGATACAATTCAGATCACCTTCAACACTCAGTCACACACCCAGGGCCGTTTCAAGACATTTTGGGGGCCAAGGCAAAATGACAGCCCCCCCCCCCCCCCTTCGAGACTGACCAATGAAGAGAGGGCCTCAAGTTAAGACCATCTCCTCATTGGTCAGTCCACCCAAGATGGGTCAAAGGTTACCCTGAGCGGGTTACGTGATGCCAGGCATTCAAGTATTGAGTATATTTACTGCACATTACAGTGAAATATTCTGTATGTGACCATTTTATGGTGATCCTTGGGTCGTGATGATGGGGCCCTTGAATATTGTTGCCCAGGGTACAACAAAGTGTTAATCTGGCCCTGGGCTCCAGAGCTGCAGGTTTCAGATCTCTGGTCTAAAGTTACCAAAAGATGAACCACAAATGCAGTAAATTACTATAATTTGTTTTAATGTGTTGATGTGCATTCATTCTAATCATGCAAAATCTCTTTAAAACTGCAGCCACTGCTGATTTACACAAAGCTACCCATCTTTCATCTTTTAAACAGCGGTATGGCAAATCTGTAAAGCAAGCTAGCCTCTGAACAAAGTTCAAATAGTACGCAAAGTACGTTTGTAAATATTCTGTGTGTAATCTTCTTCTTCCGGCTCTTGGAGAGTACAGACGCTTTTTTCCTCCTCTCCTCCCTATCTCATCTCAAGGCTCTTTGTCTGTCTCTGGGTGCAACGGCGCTTGTGCATTTTTTCTGGAAAACTGGAAACTGAAATTACTAAAATGTACCTGGTCAGTTGGTCTCTCAACGCGATTGACAACATTTTTTCAATGATAAGAATGGGAGAAGGGGCTCCCGGGTGCCTCTCTTGGACAGATCCAGTTGGGCATATCATGGACTCCTGGAAACAGTGGAACCTGATTTGCTCTCTAATTTTCCTCTGGGATTAATAAAGTATCTTTGATTGATTTTGATTTGATTGATTGATTATCTCAACTGTCTGTAGAGGATTCTGAAGACATCTGGATATTCGTGGTGTTGGTGTCAGGTTTCCTGCTTTTTGGCCTGGGAGGTTACTTGGCTTACCGGAAAAATTACGAGCTGTCAAGGAATATTGGCTCTTTCCCGGAGCTCAGGGATGGATTATACCGCGCTGTGAATGCACAGACTCATATAATTGTCGAGATGAGTCGTAAGCTTGGAACTTTGGCTGAGATTCACACATTGGCACAAAAGATGGATGCGATCAAGGAGCGAGTGGACGAATCAGCACAGATTGGAATAGATTAATTTACGCCATTATTGGATTCAGAGGGGCGGAGGACCAACGGAACTTTAAGACAGAGAGGAAATTATCTCTGTCTGGCCCCAAAACAATTTTTAATCGGAATCTGCGAGCTATGAAGGCTGCTGAATCGTTCCAGGAGTCACTGTGCCCTCTAAACCCAACAACCTCCCACCCCTGTCCAGACTTAGGTGACGAGCGCTGCTTATCAAGGGCTGCATTCACTGACATGTGGAGAGTCCCAAACCCTACCACCCCACCTAGTGGACTAAGGGGATCAGCTCAAGTGCCTTGAGATGACTCTTGTCATGATTTGGCACTATATAAATAAACGTGAATTGAATTGAATTATGTTGTGTTATGTCTGAAGTCTGTTGCATTTCTGTCTGAAGTGTTTTTTGCAGAGCAAAGCTGCCCTCCCTGTGGAGGGTAACTCTGAAGTCTCTTTTTTTCCTCCACCTGACCCAATCCTCATGTAAACCCCTCTGATCTCTATTAAGCACCACTCCGGTTGCGAATGACCACAGTCACCAATTCTTGTCATGTGTCTTTGTCTTTTCCTATGTATGTCTGATCTCAGAATTGTGTGTACTGAAACTCTAATTTCCCTCTTGGATTAATAAAGTATCTTTGAATTGAATTGAATTGAGAGTAAATAGAAAAACAACAAAAAAAGGTGGTCCTCTCTCTGTCTAAAAACCTTAGCCAATATCGCAGCTCGCTCTGAAACAACGATTGGACAATCCGGTTGTCTTTTTCACTGAACCACTGCATTTAGCTGGGTCCTCCACTCATTACGCGCTCGTGCATTTCAGTGGGCTGAAGCTTAATGGGAGGGATGAGAGTTCTGTGACCATATTTGTTTATGTTTATGTATTTAGCAGACGCTTTTGTCCAAAGCGACTTACAAGTGATAATCGGCATGTTGCCCTTGAGGCTAACAACAACAATAACAACAACAACTTGACATCAGTCATGGAGAGGAGGGAACAAGGAGTGGACAGCAGAGAGGGGGGACAGTTGCAGGGAGGGTGCTAGTTAAGAAGATGCTCTCTGAAGAGCAGAGTCTTCAGGAGTTTCTTGGTAATTGAAAAGGAAGCCCCTGTTCTGGTAGTGCTTGGAAGGTCATTCCACATTTGTGGAAAGGTGCATGAGAAGAGTCTGAATTGTCCTGAGCGTGGAGTAGGCACTGCTAGCTGACGAACCTGTGATGCCCGGAGCGGCCGGGCCGAGACGTAAGCCTTTGCAAGAGGATTCAGGTAGATGGGAGCCATACCATCTCGGACTTTGTATGCTAGTGTTAGCAATTTGAATTTGATGCATGGTGCTAGCGGTAGCCAGTGGAGCTCAATGAACAGAGGGGTAACGTGTGCTCTTTTTGGCTGATTGAATACCAGACGCGCCGCTGCGTTCTGGACCATTTGAAGAGGTCTCACAGTACAGGCTGGAAGACCAGTTAGAAGGGCAATGCAGTAATCGAGGCGGGAGATGACAATAGCTTGCACCAGGAGCTGGGTGGCATGTTGTGTTAGGTATGATCTGATCTTTCATATGTTATCCAGCGCAAAGCGGCACAAATGAGCAACAGAGGCAACATGATCTTTAAAGGTCAGGTGTTCATCAATCACAACACCCAGATTTTGAACTGCCTTTGAAGGAGCCAGAGATAGGAAGTCATTTTGGATTGAGATATTGTGCTGTATGGATGGTTTTGCTGGGATGACAACTAGTTCAGTTTTAGAGAGGTTGAGTTGGAGATGGTGGGATTTCATCCATTTTGATATGTCAGAGAGACAGTTTGATATTCGTGCAGAGACAGTGTGGTCGTCCGGGGGAAATGACAGATAGAGCTGGGTGTCATCTGCATAGCAGTGGTAGGAGAAGCCATGTGATTGAATGATCTCACCCAGTGAGGTAGTGTAGATGGCAAAGAGAAGAGTTCCTAGTACAGAGCCCTGGGGGACTCCTGTGGCAAGATGGTGCACGGTAGAGGATTGTCCGAACCAAGATACACTGAATGATCGTCCTGTGAGGTACGATTCAAACCAGGCGTGTGCTTTCTCTGTGATGCCCATGCTAGAGAGTGTGGACAAAAGGAAGCCATGGTTGACAGTGTCAAATGCAGCCGATAAGTCGAGCAGGATAAGCACTGAGGATTTGGCAGTCGCTCTAGCTTCTTTTAAGGATTCCATCACTGCTAACAGAGCAGTTTCAGTGGAGTGGCCCTTTTTGAACCGAGATTGGTAAGGGTCAAGCAGACAGTTTTGTGAGAGGTATTCTGTGATCTGCTTGAAAGCCACCCTTTCAATGATTTGGGACAGAAAAGGGAGGAGAGAGATAGGTCAGTAGTTCTCCACATGATTTGTAGGAAGAGATGGGGTTTTTTTAGCAGCGGTTTAACCTGCTGCCTGTCTCTATATTATTTTGCAGAAATGTTGCAAAGCTCTGGGAAATCTGACACAGCAAATATTAACTTTTCCTTCACGTTTGCCGGGAGATGTACTGAGAAGCATCCTGTCCGCTCATTGGTCAGTCAGTGACACCTCCACCGATTGACCCTTGTCCGAGCGACAGCGTTGAAAAGTTGAAAATTTTCAACCTTCTGTTTACAACATATGCATGAGGGCAAAATTTCACATGCATGCAGAAAAGGCTTTTGATAGAGTTTACTGGAAGTTCTTATTTGCAACTGTACATAAATTTGGTTTTGGGAACTTCATAAACTGGCTACAAACATTATAAAGTTCACCAACAGCACGTGTCAGGACAAACGGCCAAATATCAGCTAGCTTCTGTCTTCAGAGGGGGACCAGGCAGGGTTGCCCACTCTCCCCCTCACTGTTTGCTATTTTTATCGAACCACTAGCGGCAGCAATTAGGCAAACAACAGATATTAAAGGGATATAGTGTAAGAAAATAGAACATAAGATCAGTCTTTATGCAGATGATGTTTTACTCTTTCTCCAGAATTCTCAATCCTTTCTCTCCCATTCAATAGAACTGATAAACTCTTTTTCAAGAGTTTCAGATTACTCTATAAACTGGTTAAAATCCACAGTTCTACCAATTAATTTCTCATTTGTCAATTTGCTTAATACACAATTGGAGTCAGGGAATATCACATACCTGGGAATTAATTTCTCTCCCAAGCTGGCAGATCTAACCAAACTAAACTACATCCCACTTTTAAAGAAAGTGGAAGACGATCTTGCAAGATGGAAATCCTTACCGATATCACTCATGGGGAGAGTTGCTACAATTAAAATGATGGTCTTACCCAGAATAAATTACTTATTCTCGATGATCCCAAACAAACCACCAGCTGACTGGTTTAAATCTCTGGACTCCTCAATTACTAAATTCCTTTGGCAGGATCAACCTCCACGAATTAGCTTAAAAACGCTTCAGAAGACCAAAGACAGAGGAGGACTGGATTTACCCAACTTTTATCATTATTTCTTAGCCAACAGGCTGCAATATATACCAAGATGGTTGCAAGATAACCCACTAGATGAGTCCTGGTTAGATATAGAACAGACACTTTGCAATACGATAGAGCTTTCAGACTTACCATTTATTAGCTCAAGCATAAGAAAACATGAAGGCTTCAAAAGTATTAGTATCAGCACCTCTCTGACAGCATGGTGGGAGTATCTTAAAATGACAGAGTCTTCACTAGTACCATGCAGACGCACACTTATCTGGATTAATCCTGATATTTAGCAAAATAACAAATGATGAACCTTCCGGACTGGAAAAATAAAGGAATCCTATACCTGGAACACATACATGAAGGATTGGACTTCATCCCATTTAATCGAATAGTCTCCCAATTTGAAATGGGTAAGAATAGCTTTTTAGAATATCACCAAAATAAATCTATAGTCAAACAAATATTTAAGCTCAATAAAATAGAATTACAAACACCACCAAGGGTATTAGACTTCTATAATCTCAAACCCCCTAAACTACTGTCTAAAGTATATAAGACACTGTCCAAAATAGACGATAAAATTGCAATCCCTATTGAAAAAATGGGAGGTGCAAAAAAAAAAAAATAAAAAAATAAAAAATAAAAAACGGGAGGTGGATCTATCAGTTAGCTTTGACCAGAACTTCTGGTCCCAAACTTGTTTAAAAACTTTTAAAATGATCAGACACCCCATTTTACAATTAATTCAGTACAAAATTCTACACAAAGTACACTATACAGGTCATCGGATGTTCAAGATGAGGTTTGTGTCATCTGACGCCTGTACACACTGCACAAACAACATTCCTGAAGATTATATTCACGCACTGTGGTCCTGTCCACCTGTCCAGAAATTTTGGGGTAGAGTATGTGAGGATCTGTCAAAATGTCTGAAATATCATTTCCCAACTTCCCCCTCTGTTTACTGGGAAACCTGGACGATGTCCCAATTGAAACATCTTTGGTTCACGTGGTTCTGACTGCCATTTACATCGCTAAGAAAACTATCCTCTTGAATTGGAAAATTAGAGAATCTCTCTGCATTAACCAGTATTGAAATCTTTTGATAGATCATTTTGCACTTGATTTAGTCTCTGCTTCCACTTCAAATCAATCTCTCTGGGCTCCTTTGATCGGTTCCATCACATAGCGATGATGGGGGACCATTAATATTGTCCTGCGGGATGATGTGGGTGGGGGGGTGGAGGGTCTGAGTTTGGAGTATCCGGATGTTCCCTGGAGGTGGGTTCACTGGGGGGTGTCTGGGACTGGGGGGCCGTTGCCCCCCTCTGGAGGTGCTCGGGTGGCCTCGGGGGGTGGACTACTGGCAGTTGTGAGTGGGGCCCCTTGGAGGTCTTGGCGGCGGCCATGGGTCACTGCCTGGCGGCTGCATTGGCCCTGGGCGGGTCTGGGTGGGGGCCTGGGGGCTCGGGGTGTGGGGGTGGCCGGCCCCGTGTGGGGATCTGGGCGGGGCCTTGGGGGTCGGGTCCTGACATGTATGCTGCCGGGAAGAAGGCAGGAACATGCAGTAGTGCCTAGCCCCGGTTCAGAGGCCTCAGGTAGACCTTGGCTCCTCTGCTGTTCCATCACAGGGGAGGGGGAAGTCCAGGAGGGGGAGGACCCAACCTTACCTGGATGTCCTATGTCTTATATATTCTGGAAGTTGTGCAAATGCAGGGATGGGCATAGATATTCTGCTGGGGTGGGGCTGGGTTGGTGCCCTCGGACTCTGTGAGGCTCTGTAATGCTGCTGCTTTGGGCCCTGGCAGGATGGGCTGGGGTCACCATGCCCTGGGTTGCAACTTGACAACAGAGGTGCATATTGGGGCCAGTGGGGGAGCTGGCTCCCTGCAGGGCTAAGCCCAACCAGCCATTCCTCCCCATCCCTGCATATTTCTCCCCTCCTGCTCCCTCACATCATCACACAAACATGCACATAGGACCTTGGGGGGTGGACAAGTCAGGGAGTGCGGGTATGGACCCCATTTCCACATTCCTGTGACAACCTGCCCCCCAATTTTATTTGCACCTTATACACTTCCACCGACGACATTCCACGCAAACACACACTTAGGGCCTTGGGACTGAGCACATTCAACGGCACTTGGCAGGGGGATTTCTCAGCCTCCTCCCGAGTGCCGGTGCCCACTTCCAATTTTAAACTGCACTTAGAGACCGAGGGCTGTGGGTGCAAGTGGGGTGGTGCGGTGGCATCCGCTGGCATAGGCCAGACAATGCCCGCACTGCCCGCTCACCACAGCCATGGAATACACCTCATCAACACACAACACCATATTGGAGCAGGCGGAGGGAGACTCGGGGTCTTAGCACACCTCTGTTGTTGCTTGGCTTCCTGGGGCTGGAGGCTAGGAGGGAGATCTGGCCGTCTGGTTGGTGTCTGGGGTGGTGGGTTGCTGTGCTCAGCGTTGGGCGGGGGAGCCTGCTCATCAGCACCCCAGCAGAAAGGGTCAAACTCTGGTAACCGGTGATGGTTGTACCCAATGTGCAGCAGTACCGGGACCAGAGTGAGTAGGGTGTGTATGGGGAGCATGAGTGGGTGTCCGGCGTGCATTTTTGTAAGTCTTGGGTTGTATGTGCATG
This sequence comes from Nothobranchius furzeri, assembly GCF_043380555.1. NCBI lineage: Eukaryota > Metazoa > Chordata > Actinopteri > Cyprinodontiformes > Nothobranchiidae > Nothobranchius > Nothobranchius furzeri. The sequence continues at coordinate 28,327,064 of NC_091750.1, read as the reverse complement.
TGTGAGCATGAGGGAGGGAGTGTGTGACTGTGTTTGTGTATGACTGTATATGTCAGGTGGGGTCTTTGACTCCTCCCCTCTCCTGGGACTTGGTGGGGTCTGGGTCCCTGGGCTGTGCTGGGTCCCCGGCGGGGGTGGTCGCCCCTGGGTCCCGGGTCGCTGGGTCCCGGGTCGCTGGGTCCCGGGCTCGGCTGGCTAGGGGGTGGGAGGCTGTGGGCAGGTCTGTGGGCTTGCCGCTGATATCTCCCGGGACTCTGCCGGCTGCTGGTTGTGGCCCCCCGGGGCGATCCTCTGTGCCTCTCGAGGGGGGCGGGGGCCTTTCCGGTTGCAGTCTCCTTGGGGTTCCTGTGTTCTGGGGCAGCGCCTGGATCTCTGGGACTTGGAGCTCCCCCCGTCTCCTACACATCTTTGGGGGGCAGATCTGTGGTCCCTCACACTCTCTGTTGGACGCTCCGATAGAGAAACCTTACATAAACAAGCGTGTGTACACACACAGGTGCTCACATGGTGCTCTCAAAAGTATGGGCTTGGGCACGTTCAACACTTGTCTCAAGGCTGTCGTTGCCACTAAATGCACTATGATTTATTATCGTGTGATTGTTCAGTTAAACAATGTTGATTTTATATTTCATCATCACGTTGACGCAGTGATAGCTTGCTCCTGATGTATTGTTATTTGTCCCATTTTTTTCTGCTCTTTCTGCAGGTCTAGAAGCAGACTCTTGTTCATTATTGTTTATTTTTGTGGAACCCCCCTCTCTTCCCCTCTTTTGTCTTTTCCTTTCTCTTTCACCTCTGTCTCCGTGTCTGGTCGGAATTACAAAGCATTCAAAAATAACAACAATAAAGTTTTAAGTATCAGGCGTGACATTAAAAGCAGACGCTTTGATGATCCACCTGAGAGTAAATCTGTAAGGCTTGTTACCAGCATTCAGACATAAATTCTGTTTGCTTCACAGCCAGACAGGCCACGGTTAAAAAAAAAAAAAGAAAACATCACACATCAGAAATGTGACTTTATCACTGACTCCGTTTGCTCTGCAACACTGATGCTTTATCTCAATAAAAGGAGTTCTGCCATGTGATGGAGTTGCTAATGCTTCTTCTAGCCAAGATGTGTTCTGCTCTCTTCGGGCTTCAAACATCAACAACCTTCCACAGTCACGAGTCAAGATGGGTGAGTCCATGAATGCTAAGTTTCAGTGTGACAAAGATCTGACAGGTTTTTCTAACCCGTTTAATTTTTATCAGCGGCAAACGCAGCAAAAAGGGGTAGAAGACCCCTTTTCACTTTTGGCCTACATGTTAAACTCAGAGTGACTTATCCTATTAAATGTTTCTCAGTAAAACTCACCTTTAATATAAATTATAGTTATCAAATTTGGAAAAGATGATAACTTCCATGTCTAAAATCGAGCTAGAATGTCTTTTATTCTCCCGGTTTCTACTGGTGGAGGATAAGGTTCTGTTCACATGTTCACTAATGTTTCATGACTCACTGGATGGTCAGAAAGCACATCCTGGGCCTGAGGGAAGAGCTGCACCACAAGGCCTCCCTCTGCTCAGCTCAGTCAGGTGGATGCTGGTATGCTGTCAACCTCGAGGCCCAGCTCAGAGCTGCACCACGGGCCCCAACTAGCAAACCACAGGGGAACATTACCTCTAATAGGATCTGTTTTAGGTCATATAAGTGCACATATATAAACACACACACACCATGGTAAAAACATTCCAAGCAAAGTGGTTGGAGAGTCGCTGTACTTGATTGATTTCCACCCACACGGACACACCAACACGCATGAAGATAAACACGAGGAGAGCCGAGAGATTCTTGAGGACAACAGTTCATTTTCGGCCGACGCTGTCACATCCGCTCATCTTCAGAGAACGATGGGAACCCGGGAACACACACACACACACGGACACAGGGGCCGTTCCCTGACTCCATTTTCAGAACAACCACATAAAACCAGTCAAAGATCAGATTTATGATCAAGAGGAAATCTCGCAGCACACAGTCTCAGATGGGCTTAGGGGTAATAAATCAGATGTTTATGTTTGAGACAAAACCAAAACAAGAGGACAGGACAGAGGATGGACGGACATCTCAAAGACCACAACGCGTTACCATCTCCCGCCTCCCCACCTTGCCTCCCGACATGATTCAGCCATCCTCTCTGCATTCCGTTTACGAGACACTTTCATCATTGTGGAGTCGGTTGCTCTATTCCACCAGGGTGGCATGTCTTCCACCCTTTGGGAATTTTAAAAGCCTTCATGTCGGGATGCGGAGCAGGATTCTGGTCATGAATCAATTTGACAGTCATCCCATTTTTCTCAGCTGTAAAAAATCCCATAAATTAGGTCAAATTAGTTTACCATTGCTCTGCTGGGGAAAAGAACCTAAATCACATATCTGAAAACTTCAGCCTTTCTAAGCTTTTATTTCAATCAAATCAATCAAAGATACTTTATTAATCCCAGAGGGAAATTAGAGTTTCAGTGCACACAATTCAGACATCAGACATACATGGGCAAGACACATGACAAGAATTGGTGACTGTGGTCATTCGCAACCCTTGTAGCAATGGGAATTGCTCTTAACCATGTGTTCCGCCCGGAGTCTAGAGAGTGCACCGGAAGGTGAGAGGTAGACACACATGGCTGATTATTGAGAGTTTAATAAAGGTTTGCCTCGGATGAGGAAAAGTCAACTGGGCATCTTGTGGAATTTATAGAGAGAACAAGATGAAACATGGTGGCAGCGGGGTCTAGAGAGATCCACACCGCGCTCGTGTAACAGCCTCTAAGAGTTACTTGTGGCTCAACTATCAGATTTACCTCGCTTAACAGTCAAAGTAAATATAGTCGAAGTTTTGGACCAGTAGGTTCGGCTACACACAGAAGCGGTGAAAAGGAATGAGACTCAAGACAATGTTTAAAGTATTTTAGAACTACCAGCTGGATGAATTTAATAAAGAAAATTTGAAAAGAGAAAACAAAATTATTTCATACTGAAATATCTTTCTTTTTGGTACCAACAGTTTGAGTAACAATACCGTTCTGCAATCACAATTGTTCTTGTTTCTTTCCCTGGGTGCACCCTTTTTAGTAAATCAATTAATCTTTCGGCTCAGATCAGCTCAATTTCAGTACACGATATCTGCTTGACACGTGTATAACCTCCAACTTCCTGCAACAAAAAAATAAATAAACCTCCACTTTTGTCGGAGTGGCTCCGACTTGAAACACACCAAATTGCCTCTCGTATGACGTTGTGTAGAGTCAAAAAAAAAGTCCTAAATAATAAAGCGTGATGTCCAAAAGTCCAAGGGAAGGTGTGTGTGTATGTGAAAGGGAAACGAGAGCAGATTGGTGTAATGGGGTCCTTTCGATGCACTCCTACCATGCTCCACTGTGCAGCAAGGCGAGAAGAAGAAGGCGCTGTTGATCTGATTTATCCACGGGCTTGGCTCGCCATCAACATCAGAATGTTCATACATCACGTGAAAAACCTGACCGATCTCACAAGGGGGCAGCACAGCAGCACAAAATGGCGCCGCCTCTAAACTCTGGCTTTCTACAACCAGAAGTGCAAAAAGAACCAAACTAGTAAATAACGTTTTACTCAACGGCTCCTTTCTGAGTAAACATGTATAAAACTATTTTTTATGGTCGCAAAGACACCTAACTCTTCATTTTGTACCTTTTTTCCCCCGAAACTCCATGTCTGCTCACTCGGTTGATGTGTTCTGACCAGGTGCTCCAGCCAAAAGAATTAACGGAAGGTCTGCAGCCCAACACGGAGAAGATGGGCGGGACATGCAGGGTTTAGCCGCAGCTCATTGGCTAAGAGTGATACCTTCATTTCTCCTGGGAGTTAACCCTTTTTATGCTGGATCCGTGGGCTATTCAGATACAACTAAACGTAGCTCTTAACTAATAGCGTCTTTCTATTTTATTATTATTATTTATTTATTTTCATAGAGATTGACCTCTAATATTTAAGGTACAATTATATGTGGGTTACACCTGGATGAAGAAAGATTGAGTGGATGGTACCGACGCGTCCAGCTAGGCCAGTTAGCCTTGGGGGTGCTAACGGCTCGGGACAGCAGGTGAGACGCTGACGAGAAGAGCGCAGCGGCGGCTACGATGGATGGATTGAAGCCACCCGCACAGTGAAGCATGGATTCAGTGAACCTGTCTAAGGCGCGGAAAACATGGAAAGAAGAGTTTACACTCTACACGGAACTAGCTCTGCCGGATGCTGAGGAAAAGGCGAGAGTGAAGCTGTTTTACTATCTGATCGGAGCTGAGGCAAGAGTGGCAGTAAGTGAGCTGATGAGAAAAATAGATGAACACTGCAATCCCAAAGTTAATGAAACTGTAGAGAGATACAGGTTTTTGCACGCAATCAGGCTCCTGGAGAAAATATTGATAAATATGTTACAGACCTGAGGATGCTGGCGAGCACCTGCAACTTTGGACAATTAAAAGACTCACTGACTAGAGACAGGATCGTCTGTGGCACGAACAGCTCCAGCTGGAGGGAAAGGTTGCTCAGAGAAGAGAACCTCACATTAGACAGATGTCTAGATATTTGTAGAGCAATTGAGATTTCAAGAGAATACAACAAAACAATAGCGGGACAGGCTGTGGAAGAACTGCATGCAGTAAAACAAAAAGAGAGAAAAAGACTGGATAAAGAGATATCATGCAGATTTTGTGGAAGAGCACATGAAAGACTCAAATCAAAATGCCCAGCATATGGGAAAAAAATGCAAAAAATGTGGCAAAGAGAATCATTTTGCTATAGCATGCAGGAGTACAAGCAGCCAGAGTGAAAGTGGAGAAAAAGTTCACGCAGTGACGGAGCAGGACTCAGATTCCTGTGAGGACATAGTGACTGTCACAGCTCTGACACAGACTGCAGTAGAAGTGAACCAGATCAAAGAATCAGACAGAAAGAAACGAGAGCAGCTGTTTGCAGGCATGATGATTGGCGACAGCCTGGTCAAGTTTCAAGTTGACTGTGGAGCAACATGCAACGTTATTCCCATCAACCTGTTGAACCAGAACATCGAAATGGAGCACACAGACAAGGTTCTTGTGATGTACAATAAGCCAAGGTGTAAGGTCAAGCTGACAAACCCAAGAAACAACAAAAAGTACAGAGTCGAGTTCCAAGTGGTAGAGGAGGATTGTAAAACGCCTCTACCTGAGAGAACAGCTAGTGAGGCGATGAGGCTAATACAAGTTAAGCATGATAACATCTGGGCTCTGGACAGCTCAGTGACAACAGCTCCATCAGAGAAAAACACATGGTTGTTGGAAGAGATAACGACTGAGTTTCAGGATGTGTTTACAGGAGATGGATGTTTACAAGCTGGAAATCGACACAACAGTGCAGCCCGTCAAACTGCCAAAACGAAGAGTCCCAGTGTCGATGATGAAACCACTGAAAGAGGAACTGAGGAGTCTTGCAGACGGACAAATAATAGCACCAGTGGAATGCAGTACTGAGTGGATCAGCGGGATGGTGACAGTGCAGAAACCAAATGGCAAACCCAGGATATGGATTGACCCGAGACCGCTCAACAAAGCTTTGAAGCGTAGTCATTTCCCGTTACCAACAATGGATGACATCTTGCCGGATGTGTCAAAGCGAAAGTTTTCACAGTGTGTGATGTGAAACATGGCTTTTGGCATGTAAAGCTTACAGAAGAGTCAAGCCATCTCACGACATTCGCAACACCATTTGGTCGCTTTCGTTAGCTGAGAATGGCGATGGGGATGAGCCCAGCGCCGGAGGTCTTTCAGCGCAAACTGATGCAAGCGTTAGAGAACCTGCCAGGCACATACATCATTGCTGATGACATCCTGATCACTGGAAAGGGAGAGACGATGGAACTGGCAGAAATGGATCATGACAGAAACCTGAGAGTTTTCCTGGAACGCTGCAGAGAGAGGAACATCAAATTGAATGTGGAAAAACTCAAGCTTAGAAGACAGGAAGTACCATACATCGGGCATCTACTCACAGCCGAGGGCCTGAGAGCTGACCCAGAGAAGGTACGGGCCATCACAGAGATGCCAGCACCAACTGACATAAAAGGGGTGCAGAGACTAGTTGGAATGATCAACTATCTATCCAAGTTCTACAAGCATCTGTCAGACGACTGTGAGCCTCTCAGACAACTGACGCACAGAGACAGCCTATGGGAGTGGACAGACGTGCAGGACGAAGCATTTAAAAGACTAAAGGAAAAACTAACACAAGTCCCAGTTCTGAAATATTACAGCCCTGAAGAAGAGCTAACGCTGCAGTGTGATGCCAGCGAGACGAGGCTGGGAGCAGCCCTGACCCAACAGGGAAAACCAGTGGCATTTGCAAGTCGTGCACTGACGCTCACTGAGACGGGCTATGCACAAATTGAGAAGGAATGTTTGGCTATTGTGTTTGGGATGGAGAAATTCCACAAATGTACATATGGTCGTCTTGTGAGTGTGTAATCAGACCACAAGCCACTCGAGAGCATTATTAAGAAGCCACTGTTACATGCACCTAAGAGACTGCCAAGGATGTTATTGAGGCTGCAAAAATATGATATAACCATAACATATGTTCCAGGCCGCGAGATGCTACTCGCTGATACGCTGAGTAGGGCCTACCTGCAGGACAGCATCAAAAGCCAGACAGAGTTGGAGACAGAATGTGTCAACATGGTGGATTATGTTCCTGTTTCAACAGAAAGCATGGACAGAATACGGGCAGGGACAAGAACCGACGGCACATTACAAACGCTAATAAAGACAATACAAAAGGGGTGGCCGGCCTGTAAAAAAAGAGGTACCTGTTGGAATAACCCTGTTCCAATCGTTGCAGGATGAACTGAGCACACAGGATGGATTGGTCTTCAAGGGAGAGAGAGTGGTGATTCCACAAGCACTCCAGGCAGATATAACACAGCGAATTCACTCAACACACATCGGAACAGAAGGTTGCCTCAGGAGAGCTAGAGACTGCGTCTACTGGCACGGTATGACCACATCAAAAAGTACATAGCTACATGTGACAGATGTCGGTCTGTGGATGCGACAACAGAAAGAGACACTAAAGCCACACGAGCCGACCACCAGACCATGGACCAAAGTTGGGACAGATTTCTTCAGCTTTGAGGGTAGGGACTACCTAGTAACAGTTGATTATTACTCCAACTTTTGGGAGATAGATTATCTACCGGATACCAAGTCGAGAACTGTGATTAGGAAACTAAAGGCTCATTTTGCACATCAGGGAATCCCAAATATTGTGTTTTCTGACAACGGGCCCCAGTACAGCTCGACAGAGTTTGCCAACTTCAGCCAGAAATGGGAATTTCAACACCATACCTCATCCCCGGGCTATCCGCAGAGTAATGGCAAAGCGGAGTCTGCGGTTAAAACTGCCAAACGACTCATGAAAAAGGCTAAATTGGCTGGACAGGATCCATATTTGGCCTTATTGGACCACAGAAACACCCCAACACAAGGTTTGACTACCAGCCCGGCACAGAGACTGTTAAGCAGGAGGACGAGGACACTCCTCCCGATAGGAGACAGATTGTTGCAACCCAAAGTGACTGATGACAGGTTGGCACTGAGGAAAAACACAGAGAGACAAACAAAGTACTACAACAGGACGGCAAAGGACGTGGACATATTAAACCCAGGGGACGTGGTGCGAGTCCAACCTTTTCAACAACACACCTTATGGTCCAAGGCTAGAGTGTGTAACACTAAGGGAAATAGATCCTATGATGTGGAGATCGACAACGGCAGAGTCCTCAGAAGGAATCGTCGCCATCTGAGGCGAGCCGCGGAGGTCAAAAAAGACATGTCAGTACATCCCCAGCCTGAGGGACAGAACCTTACTGGGCTGACACAGAACAAAGGGAACACACAAATCAGCACTACCAGGTCAGGACGGGTGGTACAACAACCCGGATATCTGAAGGACTATGTATGCAATTAAGGGGTACTACTGTATGTGAGTTATATGTTGAGATTTGTGTACTGGTTAGGGAACAGAACAACACCTCTGTGATAATATTTGGAGGTAGGGCTTTGGGATCTGTTTACTTGTTGAAAAAAAAATAAAATAAAAAAAGTTAATAGAAATTTTTACTTCTTGAGGGAAATTGTGTCCAACAAAGAAATTTCAAGTCTAAGTTTTGTGCCAGTTGCATACTGAGTTCTCAACAAATGGAAAGTTCATTGTCTTTGTAAAAGAGAAGGGATGTAGCAATGGGAATTGCTCTTAACCGTGTGTTCCGCCCGGAGTCTGGAGAGTGTAACACCGGAAGGTGAGAGGTAGACACACATGGCTGATTATTGAGAGTTCAATAAAGGTTTGCCTCGGACGAGGAAAAGTCAGCTGAGCATCTTGTGGAATTTATAGAGAGAACAAGATGAAACAACCCTGAGTCGCGCTACCTTAATAGAGATAAGAGGGGTTTACATGAGGATTGGTTCAGGTGGAGGGAAAAAAGAGGCACTTCACCTCCATAGGGAGGGCAGCTAGCCCCTTATACCTGTCAGAGCTGCTCACCCCCTACATCCCCCCCGGTCACTAAGGTCTGTTGATCATCTATTCCTCAAAGACCCTAAAATGAAGTATAAGCTCGTGAGGAGCGTGCGTTCGCCTTTGCTGCTCCTAGACTCTGGAACGCACTCCCTCTGGTGGTACGCCAGGCTTCCTCACTCGCACAGTTTAAATCCAGCCTGAAGACACATTTTTTTAATTTAGCTTTTGGTCAACCCGACACCACGAATATCCACACATCTTCAGAGTCCTCCACAGCTTCTGTTTTTACTGACTTCTGTTTTTATTGACTTATCTTTTTATTGGCTGTTTTAAACTTTTATTTTGATTTCAGGTGTTTCTATTTTATGACAGTTTTAATCTGTGTTTAATGTGTATGTATGTGAATTTGAATGGCTTTTTAGGTTTAACTCTGTGCAGTGCTTTGGTCAGCTGACATGCTGCTTTTAAATGCGCTATATAAATAAAATTGGATTGGATTATATAACTCCGCAAAAAACCACCTAAAACATATATGCAACAGACTTCAGACATTACACAACATAAATGTCCACTAGGTGGTGTGGTGGGTTGGGACTATCCCCACTTCAGTTCCTGCAGCCACTACAAGCAGCGTATGTCACCTCAGTGTGGATAAAGGGGAGGAGCATTGAGGGTTGGAGGGTTGCAGTCACCCTGGAACATTTCAGCGGCCTTCCCGCAGTCCCGCCCAGGCTGGGAAAGGAGACAGAGTTGAGTTGCCATAGCGACGGCACATTCCACATATCTTCTGAGGGGGGAGTTTTCGTTGGAGCCTTGCAGGCTCAAGGACGCCAGATTCTGATTAGAAATTGTTTTGGGGCCAGACAGAGATCATTTCCTCTCTGTCTTACAGTTTGTTGGTCATCAACCTCTCAGTATCCCAATAATGGACATTAATCTATCACAATCCGTGCTGATTCGTCCACTCTCTCCTTGATGGCATCCATCTTTTGTGCCAATTAATGAATCTCGGCCAAAGTCCCAAGCTTACGATTTATCTCGACAATTATGTGAGTCTGTGATTTCACAGCGCGGTGCAAACCATCTCTGAGCTCCGGGATCAGGCCAATATTCCTCGACAGCTCGTTAATTTTCCGGTAAGCCAGGTAGCCTCCAATGCCGATCAGCAGGAAACCCGACACCAACACCACGAATATCCACACATCTTCAGAGTCCTCCACAGACAGCTGGTCTGTCCCGGAGGGACATCCGGGAGCCCCTTCTCCCGTTCTCATCGTTGAAAAAATTTTATCAATCGCGTTGAGAGACCAGCTGACGAGATCCATTTTAGTGAATTTCAGTTTCCAGAAAAATGCAGAAGCAGCCGTGCACCCAGCACACACAGACAGACAAAGGGCCTTGAGGATAAGATATGGAGGAGAGGAGGAGAAAAGTGTCTGCACCCTCCGAGAACTGGAAGAAGAAAAAAAAAGTTCTACAATAAAAAAAAAAGTAGCAAGCAATGCATTCTGGAGCAGCCTGGACCACAATCATGCATATTCGAGTCATTTCTCTGCTCACTGAATGCCTGAAATCCTCATTCAGATGGTCCTCAAGTTCTGCAGAAGTGTCCCAACCATCAATTTGACTGAACCCATGTGAGGTGGAGCAGAAAAGACATCTAAAACATGCAAGATGGCGGCCTACCACTGCCTATGTCTCTAGCAGGAGTACAAAACTCCCTGCCCTGAGGGTACCCAGCATGTTTTATGTATTTCATTGCTCCAACAAGTTGATTCACCAATTCAGCAGCTGATCAGGTTCTGCAGAAGCCCGGTACTCACCTGGGGCCTCATTTGTCAAGCTTGCTTATGCACAAAACAGGGTCAGAAAACTGCGTAAGCAACTTTCCACGCAAACTTTGGGATTTATGAAAGAAAACTTAGCAGAAAAATGTGCTCAACTTTAAGTTGACTAAGGACCTGGCTTATGCACATGCTGGACATGGAGAGCACCTGCAGTGCTGCTGCTGAGAAGGATAAAATTATGAAATCCTGCAACATTATCACTTGTACTGCTTCGTTTTCACACAGAACAAGACCCCCCACACGCACACAAACGCGCGCGCACACTCACACACACACAGCCTGAAGCGCAGAATACGGAATGCAGAATATCAGCAGGGGGACAGATTGAGACAGAACATCATGCGTCTGTGACAGTGTGTGTGTCCTGTCACTGTGACCCGATTGATCATGTGCCCTGGCTAGTTGGACAAGAGAGATCTCTGTTTGGCTGACTGGTTAGCGCGCATGACCTTCACCTGGGAGTCTGGAGATCGAATCCTGATCAGACCATTTTTTCATATCTGCCACAGATCTCTTGGAAGAATTCACAACATTGACGGCTTCAGCAACGCTGTGCCACTCCCTGGATTTTGTCTTATTTGTTTTGCAAAAGCACTTCCTTTCATTTCTCCACCCCACCCACAGGTACCTCAACTTCTGCTTGTGTGAAATTGCGCCTCCTTGATCTGCCTTGATCTACGGTCGTCATCGTCATTGGCGGAGCGCTGCAACAGCCGGCTTATGTGTATGCATGAGGTCCACAAGGCACTTTGCATTGACCATTTATGGCAGTAAGTGGGCGTGGTGAGGGCGGGATGTGACTAACATGCAGCTCAGAAGCATTCCCGTTAGTCTCCGATTTATGAAGCGGAGATTGCGTGCAGCTGTGCGTACTCCATGTTTGATAGATCACAAACCTACTTGGCGTAAGTACTTTTTTTCCTAACTTTGAGTACGGTTTTAGTACGGATTCTAAGCAATGTTTGATAAATGAGACCCCTGCTGAGTACAATCAGGTGTGCTGACGCAGGGAAACAACTAAAACATGCAGGACACCGGCCCTCTGGGAAAGGACTTGTCTACCCCTACTCTAGAAGGACCGTCCAGTTTTTAAATCAAAAGTTTTGTTTAACAATTGTCTCAGTGGACTTTGTAATTATGTGGTTTTTAATATAGATAAACTTCACCCGTCTAAATCTCAAATCAAACCCTTTAAATTAGAGTTTTTAACCTAACCTAGATTCAAATCCTGCCCTTTTCTTTACATTCCCAAACATCAGGAGGTGAAAATCTGTCACAGGTTATGTTTTCCATCTTGCACCATTTTCCTAAATCATCAACGAAAACAAATATTGTGGCTCAGAAAAAAGAAGTGAACGTCCGCATTCACTGATGCTAGAATGTCCAGAAGCCACTGAGAACAATTACAGCAACTAAACAATGTGATGCATTAAAAAAAATGTGTTTAACACGGGAAGGAATGCAGTCCAGTCCCGGCATCTCAGTCACTCAGCCGACATGTTCTGCATTAAACAGAGATCGCTCCTATTTGTAGAATCAGCCTAGAAGCATCTCAGACAAGCAGAAAACATAAAAAAATGTATTTGCAGAGTTCCCCAGCAAAAGGCTGGAATAAGGAGGGAAAGGGGAGGGCTGGCGGTTATTTACAACATAAAGGTAAACATCAACTCGGATTCCCAGGAAAAGCCGAGAGGAGTCTCCGCTCCGGTGCTATCGTTCCTTATTAAACTATGTAAATTCTGCACATTCCTTCCTTGTGGACAAATCTAAAAAAGAGTGGAGGTCTACGAACTTCCATTACTGCTAATAACAAGCTGGGCAGTAACATGAGAAAGTCAATACGATCCAGTAACAAGGTCATCATTTCAATGACAACAATAATGGCCGGGGAGAGTCACACTTCAGGGTGTTGAATATACGTTGGGACTGCGTGATGCAACGTTTTCCCGCTTTTTGTCTTTGTGTCAGCTCGTGTCAAACTAAATCAGAATACCGCGATGACATTTTTCATTTTTATTCTGACCGTCTGACGGAAAAAGCTCTAAAATACCAAATCTGCTGCACAAGTTTATCATTTATATATGATCTGTTGTAAGCTGGAGGATGAATCTTGTTCTCACCGAGCTCACGTATACAAGTTAAGGGATCTAAAGATCAAAGGAAATAAGGGTTTCCACGACAACGGGACGTGCATCTGCTTGCTGATTCAATGACCTCCACCCTGGAAAGAGTTTAAAAACTGTACAAAGTCCTTAATGTTGATTAATAATAATTTTTAATTATGCTTTCATTGTTTTACATATGGTGGGTGTTTTTCCATGCTATGATTTTATTTCTCATTTATCGACTCGAGAGCTTTGGTTCCCAAAGTTTTCAGCTTCAGACCCACAACATAGCAACTGTCAAAAACCTGACCCCAGAAACTTCAGATGAGACAAAGCTAAATTATTCAGAGTATAAAAGAAACCACTTCAGCTCATGTTCACTTAGTACTATTTATGACAGGTTTTCTAACAATTCTGCTAGAAATACAACCAACCCAAACTTTAGGAATCACTGGTGTACAGGATTATTTTCTGAGAAGCTGAAACACATGGAGTGCTTCATGCAATGACAAAAATGAAGAAGAAGAAGAAGAAGAAGAAGAAGAAAGAAGAAAATATCATTTCTATAGCGCCTCTCAAGATAAAAATCACGAGGCGCTTCACAAAAACAAAAATAAAAAATAAAAAAATTGTAAAAATATAAAAAAGCATTTCAAAAATGTTTAAAATATATTTAAAATGAGCAAGAATAAGCTATTGCGATTTAAAAGAAAAAATGTTAAGAAAGAGAGAGAGTGAACAGGAAGCCTGAAGAAGCCGGCAGCCGTCGGCGAAACTGTAGCTACAAACAGGTAAACAAAACTGTTTCTGTGTTTAAAAAAGAACGAAAGCATGGATTTACAAAGACACAGCAAGAACACACCTAAGATGTCAGATAATTGCTTCTTTTTTTTATTATCAAAAACGTAATTGACACAACCTGCCATCCCTCAAAAGCTCTCCATTCACAACAGGTTAGGACAAAACATTTAAACATTTAAGAAGATTTAACAAAGTAAAACAATCTGTTTCCTCGTTCAACACCACGCCTCAGGCTGAGAAAAACACGCTTTGCAAAAACTCACAAATCTAAAAAAGTACTGAAAACCTACAGGACACAACATAATGTAATAATAAAATACATAATGGGTTCATATATGAGTGTTTCATGTCTCTGAGCAGCTCTAGAGTCAGATATTTATGCCGCAGTTGAAGGGTGTCAGAAATAACACCAAATGAAATGTTTGACTTAGTTTGTTATTTTATTTGAACCCAGTGGTTCGTTTCTGAAATGTTGGAGAGTGAATCAAGTTCTGTTTGATGCAGAAAATAATAAAACAAATTATACACTCCAATAATATTTAAGATGTGTGTTTTATTCTTTCTGATAATAACACCAGCAGAAGGCTGTGGGCTGGATTAGGATTAAATTACCCAGCTGATGGATCTCTTTCACTAACCAGCTAACTACAAACCTTTCCACTAACCTGTCCTGTGTGACCCTCACCATGTAACCCTCATGTCCATGCTGTCTCTGGAGGAGCAGATAGGAGACAAGTCTCCTGGAACCTAAAATGGACCAAAGCTTCCTCCCAGCTTCTCTTTAAGCTGAATTTAACATCAGTTTATCTTCATGACACAAAAGAATAAAGTGGAACAAGAACTTCTATCTTCCATTTCTCTCTCCTTTTAACTTCTCGTGTCCCTAAATAAAAGAGACGGATAATTACGCTGCAGCTGCCGTCACTGACCCCGCCCCCTCCCCAAGACCGGATCTCCCTACATTACAACAAGCAGTCTGACTGAGCGCTTCCAGGAGAAATAATAATTAAATTATGAAAATATTAACGCGTGTTTGGAAGAGCGTCCTCCGATCGTCTCTCTTGTGTGAGCAGACAGTGTCTCTCTCTGTCTCTCGGTCGCTGATCGAGCGAGTGGAGCGCGCCGCGTGACAACCCGCTCAATTAACATAATTCACGGCCCAAATCCAACAGAACCGGTCGGGCTGATTCGGTTCCGGTTTGGTCTCGGGTGACAACTCTAGCGCTCAGCCCTGCAGTACCACATTAAGGCGGAGGTAAATGTGGAGGACGCTCACTCTGACAGATTGGGATGCGGCGCTGGTGCCGCCGTTAAAAAAACAAAACTACATTCCACTATAATCGATTATGGCGTACTCTTCTACGATGCAGAATCGTTTATGTCCGCATCCCGATGCATCGATTATTTGATTATTTTCCTCAGCTCTACTGTGCATGAGGTTGACCAACACGGGACAGTTTTGGATTTCCTGCTGTTGGATTTGAGCTTCTGCCGATATTTCGGGATGAGCAGGAGCGTGGCGTGATCTGACCTCCCCAACGGAGCCCTGGCGCAGGAGCGGTAGGCACCGCTAACACGTAGCAGTGATCCAAGGTGTTAGCACCTCTCCTCGGGCAGGTGACTTGTTGGACATAGTTGGGAAGTTCCACTGACAGACCACAGCGATTTAAATCACCAAGTGTCACTACAGTGGCTTCTGGATTAGAGTTTTCCACAGAGGAGATGTAATTTGCCAGCTCGGCGATGGCTATGTTAGCATTAGCAGATGGAGGGATGTAAACTCCAACTAAGACCATGGAGGACTAATCTCTGGGAAGATAGTATGGCCTGCATTTGACAGCATTATATTCCCGGTGAGGACTGCAACAGCTCTTCAGCTCTGTGTTATTATTGCACCATCGCTGATTCACCATCACACATACACCACCGCCTTTAGATTTTGTGGATAGCTTGACTGACCTGTCCGTGCGATGTAGGGAAAACCCGGGTAGGGTTGCAGCTGGGTCAGGCACGGAGTGGTCCAACCAGGTCTCGTCAGACAGAGCAGACCTTACAATCCCTGTCAGTTTGAATAAGAAGTAGAAGTTCATCCATTTTGTTTTTCAGTGATCTTACGTTGTGGTGGTCGAAGTGATCATTGCCTGAACCTACAGAGTACACCAGCTCGGCCCAGTTTTTTTTTTTTTTTTTTGGTTTTCCAGGTTTTCCGAGGATTTGCAGTTTTTGTGTTTGTTATCTCCGTAGGAAGGGCTGTCATCACTGCTTCATCACCATTATAGGGATTCTCCCTGAGGGAGAGCGATTCCCAACAGGTTTATGTCACACAAAATGACTTTCTAACGAACAAATCAGAGCTTTGAGACACACGAGCAGAGCTCGTACTGTGGCAAGCCTCACGGCCGCCATCTTTTGCTTTGTGGGTCTGGAGAACAACAGGGAACTGAGTTTGCTCAAACGGATCACTCAAGGAGTTAACGAGGCTAACAGCTGAAGGTTTTTACTTCAGCAGTCTGGGAGGCAGCAGTGCAGCGGTTCTGCTGTCCTCCAGCGCCTCGTTTGGTTTTAAACCCCTTCATTTTGATAAGATTTAACTTCAAAGTTTTAACTCCGAGTGATCCAAAGGGGTCTTCTGTTCATGTCAACCTGGTTGACTCATTTTAAGGTAAACTCTGTTTTGATTTGAAGACTTTTATCAATTTTGTTGTGTTTTAAAATACACTTTTAACAAAGTTTTAACCAGGTGTTTTAGTTGCTGATAAGTTGTCTTTTAACCATTAACCTTTTTGAGAAATGCTCCTTTTGCATTATTTTAATATTGCTCACCTTCTGCTTGCACTTGTTTAAAAAAAAAACTTTTATTGCAATTAAAATCATTTAAAATTCACTGTCATGTTTTTATGTTACCCCCTCCTTCACATCTTAACAACACATGTCGGGGTTGTAACAGGCTACGGCTGCTTTATTGGTGTTGACACACTTTTTCTAGTTAAGGCACTGGAAATCTGCAAGGGACTTATATTTAGAAAAATTTCAGATGCTTTACACTGCTTGTGTGTTTGACTTCCCATCTGGCCCGATCTGAACAGCGGAGTTTGATGTGTTCTGGAAGCGTAGCACGTAAAAAATAAATTTGAAGCATAAACAACGCGTAGGCTACCTATGCTTCTGGGGAGCTTCCAAAATGTAACGCTTCGCGGCCGGTGGAAACACACCCGTCACACCAATTTCAGGGGCAATAAACGACTCTTTCACATCCAGTGGAAAGGCCCAGTTAGTCTCCATGTTTGTATTTATAGGTATTGCTACCATTAACATTGGCTCTGTCTGAATTTAGGGGCTGAGAGCGCATTTTATCGTCGATTACCTCACAGTGAAGCACCAAGGCTGTCCAAATTTTGAATTTTGAGAATGAATGTGTTGTATCAAGACAAACTGTACACCGAGGTAGGTGAGGTCGAGGCAGGACGATGATCCGAGGTGAACTTGAGGATTTTCCTCGTTTGAAGCAAAACTTCTTCAACGGCAGTATGTTGTAAATCGTCACTTACTCAACTGAGTGACACAAAAGAACAAAAGACTTTCAGAAGCAAAATTTTTCAGAGTCACATCACATCAAAAAATGACAAAGCAACCAAATAAAGACACTGATTTTGCTGTTCTTCTGTTGCACAAATGACAAGTGGAATCGTGAACGAATCATGTCAGAGTAAAAGGAAAGCGACTGCGTAGAACAGAACAATCGGCTTGGGTTTGAGGTCCAGGAGAGAAAATAGTGGCTGAGTGACGGGATTTAGAGAAACGCGCCTCCATTTAAAAACGGTCACCACGTGGGACCAGATTGGGGGGGTTGTGTTAATGAGGAGAGAGTTATGCCCAAACATGGCAACTCGGCGTTCGGCTGCACCAACGGGGAGCACAGAAATGTCCCACAGGGGTTTGTGTGTGTGTGTGTGTGTGTGTGTGTGTGTGTGTGTGTGTGTGTGTGTGTGTGTGTGTGTGTGTGTTTTACAGTAAGTGATGTGTGCAATGAAATAATTGAAGGTTGAAGCTAAAATGTGCGTCACAGGCAAAACACCATCTGGGTGTTCAGAGCAGTGTGGACACCCAATCTTTTATCACACACACACACACACACACACACACACACACACACACACACACACACACACACACACACACACACACACACACACACACTTACACACACACACACACACACACACAAAACATGAATTGTTTTCACCACCCTGTCACCTTGAAGACTCTAAGCAGAGTAATAATCCTGTTACAATATTTATATTACAGGAAGTTTTAAGTCACTGAAATCGTTTTTCTCTGATTTTAGTCATTTTGTGTGATTTTGGTTGCAGGTTTGTCAGCTTTTGATGTAAATCTGATATTTAAAAGGACAAAAACTAGAGGGAATGAATGTGTCATTAAATGCATTTGCTAAAAAGTAGGGAATTCTACAAGCAGTTTAATTGAACAAGACCACAACACAAAGCGTTACGGCTCTCAAAAATGTGCAAGACTTTTAGAATACTCTAGTGTTTAGAGTAAGTGCAGGTTGTTATCTCCATGTGCTTCAATATGGTAATGGATGCTGGAGATCAGTAGAAGCCTTAAGGTTGGTTTATGCTTGACGCGTCCGCGAGGTCCGCACGGCTCCGCGCGGAGAAGTTGCGTCATTTTGCGTCATTTTAACAACCACGCCCCTCCACCGCGTCTCCGCACGGCCCAAGATTTCCGCAACGCGCACCTCGGAAAATTTCTAACCACGCGGACGGACGCGGAAAAACATGGCGGACCGGCAAGAACTAGTATGGCAGAGGTTGGTAAATACAGACATTTGTATGATTCAGCTTTCAGAGATCACCGTGATCAACATGTTGTTAATGATTCTTGGAGAGAAATAGCTCGCACTGTCGGAAAAGACGAGGACGCTGTTAAAAATGCTGGAATGCCATGTTGTAAACAGTGATTTCTACTTCTACTATGGTGTAGTGTTGGATGCATGCCGTAGAGCTCCATGCTGCCCCCTACAGTTTGGGAGAATATTGTCTCACCGCAGAGACGAGCCGCACGAACCATAAACGCTGCGAGTTGTGAAGCTCGTTCCATCCGCGAGCCGCATCACCGCGTGGAAAGTGAATGCGTCAAGCATAAACCAAGCTTTAGGTGGACGACTGGAGATCTCCCAGTGTGTGAGAAGAGATTCCTGAGAAGGAAAGACCAGTTTTGTATACTGTCCGCCAACAATCTTCAGAAGCTAATGCAGGAGATAGGTGTAGGAGACTATTTTCATGTTCAGCCTGCATGAAAAACTGATCATTTTCAAAAATTAGTGAAAAAACGGTGCTTGCCTGCAGCGATCAGGTGAGACCCATGTGCTTCTGTCGTTTTTGGTAAATGAGCTCATTTAGAATGACACTGCCGTTTAGACCAGGATGAGGCTGAAACTTTGAAGGCCGTTTCAGCAACACCAGTTTGTGACAGAGATTTCAAAACATAACATAGTAAACATGTGATATTACATTATACAGGAAAGATAGTTAGAATAAGAGAAGTACATCACTATATCATTATTCTGCATGGATGGCAGCCCCACGCTTCCGTAAACGTCCGAGATCAGGCTCAAAGTTTAAGCACCTTTGTTTTCGCTGTGATTTGGTCCCTCTGGAGGCCCGAAAATCCCCAAAGCACCTCGTGCAAATATGGTGATGGGGATATTTTAACACCATCTACAGTCACAAGTAACTGTCCATAATTCCACTAGATTGTAAATATCCCCAACTCCATCTGTTATTCCCAACGTTTAGAGTTTTTGTCTTCGCCTCTGCCACATTTCCTTCCTCCCAGCTGAGTGAATATTTCTGTTCCCAGCTGCAGTTTCCCTTTAGCTCACTCGGTATTTGTTCTGCCTCTTTCAGAGTGTGGAAACGAGATGATTTGACGTTAACTCCAGTACTTTGGGCTCTCTCCTCCCTCTACTCCATCACTTCAACAAAAGCTTCTGCGAATTGCTTCAGCCTGCCTGTTTAATTGCTTTCCTCTTTCAGGACGGCTCCCTGCTGGCCCAGACACCAGAACTCAAACACATTTGTAGAAATAAGGGCTACTGCTGTGTTTTATTTGGGACGGGACTGCCGTCAGTAGTATCGCTCACCTGCAGTTTACTGGAAGTTAGTCCAAGTTTAATCAAGGTTTCCATTTCAGAAAGCGCAGTGTCATGAGGAAAGAACACCTATGCATCACTACAGGCTGTTAGCAAATGCATGAATAAATGAAGGCTCTGCTGCAGTCACTCTAGGGAACTTGTAGAAGAATGTCCCCAAAAGTCATTTTGCTTAATAATGTTTCTGTAGATGTTTGTTTTTATTGCTTAAAATTAAATCCTGCCCTCCAACTAGTCGTTTCACAAAATGTTAACATGAAATTTAAAAATTCAAGACATCAGAGTCGTGGATCAAATGCAGCTGCAGACTTTTTGTCATTATTACTGATGTATTTGTTAAAGAATTAAACTTTACATTGCACTAAACACATTAACGGTTTCTTTAGCTGCCATTTACACAATGTAATGGAACCAATTTTATTTTTAAGCTTAAATATTTTGGTTTTAATTGATTATATTTTTGTGACCATTTCACTAAATATTTATACGTTACGCTGTTTTCTCTGGCATCCATGTTTGGTATGGGGTCATTTCATCATAACATGATTAAACACAACCACACACACACACGATAGAGAAGCAGAAAGTACTACTCAGCCATTTTAATAAATGACTTATACACTATCATGTAGATGGATATTGACAATTCAAATACAAACACAAATATATAGAGTTTTTGTGTAATCATAATGCAAAACAGGAAAAACTAGAACATGGTGCAAATGTACATTTATAAGTAATCCAGCTCAGACTGAGAGACCATCTAAGGCTCAGGAACATTCTGGAGGTGTTCTGGATTTATTAGCTGATTAGTGTGATACTTTGAGTCTAAAATTTTGAACCGTTTCATAATTTACTGATTGTCTGAGATTTAGATTTTGGGGTTGAAATCAGCTGTAAGCCATAACAATCCCTATCATAACAGCGTCTGGACTTCTTTGAGTTGCTTGAAGACGTTTCACCTCTCATCCGAGAGGCTTCTTCACTTCTAAGGTCAAATGGTGGAGATTCCCAGATTCAAACCCAGTGGGAGTTTCCCCCCCGAAGAGGGAACAAAAGACCCCCTGATGATCTTCTACATAAACACACGAGCCAAGGTGTGAGGGTGGGTGTGGGTCCTATTCAGCCAGAGTTTCGGGTGAGCTCATTGTGAAACCTGGCCCCACCCTATCATGTGAATTCCTGAGGTCAGATGACCCAGGATATGTGTGGGCGTTGAGGCATCTGGGAAGGGATCTCAAAACTGGATTATAGATGGCAGACAGTTGGTGCCGTAAACCACCGCCTCTGTTCAAAGATGGTTGCTCACAGTGGACATAAATGGCTTCCTTTACTCCTCTTTCAAACCATCTGTCCTCTCTGTCCAAAATGTGAACGTTGGCATCCTCGAAAGAGTGACCTTTGTCCTTTAGATGCAAATGCTGAGTCCTGTCCCGTGGAGGTGGCTCTTCTATGTTGTGCCATGCGCTTGTGAAGTGGCTGTTTGGTTTCTCCGATGTAGAGGTCTGGGCATTCCTCGCTGCACTGTACAGCATACACCACATTGTTCAGTTTGTGTTTAGGAGTTTTGTCTTTCGGGTGAACCAGTTTCTGTCTGAGTGTGTTGCTGGGCCTGAAGTACACTGGTATGTTGTGTTTGGAGAAAACCCTCCTGAGTTTCTCTGATACACCCGCTACATAGGGGATGACAAGGTTGTTGCGTCTGTCTTTCTTATCCTCCCTCGCTGGTGTCTGGTCTTCTTTTCTGTGCATCTTTGCTGACTTTATAAACGCCCAATTAGGATAGCCACATGTTTTAAGTGATTCCTTTATATGTGTGTGTTCCTTCTTTTTCCCTTCCATACATACAGCCGAACAGTACTATACAAACATTATAATAATTTTAAAAGGTCATGGCACATTGAACATAAGTATATTGAAGTAGATTTCTGTCATCTGTTACCATGGTAACACAAGTGCATAAGGATATCCCCAAACAAGTTGCATTGACATGAATGTGAGAAGCCTAATATTGAGCCTATAACATACTGCTGTTTCTAAACTCTGAGATCTATACACTTAAAACTAGCAGCATAGTTGACATTTTAACACTACTCAGAAGGCAGGAACCCCCCACCCCCCCACCCCCTCCTCCTTCGCTGCTCTCTCATTGGCTGAGGGTTTTCAATAATCTTCTGCCTAAAAGGAAATATCAACCCACACATATGATACATCGATTCAATCTGCTTGGTCCCAGGAGTCTTGTATTAACTTGATATTGTTCTGAGTTACCATGGCAACGTGCTTAGCAACAACATTAATAATATTGTAGACACAACTGTATCAACAGACTTTAATATAGAAATGTTATTCAAAGTTTAATAGTCATGCGACATTGTACATTGCTTTATTAAAGCAGACTTCATTCATCTGTTACCATGGCAACACATGGAACTACAAATCACTTTAACCAAGTCTCATAGGAATGAATATAGAAGGCTGAATATTGAGCCAATAACTGACCCCTGTTTTTGATCTTTTTGAACTATCTGTACTTAAAACTAGAAACAAGTTCAATTTGATTGACCGTCATAAGGTGGGAAAGTGCCCCGCTCCTTCCCAGCTCCCTGATTGGTTGAGAGAGGTCAATCATCTTCTGGCCAAATGGAATTACCGGTACACACCCAAACATGTGATACATCAAATCTATCAGCTTGGGCTAGGGTATCTATCCATCCACATATAAATCCATACATGCTTCTATCCATCCATCCATCCATCCAACCATCTAACATCCATCCAACAATTCATCCATCATTTCATTCATCCAACCATTCATCCATCCCATACCAAGTCTGAACATATGTTAATCTATCAGTTTCAGATATCAGCAAATGTTTCTAAATTCACAGTTCAGCCAATTGTAAAAATGTACCCGTTAAACTATTCTCATTCAAATGCCAGCTCTTTAACATTTGAAATTTTGAGTTTTTAATCAATGTTCAAAGATGAAAGTTTTCTGCTGTTTAGCATTTTTGTCCATTCTTCACCTATATTCTGAGCTTTATTACACTGGTTGGTGATTTTTGCTCCTAAATCTTTAAATACATTCAGCTCATTTTGACAGTTTAGCTTAGTTTCAGCTTCACTTCAGCTATTCAGCAGCTTCAGCAATCCGTTTCTGAATTAAGCATATGATGCTAATTTCACAGTCAAAATTAAACTGTGAAACTAGTCCAACTGAAATAACAGTTTAGACATTTTAGCTGCCCAGATTTGTATACAGTGTTCACAGATTTCAGTTTTTTGCTATTTAGGATTATTTTTTCTCCATTCTTCACTCACTTTTTGTGCTTTATTTGCTTGTTAGTGCTTTTTGCTTCTACATCTTTCAATACATTCAGCTCATTTGGACAGTTTTGCTTAGTTTCAGCTTCAATTCAGCTGTTCAGCAGCTTCAGCTTACAGTTTCAGCTATCCAGCATTCAAACAGCAATTGTACAATAAATGCAAATTGGGGGGGGGGGGGGGTGGGGGGGGGGCTTGAGCACCTGCCCCTTTTGTCCGTAGTTCCCTTTTTCCGGGCGTTTGTCAGATTTTACCGTACAAAACTGTTATACTGTGAAACCTATCGGGCACTAGGGCTGTCGCGGTAACCGCAAAAATGAAATATCGCAATATGAAGAAGCCCACCGCGCTGCATCATGGGCCAACGCGATTACTGAACTTGGTTCAACTCAATGATGCATGTTGAGAAGGACGGCTGCACTGGTATCAAAACGAAACGTTACTTCGCTCCTTTGGGAGCGCTTTGGTTTTCAGTACGTCAGCTGCTGCGCAGCCAGAGTCCTTGGCCGAGACGGAGCTGCCACCAGCGGCAAAAAATAAATAAATAAATAAACGCTCGGAGACCTGCTGAAGTCCCGGACAAGCACTACTTCTGCAACCGTCCCGAAGAGAGTTTGAGCCGAGCTGGAGCTCACTCGCTACCTGCAGGAGGAATGCATCCACCCTAAAGAAACCCCCCTGACATGGTGGAGCAACAACCGGGAGAGATTCCCTTTGCTCGCCAGAGTCGCATGCAAGTTGAGTTCGGAAGCGAGCGGGGCCGGACCGGAGCGGAGGTAGTGGAATTTGGGGTAAGTGCAACGAGCGCACCATCCGAGAGGGTTTTCAGTGTTGCTGGAAATGTTGCCACCCCTCTCAGATCCTCTCTCAAACCGTATATGGTTAACATGCTGGTTTTCCTTGTATGTAACAAGGACGTGACCGAGCTATAAATCACCGTCATTCGTGTGTGTGAAAGTGAAATGATAGTGCCCCCGCCCCCCGGTGCGCGCACGCGCGCGCCCGGTACATGCAATTTTTTATGCTTGATTTTAAACAACTAAACAAAATGGGGACTTGTTTCTTATTTGTTAGATGCTGCAACCAAATTTGCATTTAAAAGTTTAACCTTCTCCTGAATGTTGTTGTTTTTAAGTTCAGTCGGACTCCAACTGTCGGACAAACAAACGTTACTGCGATGTGTTGTTACTGCCCTTTGATCTGCATTCAGTAAAGCATTATAAAAGAAGGCACGGCAATTTTTAACCTTTTTTAAATGTGTAAACATTTTGTTTAGATAGTACTGCAATAAAAAAGGACTGCAATAATATCGCATACAGCAATATTAAGCCACCCTGAATCACCGCAGGGGGAATTCCTCAACCGCGACAGCCCTATCGGGCACTAGGACCATGCGGAGGCAGCCGCCTCAAGCTGAAGCCTATTTTCGCTTAGACCCTCCTACAAGCTTACTGAATGGCTCTGCCGCATTATACTAACGTGTGATTGGTTTTCCCAGCTGTCGCTCTACCTTGTAGCCATGGAGACGACAGACCGGTGTTTTGCCTGCAGGCAGGAGTCTGCGTTCATCTACTTGTAAGCTTTTTTCTGCCTGCTTCACGTCAGCTGGATAGATTTTAATATCAGAGCTTTTGTTTACGTGCGTATGAGTCCATGGTTAGTGTGTGTGGAGCAGAGTCAGGTAGCTGCATGTCTGAGACAGAAAATGAGACATGAGAGAGAGTTCTCCTGAAGTGTTGAAGAAACTCACAAAGAATCACGGATGTGTCTCACTCTAGATTCTCCGGGTCATAACTTCTGAATTACTAATCAAATAAAAATAATTCAAAAGGTTTCTAAAAGTACATAAAGCGAGCTTTTCAACGAGGTATTACATGATGTTATTCATGTTACTCCAAAAATCGCTGTTAGAGGAAACCAGCTTTGCAGCGTCACAGAAAGAAACGGAGGAACCGCGGCGGGAGAGCGAGAACCAAAGGGAGGAGATGATCTGATCCTCTTCATCAGCAGCTTTTATAAAGTTATGGAAACAAACGTCACAAATAAAATCCACCTGGTTGGTCAGGTGTCCCAGAAGGCTGTTTCTGTAGATGGTGACATGAGGAGGGACAGATTACAGTTTTATTTGAACACTCAACTGTTTACTAAATGATTCAGCTTCATTCCAGCATTATTTATATGTACAGTAAATATTTATTTAGCTGAAAATATAATGTTATCAGTGCAGAATTTTATTAGTTGACTTTTTGTAATGAAATGTTTACGTTTAACCTTTTATCTGCTTATTGATCTTTGATGACTTTATTATTATTATTATTATTATTCTGAGCTACTACAGCAATCAATTTCCCTCTGGGATTAATAAAGTATTTTTGAATTGAATGATGCTGGTAGAAATGTAGCTAAAGTTGTGAAGTAGCCTATGAGTGTTATTTGATGATACCTAGTATTTATTTTACTGTATCCCGTTCTCTGGACCAGAGCATAGACCTGTGGTCACAGACAGGCTGCAGTCATTAAACTGGTAATCGTGAAGCCAGGGTTTGCAACACATTTCTGAGTTAAAATTGTTCTTTTGAAATAGTTTGCTGAAGTCATTTTGAAGTTCCTGTTTAGTAATAAATGTAAAGAAAATTCAAATCTGTTTATTTTTTCTATTTAAGCTGCAGTTTTACAGACTTTAATAAACATAAACACTAAATACAAACCAGACACTGAAAGCTGAGGTTGTTCTGAAAAAAGGAGCAGAGTTACAAACATTTTACACTTTTACTACTATTTTAAAGCCATAAAATAAACAAATACCAGTTATATTTATGGTCATAAGAGGGTTAACCGTGATAAATTTTCCGCTTCCCACAAAGAGATGGTAAAAGTGAATGTGAGCATAATTGTATATGTTTTATTACTTTATTATATATTTTTTATTATTGACTATTACTCCATAGAGTTCAGATGAAGGCAACTGGACTTCTCTGGTTTCTTTAAAACGTTTCACTTCTCCTCTGAGGACCTTTGTCAGTTCTAACTGGAATATGGGAGAGTCAAGCTCATAAGCTGTAGCTGTCTGTTGTTATTTAAAGAGCAGAAACTACTCTGAGTACCCCGCCTCTCCATCTCCTGATGAGTCGTTAGCCTCTATTGATGGTGAGTCATCGTGTTGATTAGATGCAGGAAGGTGTGACCTAGACTGAAACTGAATGAGATTAAAGCTGCATTATTGGTACTGGAAAGGTGAAACCTAAGCCCCGCCCCTATTTAAAGTGGGGTTTTCACGTTTTGACGTAGATAGCTTCTTTTACTCCTCTCTCAAACCATCTATCTTCTCTGTCCAGAATGTGGACTTTGTCATCTTCAAAGGTGTGTCTCTTGTCCTTCAGGTGAAGGTGGACTGCAGAGTTTTGACCTGAAGAGGCGGCTCTCCTGTGTTGTGTTATGTTCTTGTGTAATTGTTGTTTAGTTTCTCTAATGTAAACATCTGGACAGTCCTCACTACACTGGACTGCATAAACGAACCCACTGAGCTTCTGTTTGGGTGTTTTGTCTTCTGGATGGACCAGGTTCTGTCTGAGGGTGCTGTTGGGTTAAAGTTTACCGGGATGTTGTGTTTGGAGAAGATTCTTCTAAGTTTCTCTGAGACTCCTGCCACGTATGTGATGATGGTGCCTTTGTGTAAAGGGTGTTGTTGTTAGGTTGGTAGCAGAGCTCTCATGTTTAGTGGTAAGTTCAGTGAGATCATGGAATGGGATCAAGAATTTTCTACTGACAGGACAAAGATCTCAGCTAACATAGCTGTAGATCACACTGGATAAGTCTCTGTGGTGCATTTATTTTACATTTATTTTACTACTTCTTACTAGAGCTGTCTTTAGTAGGCGCAAAATATATTTGGTTGTACACCTGTGCAATAGCAATAAAGTACCTTGATTCCTGTTAAATGTACTTCCTGAATGAGGCTGAGTGTTCAACCGTCTTCTGCCCAAACAGGACCGAGCACCCACACATATGATACATCAAACTGACCGGCTTGGTCTCCAGAATCTTGCGTTAACTTTTAAATGAGTTATCAATTACCATGGCAACAGGTTTAGCAACAACTTTTAGTAAACTTTTAGACACTGCTGTATCAACATACTTTAATATACAAACATTATTTAAATTGTAAAAAGGTCATGGGACATTGGACGTCACCATATTGGGGCAGATTCCTGTCATCTGTTACCATGGCAATGCAGGTGCAAAAGGATTACCCCAAACAAGTCTCATCGAAATGAATGTAAAAAGCCTAATACTGTGCCAATAACATAGTGCTGTTTCTGATCTTTCTGACCTCCCGTACGTAAAACTAGAAACGTAACTTACATTTTATTCACCGTCAGAAGGCGGGAAACTGCCCAACCCCATCCCAGCTCTCTGACTGGCTGAGAGTGTTCAATCATCTTCTGGCTAAATGGAAGTACACACCCATACATATGATACATCAAATTGATCGTCTTGATCTAATAAATCCATCCATCCATTATCCATCCATTCATCCATCCAATTAACCATCTAACATCCATCTATCCATCATTTTATCCATCCAACCATTCATCCATCCATTGCACAATCTGAACATATGTTAATCAGTTTCAGATATCAGTAAAAGTTTCTAAATTCACAATTCAGCTAATTGTGAAAAATTTACTATTAAACTTTTCTTACTCAAATGCCAGGTGTGTAAACATTTCAACTGTCTAGTTTTTAAACATTGTTCAAAGATTTCAGTTTGCTGTTTAGCTTTTTTTTGCCATTCTTCACCTACATTATGAGCTTTATTACAGTTTTTGGTGATTTTTGCTTCTAAATCTTTAAATACATTCAGCAAATTATGACAGTTTAGCTAAGCATCAGCGTCACTTGAGCTATTCAGCAGCTTCAGCAATTAGTTTCTGAATTCAGCATATGATGCTAATTTCACAGTTCAGCTAAATGTAAAAATTAAACTTTTAAACTAGTCCTACTGAAATAACAGGTGTGTAGGCATTTTAGCTGTCCAGATTTTTATATAATGTTCACTGATTTCAGTTTTTTGCTATTTAAGATTATTTTTCTCCATTCTTCACTTACTTTTTGTGCTTTATTTGCTTGTTAGTGCTTTTGCTTCTACATCTTTCAAAACATTCAGCTCATTTTGACGCTTTTGCTTAGTTTCAGCTTCAGTTCAGCAGCTTCTGCTTACATTTTCAGCTAACCAGCATTCAAACAGCATTTGTGCAAGAAATGCAAAGTTTTCTAGTTAACCTTTAGAGTCAGCTAGATTCAAGATGGATGCCACAGCTAATTAACAACGGCCCATACAGAAATGGTGTTTAATTTATTTTTTACAGTTATTGAGCTACTTATGAGTCATTAACACGCATGCAAACTACCTGTGCAAGGTTTGGCATAATTGCATGGGATCACACAAATATCTATAAGTCCATACTTTTATCATCATAAATATAGGGCAAGTTATGTTAGCATAAAAAAGCAGCCAGGCGCTGGAGTCATGGGTCTTCAGTTTCCAGAGTTCTACAGAGATTTTGCACCAAATATAAACTCCAACAAAACATTTGATTTCTGGAGAAAAATCCTCTTTCTCTTTAGCAGACTGACTTTTTTTGTTTTAAGCTCCAGATATTCATCTGAAATTCACTGCAGTTGTTTACTTTTTGGTTAGACAGCATAGCATAATGCAGGCTTAAGGAACTTTGGATGTTTTTTTTATCAGGAGGTGCATCATCTGGCCTGTCTGCCTCATTAGCCCACCCTCAGCTCCCCGTAGAGACAGGAAATAACACTCGGAGGAGGGCTGCGTGAATGCAGATGGTTTGAGTGATGTATGTTTGTGTTTTTCTGGGAACAAGCGGAAAAACAGGACTAAAGTAACACACAGAAAAATGCGAGGAGATGACAAACGAGAAAACATCACAAAATTGGTAAACGGCAAATCTGCAACTCTTTCTTCTTTTGTCCACGTCATTGTTAGGAGTGCCAGATATTACTCACAGGGGTCAAATCGCCCACACACAAGGACAAGGGAGAAATTATGCATGCACTGGATATGACACAGAATCTGTTGCATGCATACATTATCCATGTGGAGGAAAACAACAGAGGTCAGATAAAACTGAGAGTACGCTTCTGCTGATAATCACACTTCATTTAGATGCATGATTTATCTGCATTAAATCTGTTTCCGTTAGTTTAAAACTAATGTTTACATTTGAACAGAATTCAGTTTTACTAACTGCAGATCTATCAATAAAACCTAAATGAAAATGTAAAGAGAGACCAGGCAGTTTTGGCTTGCTTTTAGCACCCCCTAGTGTCCGTTTGTAGAACCAAAAGAAAAACTTTTCTCCTTGCTGTGCGTTTGTCATTTTAACACCTTAATCCAACAGCTGAAACATCTCCAAGTCATCCAGGTGTCTAATTTAGTGATGATTCACTCATGTAAACAAATCAGTTGTGTTCATGATCTAAAACATGCAGGAAACTTGCTGGAAGCAGACTGCAGCGCCTGGTATGTCAGCTCCAGTTTTTTTTTCTAACAAAGCGTCCTGCCAGTCTGAAGTTGCGAGTGGAATATTCTTGACACAGGGGGCGATAGGGGCTGGTGACCTTTCATTAACCCTGTAAAGGGTCATTTTAGCACATACCTGCTCAAGAAAATCAGAGAGAATTTTATTGCCAGCGCTTCAGCGAACCAGAGCATAGGAACTTGACTCCACAGAACAGCCTGCCCAAGGTTACACACACACATACATAGACAGAACAGATACAGGCAGACCACGAGAGCAGCCATAACGGCGCTCATTTCAATAGATGAAGAGGGGATTACACGAGGAGAGTTGGAGGAGGGAAAAAAAGGCACAGCAGAGTTACACCCGGTAGGGAGTAGCTCTACTATGCAAAAAAAAAAACACCTCAACAAGTAAGCACGAACGTCACAGTTCACAACATGAGACCCGGTAGATCCTGTAGATCCTGGTTTCCTCAGCGGGAGCAGCCCGTGTGGCGCTCAGCCAACTGTATCCACAGGTGGGAGGGAGGTCATGGGAGAGCACAGAGCACATTGAGTGCCTCCATTTTGATGACCTCGCTATGCAGAGACCACAATCTGAAGGCGGGGGGTAGGTCGAGTTTTCACAGCATCTGTCTGCATTCCTTCCATTGTGGGGGTTGATTGCACGCAACTCCAAGGCTGCTATGGCATCAGATTGGATAACAGGACTTTGTTTGGGTCCGGCAGAGATAATTCTCCTCTCTGCCTTAAAGTCTGTAACTGATCATTCAAGTCCTCCATTGAAGCCAATTTAGGTATTAAACATCTCCACACCATCCAGTGACCCTCTCCGAGATGACATCCAGTTTGTGCACTAACACCGGCAACGCAGCAAGGACATTGTCCAGCTTACGGTTCACCTCGAGTAACGTCCCAGTCTGTGAGGCATTTAAAAATATGAAAAAGTTTTAAAGTATCCCTTTAAAGCGGGTGAATCTGATAATAATTCAATATGTTTGTGATGAAATTAGTATTAAAAGAAGGCTGTACTTGAAACTAAGTCATAAGATTTACAATTTATGACTAAAAATTGTTTAAAAAATCACTCCAATTCCATATTTTATTTGATAATGAATGAAATTCAAACTAAAGTGTGATTGTAACTAAGATTTTTGTCTGTTTTAATTCAGACAGCAACAGTCTCCAGACATAATACAGATGTTACCACTAATGTGAAACATTTAATAAGTTCAAGCCAATCTGTTAAGATCGGGAACAAACAAACAAACAAACAATCCTGAATGGACGGACAGAAGTTATGATTTTGTGAATGTGTCGGAAAAAGTCCTTTTATGGAACCAAACTGTTCAGGAAGCTATTTGCATATTCTCCCCGCCCCCTTCACATGAACCATTCTTTTTGCAAGCAGAAAAAGTAGAAACTTATTCTCAGGTGAAGATGTTTTTATGTTTTCATTTATTTAGCAGACGCTTTTATCCAAAGCGACTTACAGTTTATAACCTATAGGGCACGTTGTGATCTGTGGGGGAAACCGGAGTACCCGGAGGAAACCCACACATGCATGGGGAGAACACGCAACTCCACGCAGAAAGGCCGCAGCCGAGTTTTGAACCTGCAACCTTCCTGCTGCGAGGCAACAGTGCTAACCACTGCGCCACCATGCAGCCCAGGTCCCTTCGCCATGATGGACGGCAAAAAGACCGTTTACACCCGTAGAAACTGCAGTGAAGCTAGTCAAAACAAGCCAGTTTGCAGCCTTTTATGGCTTTTATTGAGTTGATTTGACAGTAAAACGGTTTTAGCTTGCTGCGTGGTCGGCGGCACTAACAGACGAGGACGTAAACTCAACTCGTTTTTTCTTTTTAATAACTTTGATGGAGACTGAGGACGGAGATGAACTGCAGCGATCAATCAAGCGGCCTAGCAGGCCTCAGATTAGCAGCGAACATGTTTTTACCGGGTAATTAACATTAACGTTGATTTATTTTGCGAGGAAGACAGGGACAGGGATACATGTGATGTGTTTATACTGGTTATTGGTAATCCTGATGGACGGGTATTTCACCACGGAGGCTGCGCTCCGTCCACTGTAGTGTAAAGCGAGACAATTATTAACAATATTAAAGCTCCGATGTATGATTACGTGTGTTAAAATGACGTTATTTATTTATTTATATGAGCGTCGGCGTTCAGAGATCTTCTCATTCCGGTGTGGGAGCAGCAGCTGAACCCGGTACCACCACCAGCAACAGAAGCTGGCAGGGATCCGGACTTTCTAACAATCAGCTTTGGTGTAAAGTGAAACGCTGTTTATAACATAAAGTTATAAATCCAGAGGGGTGAATTTAGGCAAAGTCAGCAACATGTTTACATTGGTGAGCAGCTGCAGAGAGAACGTAAGCTAACGCTGGTAAGCTAGTTAGCATACCGCTCTCTATGAGCCCCCGGGCGATATCTCTTCAGTCTGTGCAGATCCCAGCTCTGAGTGTACTTCGTGTATTTTCAGTCTTCCCTACTCGTTGTTTTCCATGTTGGTAACGCCATTTGGAGAGCTTCCTTCACCCCCAGTGTTTGCATGTAACGCAGTGCCTCGTTTTTGGTTGAGGTGAGTGTTTTCATTGCCTGTTGTTTGGCGGTGTTTAAACATGATAATATGTGGCGGTTGTAGCTTAGCGTCTCTGCTATTACTGGTGGCTCTAAATGCATGTTAATAGGCTGTGTGTGCAAATTTATTTCAGTGGAGTGTTTGTGTGGGCTTGTAAATTAGACCGCCGGTTTGCCTCTGTAATTGTTGGTGTAAGGCATTGGTTGGAAGCTGTGGAGCCCTGGCTAGCATTCTTCTTCTTCTGATAACTGAACAGGGCATGAGCTAGTTGAAGAAATGCTGGAGGAGTTTTGTTTTTGTTTTGATCGCAAAAACAATTTCAGACTCTACTTTTCCCTTTGTTTAGTAATCGTGTCGCTCACTGTTTACATGCTTTTGCCGTCCAGCATGGTGGACCCACGTGATTAGGTGACGTCGGTGCAAAGGGTCAATAGATGGTTTTCTGTGTGGTTGTATGTGTTTATGATTTCATGGAAAAGTCGGCGGCTGTTCACATGTTTATGATGTATATTAATGATTGTTTCAGGTGTTGTTGAGGTGTTGTGCACGCATGTGTATCTGCTAGTGTTGAAGGTGTTTCAGAGAACAACAGGTACGCATGACCACTTCCTTCATAGCACCCTCAATAAAAAGACTAGCTCCTTCATAGCACCTGCAGAGAAACATTTCTGGAGCCGCCACTGTTCTCCACGCTTTACCTCTCAAATTTTCTCCTCCCTTCCTCATCGTCTTCCTTTCCGATCAAGCATTTCATCGGCTGTGGTCATGCAGCGTCAGAGGGTAATATCTTTTACTCTGCAGGTCATTAATGTGCATCATCATGCGGTCTGTTCCCACAGGAATGAGCAATTCAGCAGATTTAGTCTAAGCGGAGAGAAGGGAGGTGTTAAGGATCTCCAGTCGGAATTCAAGGACGATTCATTATCCTGGTCAGGGTGCAGAAGGGCCTGATGGGAGGCCGGCAGCAGTGATGGACTGGAGGTAAAATGGTTCAATAATTTGAATTTTGATTCCCTGATTGAGTTGAAGTTAGGAGGGGGAGAAATGTCAAGGGCACAGCATAAGCAATCCACTTCTCCTTCACACCCTCCAAATCACTGCAAGCTGCCTCTGATGTCAGCCCTCGCTGAGAGAATAGGACCTGGAACACCACATTCCTGTGGGAAACCATCAGCCAAAGAAATGTAACCTGGCGGATTTGCTGATACAATACATCTCTAAATAGGTTTGTAGAATCTCTCTCTCTCTCTGTATGTGTATATATATATATATATATATATATATATATATATATATATATATATATATATATATATATATATATATAGACATATATATATATATTTGAAACATCCGAAACCTTTTTAGAAATGTTGGATAGAAGGAATAAAATGGTTCAGAATGCAGGTAATATTTTTGATGACAAACAGAAAACAATCATTCTGACTTGATTATTTGTGGATTTTGGGAAACGCCATCCAGAGTTCACATTTTAAAAAGAGTTGTGCTGTTTAATAGTGACTCCTTTTATCAAACGGAATCAATATAAACTTAAAAATCAAAATGGCTTGTGGGATATCTCATTTTAATACATGTATATTAATAAATAATTTAACTTAAAATTTTACTTGGAAAATACAGGAACAGACGATGTGAGAGAAAAAAAGATTTTTCTAGATGCCACAATAGAGACGCAGTAGCAGTGGGTTTTGCCGTCATTCTGCCATGTTTACCTGCTCTAACATGTCGCTTTCATCTCCAAAAGTTTTAAATGCGACTGATTTTTACTGATTTGTTGGCAAGTTTTATTTTAAATGAATTTCCCTTTTACCTACTATTACTTTTAATCTACCACTTGTGACAAAGAGTTTATTAAATGCATTGACTGGCAGTTTACAACATTTTTACCTCATTGTCTAATAAGGCGCATTTCAAAGAATGGACTGGTGTTTATTTTACTCGAATCTTATTTGTGTCTTCAATTTGTTTTTTTTCCATAGTTTTTAACCAATGAAAATAGTTTTATAGGATTATTGTTCATAACCTCAAAAACACTTCAACACACAAACGTGTCGAACCACATCCCTGCTGGACTTAGCATCCTTATTTTTGACTTTGTATGGCATAAACTCCCACACACAACAACAAATACCGTAAACTCGTCCCGTCCCTCACATGTGTGCTGGCCGCCGTGGAGGGAGACGAATCTGGCTTGATAAAAACTCTGTAATTGGCCAATCACGTTGCAATCAGGGTCTTTTCTCTGGTAGCCTGCTGGCGAGCGTTCTCATACAGTGACCGTTCCAACAGCATCTTTACACACACACACACACACACACACACAGAGGGAGAGCCAGTTTGAAAAGAATTAATAAGCCATAATTATCTGATTCGATACCACGGGATGGAGAAGTAGTAGCGAGGGGTGAAAGGTCAACCTGAACAGTTTTCTGAGGCTTTACTGTTTAAAGAGACATAAACATCTGATCTGAAGTGCGAATGGATGAATCAGCGCTGAGGAACGGTTTACGTCACAGCAGGGGAAACCCCTCATGTCTGACCTGACTACGTAGGAAAGGTGATGATGCTGGATGATGGTCACATTAAACCAGACTATCTTTTAATATTTAAACCTGATATTCTTGTCTCTGGACCAAAACAGAAAAAACAAACTAGTAAATTAATACAAAAACAAAGATTAGTCATTTTGTTTTATAATTTAATCATCTCCATCCATCCATTGTCTGAACCTGCTTGTCCATGTAGGGTCGCGGGGGGCTGGTGCCTATCTCCAGCGGTCAATGGGCAATCAAGCAGGGCAGCCTGGTCAGAGAGCCAGTCCATCGCAGGATTTAATAATCTATATTATATTAAAATTACTCTTAAAATGAGAAAAATCCACACAGTATAAAGAAAAGGCCAACATTAACTAAAAAAGTTCAGCTTCCATCTGAGAGTGCTCCATTTATTTTTGAGAGTAAATAAATTCAAATTGCATTTTTGTGACAGGATGCTATTTAAATTTGTTTTGTTGCTAAGATGGTGCACCTATTTGACAGAATAATTCAGAATGAGGTCCAGTGGTAAAAATAAAGCCAGTGATGGTGGTGGCGGTGGTCCTGGAATGAAAACCAGTAAAAAGCAGCTGAAGTCCAAAAGAAGACATTTGATTAAAACCACAAAAATAAGAAAGTCTGATTCCTTTGAAGGAAAATCTACAGAAGTGCAGAACGACTCAAGACTTTGTAGATGCATCACTTAATAAAGAACAACGTCGGTGTGTGTAAAAGAATTTCACTTAAACATTTTAACACAAGAAGAAATTTAAGCTGATGATCAAAACGTGAAGCAAAACAAAACAGTTCAATGAAACTGAAACTAAAGAACCGCATGTGCATCATCTCACTAACTAAAAAGAATTGAAGGCAAAACTACAATTCATGAAGGCTAGAAAAGATAGACGGATGGAGCATTCAGGCTCTAAAGAGTTAAAAGGTGAAGAGGTCAAAGCTGCAAGAGGACGGAGTCAGGATCCATTTCCTCTTGAGGTCTTTGGGACGGAGTTTGGCCGTTTGACCTCCAACTAATGAAATCAGCAACTAATGGAGATCTTCCATGTTGGGTTCCTCCATCAGAACGTCTAATCACGATTGAACCCACTGGTTCAGCACAAAGGTGTTCATTTAGCAGGTTGAATATTTAACAAGTACATAAAATAACAGAATTTCCATACTTATTGAAAATAACCTTTGCTTTTATAAAGCCAAATAAACCGTTTCTCATTTTAAAATAATCAAACAGTAACTAGTCTTTCCCATATAGACAGTGGGAGGGTTAAATGAGAAAGCCCTTCATTATGGAATAGCTGATCCGTTTTAACACACATGAAACATAAAATAGCCACCTTCTCTTAAGCTGTTTGTGTTTGAATCTAACGGAGAAAAATATTAAAAAGAAGCTTCAGTTCACAAAAAAGGGCAGGCGTGTCAGGAAAAACATCTTTCTCCGTCTCTTTCAGAGACAAAGGTGCTGTTTTACTAATAGAATTAGGGATGAGCGAGTACACCACTATCTGTATCTGTTCAGCCATCTAAAGTATCTGTATCTGTACTCGGAGTGGGCGTGGTCTAACCCGGAAATGGGTGTGGTTTAACCGGAAGTGGGTGTGGTTTGCATCGATGCGTTATTTTAAGTCTGATCAGAAGTTGCTATGTGTATTGTTTATTTGAAAACTATTTACAGAGCAGCCTCAGAGTTGAGATTAAATGTTTTTGATCACAATAGTAAAGGAACTATTACAGAACAAGTTTTTCAGTAAAATCAGAACACTAATATTTAAGTGCATGAATTAAGAGAGAGAGAGAAGGAAAGATCTTTTCTATAGCGCCTCTCAAGATAAAAATCACGAGGCGCTTCACAAAAACAAAACATGTAAAATAGAAAAAATAATTTAGAAAATGATTAAAATATATTTAAAATGAGCAAAAAATAGACAATTGTGATTTAAAAAATGTAAAGAAAGAGAGAGAGTGAATAGGAAAGAGGGAGTAGATCCTGAGGAAGAGGAGAGAGAGAGAGAGAGAGAGAGAGAGAGAGAGAGAGAGAGAGAGAGAGAGAGGAAAAAGAAACGCGACGGAGCGGAGGCAGTGACTGACTCAGCACGAGCCGTTTTCAGCTCTGTCTTGTCAAATGCACCACGTACGTTACGACAAAAGTTACTTTAAATAACTTGAAAGTAACTTTAAAAAGAAGCAAACTGAAGAAAACATGGGGAGTACTGAAGAAACGTGAACAGTGAAGCAAGCACAGAGAGATCCGTTACTGTATGTGTGTGTGCGTGGATGGACCGGACGTGGACTGAGCTCCCGCTGCAGAGTTTTGTATGTAGGGAGGGGCGGGCGCTCTATGTGAATGGCCAATCACAGAGCGGGAAGACAGTCAGTTACCCAATGAGGATTTACCTTCAGCACGATTACAGATATTTACGTTTTACTCGTTTCACGCTCATACTCGTCAAAAATGCTTTATCCGTACCGGATACTCGTCTGAAACCAGTATCCGGCTCATCCCTAAATAGAATGTAAACTAGATTTTACTTCAGTCATTTATCTCTCAATTATTACAGCCACTACAGTCACAACAGTGCAAAAGTCCCCAAACATGAACTTTGACTTTGCACCAACATTTATTTATATGGTTTTACTTTGTGAGGCTACTTCCTGATGCTGAGAAGAGGCAGACTATAGAAGCAGATAAGGTGCAAGTAGATGTGCTGCAAAATGTCAGTAAATCTTCAGTTTTCTAATGGATGAAATGCTTAGTTTTAACCTAATATCTACACTGTGCTGAAAACAAAAAGTTACTCTAAAGAAAGAGATGCAAGCATTGGAAAAATGTTTTTACTTCAAAGAAAAAAAGCCGGTTAGGTACTGTGTGATGTAGATGTTTGACTTCAGCCACGTCAGTCCCTTCCTTATTAGCCTGTGAGTGATTAAACTCTAGTCTAATATGATATTCGGTCCTCTTATACCAGAGAGATCTGTTAGAAACCGGTGACATGGTTAGTCACCTGGGAAGGCTTTACTCCGCTAACCTTCACCTCAAAGGACAAACAAGGTTTGTTTGTGTTCCTACCTTCATTAAAATATGTGATGCATGCACATTTTTATGCACTGCAGCAGCATTCTCCACCGTGTGTGTGTGTGTGTGTGTGTGTGTGTGTGTGTGTGTGTGTTTGTGTGTGTGTTCCTGCTAAAGCCCATCTGTGAAATCACACCACGTATTCGCTGTGATCTCAGAGCAGACATTCTGTTATTTCCCTGTAACTTCCATCATTGCATCATTGAGGCTTTCCAACCATTCTGGGCGTCTCTCACTGGGACAGGGTTAGGGTTCCCTCTAGGACAGGGTTAGGGTTCCCTCTAGGACAGGGTTAGGGTTCCCTCTAGGACAGGGTTAGGGTTCCCTCTAGGACAGGGTTAGGGTTCCCTCTAGGACAGGGTTAGGGTTCCCTCTAGGACAGGGTTAGGGTTCCCTCTAGGACAGGGTTAGGGTTCCCTCTAGGACAGGGTTAGGGTTCCCTCTAGGACAGGGTTAGGGTTCCCTCTAGGACAGGGTTAGGAATCCCTCTAGGACAGGGTTAGGAATCCCTCTAGGACAGGGTTAGGGTTCCCTCTAGGACAGGGTTAGGAATCCCTCTAGGACAGGGTTAGGGTTCCCTCTAGGACAGGGTTAGGAATCCCTCTAGGACAGGGTTAGGGTTCCCTCTAGGACAGGGTTAGGGTTCCCTCTAGGACAGGGTTAGGAATCCCTCTAGGACAGGGTTAGGGTTCCCTCTAGGACAGGGTTAGGGTTCCCTCTAGGACAGGGTTAGGGTTCCCTCTAGGACAGGGTTAGGGTTCCCTCTAGGACAGGGTTAGGGTTCCCTCTAGGACAGGGTTAGGGTTAGTATGCGTTTGTAAACATGGAGGTCAAACTATAAACTCAAATATTTGTGCACTGAAGGTTTAAAGCAGGGGTACTGAATTCCGGTCCGGGAGGGGTGGTATCCAGCATGTTTTAGTGGTTTCTCAGATTCAACACACTTGATTCACCTGTGTGGCAGCTCATCGGGTTCTGCAGAAGCCTGTTAATCATCTGCTGATTGAAATCAGGTGTGTTGAAACAGTTAAAACTGAAAAGTTCTGGATACCACCCCTCCAGGCCCAGAATTGAATAGCCCTGGTTTAGAGCCACATAAGCTTTTCTTTCCATTTAACTTTTTTTTTTATTTGTGTACAAATCTTTAAAGGTATTTCAAGTTTTTTAATGTTTTCATTCTGATTGGTTACTTCTGGATTAATTCTCCCTATACAAGATCAAGTCCTGAGGTGGTGGGTCCATGAGGGACGCCCAGGCATCCCTCTCCCCAGCATCTCCTGCAGGATCTGAAGCAAACCCCAATGTGCTGTCACTGAAGTGCTTGGTCAAACATGTTAGTGGGGCTGCATAAGAAACTTGAGCGGGGTGCCCAGCTTCTCCTGCCTGAGAATAGCAGGCGGCTACCTGTTCCCGGTTCCCGTGGCAGCCGGGCCGGCTCCGAAGCGAGGCTGTAGCCATGCTGGATCTCTGAGGGAGACCACAGAAACACCGCAACTCTTTTTGTTGACGCTGCTTCACTTTTGAGTCACTCAGCCGCATTTTTCCAGCTGAAAACACCCGAGAAAACTGTTAGCTTTGAGTTTGTATGTCCCGCTGATCTCCAGCTCCCGGAGAAGTGACCATCAACAACGGCGGACACGCCTCGCCACTGTCAGTTTGCCCCAGGGCAGCTGTGGCTACAGTGTAGCTCGTCACCATCAGTGCAGTGTGGGTGAATGACTCCAAAAGGCGCTACATCAAATATGGGCCAATTACTATTTACCAAAAGTTATGACTCACTTGGAAACATCAACAATGATTGCGTCAACATCTGTGCTTTTCGTTCCACATCATCACGATGAATAAAACTAAAATCAACCAAAAGTTGCTAAAATCTGAAATCTCTACATGATCAACGCACTAACTGGCACAGCTTGCTGTCCCAATTAGTAGAAAACCCATCAGAGCATCCTCAGATCCAAAAATAGAAGACTAATTGACAAAGACGATGACGAGGCTGCCGCTGCACACCCCCGATGGCTTTTTAATGTTCAGCACTTCTCTTCAAACGGCACAACTGCAATAATCCACCTTTTCCTGGACCAACATGGCCGACGGATGTTTTCCCACAGAGATTTTTTACAGTTTCAACTCTGCTTCTGTTCCTTTTTTGTCTTTGTTTGCATCTTACAATAATTGGGTAAAGTAACTGCTGGTGTGTGTTTGGAGTCAGATGGTCCGGTTTAAACATGGTGAGAGAAGATCTGACCCTCATCTACAGCTGCTGTGGCCCTTACAGGACACAATGGTGGATCACGGATCAGGTTTGGACACTCCTGGAATACATTTTTGGCCAAAACAAAAGGATGCAGGTGTAACAACCTTGACCAGTGACATTCCCCAAAAAAAAAATAAATAAAGAAGCTGGGGACTGATAGGGAAAAAAGTGGTTTTCGTTAACATTAGGGATGGGTACCTTTGACATTTGAATCGATCCGGTACTAATTCCCGGTACCTAGGAATCGATACCGGTACTTAACGGTACCAATTTTCAATACTTTTGAGTGTTTAATATTTTAATTCTCTTTTATAATTAAATATATATTTTTCTCAATATATAACCATATTTGATAAATATCACGATAAATAACATACAACTGTTTGTATTTTAACATCGTCCTTGTAGTTTTATAAGCTGATAATTAAACTGAAGCAAACATCTTTACTGTGAACTAAATTTACTGTGTATCTTCATTCCTTTTGCCGTTCTTTTTCATTTGATTTTTCCTACTGGGAAGTTAGAATTTCCGAAGAGAAAGCGAATGCACCATTAGCTGATAACAACGGTGGCAATGGAAGCTAATTTATCAGGCTAACGTTATCTTAAACGGTTTATTTAGCTGCTGGAGCAGATTAAAACGATGATGCCTCACACTTAGATCGTTGTTGCTGGTTTCATCTTCACCCAATCACCCGTCGCATTTAGTAAAGTGAAGCCAAACTTTAGAGCGCGTTCATGTTCTTCTAGTCGGGAATTCGGAGTTCCGAGGAGAAAGCGAACGCACCATTAGCAAAACGGAAGCTAACATATCAAGCTAACGTTATCTTAAACAGTTTATTTAGCTGCTGTAGCAGATTAAGATGAGGATGTCTCACTTCGATCGTTGTCGCTGGTTTCATCATCACCCAGTAACCCATCACATTTAGTGAAGTGGACCCAAGCTTTAGCGTGCGTTCTTTCTACCATGCTGCTCTGTTTACAACTCGCTCGCAGCGACCGACGACATAACGCTCTTGCGCATGCGCGGCTGTCTAGGCAAGTTCTCGTTATGAAGGACGGGTACCGAAACCAGGCACCGTTTGACATGACGTGAATCGGTGCTCGGTCGGTACTATGGAATTCGGTCGGTACCTTAAAAAGTACCGAATTCGGTACCCATCCCTAGTTGACATTACCGCTTAAAAACCAATGCAAGTGTTATCCTGTGCCAGTCCTCCCGTCTCAACAGGGAGGACAACGACCTTCCTCAGATCGTGCTGTTCTGTGTTATCGGATATACTCCCATGAGAAATAGAATGTTGACTGAAAGCACCTGGGTTTGTGTGTGTGAAGAGATGACATTGTTTCTACGGAGCAGTTTAGGAATGTGATGTGTGTGCGTTGTTGGTATCCTAGGAGATGAGCCTGTAACTATGTAACTCGAGAAGGCCCCGCCTTCTTCGTCCTGTCTTTCAATAAAACTTACTGTGGGACAGAGGGGCACAGAAGTATGGCGGAGACCTGGAGGGGTTTGTGTCATGTCTTCCCCCCGCTGTTCTGGCCACACAGCGTAAAACGACCTCCCTCCTCTGTGTGTGTGTTCATTTTAGGTTTAAGGGTTGAGGGATTTATAAATAACCAACAGGGACAACAGGAAAAAGCTAAACCGGACTTCTTTCCTGACTGTCAGCATCAGAACCAACACAAATAATCCACGTTCATTTGCGTGTTCTCGGTTATTTAGGGAATGTTGACAAAGATCTGATATCCTGGCAGCTGCCGCTGACCCCGTGAGCCACTTCCTGTTTTTACACATCCAGTGAAATTCACCATTTCTCCCAAGCACAGCTTTGTTGTGCAAATAAATGTTTCTTGGCTTTTTGTGGTTATGACTTATTGATGATGGAAAAAAAGCTCCTCGATAACCTGCATTTATGCATTTATGTAGCTGCACTACTGGGCTCTTTAATCTGTCACCTCAGGTTTAGTTTAATCAATAAAATCAGCAGAGCCGCGTTCTGCTGTCAACAGAAAGGAACATCCTCACCGGTCATGGGTGGATTTTAAACAAAAAAAAAAAAAGCTGCTGTGCTTCATGTGAGCACAACAACAGCTTTACAGTAGCATTACTTTACAGAGAAACCGGTAATTTAAACCCTGACTATGAGGATTACTCAGCTTATCTCTGATTTGCATCGACATACATCCTCCTGAGATCCGCCCTGCTAGCTTGCAGGTAAATTCCCATGTCTCAGATTATTATTTC
This sequence comes from Nothobranchius furzeri, assembly GCF_043380555.1. NCBI lineage: Eukaryota > Metazoa > Chordata > Actinopteri > Cyprinodontiformes > Nothobranchiidae > Nothobranchius > Nothobranchius furzeri. The sequence goes on along the minus strand of NC_091750.1, from coordinate 28,284,940 downwards.
CTCTGGAGAACATCACATCTCTGCAGAAGTGACCATCTGTGCCAACATGTGGTCCTCATCACTCCAGCTCACTGCCTTCATGAAGTCAGAGGTCTCTTGAAAATCAACTTTATGTGAAGCGCTGTTGATTTATTAGGTAATTATTTACCCGTTAGAGGTCAAACTTAGCTGCTATTCACTCTCATTCAGTAAAAGCACAGAGGAATTCACACCGTTTGATTACAAGCTACATATTTTGCTGACATTTCCCGACTTGTAGCTCTGCTGCAATCTGCTCATCAGGGGCCAGACAGGATTTCTTTGAAAATCCTCTTCTTTCATGGTGGATCTCTGGTTTAAAGAGATGCTGAATAAATCTGTGGCCTGCGAGTCAACGTTTTAAATCCTGTTTGAATGATCAGAATAAAAATATGTTTTATATATTATCTCTTTGTTTAAATAATTTAAATAAAGTGTATATTTAATGAATACAAGGCTGAGTGTTTATTAATGGGATGTATATAATCTCTAGAGTTAATCTCATATTAGGAAATGATTGAAATGACAGATTTTTGGGTGAAATAATAAAATCACAAAAGCTTTTATGATATGTTAGCACTTAAACAAGGCCGGATTAACCATACGGGCAACTGGGCAATTGCACACCGATGAAGAGAGGGCCTCAAGTTAAGACCCCCTCCTCATTGGTCAGTCCACACGAGGTGGGTCAAAGGTTACCCTGAGCGGGTTACGTGACGTCAGGCATTCAAGTATTGAGTATATTTACTCCATGTTACAGTAAAATATTCTGTATGTGACCATATTGTGGTGATCCTTGGGTCGTGATGATGGAGCCCTTAAATATTGTTGCCCAGGGTACAACGAAGTGTTAATCTGGCCCTGACTTAAAATGTGTTGAACCATTCTCAGCTAATATGGCACCAATTTTTAGCTCATTAAAGGGGAACTGGGCAGTTTTGGCTTCCTTTTAGCACCCCCTAGTGTCTGTTTGAGGAACCAAAAGCAAAACTTATCTCCTCGCTGTGCAATCGTTTTTAACGCCTTAATCTAAACAACTGAAATGTTTCCCCAGCCTTCATTAGTGTCTACAGGAGTGATTCATCACTAAATAAAAAAAAAACCCAGCTCTGTTCATGATCTAAAACATGTAGGAAGCGTGCTGGAAGCAGACTGCTGCTCCAGGTATGTCAGCTCAAGAGGAATATTCTGGCCCCAGGGGGCGATAAGGGCTGGGCTGCCTTTCATTAACCCTGTAAAAGTATTTAAAAATATAAAAATGTTGCAAAGTATCCCTTTAACTGTAAATTTGTCTTCCAAGATGCATCTGCTATCATCTTGGATTGAATTAACTTAAAAAGTTAACAGATGCTGATTTATATAGAATGACATTTTGGTCAATTTCTTTAAAATCCATCTAAATGAGATATTTTGCTAAAAGAAAGACAACATTGCCCACCTTTTGCATTTTTTGACACTGGTGATTAAAAAAACATCTAAGGGCTTAAATTCTCGATAAATGTGTCTTCAGCCCTTCCTGATACAGAACACACACTTCTAAACACACTCCTGGGAGGGTTTATGTAACCAAAGCTTGGATTGGGATGTAGAGCCTCAAAAGGAAAGGTGTAGAAAAAATTATGCAAAGAAATCAGCTGAAGACAGAAACAAGATTAGATGAGGGTTTATATTTAATAATTCCAGAAAAAAAGTTTTTATTTTATTTTATTTTGCAAAAGAAATGATTGACTCTTACGACTAATTATTTGGGGAAACCTTGATCATCTTTGCAGCAAAAGCAGAAGGCAACCAATACATATTTATGTTAAATGTGCATCTAGCTTGAAGCATTTAGCTGCACAGTCATGCTGACAACTCCAAAAATCAACTAGGATGTGACTCCTCCTGACGGCAGAAAACCGTTTCTTAAAATTAATCTGTAACTGGAACGGTGATGCAGGAAGAGTTTACTAAAATGCCTTCAACAGACCGGGGTGGTGGTCCCCATCTTTAAGAAGGGTGACCTGAGGGTGTGTTCCAACTATAGGGGGATCACACTCCTCAGCCTCCCTGGAAAGGTCTACTCCAAGGTACTGGAGAGGAGGGTCCGATCGATAGTTGAATCTCAGATAGAGGAGGAGCAATGTGGTTTTCGTCCTGGCCGTGGAACTGTGGACCAGCTCTGTACCCTTGCAAGGGTGATGGAGGGGGCATGGGAGTTTGCCCAACCAATCCACATGTGCTTTGTGGATTTGGAGAAGGCTTATGACCGTGTCCCCAGGGGCACCCTGTGGGGGACGCTCCAGGAGTATGGGGTGGGTGGCTTTCTGTTAAGGGCCATTCAGTCCCTTTACCAGAGGAGCGTGAGTTTGGTCCGCATAGCCGGTAGTAAGTCGGACCTGTTCCCAGTGAGGGTTGGACTCCGCCAGGGCTGCCCTTTGTCACCGGTTCTGTTCATCACTTTTATGGACAGAATTTCTAGACGCAGCCGTGGTGTGGAGTGTGTCGAGTTTGGTGGCAGGAGAATCTCGTCTCTGCTTTTTGCGGATGATGTGGTCCTCCTAGCTTCATCCAGCTCTGACCTTCAGCTCTTGCTGGGTAGGTTCGCGGCCGAATGTGAAGCGGCTGGGATGAGGATCAGCACCTCCAAATCTGAGACCATGGTTCTCGACCGGAAAAGGGTGGCTTGCCACCTTCGGGTCGGGGGAGAGGTCCTACCTCAAGTGGAGGAGTTTAAGTATCTCGGGGTCTTGTTCACGAGTGAAGGTAGGAGGGATCGGGAGATCGACAGGCGGATTGGTTCGGCGTCTGCAGTGATGCGGACGCTGACCCGATCTGTCGTGGGGAAGAGGGAGCTGAGCCAGAAAGCCAGGCTCTCGATTTACCGGTCGATCTACGTCCCAATCCTCACCTATGGTCATGAGCTTTGGGTAATGACCGAAAGAACGAGATCGCGGATACAAGCGGCCGAAATGAGTTTCCTCCGTAGGGTGGCCGGGCTCAGCCTTAGAGATAGGGTGAGGAGCTCGGACATTCGGGAGGGACTCGGAGTAGAACCGCTGCTCCTCCGGATCGAAAGGAGCCAGTTGAGGTGGTTTGGGCATCTGGTCAGGATGCCTCCTGGACGCCTCCCTGGGGAGGTGTTTCGGGCATGTCCTGCCGGCAGAAGGCCCCCGGGTCGACCCAGGACACGTTGGAGAAGTTACATCTCCAATCTGGTCCGGGAACGCCTTGGGGTCCTGCCGGAGGAGCTGGTGGACAAGGCCGGGGAGAGGACGGCCTGGAGCTCCCTAGTTGGGATGCTGCCCCCGCGACCCGGACCCGGATAAGCGGAGGAAGACGAGACGAGAGACGAGGCCTTCAACAAATAAGGTAGCACATAGCTATTGGTGCACTGACACACATGAAGAAGGCTTGATGAATGCCAACGCGTGCACGTGACGGGACGTCGTAGGTAATCTTGCTTCTGTTAAAGTTTGTCAGATATCATAAACAAGAACATTAATCTCAGGAGAGATTTACAGGACTTAGCCCGAGGCTAATTTCTATCTGTGGTTCCAGAGTAGGTTAAAGGTGGAATAGGACAAGTTTTTTTTCTTGCAATCCAAGCAAAGATACTTTTGAATATACACAATTTAAAAGGTCCAACCCCCGTTTTTACCATAAGCCAGAATACAGAAATGCTTGTTCAAGGTTTCAGTTTCATATTTTCCACCCATTGTCTGCATTTTTTCTCCCGCAAATCCTAACGTAACGCACCCATATTTTATTTATCCCCAACTTAAAATCACTGCAGCTCAGCGCCACCAACAATCTCGTAAAACTCCACGAACAGGTCAAAGCTTCTAGAACCTTCTCCCATTTGCTTTCCCTTCACACACGCATTGCCAAGGCAACAAACAGACGACTCTGCCAGCCGACAGAGGAAAGGCTGCGTTCACAGACAACAGGTCCGTCACTTAAATGTTTTCCAACAAGGACAGAGCCAAACGCTAAAAAGAAGGTAGAAAACCACTTCTTAAATGAAATTTGCAAACAGAACACTAGGTCGGCTACAATAGCAAGCACAGCTCTCCTGTTCAGCTGCTCCAAGCCGAGAATACAAGATTCGTGCTCAGAGGGTGGAAGGGGGTCAGAGGGCAGTTTGATGTACGTATCATATGATTAAGAACAGGACATTCACAATGATCAGTTGAGGTACTTCCAGGATTGTTCAAACTATTCCCTTTTTTTAAACAAAAGACTTAATTTAATTAGTTGTCATCCGTATGTGAAGAGCATTTCAAGCACAAGATGCTCCAAAAAAACATCTCCTACCAACATCTGCATCATGACTCAGCATAGGAAATCCCACCAACACATTTTCCTTAATGCTTCTTCTTCTCTCCTGCTTTACCTCAATGATCTCTCATTAATAGGCTCCACCTCCATTTATTTCTTCTCCGTCCGTGATTCCACCAACTCACACTAAACAACCAATGACAAAAGGACTGCATGAGGTATCCTCACACAAACAAAGAGCACAGGCAGCCATTCAAAGGGCAGAACAAGCCGCAGCACAGGACCCACGGAGGAGAAGTAATAGACTCAAACGGGGTCAACAACACGCCGCACAGCCTGCATGCATGCCAAAAAGAGAGAAAGGAAGTGTTCATGTGAGCGATGCAGAGAGATGGTCAGCTCTCTTGGTGCTGCACACAGGAGGAAGGGTTGTTGCATGTTGTCTGGAGCTGGAGTGAGTCAGAGCACCATGCTGAATATAAATGAGTCAATGCCCATTAAGATGCCACTTTTTCCAAAGAAGGCGAAGGCCGAGTCAGAGTGTAGGAGGACTCATTAACCCTTTCCACCCCTGCAATGCTTTTCAAACCTGCCTGGCTGTGTGGTTTGGAAACTGCAAACAAAACAGCATCAGCTGGAAGGTAACACACACACTCGGGACTCTGCAGCTGCTCACAGACACATAGATGAGTTTCCAGTTTATCCTCCACATAATGATGGGGGGGCGTCTGTGCAAATCTTCACTTAATTTGAAGTTTCTAATGAAGATGTGAGGATCTAACACTCACTTTCACTCAAACTGTGCACCTTAATTACAGAGTGCCCTCTATTACGAGGTCACCTTATTGAAAACCATTCTTTCAGCCAGATGTAATCATTCTGCTGGTCACTGCATTAAAAATGCTCAACTCTGCCCCCGGTTCATTTAACTCACCGAATAATGGCATCTTGACACAAATGCAAAGTAATCGTCCTGCTGATTTTTGTTCCACAATAAAAGAGACAGTTTGTTAAATTGAAGTGAAGAAATCTGATTTGCCATTTTGCAGCATTTATAATAAAAGTCGTCACTGAAAACAAACCTGACTCCTTTTTGCTGCTATTCTGGTTAAACACCAGTACAATTTGACACCAGTGACGCCAGTAGCCTTCCTGAAAATTGGAAGGGACACAACAGTAAATCAAACAAATGTAGAATAATTTGTGTCTGGCCCACTCAAGCCCCCACAATGCGGGTCAAAAATTGAGGCAAATGCGGAAGTGAAATAAATTGCAGTTCCACCCTCATCCACTAGGGGCTGGTGTCAGAAGCGAGCAAATCCTCATTGACTCCCATGTTAAAAACACCAATTTCACAGCAGAAATAAACATGTTTACAGCCTGGTACCAAAACATGTTTTTGGTTTAAATGATCTAGTTTACACTCATGACATCTCTGAGGGGGGTGAATTTTTTTCTCACTCTTCTGTTTAAGTGTATTAAATGCCTAAAATTCTGTATAATTAATGAGCATCCGACACACGTGACCGCCGCCTCAGACCCACGTGACCACAGAGCAGGCTCCGTGGAAAGGCCTCAGTAGCCTCAGTCTCGCCTGAAAACTGTTACGCGATTTTTAATCTCTGAAATGAGACCAGTAGTTGTAGCGTTTGTGTATTCTTTTTTGGATATTATTTGTGCAATTGTTGGACAAAATGACTTGCTGTGGTATTAATTGCACTAATAGAGCGTCCAAGGAGTCTCCACTTCATTTTTTCCAGTAAGTAAAATTATATTTATATATTTTAGGTCACTGCCGCTTTTGCAGTAGCTGAGCTTATCAAAGTAGCTAGCTAACTACCATTTTAACATGTACTGTTTGAAGCGTCATGAATGGCCTCTAATTTGTGACAAAGGTCACATTTTCCCAGATGGGTCAAGCTGGGTCGAACTGTAACTTTGCCCACAGATTTACCCGCCAGGAGCCGTGATGTCTGCTGAAAATCATCTTTATCTGCTGCGTTTCCGTCCCAAGATGGACACTTCAAGATGTCACAATAATAATTTTAAATAATAATTTTAATAAACTCTTGACTTTATTACTGTTATTACAACCATCATAAATAATCTCTTGGTTCAGTATAAATGTATTTTAATTACTGAAATTACTTATTATGCTTTGGGTATAATAATAATTATTGTTGATAATCCTAATGTGTGTTCAGTAAACCAGAAGGTCATCTTGCATGTTTAACCACCTCACACAGAGGGTATCCAGGGTAAGGAGTCAAACATCTCACATGTCATTACTTCATGACCAAGCTTTCTGACGCTGAGAGGGCGTGTTCTGAGGGTTTTGTTAAAACCAAATCCCGCAGCTGTAAGTTAAGTTCTTGAACCATACCAGGAGACGAGGGACGGCCGCCCAACTCTCTACTAAGCATCCTGTCACGCCGATAGACTTGCTTTGAATAAATGCAACTGTTTCCAGCTGACGCAAAACTCCTTCAGAGTTATTGGTTTTGAGACGCAAATAATTTCACCAGTTGAGTGACCCACGGAGACATCTCAGGACCGATTTGGTGGCACTAAGGTCCTTCTACCAAACTCGTGCCCAGAGGAAATCATCTCCACCTGACATCTCGAATCCAGAAGAGGGTCTCCTGATCTGGGTGAGGTAGACACTTTCGACAGATTGCGTCTGTATGCTGTTTATCTAAGTAACATCAGTTAGCTGCAAAACCAACTTTCCACCCAGAATGTGCTTCTCTCTCCGAAAGAAACCTTCTGAGATTCATTCACCCATCCAAAAACTCGCATTTTCATTTTAGCTCCCATTCAGTCACAGGTTTGCCTTTAAAACAAGTTTTAATATCAAAGATGTTAAAAATTGTCATTTCTAAATTGTCATTTCAAATTGTCATGTTTAAAAGTTTAAGTAATAAATTCTTAACTTTTAAAAACTCTGACTCTTCTTTCAAATGAAACACAGAATGGTGTATATATTTTTGGTTATTGAATAAGCAAAGATTCCTTTAACTTCTGATTAAATAAATAAACCTTTGCTATTAAATTTAATTATCTTAAAATTAAAATTAATCTTTGGATTAAAAATGGACCAAGCTCGTTGGCATATGAACTTCTATCGAATATATAATATCCTAGATATTTATATATGATAGAAGCTTCATTGTTAACTTGTTTGAGCTTTTCTCAGAATCTAACCAGTGCAGTTTAATAAAGTGGAAATTAGTTAATAAAATTGATAATTAAAAGGTTCATGTCCTATCCAATAAGGCGATAGACTCAAGTGGTTTTTTTATATTGTTTTTTTAGAAAGTATGCATTTTGTATTACTCTTTATCCTAATTTTAGACCTTTTACTACATGCCATGATAAGCTATTAAGTATTTTAAACCCATATGGTTAAGTAGTTCTTTGTATGAAGTTTTCCTCTAGGTGATCCAGAGAGGCTTGACCTTTGGGTAAGCAACCAAAGAAGAGAGTGTTGGACTCCCAATTCACACTCCCGCTTGTGCAGTGAACACTTTCAGAGTCATCACTTCACCACGGACTCCAGGGTACAAACACATTACTTCATATTTTGGTCATATTGAAACAATTGAAGCATTAGCTGTATAATATACAATCAATCAATCAATCAATCAAAGCTTTATTTATAAAGCGCCTTCCGCAACCCTGTCAGGAATAGGGCTGTCGCGATTGAGGAATTCCCCCTGCGGTGAGTCAGGGCAGCTCAATATTGCGATATGCGATATTATTGCACCCCGTTTTTATTTATGTACTTAGCAAATTTGTTTGTTAATTACTGAACTCATGGCAATATTTCCTTTGAAACATTGTGCTTACACATTTAAAAAATGTTAGAAAAAAATACATGGCCATTTTTAACACTTTATTGAATGCAGATCAAAGGGCAGTAACGGCATTCTTTGACTGAACTTAAAAACAACATTCAGGAGGTTTAACTTTGAAATGCAAATTTGGCTGCAACATTAACAGGAATAAAAAAAAGTGCCCTACTATCTCCTCGATCAGCACAGACTTTACCTCTCAGCATGCGCTGTCGCGAGATTTAATCAAGTGCGGTAATTGCGGTGGCACGTCATGCAGCGCGGTGGGTTTCTTAATATCGCGATATATTGTTCTTGCGATTATTGCGACAGCCCTAGTCAGGAAGCCCAAGGCGCTGAACACTGTGCAGAACAAAGTTAAATAAAGTGAATAAATCAGAAAATAAAAGCAATTCAAATTACAGATTACAAATTACAATTCCAGTAGAAGACAAATGTGTAAGACAAATGTGTAAAACAAGGGAAAAATTGAACCAATGAAAACTGTGAGATAAAATCAACATAAATGACGGCCTAACTCAAATACATTCAGGGAACGCCAAGCGGAGGAGGTATGTTTTTAGGCGGCTCTTGAAGACTGGCAGAGATGGGGACAGCCTAACTGAGGGTGGCAACTGGTTCCAGAGTGACGGTGCTAGGACTGAGAAAGCCCGGTCCCCATGGGTACGACACCTAGAACGAGGGACAGCGAACAGGCCTTGGTCAGAGGAGCGCAGAGCACGTGATGGGGAATGTCTGTTCAGGAGCGTGGCCAGATAGGGGGGAGCACCACCCTGGAAGAAATTAAAAACAAAGACGAGGAGTCTGAATTGCGAACCGGAAGCCAGTGCAGGGAGGCCAGAACCGGACTGATGTGGTCCCGTTTCCTGGTCCCAGTCAAGAACCTGGCTGCGCTGTTCTGCACAACCTGAAGGTGACGCAGTGATGACTGACGCAACCCTGCATATAGAGAGTTGCAGTAGTCAAGCCTAGAAATTACAAAGGCATGCAGTACCTGCTCCAGGTGGGCTCTTGACAGCATGGGCTTGATTTTTGCAAGGCGTCTCAGGTGAAAGAAACTGGACCAGATCACAGAGTTGATGTGAGCATCAAATTTAAGTCCAGCATCAATTTTCACCCCCAAACTGGTCACAACTGGTTTTGAGTAGGGAGAAAGAGGGCCAAGATCAACATAACGATCCACATTCCTGCTGTTGGGGTGAAAAACAATGAGCTCTGTCTTTCCCTCATTCAGATGTAGATAGTTGGACATTAGCCAAGACTTCACCTCGTTAACACAGGACACAAAGGACTGGATAGAGCAGACCTTTCTCCTGACACAATGGAGAGTAAATCTGGCAATCGTCAGCATAGAGATGGAATGATAGGCCATGTTTACGAAAGATTGACCCCAGAAATGGCAAACAAAAGAGGACCAAGGATCAATCCCTGCGGGACCCCCCAGCGGAGCCCCTCCCAAGAAGAAAAAACATCACCCAGTTTAACAAAGAATGTCCTGTTGTGGAGATATGATCTAAACCAATCCAGAGCAGACCCTTTGATTCCAACCCATCGTTCCAAGCGATCGAGTAGAATCGCGTGGTCAACTGTGTCGAAGGCTGCTGTCAGGTCTAATAACAGAAGCACCACAGATGTTCCCTGATCTAGTGATAGATAGATGTCATTTAAGACCCTCAGTGGAGCTGACTCTGTGCTATGGCCAGACCTGAACCCTGATTGGAAAACCTCAAACAGATCAGAGTCAGCTAAATGTGAGACCAGCTGCTGATAAATGACTTTCTCAAGCAGTTAAGATGTAAAAGGCAGGGTAGAGATAGGCCTGTAATTTTCGATCACAGAGACATCAGCACCAGGTTTCTTCAGGGTCGGCCGAATAACTGCTGCTTTCAAAGCAGCTGGGACCACACCTGTGCTGAGGCTCCCATTGATAATCTGACCAAGTGAAGGGCCAAGGCACGGAAAGGCAGCCTTCCAGAGACGAGGCGGCAGAACGTCAAGTGGAGAGCCAGATGGCTTCTGCCTCGCAACAAGCTTACTCAGCTCAGAGTATGAAACAGTATTGAGGGAGTATACAGATGTTACATTGCTGTGTAACTAGAAGAAAACATTCTTGTAAATATGTATATAGTTTTTGTTCTGCGTTCCAAGCTCACAGTTATAGTTATTACATTTTATTTTCATATTATTGATATACTACTATTATTATATTGCAGCACAAACCAGCACAAATGTTTGACACCATTTTTGTTAGATTTGAAGAAGGTGGGGAGGGGGGGGGGGGGCTTCACGTAGGTACCTACTGCAAATAATAATAATATAGCAAAATATGAAAAATATGTAATAACTGTAACTCATGCATGAACGAAGAAGAAATACTATATACATATTTACAAGAAAGTAACACGACATCACACCTTTCTACATCTAATCAACACAACGACTCCCACAATACAGATGATAACGATGCAAACGAACCACGAGGAGGCAGGGAGGAGGTGTTTTGCAGGTGACAGTTTCTGCTTATCAAGCAACAATAGACAGCTACAATAAGATCCACCCTCCTATTTTCATGAAACCAAAGACGTCCAGTTGCCTTCCTTAAAATTCCATTTGAATTACCATGCAGATGCCTCACTCATTCATGCCAGGCGTGTGACTGCAGGTCAACACTGGTGTTTGAAAGGGGGTTTGACCTAGGATAACCTTTGGAAACTTTTATTTATATCTTTTCAATGACAGCAGCACAAAAATATTTTTTCTGGCAACATTTTTTCAGTCTGGCTGAAAGTCTGTTTAGTCTGTCTCATAATCATGACAGTTATGTCATATTGAACAACAGTTGTATTTGATTCTAATTTTAATGATTCTGTTTCAGGTGGAGTTGCTGTGTGATTCCTGTGTCCTGTGGCCCATGACCCGTGTCAGCCCGGTTCTGGATGTGGCCTTGCTGAGTTCTCTGTAGCAAGGCGCTCGGCTGTCTGTGAGGTGGTCTTCCCAGTACAAAGACTAAAACATGCTTGTTGATGTTTGTTGTTCATGGTTTACATGTTTATAGTTGTTCATCCCACGTTTTCTTGATGATTCTTAGAAATGTTTCTTTACAGGTGCAGCAGCTGGTTGCTGTTTTTATGTTGGTTTCCTAGTTGTTTTTATTTTCCTCTATTATTTACTTGTTTGTCCTCCATCAACCCTCTTTATTCCAGATGGGTTCAGCATTTACATGCTGATGTGGCGATACAAAACCCAAACCAATATTACATTAACCTAAACTCGTACACAAAAGGCTCCTCTTGATGGAGCAAATCTGTTCAGCACATTCTGACAGACAGACCACCATTCTTCTGTCATGTTGCTGTACAGGACATTTTTAGAGTTTTTCTTTTTAAAGATAAATATTTAAAGAGCAATACTTTCACATTATCATTTTCCCACACTTTCTGCATACCAGTATTTTGTAGTTTTTCAATAAAGAATGACAAATTATTTAAGTTTACGTTTTTTTTAGCACACAAATATCTATCTGTAAAAAATATCTACAAAGCTAATATTTACATAACAAGCATGATTGGGTTTTGCAACACGGCAGCCTCTAAGGTTTATTTTAGTAAGATTTTTAAACCAAGTAAAGTTAGTAAAGAACACATTTCAATTGGCTGCTAAGAAACTGTTGGACTTAAAATGGGCCTGTTGTAGAAATAACTTGACATAAATGATTCTTCCCTCCTTTTTTGTCTTAACCAAAGAAATTCCAGTAATTGAGCAAAAATATTTATTTTTTTACATCACATTTTATAAAATAACAGGACACAAAGCGTCGGTACAGGAAGATGTGATGTGAGGAAGCACAACAACTGCACCATTTAGAAATAAGTGTAGCCATAACACTGTTGACAAACCTCCTGGCCTTCTCAATTTTATCAGGTTTTACACCTGCCCTCCAGCTACACCTTTGGGTGATGGATGACATGATGATCATCATATGAGGGTGTAGAAGGTGAAGCCGGTACAGGTCCTCCTTCATCATGTTGACCAGCCTCACACTGCTGACCACCCCCGTGTCATTGCCGCCACAGTGGATGAGAAGGACATCAGGAGCTGCTCTTCCTCGCAGGGAGTGGAAAAAGAAGGGGAGAAGGTCTTTCCACCTCAGTCCGCCCCAACCGAACCAGGAGACACGGACGTACTTATTGTAGCGGTCTATTGTTGCTTGATAAGCAGAAACTGTCACCTGCAGAACACCTCCTCCCTACCTCCTCATGGTTCACGTTGTCTCCGAGGGTCTCTGCAGCTCTCTGGGCACCACGTCTCACGTAGCTGTCTCCAATGATCCAAATGGCTATGGAGAAAAAATAACAGGTTTGGCCTAGCTGTTTAAAGTACAAAACCATACATGAAGTGGTCAAGACAGGTATTTGGCACTTACACTTGCTGCGTTGTGTAGCTGATGTTGGAGACACAGGCTGCCATGGTGACCTTTTAACAGATCTCAGAAAAAAATGTAATAAAAGAATGAAACTTTAAAACTCCCAGACCTCATGTCATGATTACTAATCAGCTATGGCTGATTTATTGTTTGGATCACAGTGAGTTACACTAATTCTAATATATTTTTATTTCTATTACACATACATACTTTTTAACTGTTATTTTCACATGACTGTTATCAGGCTGTCTTGTTCTGGTTCTCATGATAATAATTCTGTTTCTTCCAGTAAGTTATCTTGTGCTTACTTCATCTGTATAATGTCTCTTTACTTTTGGTGAATTGTACTGAGTCCAGAATAAAGGCTACTTGGCTGTACAAGATACTGTAACGTGAGGAAGTGTGGGTTTTCTGTCACAAAGGTGGTGTTGGACTCAGCTGGGTCAAAGCTGGGTCGCTGAGAACTTTCACCCACAGATTAAGACCTGAACGCCAGCGAGTCTGGGAGGAAACCATAACATCTGCCACCTGCAGCTTCGTGCCAGAAGATGTTGTTCCCACAGAAGATGTTGTTCCCATAAATGTAGTCATAACATAACAAGTCTTAAAACTTTGTTTCTTGATTTTAATGTTAAAGAATAACCATTATCATTTTGCTCATTATAAATGTGTTTTAATCAAATGAATGATTCTTATGCTTTGGGTAATTATAATGGATTAATTAATCCATTCTTAAATAATGTTTGAGGATGTTTGTTGGCGACCTTCACAAACACTCACACACACACCCACACACAGATTCTCACAGTAAACTCCAAAACACATTTGCTGACGCACACGTTTGCTTTGAGAAGAGAAAGGCTTTTGGTAAGTTTCAGTCTTATGATTTGAGTTCGTGCTTGACAACGAAAGAGAGAGGACCTGAAGAAACCGAAGGGGGGAGCCGGTTGGCTCGTTTCTCCCCCCTGTACCGAGGGCAACTCTGGACCGGTTCCGTTCGACACCTACGTCTCCCCTGTCAGCCGTTGGTGTCATCTGGATGAACCACCACCATCCTCCACGGCCTGGATCCGAAAGAGGGTCCACAAGAGTTCGGTGAGACAGAACACGATATTTAGCGTTTGATACAGTTCTCTGATAAGACCTAAGTTTATCCAAACCATCACTTCACTCAGACACCTGTTTCTTCCTGAAGCAAAATCAGACTCACACACGCATTCATGTCACGACATTCTCAATCTTCATAAATTCACCACAAGGTCTATTTGATCATATCAACTGTTAACGATTGTCCCACAAAGTTGCCAATGTTGATTGTTATTTCCTGTTTGTCAATTTCAAAATCATTAGTCTAATTTGAAGAATTAAAACTTTTAATTTTGAAACTTGTTTGTTCATTGAACTGAAACACAGACACACAGATATTATCGTCAGTTTATCGATGAAAACAACCTTTGAGTCTTCTTAACAATATAAAATTTGGTTATTGATTCATAAAAAATTAATATTCCGAATTAATACGTAGCATGGTTCCTCTTTCATAAAAGAGCCTAAAACCACAACGCTACAATACAAACAAGTATTACGTTTTAGAAATATATGAGATGTATTTAGCCTGCTAATTTATCTCAAATACTAATAACTACCGTATTTTACGGACTATAAGTCACACTTTTTTTTCATAGTCTGGCCGGTCCTGCGACTTATACTCCGGAACGACTTATATACCCAATTATGTAGGCTGTACCGCGCTGCTGCGGGCCGACTCTGGACAAGGAATGAGCTCCCCTGTCCCACTGGGAGGGTTTCAAACACCACCATCCTCTACTGGAGACTGTGGCGCGCTGCTGCGCCCGCGTTGTTTATTCTGTTATTGTTACTGGTACTTGTCTTGCAATGTGAAACGCTTGGTCTCAGATTTTGTAAGAAAAATAATAAAATTTACCCCAAAATGCGATTAATAGTCCAGTGCAACTTATGTTTTTTTCTTCTTCTTGATACATTTTCTGGCTGGTGCGACTTATACTCCGGAGTGACTTATAGTCCGGAAAATATGGTACGTTAAAAATATTGAAAACTTGCTCAAAGGAAAATATATTTTCATTAAAAACATAACTTATAAACTTACCGATTTAATACTTTTTTATTCACAGAAAGATAGTTTTCATGAAAAAGCGCCGCAAACCTCCACACAAACTCCATGTGAGCTTCAGGTCGCTGGTGTTCCACAGAGTTAGCTCCGGTTGTAGCTAGGTAGCTACCTCCATTAGCTTAGCTCCCACCTCCGCGTTAGCTTTGGATTAGCTTGTAGCTAGTTCGACCGGGTGTCGTCATTTGATCCCAGCCTTACAGCCACACCCTCAGCTACACCTCTCTTCCCTTTTGTGGAATTGTCTGGGCTTGATGAAACCTGTGACATTGTCAAAATGGCGGTGGTAGCCACCTCCCTTTTCCCCTCAAAAACGTGTTATTGGGGTCTATGGAAACCCATTGTCCATATATGTATATGTCGATGGGCCCACTGAAGAATTATCAATGGCAATGAGAATATATCACATAATTTGTCCCCATTCTCCTGCCAATTATCCCCATCAGCTTTCCTGACAGCATTCCCCTACATAGAATAATCTCTCCTAACAAATTAGCTCTGCCTCTCATCTCCTCTTCCCAAATGTACTCGATGCCCTTAAATGTCACATGGTAGCGTTTCCTATTCATAACCTTAACATCAAGGTCTTTGATAACGAGGGTGAAGCAGCAGATGAGACAGAATACATGTAAAACTGGGGATGAAAACAGTGATGTGTCTTCGATCTCGGATTCCCAGCTGACCCTGAACTATCAGAGCCATTGATTGGCTCATGCAATTGGCTCATGCAATTCTGCTTTGATTTGGCTTGGCCAATCAATGCACTGCAGGCCAGCTCAATGTGAATGTACAGCCATTGTGGTTGCTTCTATTCCAGTAAAGAAACTGTTCAGTCTCCATTCTGCTCCTAAACTTGCAAGGATGGTTGTATTTGTTTGCATCAGCTACTTTTATGGATCTTTTACTTGCAGTGTCCAATTCAGATGAGTGAAGACAAAATGAGTTTCATGGAAAAACTCAAAAAAAGCAACATTTGGCTTTTAAATTTGAGGTGTCACACAAGTTTTACATGAATATAAACTTCCTACTCATATCCAGTCTAGTCTAATCAGCCAGAAGATTGAAATGACTTACGGGTGAAGTGAAAATCAAGTTTTAAGGGTTACATTAGGAACAGCAACACCATGTGGTCAAATGTGGTTACTGCTGCTCATTTTTTAGCTAAAATATTACTTCATGGCTGTGTTCAGTTACGGTGATTAGAAAAGTAGCTTGAAATATTTTTAGAGCCGATTTGCTTCTAACTCACCGTTAGCATTGTTAGCTAAACGTTAGGGTGTTTCTCAGTGTCAAGGCGCCTTGCCTTGCGAGGCGATATCTTACAAGGCCAGGCTCCTTTCTTACGAGGACACTTCCTTGGTCAAAGAAAACGGTTAAATGAAACAGACTTGCATCACGTGACTACGGCTTCCACTGCGGTCACGTAACGTCACGTGACATGGGAGCCAACGTTATAATTTATACGTATTAGTTTCAATATGAATACATAACAAGACTTTTGCTTTTTAAATTGTGTATATGTTTATGAAATTAAAAATATAAGTGAGTTACTACCCGCTAGCCACCGAAGCTGCAACTACTAAGCAACTAACCAACCATACATAACTTCTTTGGATCTAAAAAAACAACATTTTAAATTAGTTGACTTAAACCTGAGCAGACGTGGAAAGAGTACTAAAATTTCCTACTTAAGTACGAGTACCAGTACTTTGATATTTTTTTACTCAAGTACAAGTTAACTTGCCTGAATTTTTACTCAAGTAAAAGTAAAAAGTATCATAAATAAAATGTACTCAAAGTAAAAGTTACTTAGTTACATTTTTGTCAGCGTAAAGATGGTTACATCAGTGCAAAACCACAACACCAGTTCACAACACGCCCTTCACCACTGAAATCAGTTTGTTCATCCCAATCCTCCTAAATAATCCTCCAATCATCCAACTGGAATCCTTGAGGGTCCCGTAACGTCCATCCTGTCAGAACAGGCCTTGGGAGCCCAGGTGTTACTAGAACTAACGGTGTCTCCTCACCAGCATGAGCCTCCAAACTGCGAAGGTTGGTCTCCAAACATGAACTTTAAATTCATGCATTCATCTCCTCTTGTAACACTTTAACATGTTTTAAAAGGCATGTATCATGATAGGTTACACCTCCCAGACCAAAGATAAGATAAAACATTATCATAAAGACTATTAAGATGTCATTATTTATGAAATATACGTTATTTTCCTGAGCCGTTACTTCAGCCAAGATATAAGATGCACGGATTTGATGAAACCACGCTGTCTCATGCAGTCCTATATGTGTAACACACACACACACACACACACACACACACACACACACACACACACACACACACACACACACACACACACACACACACACACACACACACACACACACGTCATGACTAATTTAACTACACTGAACTGCTTTAGTAATAATTTAATCTCTTATTCTGGAGTAAAATAAAGAAACAAGCTAAATCATCACATATCTGTGGCATCAAGAAGCATCTTCTGAGTTCAGACACAGGGATGGAGCACAATGTTTACACCTGAACAGTATCAGGATGTTTTAACTCACAGAGGCCTGCAGGTCTTCTGTTTTATGAGCAAAGCGCTGCTAATCTGCTTGTTATGAGCGCTAAACGTTATTTTGCCGCTTCCATGCGGAGCGGTAGGGAAACACATTTCAAACACAGAACCGAGTCTGGTTACTGAACCGAGCAGATTTCTGATGACGTCACACCGGTGCGCGAAGGTGCGGGTTCCAACCCACAGGAGAGGAGGGAGAGAGGAGGTAAACAGCGAGTGGATCACAGGGACTGAACTGATGTTTTGGAGCAAACCCGCGGTAAAAATGGTTGTGTGTCCTCGTGTACATCAAGGCAAGGTTCCTTGGCATTGAGAAGCACCCTTAGTCTCTAGCCTGCTTCACTCAGTATTAGAGTGAAAAAAGGGGGGATGACGTGACCTCTTGTGGGTACAAGAAATTACTTCTGGGTGGATCCTGTTTACTGGTTTTGGAACTTTTTGCCTACTGGTGTCAAATTACAAATGCCTGCTCTGCAGCATTAGCTTGCTGCAGATTCGGCAACCTCACAGACTGAGATAGTAAACAGTTAACGTCCTGCTTTTTTTTTTTCTTCCACAAGAAAAAACTCAATCCCTCCGGCCGGCTGAGAAGGAAATGTGTTTCAGTTCAACCTTCCTTTCAACATGATTGAGACATTAGACTGTTGTGATTATTTCCCTGTAGAATTCGTACACATTGCACCTTTAAACTGGCTAAAATGGGTTTACTGAAGCACAACAGCACAACACAAGTCCCAGATGGAAAAATATCTCTAAAATAACTTAAAAAAACACAATATGGTCACACCAAGACTGACCATGTTTCATTCAGGTAAACCTTGTTCATGTTTGAGCGTTTACACGTGTTAATTATCAGTGTTGGGAGTAACGCGGTACAAAAGTAATTAACTACTGTAATGCACTGCTTTTTGCTGTAATGTGGTAATGTAAGGCATTACAGGGAAAGAAAACGGTAATATTTACTCGGTACAATTGTCAGTAACGCGGTAATTACAACGCATTTTTAAACCCAAAATCAAGATGCGGGTTTCCTAAAAATTCAAATTGCGGGAAGCCTGAAAAAAGATCCAGTCTCTACAAATATGACGTCATGTATGGACTCAGCTTTGCGGGCATTCTCTGTGCAGAGAGGACGCAGCGGTAACGGCTCAAATACTCCAGCTGCGTCCTGCACGCGGCCGCTGTTATATTCACAAAACCGCTCCACCAAAACAAAGTCATTCGTTTGCGATCGTTTATATCAGCCCATATTCTCTGGTACTTCATGTACTTTTCAGCTGAGTTCATAATCTGTGCCCCAGTGATTTCAACTCATCACTGCTGGAGCGCAGCGCGAAGCTTTTTTATTTATTTATTTTGTTTTTGCGTTCGGTAGATCCCTTTGGCTGATTAGTTAGAAAGTAGGAAATCTAGGAAACAGTTTTTCTGGAAGACGGAGAAAACATGCAGCATGCAGGAAGGTTAGAGGGAGAAAGGGCGGGAAATTATTCACATAAAATCAAGAAAACAAAACAAAGTGCTTGAAAAGAAAAAAGTAGGTAGATTTATCCTCAATACACATTTTTACCAGTGAAAAGCAATAATATATAAGCATTTAATATTTATACATGTGATGGAATCAGATCACCCCAGAAGTCAGTCCCACATCCAGGGCCGTATCAAGGCATTTGGGGACCAAGGCAAATATAGGCTTGGAGCCCCCACCACCCCACTCCCTGCTCAGTTGGCCCTATAAGATGGCAGCGTGCTGAGAGTACAGATTGTTGTTGTTTTTATTTAATAAACAATCATTTTAAAGCACTGTTATCATATCTGACTGTTTTTAACAGCAGTCCTAGCTCAGACACCACATCACCTTCCACGTATATGTCATGAGCTCACTGAGCGTCACATGACCAGATTCATACTGAAGTTGTTTTGGTGAAAGTAACTTAAAGTAATGCAAAAGTAGTGTAATGCCTTACATTTTAAAATCAGTAATATTGTAATGTAATTAATTACTTTAAAATGAGGGTAACAAGTAATAAATAACGCATTACAGTTTTGAAGTAACTTGCCCAACACTGTTAATTATTCCTAACGTGTTAACAAGGTCAGTTTCATTGTCTTTATCTGTGGAAGTACAGTGGGGCAAAAAAGTATTTAGTCAGCCACCGATTGTGCAAGTTCTCCCACTTAAAATGATGACAGAGGTCAGTAATTTACATCATAGGTACACTTCAACTGTGAGAGACAGAATGTGAAAAAAATCCATGAATTCACATGGCAGGATTTTTAAAGAATTTATTTGTAAATCAGGGTGGAAAATAAGTATTTGGTCACTTCAAACAAGGAAAATCTCTGGCTCTCACAGACCTGTAACGTCTTCTTTTAGAAGCTTTTCTGTCCTCCACTCGTTACCTGTATTAATGGCACCTGTTTGAACTCATTATCTGTATAAAAGACACCCGTCCACAGCCTCAAACAGTCAGACTCCAAACTCCACTATGGCCAAGACCAAAGAGCTTTCGAAGGACACCAGGAAAAGAATTGTAGACCTGCATCAGACTGGGAAGAGTGAATCTACAATAGGCAAGCAGCTTGGTGTGAAAAAATCCACTGTGGGAGCAATTATCAGAACATGGAAGACATACAAGACCACTGATAATCTCCCTCGATCTGGGGCTCCATGCAAGATCTCATCCCGTGGGGTCAAAATGATCATGAGAACGGTGAGCAAGAATCCCAGAACCACACGGGGGGACCTGGTGAATGACCTGCAGAGAGCTGGGACCACAGTAACAAAGGTCACCATCGGTAACACACTACAACGGCAGGGAATCAAATCCTGCAGTGCCAGACGTGTTCCGCTGCTGAAGCCAGTGCATGTCCAGGCCCATCTGAAGTTTGCCAGAGAGCACATGGATGATACAGCAGAGGATTGGGAGAAAGTCATGTGGTCAGATGAAACCAAAGTAGAACTGTTTGGTATAAACTCAACTCGTCGTGTTTGGAGGAAGAAGAATACTGAGTTGCATCCCAAGAACACCATACCTACTGTGAAGCATGGGGGTGGGAACATCATGCTTTGGGGCTGTTTTTCTGCTAAGGGGACAGGACGACTGATCCGTGTTAAGGAAGGAATGAATGGGGCCATGTATCGTGAGGTTCTGAGCCAAAACCTCCTTCCATCAGTGAGAGCTTTGAAGATGAAACGTGGCTGGGTCTTCCAACACGACAATGATCCCAAACACACCACCCGGGCAACAAAGGAGTGGCTCGGTAAGAAGCATTTGAAAGTCCTGTAGTGGCCTAGCCAGTCTCCATACCTCAACCCCATAGAAAATCTGTGGAGGGAGTTGAAAGTCCGTGTTGCTCGGCGACAGCCCCAAAACATCACTGCTCTCGAGAAGATCTGCATGGAGGAATGGGCCAAAATACCAGCTACTGTGTGTACAAACCTGGTAAAGACCTATAGTAATCGTTTGACCTCTGTTATTGCCAACAAAGGTTATGTTGCAAAGTACTGAGTTGAATTTTTGTTATTGACCAAATACTTATTTCCCACCCTGATTTACAAATAAATTCTTTAAAAATCCTGCCATGTGAATTCATGGATTTTTTTTTCACATTCTGTCTCTCACAGTTGAAGTGTACCTATGATGAAAATTACTGACCTCTGTCATCATTTTAAGTGGGAGAACTTGCACAGTCGGTGGCTGACTAAATACTTTTTTGCCCCACTGTAACTGCCAATTCAAAAATAAAGATGCCAACATCAAACTATAACCTCCTGTTTCACCGTCTAGCTAGCGGATGAACGATCAGCGGTGTTTCTGTTTGGGTAAACTAGCTTTGGACACTTCAGCATCACCAGCAACACAATTAAATCAAAATGATCAACTCATCATGCAAAATCACTGCTTCTTCTTTAACTCCCAGCTATAGCAAGCGTTGCATCGTTGTGGTCTCATCTCCAGCAAGAAAAAACATGAAGCGGACACAGAATCAAAATAAAATAAGCTGCTAAATCCTCCAGAGAGACTCGTCTGTTTACCTAGTTGTAGTTGACGGCACATCCATGTGCACCAACACAAACAGGAACCACTGACATTTCATTTGGCAACCTCTAATGACGCTAACACAGCAACAAGAGATTATGAAAATCCCTGGTGGGATGTGAAGGAAATATGAGCTCCCAGTGATAAAATTAAAATGCAGGAGACAGAACATTAAGACTCCTCCATATACTTTCCCAGTCGTCACACCGAGAGGCTGAAGAACCATTTATTCTCACGTGGCGACAAATCGGGGTTCACTTCCTCCTGAGCTACAGCCACCTCACCACATGCAAGCAATTACCAAACCAGCATGAAACCATTCCTTTCCCTGCTTAATTTAGCCACTGGTTTTTTTAAACACCAGATCACACTGTAGATAGTGGAAGACGTCAGGCTGGAGAGTTTTATGGGCTCTGCAGGAACTTCAACCCCTCCACTCCCCTCTTGCAGACACACAAACGACTGAGAGGAGAAAACACAAGATGCTTCCTCAGGGATCATCACTGAAAATCACTGCCTTCTACTGTTAGGAGATCCAAGCATGGCAGTGTGTGGGGTTTATGGTTGGCTCCTATCCCCGTTGGTGTCCGTAGCTTTGCTGAGATCAGATGTGAGCCAGCAGACACTCAGACACAGCTGTGCAGCCACATCAGCAGCACTGAGCTGTTGGGATGGAAACACATAAACCTAAATCAGTGGCATTTATCCGGGGACCTTTTTCTTTCTGGAAACTACACTCATCATATTACAGTAATTATCCTTATTGCTATGTATCTCATAGCTGCACTAGCCCTAGCACAGACAGGAGTTTAACCACATAGACCCTTATTTACATAAACATTTTTCTTGTCCCGTGTAATATTAATAAGATTTTAGTAAAATAAACCTGAAACCAAAGCAAAGTTCACCTGAGAAGTATCCAGACCAGGGGTCTGCAATCTGTGGCTCTGGGGCCAAAAGCTGCTCTTTGGAGCTCCCACAAAGGCTGTAAATAATGTTGGCTACGAATGATAAAAAAATCTAACTCGGTTTTAACGTTTTTACATATTTTTATTGCGGGTCTAAACAGTTTATCTTCACAATAGAATAACACTAAAATTACCAGTAATATGTTTGGATCTAATTGTGTGTTTTTTAACATTTTCCCTAAATATCAACATCCCATAGAAAATATACCCAATATTTTTGCAAAAGTTTTTTGTATATTAAAGAGGCTTTTCAAAAACTGACAGCAAATCTCTAGTAAATTTTTACTAAAGAGGTAAATAAAAAGATTTTCTGACTTTTAATCTCACAAAAATAAATAAATAAATAAAACCATCATAAAATTAGAAATATTAGAAATAGTCTATTTTCAAAAGGTCTTGGAACAGTTGCAGGGCTAAACAACATTTATTTAGGTGGACTAAACCCGACAGCTGATGAACCATTTCTTTAAACCAAAAGCTATTTGCATTCGTTGACGCTTGTAATAAACCTGCTCAGGTACAAAATATTCCTGGTTTAGAAGCAAAAGCTGAACAAGTTTTCCACGAGCAGTGACCATAATCAAAATTCAGTCTCCAAGGTTCAACTGGAACTCAAGTTAAGAAATGTTGGAAACTAACTATATAAAGGAAATCAAACTAAAAACAAAGATAAGTATCACTCAAGACTCTCCTGGGAAAATAAATCTGAAGTCTTTTCCCATTTAGACGCCATTCACACAGCAGGAGTTTTAAATAGTCAAACAATTACGGAACATGAGACCACTCGTGTGGCGGTAAATTTTTTTTAAAAAGAAATCACAGATGTAAAAGTTTTTGTGAAATCTACTCAAAGCGATTCACACACAAACATTCCAAGGTCAGATGGGAAAGATTGCAGGGGCGTGCTGTGTGCGCCCATCACCTCAAACGGGAAAAATCTACACTCAGGCCTAGTCCACACGTAGCCGGGTTTTTTTAAAACGAATATCCGCCCCTCCAAAAACTTGCATCCACACCACCGCGTTTTAAAAACAACTCTGTCCACACGTACCCGGATAAATACGTTGTTAAGGACATGCCAGACCTGTAGGCGGCAGTACTTCCCCCGTTCTTAACCTCGTCCTTCGTCTGCGGTCTTCCGCAAGGATCAGTAATTCCGCTTGCAAACACAAACAAGCAGAAAGCGCTTGGACAATTGATAAAGCGAGCGCAGCTCTGAGGGCGTCCATGCTGTCGGCTAGTGTAAACACAGGTCGCACACGTGATGTCAGCATTTCTTTGTCGCGGAAAGTGACGTTGCGGACCTTAAAACTCCGGTTTTGTCTGTCCACACGCAGACACCCAAAACGGAGAAAACGCAGATCTTCACTTTGGCCGGAGTTTTTAAAAAGATCCGTTTTCGTGTGAAAAAACTCCGTTTTCGTGTGGATGGCAGGCCAAAACGTAGAGAAATATCTACGTTTTGGCAGATCCCCGGCTACGTGTGGACAGGGCCTAAATAGAGGGGGAGGCCTCAGGTTTCACCTTTCCACCACCTATAATGCAGCCCTCAACCTATTTACCAAGCAGTTTCAGTCTAGGTCACACCCTCCTGCATCTAGTCAATACGATTCCCACACAATAGAGACTAACGACTCCAACAACTCATCAAGGCGTACAAAAAAAGGGGTAGTTTCTGCTCATTAAGCAACAGTAGACAGCTACAGTTCATAAGCTTGGCCCTCCTGTATGACAGTCAGAAATGACAAAGCTCCTCGGATGAGAAGTGAAACATCTTCAAGAAACCAAAGAAGTCCGGTTGCCTGCATTAGAACCCCTTTGGAATTCCATCACCTTGCATTCTGATTGAATACACATCACAATCAACAGGCAGCAAGTTTGTTTGTCCAAACCAATCCAACATGTTTGAAAGGATTTTTTATCCAAATGGTCCAGACATCCTTCCTAGCAGACCAGAGCACTCTTTAACACACCACAAATGGCAGGAATGTCTGCTAAGACTGTCCCTGGATTGAACTGGTGAAGAGTGGGTGTAAAATCTGCATGATTGATGTTTTCATGCAAATATTCATTAGTTTTGTATTAACACACCACATTCTCCCATTTTGAACCAGCAGTTCTCCGTTTTGCTCTGTGCATCCTCCAGCTACCTCCAGACCCACCGAAGCACAACAAACTACTGTTAGCTTGACTTACAGGCGTTGGTGACAGCGAAGCTGTTGGCTGTTTCGATGTTGTCCACGTGAGGCACCAGGTTGAACGGAGCTTCCGATGCGTTCGGACTTGTGTTGTGCAGGAATATTGCCAGTCGGAAGGCGGTGTACTCCTGGTCGGTGTTTCTGATAAACAGACCACCTTAAAAATGGAGGAGAGAAAGAGGATGGATGAGGAACCTCAGATCAGGGATTAATTCTGACTTTCTGAAACATTTAAGAAATTCAGAAAATTGTTAAATTGTTCTTTTCTAACACATTCTACCTTCTTCACTTCTGATCTGCGATGCTTTTTCATCACAACCACCTTGTCCACACGCGGCTAATTACTCTAATTAGTTCCACCAAGGTGTTTCTCGTTATTTTATTGTTGCTGAAAGGTCAAATGTGTTTCATGTCCAGGATTTTAGCAAAGTTTGCAAACTTTCATTTATCTTTTTACAGACAAAAATGACCTTATTTGATCAAAAATTTAAAAAATGAACATTTAAAAATTGACAAAAGTTTTAAAAAGTAGAAATTTTTAAAGGAACAAAAGCATGAAAAACTGAAAAGTTAAAACAATGAAAACAAAAGAAATATTTTAATAACCAACTTGTCTCTCCTGTACTTTTACCATCAGACTAATTTGTTTTTCTCATCTTTTATTACGGATTTCATTTTGAAAAGTATTAGTAATATTGTAAAGGAAAAGAAAAAAGTCTACATAGTTCAGACTAAATCAATTACCAGTAGTGGAAGTGTCGGCAGTTGCAGTAGTTTTAGTAGTAGAACTAGTAGTAGTAGTAGTAGTAGAACTAGTAGTAGTAGTAGTTGTAGTAGTTTTAGTAGCAGTAGTAGTAGTAGTGGTAGTTCTGGTCATTTTCTTAATGGGTAATAGTGGTTGTTCTGGTAGTAGTTGTAGTATTGGAGGTGGTAGTAATAATAGTAGTAGTACTGCTAGATGTAGTAGTTGTAGTGGTGGAAGTGGCAGTAGTAATAGTAGTAATAATTTTGGTAGTGGTAGTAATAGTAGTAGCTGTGTTAGCAAATGTAGTAGTTGTTGTAAATGAAAAATGAGCCACACTTGTATAGCGCCTCTCAGAGTAAGGACTCCAAAGCGCTTTACACTACAGTGTATCATTCACCCATTCACACACACATTCATACACTGGTGGTGATGAGAGGCGAGGCTGTCGAGTACAGGCACCACCGGACCCTCCGACCACCACCAGCAGGCAAGGTGGGTTAAGTGTCTTGCCCAAGGACACAACAGCAGAAATCTCTGTCCGGAGCCGGGATTGAACCTGCAACCTTCCGATTACTAGACAACCTCCTCAACCTGTTGAGCTACTGCTGCCCAATGCCACAAGTCATTGTAGTAGTGGTAGTATTGGTTGTGGTGGCAGTAGTAATAGTAGTTGTAGAAGTTTTGGTAGTAGTAGTGGTGGTGGTGTTAGTAGTAGTAGTAATAGTAGTAGTTGGGTAGTAGTAGTTGTGGTGGTGTTAGTAGTAGTAGTTGTAGTAGTAGTTTGGGTAGTAGTAGTGGTGGTGTTAGCAGTAATAGTAGTAGTAGTAGTAGTAGTAGTAGTTTGGCTAGTAGTAGTGGTGGTGGTGTTAGTAGTAGTAGTAGTAGTAGTAGTAGTAGTTTGGCTAGTAGTAGTGGTGGTGGTGTTAGTAGTAGTAGTAGTAGTTTGGGAAGTAGTAGTAGTGGTGGTGGTGTTAGTAGTAGTAGTAGTAGTTTGGGAAGTAGTAGTGGTGGTGGTGGTGTTAGTATTAGCAGTAGGTGTTTTGTAGTAGTACTTGCAATTGTTAGTAGTATTAATAGTAGTAACGTTGATAACAATAAAAGCATCAGATACTTCATTATTAAATAACTGATGAAAACTGGGACAAACATTCCTGACTGGGAATTCTCTCATGGATATAAAACATCGTTTCTGATCTTTGCCTTTTCTTCTCGGTACTCCACCGTGTTTAAATGATCTCTGGAATGTGTGCAGTTAAGCCCAAAGTACTAAGTTACGTCTTGTGTTCTAACGGAAGGTTTTTCTTGGCGTGTAAATGAATGAAATAACACGATCCGTGCAGATTCCCAAGGTTAAAGGATCACAGTGAAATTAAGCTCCTGCTGTGCTGAATTCTGACAGGAAGGAAAGGACTACAACGGATTCTCAGGAGTTACTTCCTGGTCTGATTGTGCTTCTGTGCAGAGTTATATCATCTCATATGAATATGTTATTTTTAATCTTTTTAATGAATGACATTTCATTAAATGAAAAAAAAAAAAGATGGCGCCGTCCACGGCCTGCCGTCTGCTCACCCGATTGTTGTTTTTGCTTTTTATTTTCCTGAGTTGCTCTTTGATGGATAGTAGCTCAAATTTTTGCTATGATCGCCTCTCCCTTCTTGAACTTCGGCATAAACTTGGATTTGCCTATCACCGCTGTTCGGATCTAAGACGGTCCTTCGCCCCGCTGTTTACAGCGGTCCCAGCTCTGCTGCTTCGCTCTCCCCGCCCGGCGTGGCTACCAAGGAAACGCCGCAGACGTGACAAACGCGGGGGTTCCAAAGTGCGGCAGCATGAGGTGACATTATTCTGCATGAACAAGACCTGGGTTCTTCCTGGTGAGTCAGCTGCTCTGTCAGAGCTCTGTTCCTCAGACTGTCAGGTTCTGAACGAGCCCAGGCTCACTGGTTGTGGTGGTGGATTACTAACCATGTTCAGATCCTCTTTCCATCCTAAAAAACTTACTATACCGGTGACTCCAACCAGCTTTGAGTTTATGGCTTTTGAGGTGGACGTTAGTCCTCCGCTGCTGTTTATTCTCTGCTATCGCCCACCTAAGTACAATTCAAACTTTTTATCGGAATTTTCTGATCTTTTAACAGACTTTCTTCCAAAATATGACCGCGGGATTATTCTTGGTGATTTTAATATACATGTTTGCTGCCCTGACTAACCTCTTGTTGGTGGCTTTTTAGTCATTTTAGATTGTTTTGGTCTCCAGCAACAGGTCCAGTCACCCACCCATTCAGGATCGCACATTTTAGACTTGGTTTTGTCTTTTGGGATCTGTATCTCTGATCTGATTGTTGACTCTGCGTGTATCTCTGATCATTCTATTATTTTTAATATCTGTGGCTTGACGCCTCCATCTCCTAGGCAACATAATCTACACCTTACAAGAATAATTTCCCCTTTCACCACCAATCTATTAGCATCTAGCCTAGCTGCGACTCTATCCACTTCCCAACCTGATTCCACCTGTGTAGGAGTTGAGGAGCTGTTGACCTCTTTCAACTCTACCTGCTCAACTGTTTTAAATGCAGTCCCTCCTCTAAAATCCAGGCATAAAAAAAACTGTGGCAGACCCTTGGCTCAATGAGGAGACTCGTGCCCTAAGAAGCTAATGTAGGGTCTGTGAACGCCGGTGGCGGAAGGACAAGCTGCAAGTCTCCTACCAGTTATTCAAGGATTCTTTGACCCGCTATCAGAAAGCTGTCCGCGCAGCTGAAAACAGATATTTTGCAAATATAATCACTAGGCATAAAAACGACCAGAAGAAACTGTACAGTGTCCTCACCTCTGTACTATCCCTTAGAGAATCTCCCAACTCTTCTCCCTCTACAGGGGCTCTTTGCAATGAGTTTCAAAACTTTTTCCTGCATAAAATCCAGGAAATTAGAACCGGTTTCTCTTATTCAGGCTGGGTTACCTGTGTGGATCCTCACTGTCCACCCTCATTCACTTGCTTTGCTCATGTGACACCCTCTTCCCTGGTTGACCTAATCTTGGTTATGAAGCCCTCAGGCTCTCCAGAGGACAGCCTTCCTCCAAGACTGCCGTGCGATGTCCTTCCAGGGGTGGCCCCTGCTGTTTTGGATATTGTCAATTCCAGCTTCTCCTCTGGTGTGTTTCCAGCTGCTTTTAAAAATGCAGTTGTTCAGCCGCTATTGAAGAAACCAGGCCTTGACCAGTCTGACTGTGCCAATTATCACCCAATCTCAAAACTTCCATTCATCTCAAAAGTAGTTGAGAAACTGGCTCTCACGCAGCTTACTTCTCACCTAGATGACAATGGGCTTCTTGACCCATTCCAATCAGGGTTTAGAAGTAATTTCAGCACAGAATCTGCACACATTAGGGTACTCAATGACATCTTGATTCTGACTGACTCTGGCTCCCATGTGCTGTTACTCTTACTCGACCTGACCGCAGCATTCGACACTGTAGACCTCACCATCCTACTTCACAGATTTGAATTTTGGGTGGGTGTGACCGGTACTGCCCTTGAATGGTTTAAGTCTTACCTTAATGGTCGGTGTTTTAGTGTTCATGTTGGAGACTGCTTTTCTCCCAATGTCCCACTTCCATGGGGAGTACCACAGGGCTCCATCCTGGGTCCTCTCCTCTTTTCAATTTACATACTACCATTTGGTAAGATTTGAGCAAGTCTTGGGGTTAACTACCACTTTTATGCAGATGATTGCCAGATCTACCTTCAAATCAACCAACAGCACTCATTTTCTATAATGTCAGAATGCCTCTCCCAGGTCAGATCCTGGCGTTCTCAAAACTGCCTACGGTTAAATGACATCAAATCAGATGCCATACTTTTTAGCCCCACTAACATGAATGGTGCTTTAGATGTCTCAACTCTCCCACTCAATCTCAAATCATGTGGCACTAGCCTAGATGTGAAACTGGACTCTGACCTTTCAATGTCTTCACAAGTCAACGCTACTGTCAAGTCCTGCTTTTTCCAACTCTGCCGCATCACTCGTCTTAAGTCAATCCTCAAACGGCCGGATCTTGAGTCAGTCATTCATGCTTTCATTACTTTGTGTCTGGATCACGCAAATTATGTCCTGAATGGGATTAATGCTTCAGCCTTAAGCAAACTGCAGAAGGTTCAAAATGCTGCGGCCAGATTTTTAACCAACACCGACAGACGCATGCACATCACACCCATCCTCGCAGATTTACACTGGCTCCCAGTCAAATTTAGGATTAACTTCAAGGTCTTGTTATATGTTTACAAGACTTTGTACTGCCCATCCCCGTCCTATCTGATGGACCTGCTGACCCCGTATGTTCCCACCCGTGCCCTTTGGTCAGCAGACCATCTGCTGCTTGTTGTTCCGAAGGTTTGGTACAAATCACAGGGGGAGTGTGCCTTCTCTTATGCAGCCCCAAAACTCTGGAACTCTCTGCTTCTCCGTGTGTGTCTGGCTCCCTCCGTTAGCAGTTTCAAGTCGGCCCTGAAAACGCACTTCTTTAGCATTGCCTTCCCTCCGTGACACTTTTCATGACAATCTAGCTCCGGATTTGAGTTTTTAATTCCGTTTTTATGAATTAGTTGCTCACTTTTGGCACCTCGCACCATCTGGTATTTTATTTTGTTTTATTTGTGCCATTTCACATGTTTTTATCATTCGTTGCATTATTTTATTTTTATAGTGCTGTTAACTGTTCTCATATTTTACTGTTTTTAGTAAGAATTTTTATCTCCGACTATTTATGCTTTGTTCTTATGTATTTTGCCTGTTCTTATTGTGTTTCTTGGTCAAGCATTTGGCTTTTTTATGTACAGCACTTTGGTTAGCTGCCATGCTATTTGAAATGGTGCTTTATAAATAAATATGGGATGGTATGGCATCTTCTTCTTCCGGCTCTTGGAGGGTGCAGACGCTTTTTTCCTCCTCTTCTCCGTATCTTATCCTCAAGGCCCTTTGTCTGTCTCTGTGTGCTGGGTGCACGGCTGCTTCTGCATTTTTCTGGAAACTGGAAACTGAAATTCACTAAAATGGATCTCGTCAGTTGGTCACTCAACGCGATTGATACAATTTTGTCAACAATGAGAACGGGAGAAGGGGCTCCCGGATGCCCCGCCGGTACAGACCGAGTTGCATCATGGACTCCTGGAAACAGTGGAACTTGATTTGTTTATCTCAGCTGTCTGTGGAGGACTCTGAAGACGTGTGGATATTCATGGTGTTGGTGTCAGAGTTCCTGCTCATTGGCCTTGGAGGCTACCTGGTTTACCGGAAAATTAATGAGGAATATTGGCCTGATCCCCGAGTTCAGAGATGGTTTGCACTGTGCTGTGAACTCACAGACTCAAATAATTGTCAAGATAAATCGTAAGCTTGGAACTTTGGCCGAGATTCATTCATTGGCACAAAAGATGGATGCCATCAAGGAGAGGGTGGACGAATAAGCACGGATTGGGATAGATTAATGTCCATTATTGGGATTTTGAGAGGTTGAGGACCAACAAACTGTAAGACAGAGAGGAAATTATCTCTGTCTGGCCCCAAAACAATTTCTAATCGGAATCTGGCGTCCTTGAGCCTGCAAGGCTCCAACGACCCCCCCCCCCCCCAGAAGATATGTGGAATGTGCCGTCGCTATGGCAACTCAACTCTGTCTCCTTTCCCAGCCTGGGCAGGACTGCGGGAAGGCCGCTGAAACGTTCCAGGGTCGCTGCAACCCTCCAGCCCTCAATGCTCCTTCCCCTATCCACACAATGCGCTGCTTGTAGTGGCTGCAGGAACTGAAGTGGGGATAGTCCCAACCCACCACCCCACCTAGTGGACACTTATTTTGTGTTGTCTGAAGTCTGTTGCATATCTGTCTGAGGTGTTTTTTTGCAGAGCAAAGCTGCCCTCCTGGTGGAGGGTAACTCTGAAGTGCCTTTTTTCCCTCCACCTGAACCAATCCTCATTTAACCCTCTTATCTCTATTAAGGTAGCGCGACTCAGGGTTGCGAATGACCACAGTCACCAATTCTTTTCATGTGTCTTGCCCATGTATGTCTGATCTCTGAATTGTGTGTACTGAAACTCTAATTTCCCTCTGGGATCAATAAAGTATCTTTGACTTGATTTGATTTGATATCCAGGAGCTGTGAAAAGTGTGCTAATTGTTCATCCACAACTTTTTCCATCCATCACCTGTTAATTATCACCAAACGTGTTGAGTTCCAGCCAACATGGCTGCTAATGGAGGTTGAATCTGAGCGTAATCAGAGTGAACAACTGGACAAAGTGAAATATTGACTCTGGTCCGCATTCATATAGGAGAGTCAAACATCCAGAAAATCAACACTCACTGTGCCGGAGTCATCCGATTCATGCCAGGAACAAATAGAGATGTTCTAATCTGATCAGTAAACATTAAACAGGAAGTGTTGCTGCTGGAAAACACAACCATGGTGTTTAACACCTGATAAATAACATTTCTGTCACACCGGTGTCACTAGAGGAAAGGTTTTTACATGTGATTCATAGCGTGCATCAGGGTAAAAAGGTCCAGAATTCTAATAAGCAAAAACAAAAAGATACAAACCGACCAATCACAGAATTCCACACAGATGCGTCGACCAATGAGCATGAAATGCAAAAAGGCTTTAAGAGGCTGATAATGTTCTGATTTCATATCCTGTTTATCAGGATTGATCTTGTTACAAGACTGGGCCCAGCCTGGAAAGCCACCCTATAAATGTGAGTCTGGCCACAACCTAGTGAAACAACCCAGAATCCATGGTTGTCTTTCAGACTGTCTCCTAGGGTTGTCAGGGTAACCGGTATAGCGGTAAACCCCGGTAAAAAAGTTGACAATAAAAATAACCGTCCAGTTTTTAAAAAACTAAATTATCTCGGTGGGTTTACCGTGGCCGCGGTTTCGGCGCGATGACCCTTACCAGCCACCGTCGCTTCAGCTGAAGTTCCCGCGGCGCGCACTTTTTAGTTTGCAACGGCACCAAAACTTTGAAGCTGAAATAATGGCCGAAGGAGGAGACGGCAGCGCCCAGGACATCCATCAGCCGTCAAAGAAGACTAAATCGGAAGTATGGGCATATTTTGGACTTCTGAAAAACGCTGAGGGACAGTTAATAGAAGACGGCTATCCCGTTTGCAGAACGTGCAGGAAACAAGTGTCTGCAAAAGGCAGCAACACTTCGAATCTCATGGCACATCTGCGTGACCATCACCCACGTCTCTACAGCCAGTGCAAGGTAAGTTAACATTAGCATTTTAGCTTAAATGCATGACGTGAGGACTTTTGGTTGAGGGAGAATACAACGAGTCACTATATACTGCAGCCGCAGCGTCCTCTGCCAGCATTTAAACCGTGTCACGGACACCCTGTTGCTGGATGAAGCATCTTATTTGTTGATGATGAAGAGAAATATACAATTAGTTCCTTGTCATTGATTTGTTTACTTAATCAATGCCATTTATACTTGAACATTTGGATTTGATTACATAGTGTAGTAGTTATTTTAGTAATTTGTTTAAAGTGGCTATTTATTTTAAATACATATTTTTTTAAGGTGGACTTGTACAGCGCTCAAGTCAAGTGTGGACTGGAGTTTTAGATTTTCATTTTGATAATGAAGAAAACAAGTATATGAGAAAACAAGTGGTGTTTCTTTGATTTGTTTACATATTGTTTATGTTTTGAATGTTTGGATTTGTATAATTTAAACCTGCACTGACTACTGTAACATGTTCCAGAAAAATAAGCTATTTGTTCCTTTACTTGTGAAAAGTTGCACTTTTGCTAAGGCTTTGTGTTATTTTAGGTTTAATAAACACTGTTAAACCTTTTCAGAACTATTTCAGTTTGTGTAGAACAGGACTATCAATGCTTTCTGAACATATGCAACACCGTTTAAAAAATACCGCGATAATACCGAAAACCGCGATAATTTTGGTCACAATAACCGTGAGGTTAAATTTTCATACCGTGACAACCCTACTGTCTCCAAACACGATTGGGCCGCGCTAGGACCAATCAGAGCAAAGAATAATGTGACGCCAAGAGAACAAAAAGCAAATATCTCTGTCTGCTCATGTCACAAAGGAGAGCTCAAGTCTAACTCGACCAAATTTGATGACAAAGCCAATTCAAACGAGCCCCATTCCTGAGCCGCCATCTTTGTAGTTTTGCTCTCCCGCCGGTGCAAAGCCCTCCCAACATACAGAGTTCTGTGAATAGCTGGGGCCAAAAACTGTTTGCTCCGATGGGAAACTTGCTGAGGTGAGGCTAGATCGACCTGCAGAGCTAACCCTAACCCTGATGGTTTAGGAAACAGCTCTATAAATACATAATGACGATTTGTTATTTATTATATTTAAATCACTAGTGATTGAATATTTTCAATTACTCAAAATGTTTAATTTGATCTTATGGAAAAAGGATAATAATAAGAAGAAGAACAACAATTATTAATAGTATTATTATTGTTGTTGTTGTTATTATTATTATTATCAAATGCATTTTATTAAAACACTTAAACACGTAGCCAATATTTATCTAGAGTTTATTCTTACACCGGAGCTTCAAATGTATAATTTAAGGGGAATGCTTTAAACAAAGTCATTTAACCTCGACCAACACTACAATAAATGATATTAAATTCTGTTTTAAAAGGTCTAATGAAGTATTTTGGTTTTAAATGTGATTATTTGTTGAGGTTAGAGAAGACATAATTCTGCTTTAGTGACCTATAACAAACTGACCTGTAAACATTTATGAAAAATGTAACATCCTGTGCTTTCTGGCATCCATGATGCTTTATTCTTCTCTTTTATGGCAACAACAGTCAGCTCGATGTCTACAAAACTATTTTATCACATAAAAGTATAGATAGAAAAATAAATCATGATAAATCAGCTCAGCTTTCAGTTTCTTATTCCAGATTAGCTCCTGCGTCATAAATCAGCTTTAACATTGGAAAGAACTCCGCTCCATTTTTAGGCTCTGTCTCTTTAGATTATAATCCCAAACATAAACAAAGATTCCATCTGAGCCATTCGTGGTTGTGGAAATGTCAGAGGTGTTAGGAGCAGTTTGTTTCACATTTCCAGATCAGACTTAAGGCTATATTTTTTAGGATGAGACTGTGTAAATGTCACTTTAAGTGAAATGCCAGCGTGTTTTTCTCATAGCTGACCTCTTAAAAAAGGTAAACTTCAGAATAATTTACTCCCTTTATTGAAACCTGGTCGTGATAATCCCATTTTGCGTTTGTTTGACATTGAATCTGTGAACCCGTCACACTAAATCTGATGCCACAAGTTGTGTGTCTTTATGACTGTTCAAAGTGTTGCTGAACGGACACACACACACACACACACACACACACACACACACACACACACACACACACACACACACACCAAAGTGGCCAAACATTCAACAAGCAACACCCACACTGTGAGTCGTTAGGGGAATGTCATGCACCATAAATTAAGAACTGTTCACAGGGATTGCTGCGACCTCCAAAAGAGGACAAGTTTCTGATATATCCTAAGATGTCAGAAGGCAAATTTAAGGCAATAAGAGCTTCAGAGGACATTGTTCTTGTAAATTATGTTTCTAAAAGGTTGTTTTCTCCTCACAAACAGACAAAATTACATTTTAGAATTGACTCTGCGAGCCATCCTGAACTGTAAGAGCACTGTTTGAATGCAGACAGCTTCCAGAACAGTCTGCGTAGAGAAACTGAGCTTACATAAAACAGAATTGATGAGCTAAAGGCTTGTCGAAGAGTAGCTGAGACCACTCCTGTTTTCCATTTACCTAAATCCAGCATTAAATTCCCCCTAATTCCATTTTGATTCTTTTAAAACACAGGAAAGGTTTCTCTTTGCCTTGCTGACAGTTTCGTTTGCTAACTGTAAAACATCCTCAGAGCTGTCTTGAGAGTCATATATATATATATATATATATATATATATATATATATATATATATATATATATATATATATACATACATATATATATATATATATATATATACATACATATATATATACATATATATGTATGTATATATATATATATATATATATATATATATATATATATATACATAAATATATATATATACATATATATATGTATGTATATATATATATGTATATATATATATGTATGTATATATATATATATATATATATATATATATATATATATATATATATATATATATATATATATATATATATATATATATATATATGTATATATACATACATACATATATATATATACATATATATATGTCCAGTTCCTTGTGAACACCACGGTAAATGTAATTGTATAGTGCATTCTCAGGCATCTACAACCCCCAAGACACACACAACCAGTCATCCAGCCATTGACACACATTCACACTCTGGTGATAACGAACTAACACTGTAGCCGGAGCTGCCCTGGGGCGTGCTGACGAAAGCAAGACTGCTGAACACTGGTGCCACCAGTCCCTCTGACCACCACCAGCATTCATAAGCATGCCAAGCCTGTAGGAGGCAGTATTTCCCCAAATAATTTGTGTCTTTGCTGTAAAACATTCCACAGGCCTTTCGGAGTGTGGTCCACTATGGTTAAGAATGTATTTGGCCTGCCTCCAACATGCCTCCATCTAAAAGGATAAGTTATCCAGAGTTATCTCTGTAGTTATGCTGCTATAGGCTTAGACTGCTGGAGGACACACTGACCACTTTTCACACTCTACTGCTTTATTCTACAATCTGCTCTTTAACTGTATTATTTCCTGCTATTTCAGCTGTTAACTTTATTTTCTCTCTAAGTGATTTTCTCTCCAGAAGAAGCTACAACGATCTTCTGCTGAGCTGTGGTGACCTCATGGAGGGGGCCATCGTCTAGCACACTGCTGCTGACCACTTTCTCCCTCTCCTGATAATAACTTTTTGTTTCCTTGACATTGAATGTGCTACTACTAGTTTACCCGTTTAATTATAGATCCACTAGGATAAATACAATAAAGTTTATCTCTCACCAAATAGAATATTTACTAAGAAATCACAATATAACTGTAGACACATTACTTGTCTGTGTGTGTGTGTGTGTGTGTGTGTGTGTGTGTGTGTGTGTGTGTGTGTGTGTGTGTGTGTGTGTCTTCTCCATCCCCAGTGAGTCGTGGAGGATGGCTGCTTATACTGAGCCAGGATTCTCTGGAGGTTTCTTCCTGTTAAAAGGGAGTTTTCCTCTCCACTGTCGCTGCATGCTTGCTTAGTATGAGGATTGCTGTATAGTCACTGACACTAGTCAGTGACTTGATGCAATTTGCTGGGTTCCTTATATAGGAAACATTATTTCTGATTGGCTTAATGAACTGACCTGAATTGGAATGTTTATTATGTGAAGTGCCTTGAGACGACTCTTGTCGTGATTTGGCGCTATATAAATAAACTTGAATTGAATTTATTTATAACTTTTATACAAAAACTTCAAAATGGCCCAAATGGCCCTTTAAGAGCTACTGACCACAACAAATGTGGGTATAGGAAGTCAAATTATTGTAAAATAACCTTGTAACCTAATAAGAATACTCACAAAGTTCTTCACAAGCACAACAAAAACATTGAAAAATACAGAAATGACAGAAACACAAACAGGAAAATAAGTGAATGAGCAGCAAGTTTCTTCAAAAGCTGGTTTGGAAAGAATAGTCTGGAGGATTTCTAATGTCAGGAATCCAGCTAGTTATCATTTCCTTTAAGTTTTATTTTTTCTGTCCAGCGTTAGTATTTAATGCACTTTTGGAGTTGGCTAGTCGGCTCATTTTAGTCCAATTTTTTGTGTTTTTAAGCTGCTCAAACTGTTTTAGGCCTGCAAAACAATAAGTTGTCTACCAATCAGATGTACTTGCTGTGTCGTTTTACACCCACTCCAAGAAGAAATGGACAGCGCTGATCAAAACCAGCCTTCTTTGTGTATGAAGGCCTTTCCATCTGAATTTATTGTAGCTGCTTTCATATAAACCAACGTTTTCCAATCGGACAAAATTTGCATCCAATGTGTCCTCCATGCAGTGTGCAATGCATGATGGGAAAAGCTGAACCCTCACTGTAGACCCATAAAAATACATGTACTCAGTTGTGTATTTGTTACACCTGCACAGCACGCCTTCCCTGCTGATAGCAATAATTCTTGCCCTTGTTTGCCCTTCCAGGCGGCAAAAGGAGCTCTGAGGTAACACGTTACACGGTCAGAAGGTGACATTTAGTGGTGTTTTTGCTCTCCCACAGGTCAGACAGAGAGAACGATGACACTTTGTTAAACACATGTTAATAAGCAGCCATGATGAGCCTAAATAAACATCTAGAGATCTGTATCCGAGCAGCTCTCCCCCACAACGCTTTGCTTAAATCAGCAACGACTCCTTACATAAATGCTCGACATGATGGCAAAGCATTTTTACTGGCCGCTCCTGCGAGAGGGCTCAGGAAGGTTGATATTCTGTAACAAACCCCGAACTTTGACCTTCTGCGAGGGCCCAGGGGTTTGAGGATCACACTGACACGAAAGGACAAGGAGAATCATTTGAACGGCTTGTCATTCATCATCAGCATCACTGCCTGAACGCAGGGATACCGTGGAAGGCAAATCCACACAAAAAAGAGAGAGAGTGCATTTTTCAGAGATAAGGGTTTCGCTGGTTTTACTGGAACGGTGTTTCTGCTGGGCGAGTGATTAGCAGCTGGAGGTCACAGTTTGCCCTTCTGTTTGTCAGCTGCCTCTAAACCAGCCAAATGCTGTCAGATGGGAAAATGAAAACCACAAGGCTGTCATCCGTATTCCCTCTCATGACCAAAGCTGTGAAGTTGTTAAATGACAGCATCAAGAGTTTTTTTACCTCTGGAATAAAAGGTGAGGAATTAAGGTCCTTTGGGACAGTGGAGGCGGGTTATTGCAGCACCAGGACCCGGAGGCAGTGTTAAAAGCAGTCAATGCACAGGCAGCCTGCATGCTGCACACACACACACACACACACACACACACACACTTTGCTGCTCTGATCTGCTGCAGTGGCGGGTGTACTGGGACACACACGTAAAAACGCATGATGTGTCTAAATGCACATCTATCATAGACAACTGGAGAGGATTTATCAGAAGGACAAGCTGCAGCATAGATCAGCTCCTCTCACTTTGAGGAGTACTGAGGTGTTCAGTGTCAGGACCGGAGGTGGCGGGCAGGTCCGGTTCCAGGGTTTATTTCCCGGTCCGGTTGGACTCGGAGGCTCACACTCACCGATCTGAACGCTGCTCGGGAACGCGCCCATGTTCAGTCCCCACAAGCCCGAGAACATCAGCAGAATCCAGCGGGAAGAAATCCTCATTTTGTTCCGGTTACAAACTGATGAGAGACATCGAGCAGGTTTAATTCAGTTACACCCCCCTGGGCAGAAGCAACATCACAAGGTTTGTTTGTGGGATTTTTCTTTACGATAAAAAAAAATAAAGATTAGAAAAATTAAAACCAAACGCCGGTTAAACATCCATGTCTGCTCTGGGTGTCTTTTTCTCACATCCCCCGCGGTGCCGTTCGTTTGCTGCGTCCAAACTGCGTCCGTCCGTCCGGCGCTGGAGATTTTAGCGCACACCAAGATGAGGAGCAGCGAGGAGAGGATGAGGAGGATGAGGGGAGGGGGGAGGGCATCAGCCAGCGGCGGCCAGTGCGTCTGGATGCGGCTCAACTCGCATCACAGCAGAAACACACATGCGCCTTTGACGTGACCGGGGCAGGCAGGCGGGAGGGAGGGAGGGAGGGAGGAGGGGAGGGTGGGGTGAGTCAGGCGGCTCCGAGCGGCGGACAAAGTCCCCCAATGAAGCTCCGAAAACCCAAACTTTCAAAATATCAAGAGTTTGAAGCACATCTGCCTCATTCATGCTGAAGTCTGCCTGATGGCTCCAATTTAAAATAAATATTAAAATATTATAATAAACCAAACATGTGCGGTTGGCTTTGCGCGTTCAGGTAAAACGACCCACAGAGTTATCATAGGAACTAATTTCATCCTTAAGCATTAAATATTCGTTATAAGAATCACCGCAAACTGGAAAGTGTTCTCTTAAACAGCAGGAATTAAAGACGCCTTTAGGTTTTCTGAGTGAAAATACAATAAACTGTACAGATAGTCCACATGAAGCCCGGTTTCATGGCATTTATTTGTTTTTTTATTTACTAAACATCGTTCAGAATTGGTGAAACCTGGATAAGTAGCAGCTCAGTGACCTTGGAGGCGGGAGTGACGTCACAGCCTGCAGGAGACGCCGCGCTCGGATCAGGTTATGCTGGTTTTAAGGTTCGCTGTTCATCCAGGTGTTGAACTTGGTCAAAATGAGTAAATATGTGGATGTGAAAGGTTGAGAACTGAGCTTTGGCGAGCACGTCTACTCAGCAGTCCTGTTTTTAAAATCTACACAAATAAAAGTGCTGCTCAGAGGAGAGGCAAAGAAGAAATGCAAGAGTTGGCACAGAGGCTGAAAGGTAATGTTTATTAATCTGTTTATTTATTTTTTGGTTTGGCTAAACTTAAATGTTGCATTGAGTTTTAAACAGAGAAGGAGGGGAGCTGACCTAACCTACAGCCAAGCATGACAGAAAACTCAAACCTGGTGTGAAATCAGATTTAACTAGAATAAACCAAGAGAAAGAACAAGAAAATAAACATATAAGAAAACTAACGGAAAAACTACAAAATACAAAATAAAGGCATGAACTCCGAACTCCAAGACATTTACGATCTTCTTTACTGACAGAAAAAGAAAATATTTGTGTATTAATAACATATTTTCTCTGTGATAGACTTAGACCACACACAACCCTGAACAGCAACAAGCAGACCCAGGAAATGGGTGGCTAGTTGTTCTAGCTGACCCCGCAGTGTGGGAGAGGAGCTCTCCGTGGTCCTGAACTCTTCTGTGCTGAAAGGTTTTGGTTATTAGCCGTGTTTAATTTGATAGGTTTCCTTGTGAACATCATCATTTTTATGTCTGTTTGTGGGTTTTAAAGACAGATGTGACCTCTTAGCCAGGTTTACATTTTCAGCATGCCATGTGTGAGACTTTTCACATTTTTACCCTGAACAAAAACCAAAGCATCATCAGTGCACATTGTTACAGTCAGGTCATATTTATGGTTAATGAATTAAATACATGGAAATTAATATGGGTCCCAAAACGAGCCTTGGGTCCCAAAACGAGCCTTGTGGAACCCCACCCCCAACTAGGAGTGTGCCATCTTAGGTATTTCATTCTGATTTAAATGATAAACGACCCGTATTTGTAAAGTGCCTTTCAGAGTCAGAGGACTCCAAAGTGCGTCACACTACAGTTCATTTATTCACACACACACACACACACACACACACACACACACACACACACACACACACACACACACACACACACACACACACACACACACACACACACACACACACACACACACACACACACACACACACACACACACACACACACACACACACTGCCCAGAGGCTCACTCTTGTTCAGTGCAGTGTTGCTGCAGCTTTTGCTGGATGGGAGAAATCTCCCCTCATGCCGGACCTTTGTCGCTGGAGGAGTCTGCTAGTGTGGGGATATGAAGCAGACGACGTTACCTCGATAGGCAGTGTTGGTTGATTAGTTACCTCCAGTATAACCAGGAGAGGATGTGTGAACGTCACCACTGCTGCGTTGAAATTTACTAATCCAGAGCGGGTCATAAACTTTAAGTTATTGTGTATTTTTTAGCCAAATGCTTTTGCACATTCGTAGTGTTTCAACCTCTTGATGAAATATCTACTCTGCAATTACTGCAAGTTGCCCTGTTGTCATCACATCTTGTGAAATATAACCAAACATTTGAGCATTTGTGCTGCTTAGATGCCATGTTTCCTGCTTCCATAGCTGAATAAATCTGCATGGTGACGTCATTTGCGCCGACTAAAACTGATAAGGGGAGTCGTTTGCAAAAGTGGTCAACGATTCCTAGGAATTGAAACAATGAGAATGGGTTCTCAACAAGAACTGGTTTTCGTTTCCCACCCCCAGTGGTACAAAGCCTCTAATATTTTTCAACGACTGAACATCATTTCATTCATTGTTTTTTTTTTTTTTTTTTTTTTTACCGTGTCCTGTCTGGCTGTGAAGCAAGCAGAATTGATGTCTGAATGCTGGTGACAAGCCTTACAGATTTACTCTCAGGTGGAGCATCAAAGCGTCTGGTTTTAATGTCACGCCTGATACTTAAAACTTTATTGTTATTGTTTTTGAATGCTTTTTAATTCCGACCAGACACGGAGACAGAGGTGAAAGAGAAAGGAAAAGAAAAGGTGGGGAAAGAGGAGGAGGAGAGATGGGGGGGGGGGGTGTTCCACAAAGATAAACAATGAACAAGAGTCTGCTTCTAGACCTGCAGAAAAAGACAAAAAAAATGGGACACAACAACAATACAACAAGATCTAGCTATCACTGCGTCAACTTGATGAAGAACTATATAATCAACATTGCTTAACTGTAGAATCATGATAATAAATCACAGTGCATTAAGTGCCCACCAGAGTCTTAAGACCTGTGTTTAACGTGCCCAAGCCCATACTTATGAGAGCACCATGTGAGCACCTGTGTGTGTACACGCGCTTGTTTATGTAAGGTTTCTCTATAGGAGTGTCCAACAGAGAGTGTGAGGGACCACAGATCTGCCCCCCCAAAGATGCGCAGGAGACGGGGAGAGTGCCAAGTCCCAGAGATCCAGGCGCTGCCCCAGAACACAGGAACCCCAAGGAGACTGCAACCAGGAAGCCCCCCCCCCCCCCCCCCCCCGAGGGGCACAGAGGATAGCCCCGGGGGGCCACAACCAGCAGCCAGCAGAGTCCCGGGAGATATCAGCGGCAAGCCCACAGGCCCGCCCATAGCCTCCCACCCCCTAGCCAGCCGAGCCCGGGACCCAGGGGCGACCACCCCCGCCGGGGACCCAGCAGAGCCAAGGGACCCAGACCCCACCAGGCAGCCACCGGGATCTATCAGGCAGATGCCTGAAACTTAAACCCCCAGACCCGGTTGTCACGAACACTCAGGCAGACCATGGCACAACCCCTCGCACCAGGTGTTACACCCCTCTATGGGCTCAGCTAGGAAGGTGAGGGGAATAAACATAAGATGGACCAGTCTAACAAAAAGTGACCCTCGTTGGGGAGAAAAAGGCTTGACCAAGCAAAACCAAACTCAAAGTGTCCTTATAATTTCAAAGGTTTTATTAAAAAAAGAAAGGAACCAAAAGAAGGGCCAAAAAACCCTTACCTAGAACTTAACTAAGTTATCCTTAATTAACTGAAAATGTCCAGAGGACCAACCACTCAAGATCCTAAATCCTAAATAAATCTCCTTTAGTTAAAAAGGGGATGAAACTCAAAAGGGGAAAAATCCCACCCTTAAATTAAATAAGGTTTGTCTAAAGGACAAAACCAAATACTGAATTAACTTAAGTTTACCCAAACAACGAAAATAGCTCAGGAAACTGAGACTTCAAAAAGGGGGAAAAAAAACCCACCTGGTAATTTACCCACAAGGTGGTCTTGTAGACACACCAAAACCAAAAACTACCGCTTAACTGCGAATTTCCCAAACACAAAAGGTTCTAAAGCTGCTTCTTCACAAGAAGCAAACCACAACCTGGTATTAACCACAAAATCTCTGGTAACCGCCAACGGGGAGAGAACACACGTTGCCTCTGCAACACCAAACATTTCTCTCCCCTGATGAGCTCCACCTGGCCGCTTTTAAAGGGCCGGCTGATGAGATGAGAAGCCCCAGCTGGCGTGACTGCCGCTCCGGCGCTGTCCATGGTGCTGGAGTAAGGACAGCTTCCCAAGGCGTAGCTGTCCGTGGTGCTGCGCTGCTGCACAGGGAACGGTGCGCAGCACACCACTGGGCTTCAAAACGGCGGCGGCCGTAACACCAGGTGTGGCAGGGGGATGGGGGACAAAGATCTATATCATCAAGAGAGGTTCCAGGAGAGGGGAGGAGTCAAAGGCCCCACCTGACATATACAGTCATACACAAACACAGTCACACACTCCCTCCCTCATGCTCACACATGCACATACAACCCAAGACTTACAAAAATGCACGCCGGACACCCACTCATGCTCCCCATACACACCCTATTCACTCTGGTCCCGGTACTGCTGCACATTGGGTACAACCATCACTGGTAACCAGAGTTTGACCCTTTCTGCTGGGGTGCTGATGAGCAGGCAAACCCGCCCAACGCTGAGCACAGCAACCCACCACCCCAAACCCCAACCAGACGGCCAGATCTCCCTCCTAGCCTCCAGCTCCAGGAGGCCTAGCAACAACAGAGGTGGCTAAGACCCCTAGTCTCCCTCCGCCTGCTCCAATATAGTGTTGTGTGATCATGAGGTGTATTCCATGGCTGTGGTGAGTGGGCAGTGCGGGCATCATCCGGCCTAAGCCAGCTGGTGCCACCGCACCACCCCACTTACACCCTCAGCCATCAGTGTCTAAGTGCGGTTTAAAATTGGAAGTGGGCACCGGCACCCGGGAGGAGGCTGAGAAGTCCCCCTGCCAAATGCCGTTGAATGTGCTCACTCCCAAGGCCCTAAGTGTGTGTTTGTGTGGAATGTCGTCAGTGGAAGTGTATAAGGTGCAAATAAAATTGGGGGGCAGGTTGCCACAGGAATGCGGAAATGGGGTCCATACCTGCACTCCCTGACTTGCCCACCCCCCAAGGTCCTATGTGTATGTTTGTGTGATGATGTGAGGGAGCAGGAGGAGAGAAATGTGCGGGGATGGGGAGGAATGGCTGGCTGGGCTTAGCCCTCCAGGGAGCCAGCTCCCCTACTGGCCCCAATAGGCACCTCTGTTGTCAAACTGCCACGCAGGGCATGGAGACCCCAGCCCATCCTGTCAGGGCCCAAAGCAGCAGCATTACAGAGCCTCACGGAGTCCGAGGGCACCAACCCAGCCCCACCCCAGCAGAATATCTATGCCCATCCCTGCATTTGCACAACTTCCAGAATATATAAGACATGGGACATCCAGGTAAGGTTGGGTCCTCCCCCTCCTGAACCTCCCCCTCCCCTGTGATGGAACGGCAGAGGAGCCAAGGTCTACCTGAGGCCCCCGAACCCAGGCCAGGCACTGCTGCGTGTTCCTGCCTTCTTCCCAGCAGCATACATGTCAGGACCCGACCCCCAAGGCCTCGCCCAGATCCCCGTACGGGGCCGGCCACCCCCAAACCCCGAGCCCCCAGGCCCCCACCCAGACCCGCCCAGGGGCATTGCAGTCGC
Organism: Nothobranchius furzeri; assembly: GCF_043380555.1. Lineage (NCBI taxonomy): Eukaryota > Metazoa > Chordata > Actinopteri > Cyprinodontiformes > Nothobranchiidae > Nothobranchius > Nothobranchius furzeri. The sequence goes on along the minus strand of NC_091750.1, from coordinate 28,240,290 downwards.
CAGGCAGTGACCCATGGCCATTTCATTCATTTTCAACAACATTTCAACAAAAATTTCCAGAGACTAAAGGCAAAACTACACATTATCACTTTATTTCAAGTTCCTAAATACCGTTTATTCCACCATCTTACTCATGTAAGACTGAGCACATACCCAAAATACTTTTGCATAAAATCTACAGGAAAAACACGAGTTTTGCTTTTGTTAGGACGGCCACCACACCCACTTTATACCGCATCGCGTAATCTTTGTGAAAACATATAATCGCGTCATATTCCCGACCAAAGGCTCCTTGGTGCTGCCTCAGCTGTGAAGCAAAGCAACGCGGTTGTTTTATGAAAGAGTGTGAAGTTGCGGCAGGCAAGACTTGTTAATCCTTCCTCGATTTTTTAAATGGTTAGGAGGAACGACCGGCTTCTCCTATTCATCTAATCCAAGATGGAAACATGTATGGTGCTGTCGCATGTTGATGGTGTTGCTGCATTTTATTTGAGGTTTTCACACCTTCCCTTTATTCCTCCTGATGAGTAGATCCCTCAGCTGAAGCTGAGAAACAAGCTTCCACCATTGCTGTTTTGTTTTTTTTCTGCTGATCCGTCTCCTAAAGCCTCCGGGCGCTATGAGTAACCTTCATGTTCCCACCATGCTTAGCAGCAAATTTTCAGCATTTATTTTACATTTTTATGTATGTTTACAAATGGATTTTGATTCGGAACGTGTCACGTTGCAATGCATTGATTAAATAGTGAATCGACACTCCCCTTGTGACTAGAATACACCAGTTGCAGATATACTTTCTGTTAGATTAACCATATGAAAGGCCTTTTTAAAGGGAGACTAGGCTGTTTGGGCTAGCTTTTAGCACCCTCTAGTGTCCATTTAGTAGAATCAAAAGTAAAACATCTTCTTAACACCTTAATGTCTCCCCAGCCTTCATTAGTGTCTAGTGATTCATATCTAAATTAAGCCAATCAGCTGTGTTCAGGAAACATGCTGGAAGCAGACTGCAGTACCAGGTATGTCAGCTCAATTTTTTTCCAAGTCCAACATATGGAACCGGCACTCTGAAGTTGCAAATGCCACATATAAAAGGCAGTGGGGGTCTGAGTGACATTTCATCAACATTTCATGAAGAGTAATTTAGCACACACTGGCTCAAGAAAATGATTTAAAATTATGTTTCTTTAAGGTCTAAAAATATTGCTGCTACACTTGGGTGTTTCAGATCTTTGACCTGCTGAACAACTTGATATCTGTTGGGTCTGGCACTTTTAGACGCTGTAGGTGAAATACTGTTAGGGCTGTAATTGGTTAAATAATAATTTTTATTATTAAAAATAGTTTAAGAATTTTGAAACTTGCTAGTTTCACTTTTTTGTACACAAGTTCTGATTCTGTTAAAACAAACTACCTGGTTCAGTTTGAAAGTGCTACTAACATCTCTATGATTTACTAATAAACTATCTATTTTTTTAATCTGAGACCATGGTCTTGATTCGGAAAAGGGTAGAATGCCTTCTCCGGGTCAGGGATGAGGTCCTGCCCCAAGTGGAGGAGTTTAACTATCTCGGGGTCTTGTTCACGAGTGAGGGAAAACTGGAGCGTGAGATCGATAGGAGGATTGGTGCTGCATCTGCAGTGATGCAGGCGTTGTACCGGTCTGTCGTGGTGAAGAGAGAGCTGAGTCAGAAGGTGAAGCTCTCGATTTACCGGTCGATCTACGTTCCTACCCTCACCTATGGTCACGAGCTTTGGATAGTGACCGAATGAACGAGATCGCGGATACAATCGGCCGAAATGAGTTATCTCCACAGGCTGGCTGGGCTCTCCCTTAGAGATAGGGTGAGAAGCTTGGTCGTCCAGGAGGGGCTTGGAGTAGATCCGCTACTCCTCCACATCGAGAGGAGCCACTTGAGGTGGCTCGGGCATCTGGTCAGGATGCCTCCTGGACGCCTCCCTGGTGAGGTTTTCCAGGCACGTCCAACCGAGAGGAGACCTAAAGGTAGACCCAGGACACGGTGGAGGGACTATGTCTCTCACCTGGACAGGGAACGCCTTGGGATTCCCCCGGAGGAGCTGGCCCAAGTGGCTGGGGAGAGGGAAGTCTGGGCCTCTCGACTTAGGCTGCTGCCCCCGCAATCCGACTCGGCTGAGCAGAAGAAAATGGATGGATGGATGGATGGATGGATGGATGGATGGATGGATGGGTGATCTATTTAGTACAATAAGTGTTGGTAAACTAATGTTTGGCGCAACCATCAGACCAGCCTGCCAGCATGATCACGGAGCACTGCTGCAACACTGACGTGCAAAATGTCAAGTTTGTTGTGTAGAGAATTAAGCAAATGATCATTTTATGGGATAACAGGACACCGTAGTGCTGAACACAACCGCTAAACAGACAAAAGCTTACTCATAGTGTGTCTTGTGATGGGGTGAAAATTAATTTAAGATACTTAAATTAATTGCAAAAGTTTATTTATTAAACAGAAGATTCAGTAAGATTCTTTTCATTCGATAAATGGAAATGCAACCCTTTTCTGTGTTTCGTTTCAATAACGAGGCAAGTTTAAAAATGAAGATGTTTTATTACAAACAATTTTTAAACTGAAACTTTGAAACGACAATTATAAAATGACAGTTCATGGATGGCAATTTGAATGACAACCTTTAACAGTTTTGATGTTAAACTTTGTTTAAAAGCAAACCTGTGTTGGATGGAAAACTCATTTGAGAATGGTGAGTTTTGGATGCGTGAATGAGGTTCTCAGAAGGTTTCTTTCAGAGGGAATGGAAGGTTCTGGGTGAAAATGATGTTTTGTGGATAACTGAGTTATTTTGAGGGTTGTAGGGTGTTCTACCTCACCTAAACAGCTGACCCTCTTATGGATCCGGAGATCGAGAGGATGGGTTCATCCAAGATGACACTCGGGGCTGGCAGAGAAGACGCAAGTGTCCGATGCTCTGGTCCAGAGTGGTAGCCGGGTACACGGTGGCCAAGCGTTTGGCAGATGAACGTTCTCGTATTTAACTTAACTTCAGAAATCAGTCTTTCGTTGGCTGGTTATAGTTCGTTTGTTCTTTAGCCGTTCTTGTCGGCGTGACAGAACAGCAGGCAGACGTTCAGGGTGGCCGTCCCTGGCTTCTCAGGATGATGCCTTGTTCAGAACTGGGCGTGAAATCTGTGATGGTTAGTTTTTACCGAAAGCTCTCAGACCACCCCCCCTCTCTCTGGAAGAAAGCTTGCTCATGCGTCAAAAACATGTGATGCAGTTATTGTTTATCTGAACTCTGTGTTAGCTGGATCGGGTGAAGGTCGTCTTTGCTGAACACATCTTTATAATCATTATAATTAATCATTATTATACCCAAAACATAATAATCCATTTCATGTAATTAAGATACCTTTATAATGAACCAAGTGATCATGTTATAATGATTATATTAAACAGTAAAAAACAATGAGTTTATTAATTATTATCTAATTATTATCATCGTGGCTTGAAGTGTCCTTCTTCTGGGACGGAACAGCAGATATGATGTTATGATCTTGAGCAGACATCGTGGCTCCTTGGGTTAATCTGTGGATTCAAAGTACTGTTTGACCCAGCTTGACCCAGCTGGGCAAACGTGACCTTTGGCACACATCAGAGAACCTTCATGCCGCTACAGTCTTTATCATTAGTGTTAGTGTTTAAGTGTTGATTCCAACCCAGAGAGATAAAATTGCACCTACATCAATTTATTTACATAAAAAAACTCCCAACTAGTCAGATCTCAAAGTATCAAACCAACCAGTTCTCTGTAAGGATATTTTAACACGAAGAACGACAAATAGTTTTATTTTTCCAGTCCAAAGTCCAAGTGTTGGTGAGGTATCAGGTAAAAAGGTAACAACACAACAGTTTCCAGACCTGACTGTAACGATGAGGAAAAAATATAATTAAATAAATAAAAATATATTCATCTTCTTTTGAAAGTAAAGCACCAAAGAAAAACAACTTTTCCCGACATGACACTCACTGTCACTGGAAGATTGGGTCTGCTTTTACAGCTGCTGAAATTCTGCTGAGTGGTAGTGTGGCTGTCAGAAACGATTTTAAACGCCTGCCGTGACTGAACAATGTGGCTGAAATACATTTAAGACAAGCAGACTTTATCCATGAAGTAGTTTCACCTACAGAAATGAGGCTAAATCTCTCCACGTGGATCCTTGTGTCCCTGAAATAAGGCCAAATAAGGCAAACGGCTGTAAAAAAATACAAAAATAAAATGTACAAACTATGTAGGTCTGATGAAACACGGTGTATTTATGTATTATAGTAGAACTTTGCAGAGTGGAGGTGTGTGATCCTGGTCCGGGGCCAGAACACCTGCAGGTTTCTGGAGTTTCCCTGCTCCAACACATCTCATTCAACAGTTGTGGCTGTTCAACATGTCCCCAAGTTCAGCAGAAGCTTGTTAACTGCTCACTGATTTTAATCAAGAGGGCTGTAGCAGAAAAACACCTAAAACATGCACAATAGCTTCCCTTCAAGACATGATTTGGACACCACAGCTGTAGAGACTAATATGTCTCATCTTGTTTTACCAAAAGGGGGCAGAGCATAAACCGTATAACACAGCCAACCACTAGAGGGCGCTTGTTTTGTTTCAGTGTTAACTTCTATGTTACATTCCTGCAATTGGTGGGTAAATAAAGCATCTTTGATCAATAGTTATCCAGGCTTTCTGATGTTGGAGTTGTGTTGCTGTTAGCAAATCAGAACTGAGACATTTGCATATTTGCAACATCGACTTGTAACTGTTAGACGTCCCCCGCTCTTCTACCAGCTGAAACTTGAGCGCCAGACTTTTTTAAAACAGCAGAAGCGACTCTCATTCAGTCATACTGGAACACAGAAAACATACTGAACAAAAAGGGAACGAGACTTTTATAGCTGCTATAGCAAATCAGCAAAACAAGCTAGCTTAAAACATGCTTTTGTGCCTCAACAATGTTTTAACAGTATAACAAATATACATTGTAATACCATTTTTGGTTCTTTTTTAAAACACAGGAAAGGTTTATCTTTATCTTGCTAATGTTTCATTTGCCGACTGCAAAACATCCTCAGAGCTCACGCTGATGGTGGCGTCACTTCCTACTCCGTTTATCGGCGGGCAGCAAAGGACGTTGTCGCCCTCTGCTGCCCGCTCTCCCCTCTCCGACGATGCAGTCCCATGCATGATCCAATGAGTAAACTCCATCGTCTCTGTTCATGGTCCCACATCCACGTCTCCTTATCTCGATTGCTTCCTTGATCCATCTTTTGTATTTTTGTTGTTCGGTGTTTATGATCCTTGTGTTGTCCCAGTCCCAGTATATGGTTTTCTCTTGTGCAGTGATCTGTTACGGCTGACTTCTTTATTGTGCTTTCTGCTTCTTCTTTTGCTGCTCTTGTGTGTTTTCGACTTGTTTCTTTCTCACACTCCTTTCTATGTTCTATTGTTCGTGTGTTGAGTTGGCGTCCGGTTTCTCCCTATGTATGTTTTATTGCAGAGTTTGCATGCGATTTCGTAAACGACTCCACATTTAAGTGCAGCTGGTATCTTGTCTTTTGGGTGTACTAGTCTGTTTCTAACTGTTGTGTATGGTTTTGTTGGTGTGTTTATGTGTATGGTTTTGTTGGTGTGTTTATGTTGTGTTTTTTCATTGTTGCTCTTATTCTTTCTGTTATGCCTCTGATGTATGGTAGGGTTATCACTGGTTTTGGTTCTTGTCTTTCTGGGTTTCTGTTTCTCTGCTTAGGTTGTTCTTTTCTTTCTGTTGTTGTTTGTTGTTTTCCTTTGTTTATTGCCCATGTCGGGTATCCGCAGGTCTTTAAAGCATGTTGTATGTGTTTGTCCTCTTGTTTTCGGTCTCTTTCTTCTGTTACCATGTTTGCTCGGTGATATAGTGCTGCCCGCAGATAAACGGAGTAGGAAGTGACGCCACCATCAGCGTCAGCTCTGAGGATGTTTTGCAGTCGGCGAACGAAACTGTCAGCAAGGTAAAGAAAAACCTTTTCTGTGTTTTAAAAAAGAACCAAAAATGGATTTAGAAACTAGACACAGTAATAACACACCAAAGAAAAATACATTGTGAAGATAAAATGATAATAAAGTGGTGCTCTCCCATTTGTCTAAAAACCTCAGCCAATAGCACGACTCGGTCCGAAACAAACCCGATTGCTGGTCTCACTGGACTTCTGCTCTTCCCTGGGCCTTCGTTCATCTCACGCTCACGTATTTAGCAGCCGAACACCAGTGGTGTGAGGCTCTCCACTCAATATCAGAGAAGAAGAAACAGCCGACTGCTACCACTTCAACTTTCTGAAAATACCCCCCCCCCCCCCAAAAAGAGTTAAAAGTCACAGACAACAAATAAGGTTTGAACCTAGAGAGCGGTGACTGGTGTTTAGCACTATTTTGTTTACTCTGGCAATGCAGGTTCTGGTATTTGGCGAGCATGGCCTGGGGATGATACCCAGTGGAAGGGGTGAGACTTCTGCAACCATGTTTGTATTTACAAGCTAGCTTGTTTTGTAGATTCATACGTTGAATTTTAGAACGAACAACGGGATTCCTAAAGGATGGTGCACCTCTCAGGTCCTGTCAGGTTTTTGATGAACTTCCCCTAAAGAAATAACTTTCAGATGTACGTTTTTGTCGTTTACTTTTCTCTTACCTCATTTTTTGAGCACTAAGTGAACAGTTTGGTGTCTATTTGACAGAAAATGAGTGAAAAAGCTCTTCAGCAGGATTGAATCATCCCACGCTTGGATCCTGTTCTTAGCCTTTTGGGGAATGAAATAGCTGCTTCCGAACTTTCAGAATGGTGTGTGTGTGTGTGGGGGGGGGGGGGGGGGGGGGTGTTAAAATTTGAGCTGGGGAGATGGACCACTGCCATCTCTGGAGCTGAACAGATGGGAAGCTTGCAGTCGGTCTTTCCTGCACTCACATCAGGGGTGACAGTGAGTGCTGTTCAACCTCTGTTGGGGAATTCCAAACAACATCAGACACAACTCAGTGTCACCCCCTACATGTGTGGGTGTGTGGCTGTGTTTATGTGTATTCTTAGATGTTTTTTTTACAAAACAATAAGAAAAAGACTCATACTGCTTTTGTTTTAGCAGACTTGGCAGCTCAAGTTTCATGTCTGGGCACCGCATTTTTCAAGCTGTTTCGAAAAGTGTGAACGTATTGCTTCCAAAGCACAGAGCAAAGATAAGATATGAAACACAGACAGCAGAAAGCTCTCCACGTCAGCACTCTGATGGACTGGCAACCTGCTCAGGAGTGTTTCAACTCTTAAAGTAGAGGAAAAAAAGAGGAAACACCTGAAACTTTACCTCCAGCCCGTATCTTTGATGTGGAGTATCCTGCTTCTTACAACTTTCATGTAAGTGTATTCTCTCTGTAAGCGTTTAGGCATTTTCCTTTAAAGCAGCTTTAAAATGTAGTTAACCAAAATGAATTAAATGTTCGTTTTCTGCTGAGCTTTCTTCGTAGATGTGTGTTATTGAGACTCATAAATATCAAGCTGCTGACACTGACCCCATGGGAGGAGATGATCAAAACTATCATTTTACTTTTGTTGAAATTATAAAACAATTTGTCTGCTGATTCTTTCTTTTTTTTCTGAGTCATCGTGGTCATTAACGAGTCCCTACAGCTTTGTGTCACCAACAGACTTAATGGCCTGTCTTTTGCTGATTCTGGCTGTAAACGTATGTGATAGTAAAGAGTCGAGGACCGAGGACACATCCCTAAGGGACTTCTGAGCTCAGTTAGATGGCACATGATGTCTTACTACTGTCCAAGACTCAGCTGGTGCTTGTGTGTGTGCGCACGTGTGTGTGTGTGTGTGTGTGTGTGTGTGGGGGGGGGTATGTATTCATCAAGGGTGATTAATTCAATTTAATTCAATTCAAGTTTATTTATAAAGCGCCAAATCACCACAAGAGTCGTCTCAAGGTACTTCACATAATAAAAATTCCAATTCAGGTCAGTTCATTAAGCCAATCAAAAATAATGTTTCCTATATAAGGAACCCAGCAAATTGCATCAAGTCACTGACTAGTGTCAGTGACTATACAGCAATGCTCATACCAAGCAAGCATAAAGCGACAGTGGAGAGGAAAACTCCCTTTTAACAGGAAGAAACCTCCAGAGAATCCTGGCTCAGAATAAGCAGCCATCCTCCACGACTCACTGGGGATGGAGAAGACAGAGCAGGCAGACACACACACACACACACACACACACACACACACACACACACACACACACACACACACACACACACACACACACACACACACACACACACACACACACACACACACACACACACACACACACACACAAGTAATGTGTCTACAGTTATATTGTGATTTCTTAGTAAATATTCTATTTGGTGAGAGATAAACTTTATTGTATTTATCCTAGTGGATCTATAATTAAACGGGTAAACTAGTAGTAGCACATCCAACGTCAAGGAAAGCAAAAAGTTATTATCAGGAGAGAGAGAATGTTTAAGTGGTTAGCAGCAGTGTGCTAGATGATGGCCCCCTCCATGAGGCCACCACAGCTCAGCAGAACATCGTTGTAGCTTCTTCTGGGGAGAAAAACACTTACAGAGAAAATAAAGTTAACAGCTGAAATAGCAGAAAATAATACAGTTGAAGAGCAGATTGTAGAATAAAGCAGTAGAGTGTGAAAAGTGGTCAGTGTATCCTCCAGCAGTCTAAGCCTATAGCAGCATAACTACAGAGATAACTCTGGATAATCTATCCTATTTAGATGTAGGCATGTTGGAGGCAGGGCAAGCGAGAGCCGTCTTTACCGACTGTACACTCCACCTCCCTCTACTCCCCCACTTGTCCAGATCTAGGCTAACATCAGATTTTAACCATAGGCCCTATCAAATAAAAATGTTTTAAGCCTATTCTTAAAAGTAGACAAAGTGTCTGCCTCACGGACTAAAGCTGGGAGCTGGTTCCACAGGAGAGGAGCCTGATAACTAAAAGATCTGCCTCCCATCCTAATTTTAGATATTCTTGGAACCACCAGTAGACCTGCAGTCTTAGAGCGAAGTGCTCGGTTAGGAATGTATGGAACAATCAGATCACTGATGTATGATGGAGCTTGATTATTAAGAGCTTTATATGTGAGAAGGAGGATCTTAAAATCTATTCTGAATTTAACAGGTAACCAGTGTAGGGAAGCTAAGACAGGAGAGATATGATCTCTCTTTTTAATTCTCATCAGAACTCTAGATGCAGCATTTTGGACAAGCTGAAGACTTTTAACTGCATTCTGTGGACTTCCTGAGAGTAATGAATTACAGTAATCCAGTCTTGATGTAATAAATGCATGAACTAGTTTTTCAGCATCACTCCTGGAAAGTATGCTTCTAATCTTAGCAATATTCCGAAGGTGGAAAAAGGAAATCCTACAAACCTGTTTAACCTGGGATTTGAATGACATGTCCTGATCAAAGATAACACCAAGGTTCCTTGCTTTGTTCGCAGAGATTAATGTAATGCCATTAAGGTCAGGCGATTGGCTAAGCAATTTCCTTTTCTGGATTTCTGGTCCAAAGATGAGAACTTCCGTCTTGTCTTGGTTTAAAAGCAAAAAGTTTAGAGTCATCCAATTTTTTATGTCCTCAAGACAAGCCTGTAATGTACCCAACCGATTAGGTTCATCAGGGTTAATGGATAAATATAGCTGAGTATCGTCAGCATAACAGTGGAAGTTTATCCCACGCTGTCTAATGATTTTACCAATTGGGAGCATATATATAAAAAAAAAGAATTGGTCCAAGCACTGAACCCTGTGGTACTCCACAAGTAACCCTGGAGTATGAAGACGATTTGTCATGTACGTTTACAAAATGAAATCTGTCAGACAGGTAGGATTTAAACCAGCCTAGCGCTGTTCCTTTGATCCCTACAACATGTTCAAGCCTTTCTAAAAGAACATTGTGGTCAACTGTGTCAAAGGCAGCACTGAGATCTAACAAGACTAGAACAGACACAAGATTCTTATCTGAGGCCATGAGAATATCATTTGTAACTCTCACTAATGCAGTTTCAGTGCTGTGATACTCTCTAAAACCAGACTGAAATTCCTCAAACAGATCATTAGTGTTTAAATGCTGACATACTTGGATGGCCACTATTTTCTCCAGGACTTTGGATAAAAATGGAAGGTTAGATATTGGTCTATAATTCACTGGGTCATCTGGATCCAGAGAAGGCTTCTTAGGCCCTGTCCACACGTAGCCGGGGATCTGCCAAAACGTAGATATTTTTCTACGTTTTGGCCTGTCATCCACACGAAAACGGAGTTTTTTCAAACGAAAACGGATCTTTTTAAAAACTCCGGCCAAAGTGAAGATCTGCGTTTTCTCCGTTTTGGGTGTCTGCGTGTGGACAGACGAAACCGGAGTTTTAAGGTCCGCAACGTCACTTTCCGCGACAAATAAATGCTGACATCACGTGTGCGACCTGTGTTTACACTAGCCGGCATCATGGAAGCCTTCAGAGCTGCGCTCTGTCACTACCCAATCCATCAATTGTCCAAGCGCTTTCTGCTTGTTTGTTTTTGCAAGAGGAATTACTGCTCCTTGCGGAAGACCACAGACGAAGGACGAGGTTAAGAACGGAGGAAGTACTGCCGCCTACAGGTCTGGCATGTCCTTAACAACGTATTTATCCGGCTACGTGTGGACAGAGTTTGTTTTTAAAACGCGGTGGTGTGGATGCAAGTTTTTGGAGGGGCGGATATTCGTTTTTAAAAAAAACCCGGCTACGTGTGGACTAGGCCTTAAGTGAAGGTTTGATTACAGCAACCTTAAAATCCTGTGGTACATACCCATTTACTAAGGATAGATTGATTGTATCTAGAATGGGGGCAGTAACCAAAGGAAATGCATCTTTAAATAATTTGGTTGGGATTGGATCCAAAATGCAAGTTGAAGGTTTAGATGAAGCTAATATTTTTGATAACTCTGAAAGCTCAACTGGATCAAAACGGTTTAAGCACAGATGAGGTTCTACAGTTACCTCTGAAGCTGCCTCACTTACTGAGGAAGACAAAATCGCATTAGGGAGAATGCTAAAGATTTTGTTTCTAATAGAATTAATTTTACTTGTAAAAAAATCCCATGAAGTCATTGCTGCTGAGGGCAAAGGGAATAGATGGCTCAGAGCTATGATTCTGTGTAAGTTTAGCAACTGTACTAAAAAGAAATTTAGGATTATGCTTATTCTCCTCAATTAGTGCTGAAAAATAAGCAGTTCTAGTTTGTCGAAGCTTATTTTTATAAAGCACAAGACTATTTTTCCAGGATAGGTAGGCCTCCTCATGGTGCGTAGAGCGCCATGTTCTCTCCAATTTCCTAGAGTTTTGTTTTAAGGCTCGTAAATGAGAATTAAACCAGGGAGCCAACTTCCTGTCCCTAAATACCTTCTTTTTTAAAGGGGCAACATCATCTAATGCCACACGTAAAGAGGAATTAACATGATGAACTAAGGCATCAATTTGTGAGGGGCTAGAAATGAAAATATTGCCCTATGTTACATGATGGGGCGACGGTGGCACAGGAGTTAAGTGCTCGCCTCGCAATCGGAAGGTCGCAGGTTCGAGACCCGCTCAGTCTGTCGCTGTCGTTGTGTCCTTGGGCAAGACACTTAACCCACGTTGCCTGCTGGTGGTGGTCGGAGGGACCGGTGGCGCCAGTGCTCGGCAGCCTCACCTCTGTCAGTGCGCCCCAGGGCAGCTGTGGCTACACTGTAGCTCATCCCCACCAGTGTGTGAATGTGTGTGTGAATGGGTGAATGACTGATTGTGTTGTAAAGCGCCTTGGGGGTTCCAGGACTCTAGAAGGCGCTATATCAAATACAGGCCATTTACCATTTACCATTCCTCTGAGATGCTGAGGACAGTAAAGATGGAACAGTTGATTTAAAAGATGCAACTGCGTTGTCAGATAGAGACCGATTATAGTGAAATTTACTTTCATGTCTCGAGAACTCAGTTATAAAAAACTCAAAGGTTATCAGAAAGTGGTCCGAGAGGACTGGATTATGTGGAAAGATCGTTATTTCCTCACACTCAATGCCATAAGTCAGCACAAGGTCCAATGTATGATGGCAGGAGTGGGTGGAGCTATGTATTCTTTGAGTGAAACCAATTGATTCTAAGATATTACTAAAGGCTACATTGGGGCAATCATTTTCAATGTCCACATGAATGTTGAAATCCCCCACTATAATGACCTTATCAGTATTTAGCACCAAATCAGAAAAAAAATCAGAGATCTGATCCAAAAATTCAGAGTAAGGGCCTGGTGGACGATATAAAACTACAAACAAGAGTGGTTTTACAGTTTTGCAATCTGGATTAGGAAAACGAAGAATAAGATGTTCAAACGAACTGTAACTATTAATCTGTAAGGGACTGATTAATAAGTCAGAATGAAAAATGGTTGCTACTCCTCCTCCTCGCCCTGTACTTCGAGCAATATGATGATTTAAATAATTTGAAGGAGTCGACTCGTTTAAGCTAACATAGTCCTCTTGCTGCAGCCAGGATTCTGTGAGAGAGAGCAAAGAGATCTGATTATCACAAATCAAGTCATTAACTAACAAAGTCTTAGAAAAAATAGACCTAATGTTTAATAACCCACATTTAATTTTTCTAGTTTTCTGCTCAGTTGAATTTGTTCTAATATTTATGAGATTTCCATGATTTGCTTTATTAAGCCTGATATTTAATCTGTGTGATTTTGGCCGTGGGCAGGACACTGTCTCTATGGGGTAGTGGGTGGGTAACAGTACAGAAGCTGCAGAGGGGTGGGTTAAACTACGACTCTGCTTCCTGGTCTGGACCCTGGGTAGTCATGGAGGACTAATAAAACTGGCCATGTTCCTAGAAAGAAGAGCTGCTCCATCCAAAGAGGGATGGATGCCGTCTCTCCGCATCAGACCAGGTTTTCCCCAAAAAGTTTTCCAATTATCAATGTAGCCCTTATTGTTTTCAGGACACCACCTAGACAACCAGCGGTTGAAGGACAGCATGCGGCTAAACATGTCGTCACTGGTCCGATCGGGTAGGGGGCCAGAGAAAATTACAGAGTCCGACATTGTTTTGGCAAACTTGCACACCGAAGCAACATTAATTTTAGTGACCTCCGATTGGCGTAACCGGGTGTCGTTACCGCCAGCGTGAATAACAATCTTACTGCATTTACGCTTATCCTTAGCCAGCAGTTTCAGATAAGATTTAATGTCGCCCGCTTTGGCCCCAGGTAAACATTTAACTATGGTTGCTGGAGTCTCTAATGCCACGTTTCTGACTGTGGAGCTGCCAATGATCAGAGTCAGCTTGTCAGTGGGTGCGTCACTGAGCGGGGAAAATCTGTTAGAAACGTGGAAGGGTTGGTGGTGGCCCACGGGCTGGGTTCTATGCTTCCTGCGTACCGTCACCCAGCCGGCCTGAGGTCCCGGCTGCTCGGGTTCTGCTGGAGGACCGCTACGGGGTGGTTCTAAGCTAGTTAGCCCCGCGATAGCTAAGTAGCTACGGCTGTTTACGGGTTTTTCAACAGCGCGGAACCGGGACTCCAATTCCGACACCCTCGCCTCCAAAGCTACAAAAATGCTACATTTATTACACGTACCATTATCGCTAAAGGAGGCAGAGGAGTAACTAAACATCTGACACAGAGAGCAAGAGATAGGAGATGGAGAAGCAGAGACAGAAGTAGCCATAGCCGTGCTGAGGCTAAGCTAACTGGACGAGCAAACTGTTCAGTACCAAATAAACTGCGTGCAAACTCAAATGGTTCCCTAAAAGCTAGGTGGAAAAACAGAAAATGTGTGTTTTAGCGTGCTTTTGTGCTACAATAACTCAGAGATATCCAAGTACAGAGAAATTAAATCAGCTTTAGCGAGCCCCAAACACCAAACAGCTACACGGAGTGCAACACTGAAAACAGGAAACAGGAAACGCCTTACCGCCAGGTGCAGCCAATTAGAAATCTTTGAATGAAACTTTGGTATTAGGAAGGTAGGATGCTGAATAATCCACGAAAACTGAGGTTCTGTAGAGTTTTTTTCTACGTTACATTTAAAACGGGAAGCATGTGACCCCACATGCCAGATAAAAGCCTTGCACCCTGACACGAGGATGTATACCAAGGCTTAGGCATCACCAGTCACAATAAATGGGACCAGTGGGCTTTACTGCATGGTGCATCAAGCAGCTTTGCATAAGCGTGCATTGACTTTAGCCTGCTGCACCTGAGGAGAAGAGAATGGGACAAGGAGAAAGAGAGAGAGTGGAATACTTTGGCATCTCCTGCATAAAGATAAACCTTGACTGGATGTTCAATTAAAGAAGTGGAATCTGGAAAACGTGCATTATTGATTTCCCCAGCCAGGCAATAGGAAATAGCCATCCATCCATCCATCCATCCATTCATTCATTCATTCATTTTCTTCCACTTACCCAGAGTCGGGTTGCGGGGGCAGTAGCCTAAGGCGAGAGGCCCAGACTTCCCTCTCCCCAGCCACTTGGGCCAGCTCCAGGGCCGTGCAGAGACCTTTGACGGGGCGGGTGCTCAAAGTAAAAAAAGGGGCACTTATAGAGCAATCCAATAAGTTAGAAAATTCAGATAATGAGAACCTTGGGTTCAAACAACATAATAAAAATATATCAATTAGTGTCATTGGTGTTAATGTTAGTTCATAAATAACAGTTTTAGTTTTTAAAGCTGACTTATATCTAGAGATGTTACAACCACATTTTTGCCCCTGATCCGAGTCCAAGTTGTTTGATTTTTGATTATCTTCCAATACTGAATACTGTTCTGGTACCAGGTGGTGATGCAACGCATTATAAAAGAAGAAAGAAGTCGTCCTTCTGTCTGTATTTGTCATTTTGTTATTTTAGCCTAAAAAGGTCACTCATTCAGGAAGTACATTTAACAGGAATCAAGATACTTTATTGCTATTGCACAGGTGTACAACCAAAGATATTTTGTGCTTACTAAAGACAGCTCTAGTAAGAGGTAGTTAAATAAATGTAAAATAAATGCACCACAGAGACTTATCCAGTGTGATCTACAGCTATGTTAGCTGAGAACTTTTTCCTGTCAGTAGAAAATTCTTGATCCCATTCCATGATCTCACTGAACTTACCACTAAACATGAGAGCTCTGCTACCAACCTAACAACAACACCCTTTACACAAGAACATAACACAACACAGGAGAGCCACCTCTTCAGGTCAACACTCTGCAGTCCACCTTCACCTGAAGGACAAGGGACACACCTTTGAAGATGACAAAGTCCACATTCTGGACAGAGAAGATCGATGATTTGAGAGGAGTAAAAGAAGCTATCTATGTAAAAATGTGAAAACCCCACTTTAAATAGGGGCGGGGCTTAGATTTCACCTTTCCAGTACCAATAATGCAGCTTTGGTCAAGGTCAAGGTCAATTTTACTTACAGAGCGCATTTACAGCAGCAAAGCTACACCAAAGCGCTGTACAAGGTAAAACAAATCAAGATACAACAAATCAACAATAAAAATCTAAAATAAGATGAGCACACAACACTCACAATCTATGACAAAAACTGTTAAAACTACTAAGATGCCCAAGTCAACCTGCATTAAAAGCCAAATCAAAAATTTGCGTCTTAAGAAGGGATTTAAAATGCTCTAGATTCTGTGTGGTCCTGATGTTGAGAGGTAGCTTGTTCCACAGTTTGGGACCAACCACAGAGAACGCTCTGTCGCCGCGAGTCTTGTGGCGGGTTTTTGGAACTGTTAAAAGAGCTTGAGAGCTGGACCTCATAGTTCTGGCAGGGACGTAAGCGGACAGCAGCTCAGAGATGTAAACTGGGGCCAGGCCATGAAGGGATTTAAAAACAAAAAGTTAAATTTTGAAATAGATCCTGTAAGACAGGAAGCCAATGGAGAGAGGCCAGAACCGGGGTTATGTGATCCCACTTGCTGGTTCCAGTCAGCAAGCGAGCCGCTGCATTTTGGACCAGCTGAAGTCAGTGTGGGGAGGACTGGTCCAGGCCAGAAAACAGGGAGTTGCAGTAGTCCAATCGGCAAGACACGAACAGGTGGATGACATGTTCGAGGACATTAGCAGGAAGGTATGGCTTCACCTTTGCTATCTGCCTTAAGTGATAAAAACCTGATTGGACCACTGCACTCACCTGTCTGTAAAGATTAAAAGAACCGTCTAAAAACACACCAAGGTTTTTAACACCGGGTTTTAAAAAACCAGAACAAGGACCAAGAGGACCAACAGCGTTGTTTAAAAGATTAGAACTTTTTTTTGAATCTCATTCAGTTTCAGTCTAGGTCACACCTTCCTGCATCTAATCAACACGATGACTCACCATCAATAGAGGCTAACGACTCATCAGGAGATGGAGAGGCGGGGTACTCAGAGTAGTTTCTGCTCTTTAAATAACAACAGACAGCTACAGCTTATGAGCTTGACTCCCCCAAATTCCAGTTAGAACTGACAAAGCTCCTCAGAGGAGAAGTGAAACGTTTTAAAGAAACCAGAGAAGTCCAGTTGCCTTCATCTGAAACCCTTTGGAGTAATAGTCAATAATAAAAAATACATAATAAAGTAATAAAATGTATATAATTATGCTCACATTCACTTTTACCATCTCTTTGTGGGAGGCAGAAAATTTATCACGTTAAACCCTCTTATGACCATAAATATAACAGGTATTTTTGTTTTGTTTTATGGCTTTAAAATTGTAATACAAGTGTAAAATGTTTGTAACTCTGCTCCTTTTTTCAGAACAACCTCAGCTTTCGTGTCTGGTTTGTATCTGTGTTTATGTTTATTAAAGTCTGTAAAACTGCAGCTTAAATGAAAAAAACTGATTTGAATTTTCTTTACATTTATTACTAAACAGGAACTTCAAAATGACTTGAGCAAACTATTTCAAAAGAACAATTTTAACTCAGAACTGTGTTGCAAACACTCAGAAAACAGTGTGACCCCTGACCTCATGTTAACCAGTTTAATGACTGCAGCCTGTCTGTGACCACAGGTCTACGCTCTATGGTGCGGTATGGGGGCCAAAATTAAGACTACTGCCCAGCAGCACGAGGCTTTATATATTCAGAAGCAAACTACTGATCTGTTTAATGATAAGCTGGCGCCGGTAACTGAGAGGCTGGCACTGCTTACTGAGAAATAGCACCTTTTCCGGCATTATTACTAGATACACTAGGGACTAGCAGCCCTCAGCTGGTCATTGACTGGTTCACACACTCCCTCTGCTGTCTATTAGCATGGATAGGCTAGCGTTAGCCTGGACAGACTTGTGTTAGCATTGGAGAGGCTAGCCATTAGCGTGCCTAGGCTGGCCACTAGCTGGATTTCCTACCTCCTCAACGGACCATTAGCATGGATAGGCTGGCGTTAGCATCGGAGAGGCTAGCCAGTAGCGTGCCTAGGCATGCCACTAGCTGGATTTCCTACACCCTTGAAGGACTTTAAGCATGGATAGGCTGGCATTAGCATTGGAGAGGCTAGCCATTAGCATGTCTCGGAGAGTCACTAGTCAGCTAGTGGCCAGCCTAGGCATGCTAATGGCTAGCCTCTCCGATGCTAACACCAGCCCATCCAGGCTAATGCTAGCCTATCCATGCTAATAGACAGCAGAGGGAGTGTGTGAACCAGTCAATGACCAGCCGAGGGCTGCTAGTCCCTAGCGTATCTAGTAGTAACGCCGGTAAAGGTGCTATTTCTCAGTAAGCAGCGCCAGCCTCTCAGTTACCGGCACCAACTTATCATTAATCAGATCAGTAGTTTGCTTCAGAATTTATATAGCCTCCTGCTGCAGTAGTCTTAATTTTGGTCCCCATACTGCGCCATAACGCTCTGGTCCAGAGAACGGGATACAGTAAAATAAATACTAGGTATCATAACACTCATACATCACAGCTGTAGCTACATTTCTACCAGCATTATGAAGATCAATAAGCACATAAAAGGTTAAATGTAAACATTTCATTACAAAAAGTCAACTAATAAAATTCTGCACTGATAACATTATATTTTCAGCTAAATAAATATTTATTGTACGTATAAATTATGTTGGAATGAAGCTGAATCATTTAGTAAACAGTTGAGTGTTCAAATAAAAACCAGTGTGACTTTAATCTGTCCCTCCTCATGTCACCGTCTACAGAAACAGCCTTCTGGGATACCTGACCAACCAGGTGGATTTTATTTGTGACGTTTCCATAACTTTATAAAAGCTGCTGATGAAGATGACCAGATCATCTCCTCCCTTCAGTTCTCTGCTCTCCTGTCGCGGTTCCTCCGTTTCTTTCTGCAAAGCTGGTTTCCTTCTAATAGCGATTTTTGGAGTAACATGAATTACATCATGTAATACCTCGTTGGAAAGCTCGTTTTATATACTTTTAGAACCCGTTTGAAGTATTTTTATTTGCTTAGTAATTCAGAAGTTATGACCTGGAGAATCTAGAGTGAGACACATCCGTGATTCTTTGTTGTGAGTTTCTGCAGCACTTCAGGAGAACTCTCTCTCATGTGTCATTTTCTGTCCCAGACATGCAGCTACCTGACTCTGCTCCACACACACTAACCACGGACTCAAACACACGTAAACAAAAGCTCTGGTATTAATATTCATCCAGCTGACGTGAAGCAGGCAGAAAAAAAAACTTACAGTTAGATGAACGCAGACTCCTGTCCGCAGGGAAAACACCGGTCTGTTGTCTCCATGGCTACAAGGTAGAGCGACAGCAAGGACAACCAATCACACGTTAGTATGATGCGGCAGAGCCAATCAGTGAGCTTGTAGGCGGGTCTAAGGGAAAATAGCCTTCAGCTTGAGGCGGCTGCCTCTGCATGGTCCTAGTTCCCGATCTGTATCACAGTATAACAGTTTGGTATGGTAAAAGCTGACGAACGACTGGAAAAAGGGCACTTTGGGCACTTATGACAAAAGGGGCAGGGTCTCAAGCACCCTCTGCCCCCCCCCCCCCCCCCTGCACGTGCCTGGCCAGCTTCTCTGTGGGAATCCCAAGGCGGTCCCTGGCCAGGTGAGAGACATAGGCCGGATTCGTCGGCCGGTTACGTCACAGAGCCGCGTCTAGGCCTGTCCCAATTCGAAGACTCCTTCAAATGCGGTCGACGAATGCGGCCTTCTTTTCGCCTGAATGAAGGATGGGTCCGGTGTATCCTTCAATAGGTAGCATTTCCCAAGATGCCTTGCGGGCCGGCCGGCAGAAAAACTTAAAAACAATGGCGGACAGTGAAGCGGGAGCTGTCGGAGAGGATTGCGCATATAAATGTAAGTATAAACTTTAAAACTGTTAGGTTAAGGACTTTTTGTGATACATGAACGTTATTTTAGTTAGAAATGTTACAGTAAAAGTGCTTGTATTGCGGTCTCGGCTCGTATGTTCGGTCGCTCGGTGTTGTACTTCTCCCGCTACGTTTTCCCCTGATTTTAATAGAAGTTTGTATTTTAGGGACAAGAGAAAACCAGGGAATTTATTAAGCTTAGGTCGAAGATGGACCACATGATCACTGGAGCAAAGTATTCGGCGGCTGTGGCATGGAGGTACAATAACATCTCATATTTTAAAAACTGGTTTCAGTTTATTTTTTTCTGCGAAAACATGAAAGGAATAACCCGTTGTCCTCTTTTCTCTTCCTGTTTCTTTTCTTACATGTTTGTTAAGACTATTCTGGAGAAAATGGGCATCCAGGGGAAGGTGCCAGCGATGACCAGCTTCTGGAGCTGATCAGGGAGGACATGAGGCTGCAGAGCGCCCAGGAGAGAAGGGAGAACTTTGACAGCTTTTTACTTTGCTAGAAAAAAATGGTTAATAAAGATTAAACACGTACATATAAAAGAAATATCTAAATAAAATCAGTTCTGCATTAAACTCTTGAATTTTATTTTTGTTTACAAATGAGAATTGTTTAATATTACAGGGTATCCGCTGGGTCTGAAAAGTCTTAAAAGGTGATAAATCGGTTTTGGTCAAGACCCTTAGAAAGGATTAAAAACTATTATCACATCTTTGCTTAGGCTCAGCTTGTCGAAAGTATTTTCTCTGAATTAGCTCTCCAACAGTCAAGGAAATGATTAAAAAGCTAAATGAAACTTCGAGCTCCATCGTTTAAAGTTCCTTCTCCCTTCTGCTCAGCGGTTCCACGGTTGCTAGGCGACGGGACGTTCGCCGAGGGAGTGGCGGGAATTCATGAAGGCTAGGCCTGTCCAAATTCACAGCCGTTAACATCCGGTCTACTTGGCCGACGAAGGACCCAGCCCAAGTCGGCCAAGTAGACTGGGTCCTTCGAAGGATGCAGACCCTGAGTTGAGACACAGCCATAGTCCCTGCACCGTGTCCTGGGTCTACCTTTAGGTCTCCTCCTGGTTGAACGTGCCCGGAAAACCTCACCAGGCAGGCGTCCAGGAGGCATCCTGACCAGATACCCGAGCCACCTCAACTGGCTCCTCTCGATGTGGAGGAGTAGCGGGTCTTCTCCGAGCCCCTCCCTAATGACCGAGCTTCTCACCCTATCTCTAAGGGAGAGCCCAGCCACTCTGCGGAGAAAACTCATTTCGGCCGCATGTATCTGCGATCTCATTCTTTCAGTCACTACCCAAAGCTCATGACCATAGGTGAGGGTAGGAACGTGTCACGTTGTGAGTTAGGAGGAGGTTAGGACCCAAGATGCAGAAAACACCAGATGACTCGAGACAGGAGCGATTTAAAAGTAAAATCCTTTTTATTAGGATGAGGAACAAAAAAATCCAAAAGGGCAGGAAGCCAAAAACCAAAGTCCTGAACACCAGGAGAACGAAAGCTCACGTCGAGCACAAAACCTAGAGACGAGGCACGAAACAACGCTGACACCAAACAATGGACCAACAAGACACTGGACGCAGACAGGGCTTCATACACTGGGGAGGATGAGAGGGAGATGACCTGCAGGTGTGTGGGGAGAGAGAGCAGGTGAACTGAGTTACTAATTAGGGAGGAAACAAACATGACCTAAGAATAAAAACTAAAGACAAGAAGAGCAGGAACATAACTAAAAAATCTAAGGAGGGTGAAAAAACCTCAAACACAGATGGGAAAAACACACTAGAGAGACTAATAACATGACCAGCTGTAACTAAGGAAAATGACCTAAGAATAAAACCTAAAGACCTGAAGGGCAGCAAACATAACTAATATTCCAAGGGGGAAGTTGAAACTAGAGGAAAAACACTACAGAAAGAAAAACTACAGGGGTGTGACTAAAAGGGGGCCAAGGGAGCACAGGACCTGGGAGGGGGATGCCTGAGGAGGGAAACCTAGAGGGCGGAAGATCTGGGGGCAAATAGCGAACACCAGGAGACACATGAGGGCGCTAGGAGACACAAAAGGAGAACCTAGAGAGGGATGGAGAACACAAGGAGACACACGAGGGGAGACGCAGACGCAGACCATGACAGAACGTAGATCGACCGGTAAATCGAGAGCTTCGCCTTCTGACTCAGCTCTCTCTTCACCACGACAGACCGGTACAACGCCCGCATCACTGCAGATGCAGCACCAATCCGCCTATCGATCTCATGCTCCAGTTTTCCCTCACTCGTGACCCCGAGATGCTTAAACTCCTCCACTTGGGGCAGGACCTCATCCCTGACCCAGAGAAGGCATTCTACCCTTTTCCGAATCAAGACCATGGTCTCAGATTTAGAGGAGCTGATTCTCATCCCAGCTGCTTCACACTCGGCTGCGAACCGCTCCAGCGAAAGCTGAAGATCACTTTCTGATGAAGCCAACAGGACCACATCATCTGCAAAAAGCAGAGACCTGATCCTCAGGCCACCAAAATGGATGCCCTCCACACCTTGGCTGTGCCTAGAAATCCTGTCCATGAAGGTTATGAACAGAATCGGTGACAAAGGGCAGCCTTGGTGGAGTCCCACTCTCACTGGGAACGAGCCCGACTTACTGCCGGCAATGCGGACCAAGCTCTGACACCGTTCATACATGGACCTAACAGCCCGTATCAGAGGGCCTGGTACCCCATACTCCCGAAGTACCCCCCACAGGGCCCCACAGGGCCCCACGAGGGACGCTGTCAAACACCTTCTAAAAATCCACAAAACACATGTAGATTGGTTGGGTAAATTCCCACGCACCCTCCAGGATCCCCCTAAGGGTATAGAGCTGGTCCAGTGTTCCACGGCCAGGACGAAAACCACATTGCTCCTCCTGAATCTGAGGTTCAACAATCCGACGGACCCTCCTCTCCAGAACCCCTGAATAGACCTTTCCAGGAAGGCTCAGGAGTGTGATCCCCCTGTAGTTGGAACACACCCTGCGGCCCCCCTTTTTAAATAAGGGGACCACCTTCCTGGTCTGCCAGTCCAGTGGGACTGTCCCCGATGTCCACGCGATATTGCAGAGCCGCGTCAGCCAACACAGCCCCGCAACATCCAGAGCCTTAAGGAACTTCGGGCGGATCTCATCCACCCCCGGAGCCTTGCCACAGAGGAGCTTTTTAACCACCTCAGTGACCTCAGCACCAGAGATTTGAGAGGCCAACCCAAAGTCCCCAGACTCTGCTTCCTCACGGGAAGACGTGTCGGTGGGATTGAGGAGGTCTTCGAAGTATTCTGCCCACCGATCCACAACGTCCTGAGCAGAGGTCAGCAGCACACCGTCCCCACTATAGATAGTGTTGGTAGCGCACTGCTTTCCCCCACCTGAGGTGCCGGATGGTGGACCAGAATCTCCTTGAAGCCATACAGAAGTCTTACTCCATGGTCTCACCAAACTCCTCCCATGCCCAGGATTTTGCCTTGGCGACCACCCAAGCCGCGTTCCGCTTGGACTGCCGGTACCCGTCAACTGCCACTGGAGTCCCACAGGCCAAAAAGACCTGATAGGACTCTTTCTTCAGCTTGACAGCATCCTAACTGCCGGTGTCCACCAGCTGGTTTGGGGGTTGCCACCACGATAGGCACCGACGATCCTGCGACCACAGCTCCAGTCGACCACCTCAACAATGGAGGCGTGGAACAGGGTCCATGCAGTAGGAAATATAAGTAACAAATAAAGAACGGGGATTGTTTTTGACACTAAGCAGCTGCAACACTAGAGTAAGCAAGACTAATGGAGGAAATAAAGACATGAAGTAAAAATACAGAACAGCAAGAAAAGACTGGAGGAGAAAGCCCTGCAGCAACCCCTGAAACCAGGAGGGGGGTGGGGGAGACCCACAGCAGGCTTCATGGAGGGAGCAGTGATTCCAATCATCGTGTCAGACAGAATCCATCACAAACGAGGAGCCGTCTAAGGATTCTGTGGTTTTCAGAGGTAAATACAGCCGGCTGACCCACATCTGTAAAAAAATACCATTAAAATACTGATCCACCTTCACTCGTTAATTCAAGAGCACAGTCCACCTCATACTCCAGGTGATAAACGCCCGCTGCTTATGAATGACCCGGCGGAGTCACAGTTTTCCGTAATTATCCCGAACTCTGGGATCAAACCAAGGACAGAGCTGCAGCCTGAGGACGGGAACGCTGCATTTATCTCACAGAAACTCAGCCTATTCATTTTCACCTCAGATATTTTGAACACTTGAGAAAACTCCCATGGCAAAACATGATTTCTGTGTCTCTAAATGAGACACTCCAATCATTTTTAAAAGATTCAGGACACTGAGCTTGGGATTTTGAATAATTTTCCCTTAACGCTCTTTCACAATAAATATGTCAGTAATTTTGTGACAACTTGTGATGGTTATTTATTATTTTTTATTTATTTTTTTGTCTTCTTGTGGCAAAAAACTCATTTAAAAAATGTTTACTCTTGATTTCATAAATAAGTAGTCCAATCCTGGCTCTACCCAGCATGTTTTAGTTGTTTCTCTGCTCCACCACACCTGATTTTAATCAGTAGGTGATTAACAGGCTTCTGCAGAACATCATGAGCTCAGAAACAGGTGATTAAACCATCAAAATAGGTATGCTGGTGCAGGGAAACAACTAAAACATGCTGGAAAGTGATTCAATGTTTGAATCACCTGTTCAGGAGGTCACAAAGCTCAGCAGAACCCTGTTAATAGTAATAATAATACTTATTACTACTATTATTATTATTATTATTGTTGTTGTTGTTGTTGTTGTTATTATAAAGAAATAACTTCTGGGTTGCTCCTGGCTTCAGCTCTTTAAACAACTCTGGAACTTTTTGCTTGCAGGTGTCAAATTACAAAAGGAGACCATCAACATAAATATACTGGACATCTCCTTTCCATAGGCTCCAATAACACGTTTTTGTACTAAAATGGGAGGTGGCCACCACCGCCATTTTGACCGTGTCACAGGTTCCGTCAAGCCCAGGCAATTCCATAAAAGGGAAGAGAGGTGGAGCTGTAAGGCTGGGATCAACTGACGACACCCTGTCTAGCTAGCTACAGGCTAACCTGAAGCTAACCCTGGCTAACCCAGAGCTAACGCAGAGGTGGGAGCCAAGCTAACGGATGTAGCCACCTAGCTACAACCGGAGCTAATTCTGAGGAACACCCATCGACCGCATGGAGTTCAGGTGGAGGTTTGCGGCGCTGTTTCATGAAAAGTACCTTTCTGTGAATAAAAAATATTAAATCTGTAAGTTTATAAGTTATTTCCGTAATGAAAATATATTTTGCTTTGAGCAAGTTTTCACTATTTTTAACATACCGTATTTTCCGGACTATAAGTCGCTCCTGAGTCGCACCAGCCATTAAATGATAACGAAGAAGAAAAAAACTTAGAGTGATCCCTCGTTTATCGCGGTAGATGCGTTCCAGACCTGGCCGCGATAGGTGAAAATCCGCGAAGTAGGGACACCATATTTACAGTACAGTGTCAGAATCCAAGTTCCCAGGCCAGCCTCTTCCAGCTAGCCGGCCTCCACTATGGACCAAAACTCCCAGCATGCCCCTGAAGGGGATTCCCTCCACGTCGCATCTACGTCACAAACCGCGGCTTTAAACGGAAGTCGCCTTTCCAGCTCACCACTCAGTCATCGTTTCTTCAGATTCACGATCAGAGTTTCCAACCTACCGATCCATCCCACTAACTATCAGCTCATAGTAAGTTATCTTACTTACTTCTGGAAAGCCCGGCATTTCCGTGTCAATTCGTTGACGCTCGAACGCTCGGGGGTTTCCTAGATTAAATCATGAGCCAGCGTTTCACCGACGCTCTCACTTCCGCGTCTGTGAAACCACGCTCCCTACAAGCTCAACTCCCGAATCCAGCCGACCAGTCTGACATACAGTACTATATTGAATTATCGTATGATCACATTCTCTTTTTGTGGGTAAAACTCAAGAAAAAAATTATTTACTTGGTTTTTTATAGTTTTATTACAAAAGTGCATTTTATGATGAAATTGATGAAAAAAAACAGGAATTTCTTGATATTTGGCATAGAAAAGTACCGCGCATCGGTGAAAAATACCGCGAATCAGCGAATTTCCCTTGAATAAGGCTCCAAAGAAAAAATCTGCGAAGTCGTGAATCCGCGATAAACGAACCGCGAAGTAGCGAGGGATCACTGTATATAAGTCGTATTTTGGGGGGAAATTTTATTTTTCTTACAAAATCTGAGACAAAGCGTTTCACATTGCAGTACCGTTAACAATAACCGAATAATGCGCCGCAGCAGCGGGCCACGGTCTCCAGCAGAAGAAGGCGGTGTTTGAAACCCTCCCAGCGGGACAGGGGAACTCATTCTTGGGTCGGAGTCGGCCCGCAGCAGCGTGGTGTTGCCTACATGTTTTGTTATATAAGCCGCTCCGTAGTAGCAGGACCGGCCAGATTATGAAAAAAAAAGTGTGATTTATAGTCCGTAAAATACGGTAGTTATTAGTATTTGAGATAAATTAGCAGGCTAAATACATTTCATATATTTCCAAAACGTAATCCTTGTTTGTATCTTGTACAGCCAAGTAGCCTTTATTCTGGACTCAGTACAATTCACCAAAAGTAAAGAGACATTATACAGATGAAGTAAGCACAAGATAACTTACTGGAAGAAACAGAATTATTATCATGAGAACCAGAACAAGACAGCCTGACAACAGTCATGTGAAAATAACAGTTAAAAAGTATGTATGTGTAATAGAAATAAAAATATATTAGAATTAGTGTAACTCACTGTGATCCAAACAATAAATCAGCCATAGCCTCAGCCCTGCTGCAAAGTAACATCGTAGTTTTATGAAAAAGGCTGGAGTTGCTAAGTTTTATTGACCCTTCCTCGATAGTTGTCTGGTTAGGAGGAACAACTGCAGGCTGCTTCGTGTGAGGTGCTGTTGCATGTCGGCAGCGTGGCCTTTACAACTTCCCTTTAATCCTGATGAGTAATCCCACACTGAGTGGCAGAGGCTCAGGAGCAAGCTTTTTTTTTTGACTGGTCCGTCCTCTAAAGTCTCCGGTGGCACACGTAACTTTGATGTTCTTGCCACGCTTTGCGGCTGTTTGACAGCATTTATTTTTTAATCCACTTTGAATATTTGCATGTCAATTTTGAAGTGACACGTGTCACATAGCGATAGTTAGTCCGTGAACCCAAACTTCCAGTGTGATGTAGATCCGACTGGCTTTTCCTCATCCGAGCATTTCCTTGTCTGTTTTCTATCGCCGGTTAACAGGAAAAAGGGGTAGAAGACTATTTTCACGTTTAGCCTGCATGTGAAGCCAAAAGTGACCGATGTATGTAACAAAAAAAAATTTCCATGATTAGATTACATAAAAAATGTCTTAGTATAGTTGCATATTTTTCCCCACTGGTCGTTTTTGGTGTTATAGACATCTAAAGCACGCCCAAACCAAAATGCTGGCCACATTCATCTGTAACAAAACACAACAGTGACTCACTTGTTTCCAAAGCAACGTCACCAACACAACGCTACATCTGGTAGAAATGATTAACCGCTCCTTCCTGCAAGGCTGGTCGTGAATTTCAAGGGTGCCGCTGCCTCACAGCCTCCTGTCGGAGAGTAGAAGTGGGCTGAGGGGAGAACAAGCTCCGGCTCTGAGGAAAACAACTGAATTTCGCCTCAGCAAATGTCACGTGTAAGCTCAGAGAGGAGGCCAACCCGGACGAACGTTAACTCTGTGTTTTTCTGCATTATGGGGCTTTTGTAGGAAGACAAGGCTGTTTATCATGAAACAGCAGGTCTGTTTCCGTCCTATAACACAGAGGTCTGGTGCCTCCAGCAGCAGCAGAGATTACAAATAATGCAGGGCTGCTCTCACACACATTCATGTCCCGCTTCACTCCTCACATGCACATAAATGCAACATGCGTACATCACCCAGAGGGTATGCCCGGTGTGTGTGTGTGTGTGTGTGTGTGTGTGTGTGTGTGTGTGTGTGTGTGTGTGTGTGTAGCTGCTGCAGAGGGGTACTCGTAGAGAAGCTGGTGACCACAGGAAACCTGCAGCCTGGAATAAAATTAATACAAGAACACATCTAATAGCAGCGAAGTCTTCCCGCTGCAGTACAAATATAAAATACCGTAAATCCTCTAATACAGGCCCGGGCCTGTATTAGAGGATTTACAGTATGTTCTTCTCTCTGTTCTACTTAATTTCAGTTCCTGCTTTCTGTCCTGCAGAAAACTGGTTCAGCTCTGAGAGTTTGGTTGGACCAATAACAGAATTATTATCTACAAGCATCTATTTTTAAACTAACGCTCATTTTGTTTAACCTGAGCCATCGTTACTGAATATCCAAGAGTTTTCTTCAGAATCTGTTGTAAAAAGCTCTTTGACTGGCTCCAGTTTGGAGAAACGGAGATTAGTTGATGAGCTAACAGCTAATTTAAAGTGGACCAGGATGAAAATGGATCAGTTTTGCCCTAAACTGCTTCATAATGTAAAAAAAAGTCATTGCACTTTGGTGCAAAAGCTATTTTATAAGAAAAGTTTTTCTGTTTTTTCTTAATTTATCATGAAACACGTGTGGTTCGTGTTTTTGCAGGAGTTGTACATTTCCTCCATTCCCCATCATCTTCCCTGTCATTTGGCTTAGTGGGTTGGTTCACTCTGCTCCTCCTGCTGGTGGAGCTTCTTCCTTCCCGTCGCACCTGTCGTCTGTCTTTTGCAGTCTAAAATCGTTGGTCATGTAACAGGAAAAATGAGGCTCAAATCTGGCTTCGTTTTTGCAAATTTGACACGTAGGTCAGATTTCTTCATAGTAGTTTGTAGGAGAACACTGGATTGGTTGCAACTTGACTGGACTGAGATGTTTTTCTTGGAATCTGTTTTAGCCACTTCTCCAGTTTGGGGGTTACCGCCCCGAATGCCCCAAAGACCACAGGCATCATCGATGTCTTCACTCTTCAGGCTGTCTCAAGTTCTTCTTGGGGGTCCTGGTACTCTAGTTTCTCGTGTTCCTTTTGTATTTGGTATTGCCACAAAGTCCGGTTGGTTTGCCATCACCTGTTTGTTGGTCTGGATCTGGAAGTCCCACAGGAGCTTATTTATTTATTTATTTTCATTAATTGTGACATAAATTTAGGAGAGCATTAGATTGGTTGCAACCTGGAGCTCTAGGAAGAGCTAAAATGCTGGGCAGAACCCTCAAGCTCCCAGGTCTCCTGGACTGGACCCGCGCTTGGAAGGATGAGACCACCCGTGGAGGGCATCGAATCATAGCAAAAAACTTGGAACAAAATAACTTGACAGAGCAGAGCAGATTTTAGGCCCTTCGTCTTATTGAAACGTGCTGAACCTGGCTAAAATAAAAACAAATTTAACAAGAAAAAACGCAGCTTTTCTTCTTCTTCAGCTTTGACATTATGACTCAAACTGAAACCAGCAGAAATTCTTTTTACCCCCTTAGGTTGGCTACGAAATGACACGAATGACTCTAAAGTCTGATAAAACACTAAAACGTTCAGTTAAATTACACGTAAAGCGTTAAAACTAAAAGTTTTTCTAAATCAGAATTTACTGGTTGAGTTTAGTTTGTAGGTTGATGGATGGATCTAAACAACTCAGAGTCTCCATGTGTTGAACGTCAATAAAGTGAATCCTTGTTTAGGATGATTTGAAGTCATCCTGACATCTTCTGACGTGGCGTCCTCAGGCCTCAGCATGTCAGACGTCCTCACATGTGGACGGATCTTTGACTGAATGATGGACGCATCCTGTTTATCGACAAAATGGAATGTGTTACTGAACATCTTCCATGATTTGTTCATTTAACTCCATGAAAATGATTCTTACATCTATTTCCTTATTTTACGATAAGTTGGATGATTTCATGTATAGACTGATGTACGAACATGTTAGATTAATGAAAAGCAACTCTGTATAATGTCCGATGGGGACTGATGTTTAATTTATCATTTTGGTTGGCAGTTATGAGCAAGACATACAGCATTTACTTAAAAAGGTTGAGTTCCCAGCAGCTCCTACAGATTACTACTGAAATAATATTTTTAACTGTGTTTGGTGTCCTTTTAAAACTTCTCTTAAAGGAGCAATATGTAAGAATGCTGCTGTGAATCAGTCTAATGTCACAATCATGGAAGGAA
Source organism: Nothobranchius furzeri (assembly GCF_043380555.1). Classification (NCBI taxonomy): domain Eukaryota; kingdom Metazoa; phylum Chordata; class Actinopteri; order Cyprinodontiformes; family Nothobranchiidae; genus Nothobranchius; species Nothobranchius furzeri. Next base: position 28,210,620 of record NC_091750.1, on the reverse strand, counting down.
GGTTATGACTGGCTGGGGGTGGGGTGGTGGTGGTGGTGGTGGTGGGGGGGGGGGGGGGGGAACGACAGTCACAGCAAATTCCAGGGAGTTTGTGAGGTTGCTGTGTCTCCGTCAAGCCCCCACAATGCGGCTCTAAAATTGAGTCCAACCCGGAAGTACCAAAAATTGCAGTTCCACCCTCATCCACTAGGGGCTGGTGTCAGAAGCGAGCAAATCCTCATTGACTCCCATGTTAAAAATACCAATTTCACAGCAGAAATAAACATGTTTACAGCCTGGTACCAAAACATGTTTTTGGTTTAAATGATCTAGTTTACACTCATGACAACTCTGAGGGGGTGAATTTTTTTCTCACTCTTCTGTTTAAGTGTATTAAAAGCCTAAAATTCTGTATAATTAATGAGCATCAGACCCACGTGACCACAGAGCTAGCTCCGTGGAAAGGCCTCAGTAGAGCCTCGGTCTGGCCTGGAAACTGTTCCGGGATTTTGAGTCTCTGTGTGTGTGTATTCTGTTTTGGATATTATTTGTGCAATTGTTGGACAAAATGACTTGCTGTGGCATTAATTGCACTAATAGAGCGTCCAAGGAGTCTCCACTTAATTTTCTTCGGTAAGTAAAATTATATTTATGTATTTTAGGTCACTGCCGAGCTGAGCTTAGATTTTAACATGTACTGTTTAACCATGAAATTTAAATGTAATAGGGTAAAACCCAGTGCATTTAACATAATGCTGCACTTTAGAAAATGGGTTGAAATATAACATGTTGGTGGAGCTGGGTTCCCACTATCGGCTTGTGGAGCTCTCGGGAGGCCGATGTTTTCCACCCGTTCTCTCCTCCCCGCAGCTCGGCGTATCTCTGTCTGATCACGGCTTCTGTCTGCTGCGCGGTTGCCGGCTTGTGGAGGTCTCGGAGACCTCTGTGTTCCACCCGGTTTTACCCAGCGGTCAGCCCGGCGTATCTCTGACTCAGAAGCTCTGGTGTTGTGCACAGTTAACTCCGGTTGTAGCTAGGTTGCTACCTCCGTTAGCTTAGCTCCCACCTCCGCGTTAGCTTTGGGTTAGCCTCAGGTTAGCTTGTAGCTAGTTTGACCGGGTGTCGTCAGTTGATCCCAGCCTTACAGCCACACCCTCAGCTCCACCTTTACAAGCTTATGGACCTGCTGTTCGACTCTGTGGTGGTGGATCCTCTCCCATATCAGGAGTACTCGGAAAAAAATTCCTGTTCCAGAACCTCTCTGTGCCCAGTTCCAAAGACCAGACAAACGGGTTGCTGTGAGCAGGCACATGTCCAGGTTTTAAAGTGCACGTAAGGTGAGCTACACAACAAGAAATTGTAATTATTAGTTAGTATTCTACTCTGTGTGGTTTTTCCTTCTCTCCTCCTCAGCCAGGCTGCACTCCTCTAATGTGGCTATAACAGAAGGTGCATCCTCACACCTGTAACCATCAGAGGTGGGAAGTAACGAATTACATTGCGTTACTGTAATTGAGTAGATTTTTTGCGCATTTATACTTTTTAAGTAGTTTTTAAAATCTGTAATTTTACTTTTACTTAAGTATTGTTTTTTGTAAAAGTATTGTACTTCGCTATATTTTTTATCTTATCCGTTACCGAGTAAAAAAAACAACATTGCAAAATACAGTGTCGGCACGGTTCGCACTGGATTCAGACAACCACAGAGAAGAGAGACGAGAGTATAAACATATACATATGTAGAAGCGTCTTAACGCGCTCGAGAGTGATCCAGCGCTTAACGAAGTGTCTATGTATATATGTCTATACTGAAAGACCCAAACACGGAAATGCTGCGAACGCTGAAGGCGCGCACCAGAAGAACTGAGTGCTTAAGTTACGAGAGTGTGTGTTACGGGGTACGAAGGAAAGCATAAGAAACACTAACTGACTACTCGGACGACTGGAGGATCACCTAAGAAGATCAAGGCTTGTGAGAAGCAATGAAGGGATGTCTGAGGGGTCAACAGGTGAGTTGAACTTCTTAGTGTGAAGCATGTGTTCAGTGACCTTACAGTGCAATGAATGGTGGGTAGGAGAAGAAAATAGGCGCTAATGGTACGAGAAAGACAGCCTGGCCTGCCAGACTCCTCCTGTTTAATTCACGTCATACACGGCGATGCTCAATTTCTCATAAACAACGAAGACAGCGGCGGAGTTCGCTGCGGCTCTTTCCTCTGTTCTAAATGACTCAGATGTCTTTAAAACCACAAGTAGAAGCGCTAAAAGCACTTCTTCTAAAAATAAAAGATGTTTGCGCCATTGTCAGATGCTATTTTTTTACTACAACTAGAAATCTACCGCGTCGTGTGGTACAGTCGGGATTTCCTTTTTTTCTGATTGGTCATTTTTGAGCTTCCTAGTCCCGCCCCTCAAGTGATCTTCCAGCTAAAAGAAAAACTCAGCAGACTGGAGACTGTCTCCAAGATGTGTCTGCCACTCTTCAGAGCCATTCAGGATGGTGTCCAAAAGCTCTTTGGTGAGATGATGGAAGACCCTGAGCTGACTGCTGCTGCAATCCTTCTTCCAAAGTTCAAGACCACCCGGACTGAGAGGCACGATATCATTGAAGCAGGTAATTTTTTCTAATTTAATATCATACCTTAATCTGTTTCTTATTCATTTCAATCCTGTCAACATACTTAAAGTTCAATTATACGAGTCTGTCGACACAAATTATAGTATTTGTAAGGCATGTATTACTAAAAACAATTCTTGTTGCATCTTCTATCAAAACTTAATTACCAGATATATTAAATATGTGTTATGTATTTGTCATTCAACAGGTTTGATCAATATGAGAAGACACCTTGACCAGATGGCAGAGGCTGGGGCGGAGCAAGTCAAGCAACAGTCATCACATCTTACCCTCATCTTTGTTTCAAAGTGCTTTTCAGTCCATCGGTCCCAGCGTGCTCTCTATAATTAATGCTTCTCTGGTTTCTGGTCAGGTCCCTGCTTACTTTAAGAACGCTGTAATCCACCTGCTTCTTAAAAACCGAGTCTCGACCCCTCTCTCCATAGCAGCTTCAGACCCATCTCTAAACTTCCATTCATCTCCAAGATCTTGGAAAGGGTTGTGGCTAAAAAACTCACAGCTGCTCTACCCAACCGATTAGGTTCATCAGGGTTAATGGATAAATATAATTGAGTATCGTCAGCATAACAGTGGAAGTTTATCCCATGCTGTCTAATGATTTTACCAATTGGGAGCATATATATATAGTAAAAAGAATTGCTCCAAGCACTGAACCCTGTGGTACTCCACAAGTAACCCTGGAGTATGAAGAAGATTTGTCATGTACATTTATAAAATGAAATCTGTCAGACAGGTAGGATTTAAACCAGCCTAGCGCTGGAACATCTTAAATACTCAACCTGGTACAGAGTGGGGTGGAGGAGGGGGGCAAAGCATGAGTTATGACTCAAACTGGATAGCGATAGACTCAAATCCACAGAGAAATATCAATAATTGCTTTTCTTTGTAAACACAGAGGATGTTTTACCAAATGAAAGCAATTACTTTAACAACTCTGAGTTCTAATGACAGAATCGGCACAAGCAGCAACAGGAATGAGACAGACGCGGTAATAAAGCGGGATTAAACTGTACAAATCAAAGTGGACACCATGCTGTCGCCATGTATGGAACCTGCACACTCAGATGCTGATCTATCACGCTCATAAAGCACCTCTTCTCCCTCAGCTCCCATCATGGTTCTCACTGCGCCAGTCCCCTCAGGTCCTCGTGTTGTCCTGGAGCACTATCGAGCTTCCATTGATGCTGCTGCGCGATAGGGCTGAGAATCAGAAACAGGCAGATGGAGGAAGAGGAGAAACTTCTGATAAAAACCCCGGTGACAGCAGCTTTAATCATACCAGCCAACGTTTTTGTTTTGTCAGCAGGAAAAAAAGGAAGAGAGTTATTTTCTACGAGCGCTGCTGCTTGTGTGTGTTTTTAATACCAAGATGGTAAATAATGCAATAAATGGCACAGCCTTGGTGTGTGTGTGTTTCTCTCCCGTTTGTCTTCTTCACCTCTGTCCTGATCCTCCCATTCTGATTCAAATGGTTAAAACACAACTGATGTCAGTCAGTCACACCTGATGGGTGCTGGTTGACCTTTTGGGAGGCCTGCTGCGTTCACACAGACGGAGTAGAAGGAAGAACAGGAGTGAAGCCATTTGTTGTGCGGCTATATCTCTGCAGTGCCTTAAATCACAGTGGCAGGCTCGGATGCAGTTGTAAAGATTAAGGGTGAGGTTAAATCCATCAATCTCTCTGTCGATCTGAGGCCGCAAGTTGGCTTTAGAGAATAGTTTGGTACAAGAGTTAATCAAACTATATTTGACAGTTTTATTTTAAATATATTTCCGTTTCTGTGAGAACCATCACACTTTATAAGGTTTTAGACAAGTTAAAGGGAAAGGAAGCTTTTCCTCGTGCATGCCTGAGAGTACATGTGATCTGGTTAAATGTTTCTAATGTAAGGTTTACCTTTTACAAATACAAATATAATCAATAAACACAGAGCAGGGCTCTGCAACCTGCAGCCACAGGTCTTCAGGCCTTCATAACTTTGGCTACAATTGATATAAAAAAACTCTTTATTTTCAATATAAATACAGCAAAAATGCAGGTTTGTGCAGCATTTCACTTTTTTCTGGAATAATTTCACTGAATTTCTAAAACAGAATGAGACTAAAAGTACCTGTAATGTAGCAACTCCACCACACAGCAGAACTCCTCTAGGCTTGCTGCTTGTAGAGATAAAACATCAGAGTTGCGTTATCATTGGCCAATAAGAGGAGAGACGTCTAAATATCAGGAAATGAGTCTGAATCCTGCTGTCTTCTGCTGGCCTCTCATCTGGCTCATGTCCAGTTCTAGAAACAGGAGCACCAGAGCTTCTGGTCCACAAAGGTTCCCTCACAAAGTATTTACTTTAACTAGAGACCACTGCAGAAAGGTTGAAAAATAAGTGGACTGGGTCTTTAGAAAATGAATGAAAAGAGTTCTGCCTTCAATCTCAGAAAAAGTCCTGATCCTGATTTTAATCTCAAAACCGTTACATTATTCACAGAAATCTGAAAAAACAAATACACTTTCCAGTGGTCCCAATCCTCTCCCATGGATAATTATCAATAAGGAAATATTGTGTCACGATGGTCGACTGGGTACGGGAGTTGAGCTTGGTAAAGATGTTTGATATCTGGATTATTCGGTAGAGAACTCTGATCAGGGGTTTCAATGAAACGATGACTGAGTAAAGAGCCGGTGCGGCGTCTTCCATATATAGGCTTGGGTGTGACTGGGAGAATGCCGGGAGTTCCCGCGAGGAGCATGCTGGGAAATGTGGTCCAAGATGGAGGCCGGTTAGCTGGGAGAGGCCGGTCTGGGGGCTTGGGTTCTGACATATTGTCTCTTTTCAAAGTTCCTGTAACAGTTGCAGCTCTGAAGTTACCGAGGGGAGAAATGGCTCCTTGGATTATAAAGGTTGCAGACCTCTGGTCCAGGTTCTGTTCTGACAGGGTTTCAGCACTGGTCTATGGATGGAGATCAGACAAATGCTCCAAAATGAAAATGACCAAATTACCACAACTCAGGAAAATTGTTTTCAACTGATCATTAATTTCAAAAGCATCAACCCACTCCAATCTCCCCAACACTAACAGCTGGCTGAAGTCCAACTTTCTGAAGTTTTTAGCTTTGGTGAACAACACTCGATCGCTTCATCGACACTCTGGGCTTTCTGACTCTTTACACCCACACCATAACTCATCGGCTGATTCAAACGAGATCTGAACAGTGTTGACGGGTTTATTTTAGGTTGTTGATATTTTAGTTATTTTATTTATTTATAATTTCAAGTCCATAAACCAAGCTGAATGCATGTAACCCACCAAAACCAACTCAAGACCAAAAACAAACATGTTAAAGGGAGAGTTGGCTTGCTTTTAGCGCCCCCTAGCAAAAGGAAACTTCTTGCTATGCGTTTGTCCTTTTAACACCTTAATCTAAGCGTGGACATGTCTCCTCAGTCTTCCTTAGAGTCTACAGGAGTGATTCATCACTAAATAGTAATAATAATGCATTGAACTTATATGGCACATTTCTAGACACCCAAAGACGCTTTCACACACTCTCACATTCCAACACGTTCTCACTCCCAGCACGTCAAAAACAAACGCTTGGTCAGCCACCCTCCACGTCAGACCCCTGACGCTAAAAGTGCCCTTTTTCGTTACTTATGTGCGAAAAGGGGTTTTTCCCTTATTTGACTGCAGATCCCAATGCAGCGTTACACTGAAGCGATGGGATGTCCGCAGCCAGGGCACCAAACAAGCTCATCGTACCTCACCTTAACCTTATCCTCTTATTTAACCTTATCCTCTTATTTAACCTTCCCCTCACCCCTATCCTAACCTTAACCATCTTGCCAGCGAACACGTTGGTGATGCGTCGATCGCTCTAAAAGCCGGATCTATGAAGTGAACGGCGGAGCCGCCTCATGATTGGTCGAGTTTGGACCGAGCCAACGCGAGGGGGAGGTTTCAACTACCACGGTGGAGGTTAAAAGTAGGGGGTATTTGTAACCTCCCCCTCGCCAGATGGTATGTTCTAACGTCCCCCTTGGGCGGCAAATACGAAAATTCACTGTCAGACTCTGACTGTCAGAGTCAGAATGCATGGGAAACAAACGCTTGATCACAGTGAGAGTAACGTTTTAGGTAGCAAGAGGGTTAAGGTTAGGATGAGGGAGAGGGGAAGGTTATAAATAGTGAAACGTTAAGGTTTAGGTGCGGTTAAATGAGCTGGTTCGGTGCCGCATCAGCGGATATCTAATCACGTCAGTTTTACGCTGCATTGGGATCTGCAGTTACAAAAGGGAAAAAACCCTTTTCGCACATAAGTAACGAAAAAGGGCACTTTTGGCGTCTGGGGTCTGACGTGGAGGGTGGCTGACCAAGCGTTTGTTTCCGACGCTTAGGGTGTGAGAATGTGTTGCACATTCACACACTGCTAGTGATGGTAAGCTACTTGTAGCCACAGCCGCCCTGGGGAGGTATGACAGAGGCGAGGCTGCCATTTGGCGCCGTCGGCCCCTCTGACCACCACTAACACAGGCAAGTTGGGTGAAGTGTCTTGCCCAAGGACACCACAGCAGGATACCCCTGGCGGGAGCTGCAATCGAACCCATGACCCTCCGATCATGAGGCAACCCGCTGTACCACCTGAGCTACTGCTGCCCTGTAGATAAATCAAACTAATCAGCTGTGTTCATGGTCTAAACATAGGAAACATGCTGGAAGCAGACTACAGCACCAGGTATTACCAGTCTGAAGTTGCAAGTGCAGTATTCTGGCCACAGAGGGCAGTGGAGGTCTGAGTGGCAGTTCATTAACCCTGTAAAGGGTCCTTTTAGCACATACTGGAAGAAAAGTATTTAAATATATGAAAAATTCCAAAGTATCCTTTTAATCTAATTTCTTTCGCTGAAGAAGCAAGCCCCACCCACACGCATGGAGTAGTGCAAAAGCTGGCAGCAGCCCTGTTTTAAAACGGGCATTGTTGGATATTAATGGCAGGTGGATAATATTGGACATCCCTAATCCAAAGTGATCCTTAACAAATAAAATAATTACTGCTTCTTTGAACGTCTTCATTACTTTTGTTCTGTTTTCCTATCCGATTCCTTTTTTCCGGTTCTTCAGTACACACAAAGTAAATGCAGGTTGTTTTTACCTTAGCTGCCACGTTTTGGCTCTCACTGGCGCCTTCGTCAGAGCTTTTGGCGATGTTGGTGGTGTCGCTTCTTCTGCAGGCAGCAGAGGATGATGTCGCCCCCTGCTGCCTGCACCTTCTCTGCAAAGTTCAAAACAAGCTTGATTTACTTTGAGTTCAGTGAAAAACCAGAAGAAATCGTGTAACTGCTTCTGCTCACCGTGCTTATACGTGCATTAAAGCTGTCTGAGCGAGTGCAATGACGTCTTCGTTGTTCTGTGACAACGAAACTCTTTTGAATATATGTGTCTTCTTTTGCTGAAGTTTGTGGAATTAGGGAGATTTTAACCTGCAGGTGGTAAACAAACAATTATTAGAACAAATTAATAACTGAGTTCTTACAACAGGAGGTCATTTTCATAGCAGAATGCCACGAACGCCATTTCGTTGTTTTTCAAACGGCTGCGATAACAAATTAGATGTGAGCTGGAAGTTGTTGAGCTCAGAGGGTGGGTTGGCTTTTCCGAGGGGAAGGCCCACTTAAGGCATTGTGGGAAATGATCAAAAGGTAATTTTGATACAGCTGTGCTAAATTACCGAAGCCGAGACGATCTGTCGGAGCGTAAATCAGGAGAATGGGAAAATAAATGGACAAAATACCAGGGCGTCCACAATTTAGATCATGAAGCCTCCAAATGGACAGAAATGTGCTCTCCACTTTTTAAATGTCAGCATCTGTTGTTAGGCTGTTTCATTCACTTCCTTCTCATAACAGCTCCATCATGCCGAGGCTGTCCGCCTCTGAGAGAGTGCTGCACTTCGCTGTGTTACGCCATACATTTGACACCATCAACATTTTTGCCTGCTCAAGCAGATTGCTCAGTCAGCTTAATCTCCTCCACAACACATCACTGCATACATTTACTTCACAACTAAACGGTTCGAGGCCCGTCTACTCGGCTGCTCGGCAGCGGGGAGGCAGGCGTCATTATTCTCACCAGCAGAGCAACACGTTTCCTGGAGGGATCAGATACAACACGGCTGTGGTCAATAGGTCCGGCCGCGTGACGGGCCGGCTGTATTACATGATGAATTGTTTCTCATTATGTTTCCAGTTCAGCTTTATAGGACTTGTTAGTCCCATTACACACAGCTGAGCACCAAACAACATCAGGCTCGCATTGATTTATAAAACGTACAGAAACACAACGTTTCATTGTTCAAATGCAGCTTCAACAGTTTTGTTTGCCTATTCCGCCAATATTGACTAACAGAGAGTTGCAGATGGTAAACAAGTGACGTGAGAGCGCGGGAGGAAGGAGTCTTCTGGTTTCCAGCGGGTGATTACGCGTCCCCGGTCGGAGCGGAGGTGGGTGTTCGCTCCTCCGATGCTCCTTCAGGCTCTTGGAGGAGCGCAGCTCCACATTACGTGTTGCTAATTAGAGTTTATTTAACGAGGGCATTAGAAGTTGTTTGATTTTTAATTAATTCCAGCAGCGGTGTGTGTTCGTTACTGACGGGGAAGAAACAGAAACTAGAAGTCATTATTAGAAAAGCTATTTTCATTTGTGCTCATGGATCAGCTGATCACCACCCATCATCACTCTTCCCTCGCTGCCGTCCCATCAGCATTCGTGTTTAAAGTTTTAATCACTGAACACAAAAGTCTATCATTCTTACAGGTTTATTCTAAATACACTCTCCTATGATGCTCGCTCCTTTGCCTGTTTTTATTTATTCTGTTGAGTTTTTCTTTCTGGGACCTTTTTGGGAACACCTCTCACACCGAGGCATTCCCAAACCAGCTGATGAATCATCTCTCCAGAGGATTCTGGGACTGTTCTGACTTTGGTAGTCGTGGGACATGTGTGAAATCCCCCCGTAGACTTCCAAGGTATCCCTGCCAGATGCCCAGTTGCACCTCCGCGACTCGTTCCAGCTGAAGGCAGCCAGCAAAGTTTCTGGTGGGAAGCCGAAGTTCCCATTCTACGAAAACGTGTTTATATTATTGTTTTAGCCATGTGTTGCTTGGATGATGGAGGACATTTTTCCTTTTGCTCGGGTCACATTTCATCAAGACTAATCAGTTTAGTATTCACACTAAAAATCTGTGTTTATCTCCATGACCAAGCACGTGTCCAACCACCATTCAGCTGCTAATGACACGGATTCAGGATGGAGACGTCTTATTTGTCTCATCTGCAGTGGCGCTCTCAAGGGGTGGCTGGGGGGGCATGGCCACACCTGGACAAGTGTTGGCCGCCCCACTGGATCCTCCCAGGAAGACCACCCCCAAATCCCTTTAATAAATCCATCCACCCAACCATTTTTAGCTGCTTATCGGGGGTCGGGTCATGGGGGCAGGGAGGCCCAGACTTCCCTCTCCCCAGCCACTTGGACCAGCTCCTCTGGGGGAATCCTAAGGTGTTCCCTGACCAGCTGTGAGACAGTTTCTTCAGCTTGTCCAGGGTCTTCCCTTAGGCCTTCTCCTAGTTGGACGTGCCCTCCCCAGGGAGGCGTTCAGGAGGCATCCTAATCAGATGCCCGAGCCACCTCAACTGGCTCCTTTCGATGTGGAGGAGCAGCGGGTCTACTCCGAGCCCCTCCCGGATGACCGAGCTTCTCACCATATCTTTAAGGGAGAACCCAGCCACTCGCTTGTATCCATGATCTCGTTCTTTCAGCCACCACCCAAAGCTTGTGACCAAAGGTGAGGGTAGGAACGTAGAGGTGGACTGAAAACAGTCTCTCTCTCTCTCTCTCTCTCTCTCTCTCTCTCTCTCTCTCTCTCTCTCTCTCTCTCTCTCTCTCTCTCTCTCTCTCTCTCTCTCTCTCTCTCTCTCTCCCCTTTATGTGGGCGGGCACAAACCAAGAATGCAAATTCACAGTACTCACTCCCTTTTCGTGAGATTCACGGCCAGTCACAGATTAAACACCAGAAGCTTCTAGATGACAAGCGAAGACGTGCACACCTGACTGGATGAGACCGCTGCACTCGTTTAGAGGACAAAGTGTCTGAAAGGGAGTGAATGAGCCAAAATGCAGCATCATCGCCTCATTTCCAGTACTGTTCTCTGTCTCATGGGCTGACTCTTGATCTCATCCTCAGCTAGTTTCCAAATTATTACACTGCCAGCGGAGGGTAGGACACTGATCAGGTCGGCTGCCAGCCATCTATCCACTCCAGCACACTGAGAAGCTCTCCACTCCCTCCACTCACCTGTGAAGTAGCTGAAGGTTCAAGATGCCCTTCAGAGCTGAACAGTTTGTCTCGTCTACGTCAACTTTGTAGGTGTCATTTTTAATTCTGACGTCTTTGTTCCAAGAACAGTTTGCCTCCCAGCAGTGAGATATGCATGCTAAATACATCTACCAACACCATTAGAGGCAACAAAAGCATGTGTGAAAACCAGAGGTGTGGACTCGAGTCACATGACTTGGACTCGAGTCATTATTTTAATGACTTCTGACGTGACTTGATAAAATCTATAAAGACAGGACTCGACTCGGATTTGAACGCCAAGGACTTGCAAGTTGAATCGACTTGCATCTATTGACTTGATGATGACTTGAGCATATTTGATATTTTACTCATTTTCACATCTAATAATAAATGAATGCATTTAATACATAAATGAAATGATGTAATAGTAAATAATAAATCAATTAATTTGACTGAATCAACTTCAGTATAAATAAGAAACTTTTAGGCATTCAAAGTTCCATAAATTTAATAAAATCAATAATGATGAATATCAATATAATAAATGTAAAACAAATATAGAAAATAGAAAAACATTATAAAAATAAAATCATTAGTAAAAAGAGTCATATGATCAATAAATAACTTTTCAAATTAAACTAATAAGATGATTAAATAACTTGATCAACTTCAGTAAAATATGCTACTGTTTTAAACTAAAGAAGCACAACCTACAGATCGTCACCACCTGCTCAGGTAATATTCAAGTCTTGAGAAACGAATCCCTCTGAAAACAAAGAAAAGCAACATTCACCAACTGGTAAAAAAAATTGCACTTTTCATTCAATAAAAGGTTTAATTTATTTATTTATTATTTGTGTTTTTTTGTGGTCAAAGGTTACAATACTAGATTATTGCCTATGTGTATAAATACATAAACCTTTGTTATTATTTATCTTCAAATTTTTCTTTTAAGTGTCGGTGCTGCTGTACGAAGGGAATTTCCCCACTGTGGGATCAATGAAGTCTATTCTATTCTATTCTATTCTATTCTATTCTATTCTATTCTATTCTATTCTTATTTCAAAGTAATTCAAACGGATCCACGATACAAAGAAATCCGGTCAGGCGTGGCTCTGACTTTCTGGTTTTTGACCATCCAAGCTGCTTTTACTCAACAACCAGATGAGTGTTTTTTACGTTCTACTGCCCCTTTAATGTTCTAGCCAAACACCGTATGTGAAAACAAATGAATAAAAAATAAAAATATGAGGTAAAAATTCTAGAGTGTACACACTAAGGCTCTACTCGAGTGGAAACAAAAGAGAAAATCAACAGTTTTCTACATTTACTGAGTAAAACCAATAATACAGCTGAAATGCAAAGCTCCAGCCTTTCTGTGTATTTCCTTCTGAGACAGCCAAACTGTGTGGGCGGTTTTATTTATGCTGGCTAATTAACCCCTTAAATCAGTCTGATTTGAAATTAATCAGCATCATTAGCGGCTTTGGATTCACGGTAATCATGAGCATTAGGAGGTAAGTCACAAAGCTGTGTGGGTCTGATTTGACTGTACGGAGGTTTTTTTTATGATTCTTTGTTATTGCTAATGCTGTCAGTCTTTTTTCTGTATGTTTCCTCTGCTGCAGCCTGCTGCTGCTGTCTGAAACCATCACCGGTTAGCTTAAGTGCTCAGATAGAGATGCATCTCCTCAAGTCTAAATCAACACAGTTAATTATCCAAATCAATTAGAAAAGCCTAACCAGCTCATTATGTTTTTAATAATGCACAACAGAACAATGAAATATTGATGAGCATTTTATTAAGTGCTTATTTATTAAAAGGAGGAGAGGCATTTTCATCTATTTTTAAACGGAGGACTCTCCGCAGGAATACAGAGAGATGCTTTGTTTTATTTATTTATTTATTAGAAGCATCCACCTTTCTCTGGTCATAAAAAGGACAAACTCAGCACATGTCGAGCGTCTACAAAAGAAATGATTAATAAATGTAATAAAGTGTGCTTTGTGGTGTTGCAGCAGCAGGATGAAAGCCGGGTCAGTCTGCTGTCACTGGTTTCTCAGCAGTGTTAGCCGAGTCGATCATCGTGTCGACGGAGGAAAATAAAACAGCCACCTCACTGCTTAGCTTCTCAATCAGGTGACAGCGATCTTATTGGTTGAATAAACCACGTTATATAAGTTAACGACAGACACTCCATTAGCATTTACAATGTCTACATACAAAGATAACTTAAATGAGAAGACAAACATAATGAAATAGAAATCAATATTAAATCATAATCTTTTGCAGTTCTCAGTTCTTAACACCCCCACTTGTTCTCACTTTGTCTTACTTTCTTTGTCTTTTATTCCTGATTTCTCTTATTTTCCAATTATTATGCTTTCATCTTTCTTCAATACCGTTTTTGTTGCTGGTTTTGTCGTTCCCTCTGCTACCATCTGATCGGTTTGACAATATTGTAGCATCACGTTCCCATCGTTCACACGTGATCTTATAAAATGGTATTTTATGTCTATGTGTTTGCATCTCTGCCCTCTGACGGGGTTCTTTGCTGAAGCAATGGTACCCTGGTTGTCCTCTAGGATTAAGGGTGCCATCATGTCCTGTGCATGCATACTAGGCAACAAATATGAAAGATACAAACATTCCTGTACAGTTGTTGCTAATGCAATGTATTCTGCTTCACAACCAGTGTTGGGAACGTTACTTTAAAAAGTAATTAGTTATAGTTACTGATTACTTTGTCAAAAAGTAGCTCAGTTGCTAACTGAGTTACAAGATTATAAAAGTAACTAATTACCAAGAAAAATAACTACTGAGTTACTTTTTTCATTAAAGCATGCAAGAATTACTACAATAGTGAAATATAAATGACTAATGACTGGAACATAATAAAATGTATGTCCAAATTAGGGATGGGTACCGAATTCAGTACTTTTTAAGGTACCGACCGAATTCCATAGTACCGACCGAGCACCGATTCACGTCATTTGAATCGGTGCCTCGTTTCGGTACCCGTCCTTCACAACGAGAACTTGCCTAGAGAGCTGCGCATGCGCAAGAGCATTATGTCGTCGCTCGCTGCAAGCCAGTTGTAAACAGAGCAGCACGGTAGAAAGAAAGCACGCTAAAGCTTGGGTCCACTTCACTAAATGTGATGGGTAACTGGGTGATGATGAAACCAGCAACAACGATCTAAGCGAGACATCCTCATCTTTATCTGCTCCGGTAGGTAAATAAAATGTTTAAGATAACGTTAGCTTGATATGTTAGCTTCCGTTTCGCTAATGGTGCGTTCACTTTCTCCTCGGAACTCCGAATTTCCGACTAGAAGAACATGAACGCGCTCTAAAGTTTGGCTTCACTTTACTAAATGCGACGGGTGATTGGGTGAAGATGAAACCAGTGAGAACGATCTAAGTGTGAGGCATCATCGTTTTAATCTGCTCCAGCAGTTAAATAAACTGTTTAAGATAACGTTAGCTTGATATGTTAGCTTCCATTGCTACCATTGTTATCAGCTAATGGTGCGTTCGCTTTCTCCTCGGAAATTCTGACTTCCCAGTAGGAAAAATCAAATGAGAAAGGACGGCAAAAGGAATGAAGATACACAGTAAATTTAGTTCACAGTAAAGATGTTTGCTTCAGTTTAATTATCAGCTTATAAAACTACAAGGACGATGTTAAAATACAAACAGTTGAATGTTATTTATCGTGATATTTATTAAACATTGTTATATATTGAGAAAAAAAATATATTTAATTATGAAAGAGAATTAAAATAATAAACACTCAAAAGTATTGAAAATTGGTACCGTTAAGTACCGGTATCGATTCCTAGGTACCGGGAATTAGTACCGGATCGATTCAGATGTCATAGGTACCCATCCCTAGTCCAAATGTTTTTTTATAAACCTGAATAATTTAAATAAATATGCGCTTAACAGGAGGAACTACTAACAGGAACATTATACTAATCTAGACTATTAAAAGGTCACTGTGTGATATTTAACAAGACCCCAGTCAGCTAAAATTTAAAATAGAAACATCTGTAAAGGTTCCCAAGTCTTTAAATGGTCTCTCAGTCTAGTTAAATTACAGAAATAAATGCAATTTTGCACAGTATTTTAATTTTTCCAGCTTCACATAATTGTGTGTTTTTAGCAGCATTTCTGTTGCTACTAATCTAGTAACGGTTAAATAAATAAATAAATATCCTTTAAAATGACACTAGAAGAGGCACAAGCCTGATGGAGGACTTACATTTACTAACGTGGGTCAGACCCAACCACAGAAGAGCTGAAGCTGGGTGGTAAACACACACAGGTAGTTCTGATAACACCTGAGCTCCATGACGTCTGAGACTGATGCATCAGTGTTACAGCGGGACTAAAGACATGATCAGAAACAGGTTACAGCTGGATGATCTAGGAAGGCAGGAGATCAGGACGTCTGAGCGGTGAACAGGTGAGCGGACCTTCGGGATGTCCCGCTGTCACGCTAAGAAGGGCACGGCTGCAGATCCACACCTGCAGCCGTAGATATTCATCACATCTTCCTCGTTCTTCACGGCCGTGATGCGCTTGGATGAAGACATCTACCTCTTTAGCTCCTGATCAGCTGATGACAGCTTCAACACACCGCGCAGCTTAACGCACACATTTCCTTATCAGTAACAGAAACGATCGTTTTGATAAAAGAAGACGGTAATTAATTAGTTTGCTCGTTACTGAAAGAAATATTTTTTTTATTAACGCGGTTATTTTAAACGGCGTTATTCCCATCACTGCTCTGTTGTGTCTACAGCAGCGGCTCCCAAACTTATTTAGCCGCGCACCCCCTTCACGTTTTCAGGTAAACTTTTTTTTGTCACCTTTATTCATTATGTAGATACCACAGGAAATGATACTGCAAAACTAATGGCAGATTAACAGCAAAAACAACCAGAATGGCAAAACAAATGTGAAAAACCTTAAAAACAAGTAATATAGGACAGCGGTGTCATGATTTCATTTAAAAAAATAAGCTCTACTGCATATGTTTAGTAGTAGGCAGCAGGATCAGATGTAATATCACAAAGGATGGACAATAAACTGACTTTTCAGCTTTTTATTTGACATTTTCATACACAATTTAAACAAAACATTTTTATAGCACCTCTCAAAATAAAAATCACAAGGCGCTTCAAAAAAATTAAAATGATCAAAAATTATATATAAATAAATATATATATATATATATATATATATATATATATATATATATATATATATATATATAAATAAATATATATATATATTTATTTATTTATATATATATTTATATATATAAAAAAAAATATATATATATATATATATATATATATATATATATATATATATATATATATATATATATCGAGCGGACTCGACTTTAATACGTCATCCCAAAATAGAAGCTAATAACTTATTTTATCACAGAGGAGGCAGCGCTCATTTCTGTCTTCAGTCTGATGGCGCGCCGGAGTTTGCGCAGCGTGCGTGCTTATTGAATCTGTGTGTGTGTGTGTGTGTGTGTGTGTGTGTGTGTGTGTGCGGCACAGCTCCATGAGCCACTCCAGTCACCGCGTCTCGTTATTGGCGCTATTTAAACCAATGATGTAAAATTACTTCTGCCCAGCCCAGATGTGCTCACTTGTGCACCCGTGAGCCGTGGTTCCGCTGGAACACATCTGACCTCTGACAGACGCACTCTGAACTTCAGATCTTCAGCGCGCTGTCAATAGCCTGACACGTTTAGAATGCTGTCCCACAGTCAGTGTGCTAATATAATAATATAATAATGCTAAAATGCTCAGATGGGAATCATTTCTTATTTATTTTGTTACATCCATAATGTTGTGTGTGTGAGGTTTACAACGTCAGAACACCTGCATGAGACAGGTGTTAATTACAATCTGCCAGAATGACTCGCCACCTTCAGATTCCTCCAACACCGTTAAAAATGATCAAATACGGAACATATCGGCGTGCGCAGGCCAGAGTGCTGAAGCTCGGCGCATTGTTATTATGAAGCTAGGGCACATGCGGAGGACACACACACGCACGTGCAAAAATATACTTGTTTTCAATTACATTTATTGTGCCCACTTACTTTTTCTTAGGCCCGCCCACAAATGAGTTTCTGGCTACGCTAATGGTGACATATGACAGACTTCTCTGAGCTCCGCAGCCATTACACTTTTCACCTCGCGCACCCCCTAGCGGCAGCTCTCGCACCCCCAGGGGTGCGCGCACCACACTTAGGGAATCCCTGCTCTACAGCATGCGGTGACAGTGAGAACACTGAGGGTCTCCGCCCACCCGGCCAATCATCATCGTGTTTGTAAGTGCGTTACCGACACCTCTCTCTCCCCGGCTGCAGCTGAAGTGTGGCGGTCAGAAAGCCTCACACTGTTGCTCAACGTTCGACAAGCACATAGTAACGCACAACCTTCTGTCCCCAGTAACGGTAACGGCGTCTCAACGGCGGGAAAAGTAATTAATTAGATTATTCCGTTACCTAAAAAAGAACGCCGTTATACGTTATACTTAAACGGCGTTACTCCCAACACTGTTCACAACTTGATAAAGCTACAGTTGGCTGATTCTTTGTCTTCCATGATATCAGTGCACTTTCATCATTAAGTTTAATGCAGTAACCTGATGTACTTCATCTGTCCATTACATCACCAGCCCAGTCTGCATCACTGTAAGCCTGTACTCTTAGTTACGTCTCATTTGGTCTGTAAGTTAGAGTTTTTCCTGTTGTACCTTTTAGATACCTTAGTACTGAGTCACAGTAATCCGCTGTTCTTCAGTCGGGTCTTTGATATACTGTGATAACTTGCTTAAAATAAAGCTGAGATCTGGTCTTGTGCATGATGCCAAATAAAGAAGACTACCTACTGCTTCTCTATACAGTCGTACATCTATGAGTTTCTTTGCACCATCGTTATAGTTTCTCTTCTGTTCACATGGTGTTGCTCTTGTTCTACATTCATGCGTATTGAACCTTTCTAATATCTGTTCAGCATACTTCTGTTGAGTCATCTGAATACAGTTATCTTGACTGACTGTAAAAGACACGCATCACTGGCAGCTAAAATGATGTCATCGACCCAAATGAGTATTATAGCTTTGTGGCTCTCTGTTGTCCTGGTATATACACAATGGTCTGCAGGATTTTGACTGAATCCTTTAGTTATCAAGTAGTCATGTAAAGTTTTATTCCAGTTCCTGCCAGATTGTTTTAATCTGTACAGACGTCTTCAGTTTATACACTAAATGTTCATCTGGGGGCAGCAGTAGCTCAGGTGGTAGAGCGGGTTGCCTCATGAGGGTCATGGGTGCTATTCCAGCTCCCGCCAGGGGTATCCTGCTGTTGTGTCCTTGGGCAAGACACTTCACCCAACTTGCCTGTGTTAGTGGTGGTCAGAGGGGCCGACGGCGCCAAATGGCAGCCTCGCCTCTGCCAGGGCGGCTGTGGCTACAAGTAGCTTACCATCACTAGCAGTGTGTGAATGTGAGAGTGTGTGAAAGCGTCTTTGGGTGTCTAGAAAAGCGCTCTATAAGTTCAGTGCATTATTATTATTATTATTATCTGGGTTGCCTTTAATCTCATATCCTTTTGGTTGTTCTATATATACGTCACAATCTATTGGTGAATGAAGATAAGCTGTCTTGACGTCCATCTGGTGTAAAATGAGGTTCTCCTGTAAGCACACTGCACCAGTACCCTGACGCTTGTTAGACAAGCTGTTGGGGAAAATGTTTCATCATAATCTAGTCCAGCTCTTTGACCGTAACCTTTTGCTACGTAGCTAGCCTTGTATCTTTCTGATCCGTTATCATTGTTCTTCAGAACATATACCCATCTACCCCCCACTGCTTTCTTCCCGTTTGGTAAGTCAGTCAGGGTATAGGCGTCATTCTCTAATAAAGAACGCATCTCTTCATCCATTGCTGCTTTCCATTTTTCAGAATTTGGGGACTCTATAGCATCGTTGTATGTAATGGGCATACCGCATGTTGCTCTGTAACAGTAGTCGATATATGATCCTTGATCATTGTTATCCTCCCCTTTTGATACATAGACCTTTAAATATTCTGGTTTCTTTCTCATCCTTTCTGGATACCTTCTGTTTGTTCCTGCTGCCTTGTTTGTGTCTGGACCTTGATCATTTCCATCAGAAGTTTCACCACCTGATTCATCTTTGTGAGAGGATGGCGTTTTCACCACTCGAGGTCATAAGACAGTTGGTATGTCATCCTCCTCAGGGATAAGAACTGTTTGTGTCTGCCTCTCTTCAACATTCTTGTTTTGAAACTTTACCAGTCTAACCTTCTGCACACTCTTGTTCAAAAGAAAGTAAATGAGATATGCAGGATTGTATTTGTCATAACCAATGAATATTCCTTCAGTACATCTTGAATCTAGCTTTGTTTTGTTTCCTTCCAGAATCCAGGATTTTCGTTGTCTGTATTTATCTTGAAAGCCAGTGGCGGCTGGCCAGTAGAGGGCGATAGGGCGCCGCCCTCCCAGTTTTTCCGTGTTTTTAATTTTTATAAAAAAAATAAATAAATAAAATTAACAATAATCACATATTCTAAGTTAATTGTGTGTTTTGTAACAAAAATAAATCATATATATATATATTGGTCTCTGCCGGTCTCTGCCGGTCTCTGCCGAGCGGTGGAGGCTGTGTGCTGTTTTTCAATCGCCCAAACAGGACGAGACCAGCTGTCCAATTGCTGACAAGAATATCAAAGGGTAGGAATGGGAATGTATCCAATCAGCATCGACGTTGTTTCAGAACGTTTCAGAAACATGATGGGCGATGGAGCTACCGCCAAAGGATTCGTTGGTGTTCGGTAGAACTCGGCAGAGTCGTTTTTGGTCGTGACGCAGATGTAACATGGACGCCGCCGGTGACTACAACCAGCATGGATACCGGATCTCAGCAGCCACTGAATTCAGTTCGGTCTCTTCTCCAGTATCCGTTCGAGAAGAGAACTATGGTGGAAAAACTTAATGTCAAAGAGCTTGGACCAGATCAGCCCGACGTATAAGCCAGCAGGAGAAGGAGAGAGGTAAACTGTACACACTAGGCTTCTCCCAAAATTGGTACACCAAGAAGGCTTGGCTAGCTGGATGCAATCATGCTAATGCGTTATTTTGCTTTCCGTGTTTGTTATTCAAAACGGCTGAGACAGATAAGGCATGGATGAGTCAGGAGTTACAGACATGAAACATTTTTCTGAGAAGGTGAAGAAACACGAGTCATCCCGGGCACACATGGACAACACGGTGAAGCTAGCCATGCTAGGCAGCAGAGCTAACGTTGCCATGCAGGGAACAACAGCAGCTGGGTGCAGAGGTAAGCTGTACATTACATTTCTGTGAACAAGACAATCAGAATCAGAAATCCTTGGTTGTCCCACAAACTGGGACATTTGTTTAATAACATGTTTAATGAGCAATAACTGTAAAAACTAATTTCAACACACATACTTATTATACATATTTAATCATGTAAATGTGTATTTCATGTAAATTTGTACATACATCAATCTGATTCCATTTTACTTGTTACACTTCTGCTGCAGCAAACACATTTCCCAGCTTTTGAGACAATAAAACATTTCTGATTCTCAATCAGATGTTTTTACCTCAAATGTAAAAACATCTGATTGAGAATCAGAAATGTTTTATTGTCCCAAAAACTGGGAAATATGACATTTGTAAGAGGATACTGATGACATTATTTCCTATGAAAGTGTTTCCTATGCACTTATCTGTTGTTTTTTATTTATCATATGACAGGTTTTTCACACCATCCTGAGCCATGCAAAAGAAGATTCTTGTCACCACACCCATGACCACAGCCGAATCAGAAAGGTGCTTTTCTACTTTAAAGAGGATTAAGACTTTCCTTGAGGAACACCATGACACAGGATGGGCTGAATGCTCTTGCCATGCTCTCCATGGAAAAACAAGCTTGTCACAAACATTCCTGACTTCAATAAAAAGCTCATCGAGAGCTTTGCCACTCAGAAGGACAGAAGGGCAAAATTTCTGTACAAATGAGGTAACACACACACACACACACACACACACACACACACACACACACACACACACACACACACACACACACACACACACACACACACACACACACACACACAAATGCATCCACTTGATCTTTGTATAAAGTTGACCTTGGCACAACACTCCAGAAATATTTAACAGTATAAATTTCTGGCATTTTGTCTAAGTGGTGTTTACTACCATTACTGTAACAGTGACCTGCTCATAATTTTTGGTGTTCACTCAAATGTTGAAATTAAACAAAATGTTTTTGTTACTTGCCTCTCGCATTGCCTATTTACCATATATGGTCATGTTATTTTATGTGCAATTTAATGCAGTATTTTTCAACCTTGGTCCGCAAGGCAGTGTGCCAATAGTCAGACACACCTGGATTAATCAGTTTGTCCAATGATGTAAGACAGGAAATAAAAGAGCTGTGCTTAATTCAGGAAATAGTGAAGTTGTGCACAAAGCTCAGAAAGCACAAGTTTGTTTAAAAATAAAAAAAATAGCACAGCCCCACCAAAAATATTTTTCACCAGCCGCCACTGTTGAAAGCATAAGTGTCGTCTTGGGTCTCGTCATCGTCGTCCTCACGAGCTATGCGTACCTCATCACCTCTTTGACTTCTCCGGCATGTCGCGTCTCGGTGAGTGTTGCTCCTGCATCGGCTGCTTCTGATGACATGTTCTGGCCTTATGTCCTCGTCGGCCACATTTGAAACAGGTCACCGCGGTCATTGATTAGCAACAGCTGCCGTGTGTCGAGACCCACTGTAAATTGGTCTCGCCTTCATGACGTTGTCATGTTCATCCTTGCGCATTTTCTCTGTATCCTCAAAACTACGTAGCTTGCTCTTGAAGTCTGCAAACTTAACATCCGAGTCACTTTGCATTATATGCACAGAGAATGGCTTATATGTCTCTGGTAATCCTTTTAAAATCATAGCTACCAGCAGCCCATCACTTAGAGTCTCTCCTGCGTTTCTTAAAGCAGTAATTGTAGTCTCCGCTCGTAGGATATACTCCGTTACACTTTCATCATGCGTCTTCTGAAGAGAAGTTAAGTCAGTATGAAGACCGATGATCCTGGGTTTACCTTTGCCAGCGTAGTGGTACCTCAATATCCGTAGTACTGCGCGGCCATCGTCAGCTGCGTCTCTCATCACGAGGGACAGGCTCTTCTCGTCCAGGAATTGGATCAATTCTGCGTACGCTTCCGCGTTCTTGTTCTCATCATCAGAATCAGCTTCACCTTCATCGGTGCTCGATATAGTGTCTTTTAGTCCTTGCAGACGTAAGTGGCCTAGGAATGTGGTTTCCCACAACTCGTGTTTCTGTTTCTTCTCCGTCAAATACCAATTTGCCCACCAGCTTCTGGATTCAATAGCTTGTCGGCTCATGGTGTGGGTTGTTGGCGGCTCACCAAACGTGATCTTCCCTCTTAATGTGTCGGGGGTAATCCTTCAGTTAGGCTCCTTTTACCGGGTAGTACTGGGCCCGTAACCTGTTAGCAGAGTCAATAATCGTGTCGACGGAGGACAATAAAACACATCCACATCACTGCTTAGCTTCTCAATCAGGGAGCACCTGGTTTATTCTGTCACGTCATCTTTATGCGTCACTGACAGCGATCTTATTGGTTGAATTAACCACATTATATTAGTTAACGACAGACAAACCATAAGTATTTACAATATACATACAAAGATAACACAAATGGTTACACAAACAATGAAATATAAATCAATATTAAATCGTAATCTTTTGCAGGTCTCAGTTCTTAACAGTCAGCCATTTGTATTTTTGATGAGACAAGAACATAAATGCAGCTTCTGCAGAGCAACACACACAAAAACAAAAAACTGCTGTCAAAGAGAAGACTGTGGTCATTTACTTATACTAATCTGTCTCCAGGTTTCCATTTACGTTTGAATGGTTGTGTGTCCCAGTGATGGACATACTGGTTGTGTGTCCCTGTGATGGACATCCTGATTGTGTGTCCCTGTGATGGACATCCTGGTTGTGTGTCCCTGTGATGGACATCCTGGTTGTGTGTCCCTGTGATGGACATCCTGGTTGTGTGTCCCTGTGATGGACATCCTGGTTGTGTGTCCCTGTGATGGACATCCTGGTTGTGTGTCCCTGTGATGGACATACTGGTTGTGTGTCCCAGTGATGGACATACTGGTTGTGTGTCCCAGTGATGGACATACTGGTTGTGTGTCCCAGTGATGGACATCCTGGTTGTGTGTCCCAGTGATGGACATACTGGTTGTGTGTCCCAGTGATGGACATACTGGTTGTGTGTCCCAGTGATGGACATCCTGGAGGACACCCGTGAACATGTCGTCCAGGGTGTACCCGCCTCTCACGCAATGACTGCTGGAGATACACACCAGCTCTCTGCTGTCCTTGTGTTTATTAGGTTTTTAAGTAAGTGAGTGAGTCAGTTACAGATAAGTGTATCTGACTGAGACGTGTCTTGGTATAATTGTGTGTTTCAAATAGAAAATACAGTAAAACAAAAGCGATTAAGTAATGCAGACAAAAATTTAGTTTTTTTTTATTTAGAAAGGGATATTTTGCAACTTTTTCAGATTTTTTAATCATTTTCTTGATCCAGCATGTTTCCTGCATGTTAGAAAACCCTTAAGGAGAATGTCTGACCTTTGACCTGAAAGGTGTTTCCGTTAAAATCCAAGAGCTGAAGGATTCCTCAAAGGAAACTTTTTACGTTTTTTTCCTAAACTGACAGGTAAAAACGTTAAAAAACTAAAATTTTAAGCTGTCTTTATTTTAATGGACTTCAAAAATATTCTATTGCTAATATTGGCAAATTGATGGGGATTAAAATAACAACATTTAGCCAAATATGAGTTTTTCAATCAACGACACATTTGTGACAACTATTAGAGAACCGGGCAGCGTGCCATTCCTGTCAGAGCGACTCAGATCAGATGTCTCCATCTCCCTCTCCCCCCGTCTTTCACCCCTTCGTGAACAGCTGGTGTGTAATTGGTCAATCTGCGCTTAGAACTGGTTTGATTGGTGGATCTGACACTGGGCCCGAGCCCTGAAGAGCTCTGAGACACCTGCTTTTCTCACAGGATGACAGTCAAAAGATTGGAACACAGCACGGTTCCAATTAATTATAAAGCTTTAGGCCTGAACATGCTCAAAACCAGAATATACCACCCTACATATGCTGTCGCTGAACTAAATACAAGCCGTTGTAGCACATAGTCATGGTTATTTGGTTTTTGAGTGCTTGTATCAGGCGCGTGAGGCCAGGAAAAGAAAAACCTGCATATCAGTTTGTGTCAATGCATAATTGCACTGCGGTATTTTTTTTTTCTTGAGTGAATGCCTGCAAGACACGAAGCTTTAGTTTATGCAGCTCATGCCATAAATAGCAACATGCCACCCCCTGTAGGCAAAAATTCACCCACCCCCTCCTCCCAGCCTCACCCCTTTAAATTCAAGGCTGGCCTAATCCCTTAGCTGAGCTGAGAGTTGTGCAGCATTGAAATCTCACTGGAAGGGAGTGCACTAGTGAAGGCTTTGATCCTCCACAACAATACTTACCAAACAGAGCCGGTGAAGCGTGGCGCATGGCCCAGGTTCTCTGTTTTTACCCAACGTGTTACACTGACTGGGTTTGTGTTTCTCTACAATAGCAGCTGAGCTGTTTGCGCGACCTGGAACGTTCACGCGTCTTACATCAACATGGCTTTCTGTGGAATGAGGCGTAACAAATACAGCATACGTTCAGGCTGAACTGTTGTGATTATGCCTCCTTCACAGAGATTTTCTACAACAAAATATCACTTTGATCAAATAATTCCTGGACATCCATCTGACTTTATAAATTGATCCAACTTAAAAGTTGACATAAAATCTCTGAGATTTGGTTTGGTGGTTGCCGAGTCATTCACAACATGTCATCCGAGATCTAAACGTTCGATGTTCTTTTCTTCAAACCTTGCCCTCAGCTGTTTGAGTCTGTAGTCTGAAGGAGTTCTGGGAGGGTGGAACGGTGACTGGGCTCAGTCCTCTCAGCCATTGTCTCTGTATAAAATCGGTTCTTTAAGGACTTTGCTTAGATGCCAGTAAATCACGACCAGCAGCGCCAAAAGGCGTCCATGGACACTGATGACGTCCATCAGCTCATCCGGGGTTCGGGCCATGGGGACAGTAGCTTAAGTGGAGAGGACCAGACATCCTTCTCCCCCAGCCACCAAGGCCAGGTCCTCAGATGTGAGTCTTCCTTTGGGTCTCCTCCCGGTTTGACATGCCTGGAAAGCCTCACCAGGGAGGCGTCCAGGAGGCATCCTAACCAGATGCCTGAGCCACCTCAACTGGCATCTCTCAGTGTGGAGGAGCAGCAGGTCTACTGCTGACACGCTGGCTGTTAGTTGTGTCATTATGACTGTTTGATATTCCAGCTACCAGGTAGACGGTTGTTCCAACTGTGATGTTATGTCTAAAAGTGGTGATACAGATGTTTTTATTGTTGACTTGTGTGAACAAAGACAGCATCCTCCAGATGTTGCCCATGAAGATAAACACAGATGGTCACATTCTGTGCAGCTGTTTCTATTTTAAATAAATGTTCTCACATATTTTATTTTATTCTCATTCCACCTTATTGTTATTTGTTTAACTGCTGCTTGTCTAAATCTGTTGGTAGAAGACGTGGTTTGCCTTTTTGATTGAACGTCTATTTGTGGTAAATTGATCACGTTTGATGCAGAGCTGTAAGAAAATTATTAATGTGGCCTTAAGCAGTGAATTTTAATTGTCTGCAAAAGGCGTTTGTATCCTCCATGACTGAAACAAAGCAGCACCGGCTCAGTTTGGTAAGAGCTGGATGGGTTTTCTGTTTCTGCTTCTTTCTTCGTTTTAAACTGAAAACTCAGAAGTGACAGTGACAAATGCTTCATTCATGTTTCTGGGACCCTTATGTGTTCAGTAAATCTTCAATACGTTGTTATTGATCGCGTCCTTGTCAGTTGGAGCTCATCATAACAAAGCAGCGGTTCAAATCACCTTAAATCTGTCGGGGGCTTATTTTTATTTATTTTTTTCTCCATCAAATATATTTCTTAAATTTCATATTTTCTAATATTTTATCATGAAAATCAGGACCAAGCTCACATCCAGGTGAGTTTGGGACACTGAAAAATCATTATTTCCAGCCATAAACCATCAGCTGTGCTCCCTAACCTCTTGTGTCTAACTCCAGAGAAGCTAAAGGTCATTCAGAGTTACCAACTTGTGCACATTTCCTCGTGCACGTAGGTGTAAATTACCAACAGAAAGACAAACCACATTCTGAAAAGCTGTGATGTAATATAATAAGGGGCAATGACTCCAGCAAAGGCAGTGGAATAGAATAAAAGGCTCGGATTATTATGGGTGTCATTATGGAAACGAGATCTACTTACAGGGGTAGAAGCCTTGCTTTGATGTAGCGTGGGAGGTGAGTGCAGGAAGACAAAAGTCTGGAGAAAGCCGAAATCTGCCGTAAGGAGACTCAGCGTCACAGTCTCGAGTAACATTTTAGCAAAAAAACAAAGTATTAAGGGAGACGGGGACAAACTGCAGTTCGTTTCTCTACAAGCAAACTTCTGTTTGCTAGCTAGGAGGAGTTCCTTCAGTGTGAGAAATACAGGTTCTAACGGTTAATTCAGTTAGAATGTTTTAATGAGAAATTAAAATCAATAGTACAATTGTTAATTTATTTTCTCACTCAGCAGTTTCATTCATCATTCATGCAAAATACAATCATCAACAGTCTCCTAAGTGAAAAAAAGGGGGAGGAAGAAGAAGTCTTGTATGACCTACGCCTTTCTACTTCATACATTATCATTTACAGAATGGCCCTATACACAAACCGAGTATAGAACTTCCTTATCTTTGTAAACAACATCACAATAAAACTCATCAATGTACTTATTCAATATTTACTTATCAATCATAGGATTCTATGAATTTTTCTTTATATAGTCTCTTAAATTGATCGGTAGTTAAACATTTTTTCAGGTCATGATCCAGATTATTCCATAATTTTACTCCATATACTGAAATACACATTTGCTTTAATGTTGTTTGTGCAAAAACTCTTTTAAACTCGGGCTTCTTTCTATTTTTTCCATCATTTGAAATCAAAACAAAAAACTTCTGTAACTTCACTGGCAGTAACCTCTTTTTTGCCTTGAACATAATTAGTAAAGTTTTCAAATTAACCAAATCCCCGAATTTCATAATTTTTGATTCAATAAAAAGTCTATTGGTATGTTCTCTAGCATCTACTTTATATATAATTCTCATAGCTTTCTTCTGGAATAAAAACAAAGGATTAGTGTTTGTTTTATGTGTGTTGCCCCAAACCTCTTTACAATAAGTCAAGTATGGAACAATAAATAAATAATATAATATATGAAGTGTTGATGACTCCAAAATACTTTTTACTTTATTTAAAAGTCCAATACTTTTACACATTTTTTTAAATATATTTTATTTGGGGTTTCCAATTAAGTTTATGATCCAAGATGACCCCGAAAAATCTTACTTCATTTACTCTTTCAACTGAAGTACCATCTATGGACAGTGTAACAGAACCATCTGTCTTCCTGTTACCAAAGATCATGAATTTCATTTTATTCCAATTTATAAATAATTTATTGTCCATAAACCACTTCTTAAGTTTAGTCATCTCACAATCCATATTTTCCTAAATAATTTGTAAGTTATTCCCAGAACAAAATATATGTGTATCATCAGCAAACAAAATGAACTGTAATGTTTTGGACACATCACAAAAATCATTAATATACAAATGACACATATGGTGTCCCAACACAGAACCCTGTGGGACACCATATGTAATAATTTGAGAATATGAAATTTCATCTTCTAACTGTAGAAATTGATTTCTTTTGGTCCGATAACTACTTAACCAATCATGAGCTATCCCTCTTATCCCGTAATTCTTTAATTTAGAAAGTAACAAACTATGGTCTATGGTATCAAATGCTTTTCTTAAATCAATAAACAGACCTGCTGTGTATTGCTTCCTTTCTATTGCTGCTGTAATTTCTTCATTTAATTCTAGTAATGCCAGGGATGTAGATTTATTAGATCGAAATCCAAACTGATTGTCACTCAGCAGTTTGTTGTTTTCAGTAAAGTTGTCTAGTTTCTGAGTGAACCATTTTTCGAGCACTTTAGAAAACTGGGGAAGCACTGAGATTGGTCTGTAATTATCAAAGCTATGTCTATCTCTGTTTTTAAATATCAGAATTACTTCAGCGATTTTCTTTTTTACTGGAAATATACCATTCTGAACAGACAAATTACAAACATAAGTAAGTGGTTTAACAACATACTCAATTGTTTTCTTTACTATAGTCATGTCAATCCCATGACAATCAATAGATGTTTTATTTTTACTTTTCTTTACTATTGTCAATATTTCAAGAAGGAAGTGATGCGCCACCATCAGCGTCAGCCTGAGGATGCCTGCAGCCGCCGGCGAAACGTAGCGACAAAACAGGTCAACAAAACTGTTTCTGTGTTTTAAAAAGAACGACAGTATGGAATTAAATTGATCATTTGTATAATATGTACAATTGTCATTAATTGCATTTAGTAGATTACTGTCTGGATCAGTATTGGTTTCATAATCAAGTGTTTTATATTCTGTAGCTTCAAATCTTTTCAAGGATTTTCCAGCTAGTTTTACCATAGCTATTTTTCCAAAAGTACCTCATCTCTTGTGTATCTCAACAGACCTTGACTCCTTCATCAGTTCATGGCCGGGAATTCTTCTCCTTCAACTTCCATCCTGCGCTCCTCATTATTTATTCCAGATCTTCCGTTTCTTCTGGAATATTCATCTTTACTCCGAACTCACTTAATCCAATATCAGCAGCCTGAGGATCATTATACAGTCGCGCTTTCCCATCCTCACAGAAGATCTTTACTGTAGTCTAGCTGGAAACAGAATCCGTGACTTAATTTTCCTTTCACTGAGTATTTTCCGCACTTCCTTGTATTTTGCACGCTGCTTAAACACAGCTCTTGTAAAGTCCTCGCCGAAGTAGATCTTTTGGTCCTTCACTTGTAGAGTTCTTTTTCTCCAAGCAGCTTCTAGTACTTTCCGTTTCATAGCATATGATTGGAACTGAACCGGAATCGCTCTGGGGCGCTCCTTTCGTCCTGTCTTCAGCCCAACTCTGTGTGCCATCTCAATATGCAGTTCATCGGCCACTTCCAGCTTTTCCCGAGCCAATTTGATGACAAAATCAATGATGTTATTTCCTTCACAATCTTCTGGTAACGAGTAGATTCTTATATTTTTTCTGCGGGTTTGGCTTTTAAGTTCTTCACATTTTATTTCTAATTGTTTTTGCACTTGAAGCATTTGTTTTAGCACTTTGGAGGCTTTCATTGCACGATCTTCGTTCTCAGCAATTCTCTGTCCAGCTTCCTCCATTCTTTTTTTAATGTTCATGAAATGTACTCGTAGCTCGTTCATTTCAGCTTTCAATGCTCCAAAACTGACTGATGTTTCAGTTCGAAATTCCTTCAGTTCTTCAAGTATTTCAGCCAAACCTGATGATTTGATCGGTGACATGTCCTCAGTTGTTTCCTCTCGGTTACTCTCCATTTGTTTTTGCGCATCTGCCTCCATTTGTTTGGAAGACTGCTTTTGTCTTCCCTTTGACATCTTTCACAACTCCAGTTGTAAATTTATCAAGTTGCATTTGTCTTCCTTGTTTCAAATAGTTTTCCAATGTTGTTGATCAGTTTAGTCCGAATTTAGTCCAAGTTTTAGATTTAATTGTTTGCAGAGACTCACACCAGCACAGCTTGTCCAGCGGCCATCTTGACACCTAAACAAAAAATTAGTACAATAAAATAGTACAACAACAAAAAATAAAATAAACATTTGCAGGTTTACAAGCAAACACACAACTTACAGTTCAAAGAATGGGTGCAGGCAGAAGCATACGCTTATAAGCCCAACCCCCCAAACCCTTTGAACTTAAGCAAAATTTTAGAATAGCGTACCGATTCCATAATTTATACATCATTATTGAAATGTATGGGAATATATTCAAATTCCCATTCTTGCTTTACAAAAAAACTTTAATACTTTATGCATTTTTTCATTGACTTGATTCATAATATTTAATCACATTTGATTTAAACAAACCCTTAAACTTTACCATTGTTGAACAATTTTTTTCTCCTGGTCTAATTTAATCCGCACATCAACCCCAACACAAGAAATACAAAGTAGGTTGATTGATTGATTGATTGATTGATTGATTGATTGACTGATTGATTTATATTCTAACATGATTCAGAAATCTTTCTTTAATTTTCTCACAATGGTCTGTAAACTCCACAGCTCAATCTGATGGGAAGCAAAGCTGAATGACAGATATGGAGTCTTGGTGTCAAATGGTCTTCAGTTCCTTATCCAGCCAAACGTCTTCCTCTTCATGGAGCAACTTAGAACCAATCCGTTCGGTTCCACGCTGCGTGCTTGCTCATATAGATTATAGTTTGTGTTCACAGATCACCGGGCTGTCACATATGAAATATTAAGAGCGTTCAGCTATCAGGCAAGATGTTTTCAGACCAGGCAGAAATATTTTCAGCCTTCAGATTCAATCTGAATCAACATCCACTCAGATAAGTCATTAAATGCAGAAGCAGACAGGTAATAGGTATGGATTTATAAATGCAACAGATTTGTTATTGCATGTTTATTTACATTAGTGGAATTTTCAGACGTCTTCAGCTTTTAAAAAAATGTTTTTATTAATTTTTTTTGATGAGGATAAATCTGCTATTTTACAAGAACTGTGTGTAAAATTTGGCTTCGTAAGATAAAAGTCCGTTCATCTTACAAAAAAACATCTTTAGACAAACTAGCAGGACATCTGTTAAAAGATAATATTGTTAAAAAAGGAGGTTCACTGAGAAACTTGTAATAGACGGGGTGTCACAAGCGTGCTGGTGAGTAAATGCAGAGGTGAGGATCCATATGCGGGTGCAAAGGCAGGCAGGGTTGACAAAAGGTTTTAATAATAACAACATGCTGGTCTACTGAAACAATGAACAAACAAGAGACACAGAACTGAAGGGGTTTAACTACATGAGGGCTGGGAGCTTGGGTGATTGGAAAACGAGAGGCAGGTGAGAGCAATTAACAGAGACACATGACAGAACAGAATGGGGAGACAGGACAGGGTGTGACAGTAACCCCCCCCCCCACCCCCCACCCCCCTCAAAGGGCGGATCCCAGACGCCCACAGGAACACAGAACAGGGCGGGAGGAGGGGGACCAGGAAGGAGGGCCAAGATGAGCCGAGGGACCGGTGGAGAGGAGGCAGGGACCAGCAGAGTCCGGGGACTTGCGTCTGGGGCAGAGGAGGAGACGCCGCCGGGCTCTTGAGGGCCTGCGTCTGGGGCAGAGGAGGAGATGACGACGGGCTCTTGGGGGCCTGCTCCTGGCGAGGGCAGGACCGGCGGCGACCGGAGGCAGAGACGCCGGAGGACTGGAGACGGTGGCGTTGACTTCTGGACTGGAGATGGCGGCGTCGACCTCTGGACTGGAGGCGGCAGCGTCGACCACTGGGCTGGAGACAGTGTCGACCACTGGGCTGGAGGCGTCGACCACTGGGCTGGAGGCGACGGCGTCGACCTCTGGGCTGGAGGCGACGGCGTCTACCACTGGGCTGGAGACGGTGTCGACCACTGGGCTGGAGACGGCGTGCCGGAGACGGCGTCGACCACTGGGCTGGAGACGGCGTCGACCACTGGACTGGGGACGGCGTCGTCCACTGGGCTGGGGACGGCGTCGACCACTGGACTGGGGACGGCGTCAACCACTGGGCTGGGGACGGCGTCGACCACTGGGCTGGAGACGGCGTCGACCACAGGACTGGGGACGGCGGCGTCCACTGGACTGGGGACGGCGTCGACCACAGGGCTGGAGGCGTCGACCACAGGGCTGGAGGCGTCGACCACAAGGCTGGAGGCGTCGACCTCCGTCGACTTCTGGTCCGGAGGCGTCGACTTCTGGTCCGCCGGCTTCTGGACCGCCGACTTCTGGAGTGGAGGAGGAGCTGCTGCAGATGGGACCGCTTCCTTGGCTGAAGCCGCCG
The DNA here is from genome assembly GCF_043380555.1 of Nothobranchius furzeri. NCBI lineage: Eukaryota > Metazoa > Chordata > Actinopteri > Cyprinodontiformes > Nothobranchiidae > Nothobranchius > Nothobranchius furzeri. The sequence goes on along the minus strand of NC_091750.1, from coordinate 28,178,350 downwards.
GACTGGGCTCTGACACCTGGACAGGCCGGCCTGGGGGAAGAGCCTCTTGGTTCACCACTGGAACCGGAACTGACTGAACTGATGGCGCCGGTAACTGGGAGAGTAGGGAGGATAGATTGTCCAGCTGGAGCTCCTGGAGACTGAGGCTCTGATGGAGTTGGGCCAGCTCAGCTCGGAGACCGTCGAGCTCTGCTGAGTGGACTGCGGGCTCAATCCTTTGGCCTAGAGAAGAGGGAGCTGCTGACTGGACCGAAACCTTCTCCTGGTGATTCGGGGAGGATAGGGTGTCCAGCTGGAACTCCTGGAGGCTGACAAGCTGACGGATTCGGCCAAGCTCCGCCCGGAGGCCGGCGAGCTCTGTCAGCTGGGCTGTAGGCGTGGTTCCTCCGCCTGTAGATGACAGAGGCGCTGATTGGACCGGAGACGGGATTACTGGTCTGACTGGGGGCGGGTCCAAGCAGGTGCGCCAAGCCGGGGCAGAGGCAAGCTTGCGGCTCCGTCCTCCTCCTCCTCCGGTGGAGCCCGGCATCCTTCCCAATGCCGTGGGCCAACTCCGGGGGAGCACACAGCAGAAGCGGTCCATCTGCTCCTCCCCATCCAACTCACCATCCGGCTCCGGGAGGGTGGAGAGGATCGCTGAGGCCCGGGCTCGGCGGCGAGGCGATGCCGGAGGAAGAGAAGCCGGCCGGTGGTCTGCGGTGAGAAACTGGAGCAGGTACTACCAAGGGATAACCTTCCCGCTAGATCCTTCTGTGGGTTGGTTCATTCTGTCACAAGCGTGCTGGTGAGTAAATGCAGAGGTGAGGATCCATATGCGGGAGCAAAGGCAGGCAGGCAGGCGGGAAGGGTTTACAAAAGGCTTTAATAATAGCAACACGCTGGACTATTGAAACAATGAACCAACAAGAGACACAGAACTGAAGGGGTTTAAATACATGAGGGCTGGGAGCTTGGGTGATTAGAAAACGAGAGGCAGGTGACAGCAATTAACAGAGACACATGACAGAACAGAATGGGGAGACAGGACGGGTGTGACAGCCCCCCCCCCCCCAAAGGGCGGATCCCAGACGCCCGCAGGAACACAGAACAGAGTGGGAGGAGGGGGATCAGGAAGGAGGGCCAAGATGAGCCGAGGGACCGGTGGAGAGGAGGCAGGGACCAGCAGAGTCCGGGGGACTGCGTCTGGGGCAGAGGAGGAGATGACGACGGGCTCTTGGGGGCCCGCTCCTGGCGAGGGCAGGACCGGCGGCGACCGGAGGCAGAGACGCCGGAGGACTGGAGGCGGTGGCATTGACTTCTGGACTGGAGATGGCGGCTTCGACCTGTGGACTAGAGGTGGCGGCGACGACCTCTGAACTGGAGGTGGCAGCGTCGACCACTGGGCTGGAGGCGGCGACCACTGGGCTGGAGGCGACGGCGTCGACCTCTGGGCTGGAGGCAATGGCGTCGACCACTGGGCTGGAGACGGTGTCGACCACTGGGCTGGAGACAGCGTGATGGAGACGGCGTCGACAACTGGGCTGGAGACGGCATCGACCACTGGACTGGAGACGGCGTCGCCCACTGGGCTGGGGACGGCGTCGACCACTGGACTGGGGACGGCGTCGACCACTGGACTGGGGACGGCATTGACCACAGGGCTGGAGGCGTCGACCACAGGGCTGGAGGCGTCGACCTCCGTCGACTTCTGGTCCGGAGGCGTCGACTTCTGGTCCGCCGGCTTCTGGACCGCCGACTTCTGGAGTGGAGGAGGAGCTCCTGCAGATCGGACCGCTTCCTTGGCTGAAGCCGCCGGACTGGGCTCTGACACCTGGACAGGCCGGCCTGGGGGAAGAGCCTCTTGGTTCACCACTGGAACTGGAGCTGACTGAACTGATGGCGCCGGTAACTGGGAGAGTAGGGAGGATAGATTGTCCAGCTGGAGCTCCTGGAGACTGAGGCTCTGATGGAGTTGGGCCAGCTCAGCTCGGAGACCGTCAAGCTCTGCTGAGTGGACTGCGGGCTCAATCCTTTGGCCTAGAGAAGAGGGAGCTGCTGACTGGACCGAAACCTTCTCCTGGTGATTCGGGGAGGATAGGGTGTCCAGCTGGAACTCCTGAAGGCTGACAAGCTGACGGATTCGGCCAAGCTCCGCCCGGAGGCCGGCGAGCTCTGTCAGCTGGGCTGTAGGCGAAGTTCCTCCGCCTGTAGATGACGGAGGCGCTGATTGGACCGGAGACGGGACTATGGTCCATCTGCTCCTCCCCGTCCAACTCACCATCCGGCTCTGGGAGGGTGGAGAGGATCGCTGAGGCCCGGGCTCGGCGGCGGCGTCAGCGGCAAGGCGATGCCGGAGGAAGAGAAGCCGGCCGGTGGTCAGCAGCGAGAAACTGGAGCAGGTACTCCCAAGGGATAACCTTCCCGCTAGATCCTTCTGTGGGTTGGTTCATTCTGTCACAAGCGTGCTGGTGAGTAAATGCAGAGGTGAGGATCCATATGCGGGTGCAAAGGCAGACAGGCAGGCAGGAAGGGTTTACAAAAGGTTTTAATAATAACAACACGCTGGACTATTGAAAGAATGAACCAACAAGAGACACAGAACTGAAGGGGTTTAAATACATGAGGGCTGGGAGCTTGGGTGATTGGAAAACGAGAGGCAGGTGAGAGCAATTAACAGAGACACATGACAGAACAGAATGGGGAGACAGGACAGGGTGTGACACGGGGAAGGCTGTTATTGGTTTGGCATCCAGGAGAGAGCAGAGCACATCTCAGCTAGTAGAAGCTAACCATTAGAATTAGCAATTCCACAACATGTCAGAACTCCTTCGGGCTTGTGTTATTTGTGGATTTAAAACATCAACATTGCATTTTAATACCCAATAAAGAAGAGCGAACTGAGAATGAGGAGTCCCGTTGCTGTGAGCTCATCAGAAGAAACCGGAGCGCCAGAGCTTTTCTTCAACTGAAAATGGCTCGAAAGGCCTCCGTAGAGACAAGAGCTAATTTATTGAATAATCAATTGAATTACGCCCTTATATTATTGTCAGAAATGTTCATCAAACCATTTTTTGTCTTAAATTATCTTTCCAGAGTTTTCTCCTTTAAGAAATGATGTATGATTTTTCAGAAATCCATAAAAGCCATTATCTTATCATTTACTGTGATATAATGTAAGCAATAAGTCATTTTTTATGCTAAGCACGCCCCCTGCCCCGCAGAGCTCTGTGCATCAAGGGCGGCGTTAGGCCCGGCTACTTGGGCTCAAGTCCCGAATGTTTTATGAAAAGACTAGTGCGTGTTACGTGTGTGTGTGTGTGTGTGTGTGTGTGTGTGCACGTGCACGCGCACGTGTTAAGCCCCGGATCTTCTTCAGTCCTAAATGCGCCCCTGCCGTGCATTAGGAAACTGAATGCCGACCAGGACTAACCAATAGCGTTAGACTACAGCTTACATGCTTCAATTTAAGGACATAGCTCGACTGATGCAGAGTTAATGAACTTTTAACGGACAAGTAAGTCTTTAAAATATAAATACAGGTGCTGGCCAGTAAATTAGAATATCATCAAAAGGTTGAAAATATTTCAGTAATTCCATTCAAAACGTGAAACTTGTACATTATATTCATGCAATGCACACAGACCAATGTATTTCCAATGTTCATTACATTTAAATTTGATATTCATAAGTGACAACTAATGAAAACTCCAAATTTGGTATCTCAAAAAATTAGAATATTCTGAAAAGGCTGAATATAGAAGACACCTGCTGCCACTCTAATCAGCTGATTTACTCAAAACACCTGCAAAGGCCTTCAAAAGGTCCCTCAGTCTTGTTTTGAAGGCACCACAATCATGGGGAAGACTTCTGACTTAACAGCTGTCCAAAAGACAATCATTGACACCTTGCACAAGGAGGGCAAGACACAAAAGGTGATTGCTAAAGAAGCTGGCTGTTCGCAGAGCTCTGTGTCCAAGCACATTAACAGACAGGTGAAGGGACGGAAAAAATGTGGTAGAAAAAAGTGTACAAGCTGTAGGGATAACCGCACCCTGCAGAGAATTGTGACGACAAACCCATTCAAAAATGTGGGGGAGATCCACAAAGAGTGGACTGCAGCTGGAGTCAGCGCTTCAAGAACCACCACGAGGAGACTCATGAAAGACATGGGATTCAGGTGTCGCATTCCGTGTGTCAAGCCACTCTTGAACAAGAAACAGCGCAAGAAGCGTCTCGCCTGGGCCAAGGACAAAAAGGACTGGACTGATGCTGAGTGGTCCAAAGTTATGTTTTCTGATGAAAGCAAGTTCTGCATTTCCTTTGGAAATCAAGGACCCAGAGTCTGGAGGAAGAGCGGAGAAGCACAGAATCCACGTTGCATGAGGTCCAGTGTAAAGTTTCCACCGTCAGTGATGGTGTGGGGTGCCATGTCATCTGCCGGTGTTGGCCCACTCTGTTTCCTGAGGTCCAGGGTCAATGCAGCCGTCTACCAGGAAGTTTTAGAGCACTTCATGCTTCCTGCTGCTGACCAACTTTATGGGGATGCAGACTTCACCTTTCAACAGGACTTGGCACCTGCACACAGTGCCAAAACCACCAGCACCTGGTTCAAGGACCATGGTATCCCTGTCCTTGATTGGCCAGCAAACTCGCCTGACCTTAACCCCATAGAAAATCTATGGGGTATTGTGAAGCGGAGGATGCAATACGCTAGACCCAACAATGCAGAGGAGCTGAAGACGACTATCAGAGCAACCTGGGCTCTCATAACACCTGAGCAGTGCCACAGACTGATCGAGTCCATGCCACGCCGCATTACTGCAGTTATTGAGGCAAAAGGAGCCCCGACTAAGTATTGAGTGCTATACATGCACATTCTTTTCATGTTCATTCTTTTCAGTTGGCCAACATTAGAGAAACAAACATTTTTTCATTGGCCTTTAGAATATTCTAATTTTCTGAGATACCAGATTTGATGTTTTCATTGGTTGTCACCTATAAATATCAAAATTAAACGTAATAAACATCGGAAATACATTGGTCTGTGTGCATTGCATGAATATAATGTACAAGTTTCACGTTTTGAATGGAATTACTGAAATATTTTCAACCTTTTGATGATATTCTAATTTACTGGCCAGCACCTGTATATGAAAACACAGCATGACATGAGAATAATACTTGTAAAACAGCGTGTTTTAGCTGTTTGTCAGCTACAGAAGCTCATTTATAAACAGAAACTTGAAGTCGCCATCTTAGTAACATGGATCGACAGATTTTTTGTGTGATATGCTTGTCAGCCACTAGATGGTGCCATCGGATAAGAGAAATACTCCGGAAAGAGACTTTAAAACATCCAGATGGAGTATCATGATTAGCACCTCCATTCAAAACCTGCCATATCCAGCTCTATACATGTTCTTTACTGTCCTTTGGTGGAGGATCTGCAGATGGTAAGGGTCTTTATTGCAGTTATGTCGTTATATAATTACATTATCATTGACATCAGCCAACCATTTGTTCAGCTTTAAAGGCTTAAACTCTACAAATTCAATTAAATGATTCAAAGTGTCAAAATGATGCGTCTGAAGGTTAAAATAAGTAAAAATCGTGCTAAGTCAGAATTTCATGTCTAATTAATTAGTCGGTTTGAACTGTTTCCTTCGGTGAGATGAGGACGTCGTTCCCCCATGACCACCGCTGTGTGGCAAGTTCTGGTGGAGCCGTTGTTTACGTGAACAAGGCGAGTTACTGACGGAGGCTCATCCATCACATCGGAGAGGCGAGGCAGTCGCAATTGGCAACTGTCTCTGTGGGCTGAAGACTTAGGAGGCTCTGTGAGATTAGAATTCAAAGCCAGCCTTCCTGCCAAGTTTTCTATGACGTCTCGGCCTGTTTACGGCTTTTCATGCAGACAGTTGTTTATACTTTTCTGCTGACAAGTAAACAAAGAGCTCATCTTTCTGAAGGTGGTGTGTCACATTGGTTCATGCTCCCATCTGCTCTGAAGGAATAAAGAGAATAAACTGAGATAATAGTGAGGTCTCACCAGTTGAAGGTAACATATGAATGACCCCAGCAGAAACTGACTAGGTGGAATATCTAAAGCGTAATGTTCAAAGTGCTGAGTGATTTCGTGGCCACTTGCATTTCTGGACAAAGTTTGACTCTCAGCAGGTTTTTAATGTAAAGTGATCATTTCGAACATTTTCATGTTCAGACTTTTACTAATAGGCTCTTTTGAACTTTTATTTACAAATACACAAGGACAAAATTACCGTAAAATCATTTATGCATCTTTAAATAAGATGACGTTTTGTGGCCAGCAACGATTATTAACTCAACAATTTTGAAAAGTGCCCTCTCCCCGCCACTTGAGCCAGCTCCTCCAGGGCAATCCCAAGGCGTTCCCTGCCCAGATAAGAGACATAGTCCCTCCAGCGTGTCCTGGGTCTTCCTTTAGGTCTTCTCCTGGACGGACATTCCTGGAAAACCATGATACTTCCAGGAGGCATCCTAACCAGATGCCCGAGCCACCTCAACTGGCTCCTCTCGATGTGAAAGAGCAGCCTACTCCGAGCCCCTCCCAGAGGCCAGAGCTTCTAACCCCATCTCTAAGCGAGAGCCCAGACACCCTGTGGAGAAAACTCTTCTCAGCTGCTTGTATCCGTGATCTCCGTCTTTCAGTCACTGCCCAAAGCTGAGGGTTGACATGAGGGCTGGAACGTAGATCAACTAGCGAATCCAGACAAGTTGCCTTCCAGTTCGGATCTGTCTTCACCACGACAGACTGGTACAACAGCTAAACGCAGCACCAAACTGTCTATGAATGCCCCACTTTGCTTTTTCCTTATTCATCAACTAGAATGTAAAGTTTTTCCAACATTCCAGAAACGTCTCAGTTGGATCTGGCGTCCCCCTGGCATGGCTGGCACTGCTGAGATGATGTCGTGCCACACATGGCCAAGTATTGGCTGGGGTTATGGGACAGCCGGTCATGTGTGGGCCACCTCTGGCAAAATACATCTGCACCACCATTCTTCGTGGTATCTGGGCTAAGTGCACAGTAAAAAGAAAAAGTTGATCCAACTTAAAAAATTGCTTCGATTGGGAACAAGCAATTTAATTAAGTTTATCCAACTAATATTATTAGTACAATTTTAATAATTTAGGTTAGATAAACTACAATTTTAATACTTAAGGTTGGATAAACTTAATTAAATTGCTTGTTACCAATTGAAGCAATTCAATTAGGTTGATTAAACTATTCTCTTTTCTCAGTGTGTAAGGGCATTTTGAGGGCTACAACTGTGTTGATATTTTGTATTTCAGAAATTAGCGACAGATGTTGGAGTTTTTATTAACAATGATGACCGATTGTGCGGTCAAAATGACGTATTTGATCACCATTGCTATGTTTGCACATTTTCTGAGTCGAACTGAAAACGAGTGTGTGTGCGCTTGTGAATAATGGAGAAAATGAAGGCTCAGCCCGGCATATGGCCTTGTTTACAGTAAATGCCTTTTGTGTTTGAAATGGCCAGACGGAGAGCAGCAGCACAGAAAACAAAGCCAAGTCCTTCGAGGCAAACCACCAGGATATGTAGGTCAGAACAAATGGAAAGTTTGAGGTAAAAGATCTAATTCTTTCTCGTTAATAATGTCTTTCCTCTAAGATTTTAGTTTTTCTCTCGCACAGTCCCTCTCCCTACACATGCTCCACCAGCAGTTCCTCCATGTTTTAAAATTCCACCCTCATTTTCCTGTCCATGTTTGGGAAAAATCTCCATGTAAAATCACTGCATCTGTGGAAGTAATTGCTCTGGAAAGCGACAGATGTGCTTTTAAGTGCTAATGCGCGAGTGTTGAGGGGCTGCGCTGCTCCACGAGGGACGAAGTCAGCACATCCTCGCTGATAACAAGCCCGGCGCAAAGTCAGTTAAAAGTCAATCAGCGTTGTTCGGGGAAACTCTGACGACTTCAAACGAGAGGCTCATTTTGTAGAGAGGAGAGGCGTCTCCAGGTAATGATCTGCTGATCTGAAGTCAGTTCCTTTTAAAAACCCATCAAAACAAGAGGACAGAGAACACTTAGATTAAACTAAATAGACAAATTGACTTTCTTCTCAAAATTCGAAAGGTCCCTCGGGTTTTTTGTAGATTTTTAATTGTTTTCTTGTAGCTTCCTCCATAAGACATCTTCTACAGCTGATTGGTTGTTAATATTCATAAAGGCCTTTTTACACAATGAAAAATTCTGCATTTCCTAAACAAAACTCCTCCTTTTTATAGCAAAGTGCCCAAAGCTCTCTTTGAGACCTCCTTCTTACGTAAAAGGTTGCATCATGGGTAATTAATGGTTGTTTAGAGGAAATACCTTGTGGCAGAAAGGTGCTTGTGGGCGGAGAAGAAAAAGCTTTTAGAAGAAAGAGACACAAACAAAGTGACTTGTAAACACAATAAGGTGATCGATGGGCTTTTTCTTAAAGGACAGACCCAAATCAGAGACAGGACAATGTCCAGTTAAACCAGTATGACTGGGTAGGACTTCTGACTTTGTTCTTTCATTGCAAATCGAACATGTGACCTGGAAAGAAAAACAAAACAAAAATACCTTTTCTAACACGATGTGCTTTTTAGTTTGTTTTTATTCAAGCTGGAGATACAACACCAATTCCAGATGTTTGTGGTGCCCTTTGGGCCCTAGGCATTTTTCCTTTGGGCCCTGGCGCCTCCCAGTTGGGGGCCTCTGGAGTTTCATGTCCCAGGTGTCAGTGGTTGTTTGCATTTCCCGAGCACGGCTACAGCTAGCGTCAAAACAGTTTAGAAACACGTAAAACGTCAACAAAGCAGGATTTGGATTTTGATGCATTAAGATAAAATAATACTTGAACTTTATTTTAGAAGAGCTGCCCTGTGTGGAAGTGCTGACAGGATGGAGGTTGTGAGTTCAAATTCCATTTAGGATTTTTAGTCAATTGTTTTATTTATTCCAGGGGTTCTCAACTAAATTTGTTCAAGGTCAGATGCTCTTCTAAAATAACGTTCAAACATCATTGTATCTTAATCTAATACAATTTAAAATGGCTTTGTTTCCCATGCGGGCTGGTTGGTTGTGGGCTTAGTTGTGTTTGGAGAATGTGGACAGTTGTAGATGTTTGGGACATGAAACTGTAGAGGCCCCCAGTCGGGGTCGTTAGGGTTAAACAGGTTAAAGACCAAGGGTGTTTCTCAGTGCCAATGCTTATGAGGACACTGTCCTTCATTGGTCAAAGAAAACAGTCAACAGAATTTACCTCATGTGAACGCTTTCAGGAGCTGCGGTCACATGAGGTAAAGTTATATTTTATATTTATACGTATCAATATAGATTTATAACGAGCCCTTTACTCTTTACTTGTGTATATATTGGTTAAATTAAATATGTTAGCGAGTTGCTACCCGCTAGCCACGGAAGCTGCAACCACTAAGAAACTAACCAACTATAGAAAACTGCTTCAGATCTAATAAACACTTCAGATATCAGCCCGATAGCTACAATTATTTTACTTACATTTAAACTGGAAGTTTGCCCCCAGGAGCTGCTGCCAGCTCCTGATCCGCCATCCTTTTGAAAGTACCGTGCTGTATTCTGGGAAATGTTTTACCAGGGCCAGGCTAAAAGACACTGTTGGATAAAAACATATATTATAATGACTTGACTGTGTAACATCTGGTGTTTTTAAACAAAGTTTCATCCATTTATTTTACTCGGGTAACAGACAGGCCTTTTCAGTTCTTACAGGGAGGACGTTTTGGGAGGTTTTGACCTCGCCTGGTACCAGTCCTAGTCCCCCTTATCAGTAGAACTCCCTTGAGACAGCTTTATTGTTTTAGAAATTGCACCTGGAGTGTCTTCCTGCCTGAGAGTCTGTGAGAACCTCGAATGTGTGTGTGTTTATCTTTTTGTGTGTCTGCTTAATAAATACTGTCTGAGGACTTTGTCTGATGAGAGTGAACTGTCGACCCTTGTCTGGTGTGTATCATTCCTCTCCACTTTGCAAAGTCTAAATTGAGATTGTTGGTTGATTATTGGTATTGGTATTGACAGGGGCGGGTTTAGCAATTTGGGGGCCCAAGGCGAACACAGACATGGGGCCCCTTACACAAAATTGTCAACAATCTTACCTTTAACTGGATTTGCGAAACTCTCCCCTCTTCTGACATGAGTTATTTTCCCTTTATATTAGTCCTCCTCTTTTTTCCTGTATTTCCCTCCCTTTGAGTGCTTTCAATGTTTGCTCTGCTTTCTTTTTCCTGTCAGTGCTCCTGTGCTTTAGCCTTTGTTATTTTTTCTATTTTCCATTTTGGTCTATGTTTTCCTACCTTTAAACATTTTCCATTGTCTTTCCTTTCTGCTTCCTTTTGATGTTTACATCGAGAAACGACGTCACTTTCAGAAGTGAAGATAAAAGCTTTTATGAAGCAAGCTGCTTCTTTCTCTTACTGGAGCCACTAGGATAACTCCATGTCATGCTTCATGTTTTGACTATCGCTTTGGGTTTGTTATGAAAGCTCCCACCTCTCTTCTTCTTCTTCTTCTTATTTGTGGTCTTATGGCAATTGGCAAACAACAATTTGGTGCATTACCGCCACCAACTGGATTGGAGTGGAATGACTACCAATCACTTCCTGGTTGTGCATCGCCATCTTAATAACCCTCTTATGGCCATAATTATAACAGGGCCGCCTGGTATGTTTTTAATCTTAAGGCTGTAAAATTGTAATAAAAAGTACAAAGTGTGTGTAACTCTTCTCCTTTTTTCAGAACAACCTCAGCTTTCAGTGTATGGTTTGTATTTAGATTTTATTTCTATTAAAGCCTTTAAAAATCAGCTTAAAAGTGAAAAAAGCAAAAAACGGATTTGAATTTTTTACATTTATTACTGAACAGGAACTTCAAAATGACTGGGCAAACAATTTGGAATGAACAATTTAAACTTTGAACTGAAATGCATCTATTCTTAAAAAAATGTGAACCTTGGTATCTTTTTTAGCTGTTTTTAAGACCATTTATTTTTGTAAACTTTCAGACGTTTTTATTTGATGTGGTAGACCTTGAAGCAGTTTCTCTCCAGCTGCAGGCAGAGCACACCTCACACCGCCATGGGATGCTTCTCTGGCACACCGTGCACTGCTATACCAAAAACTTTAGTTTTAGCAAAAATAATTATTTATTGTAAAAAGATAAATAATGCTGTAATGAAGCTGAATCTTAAAATTAGCAAATAGTTGAGGGTTGTTCAAATAAAAAAATAAAGACGGAACAAACATTCATACCCTGGTTCACTGGAGATCTGTCCTTCTTCGTGGTCACTGTCTTCAGATATAAGCCTTCTGGGACACCTAATAGATTGTGTTGATTTTCTTTGAGGCATTTCCATAATTTCATGCTGGCTTTTATGCTGATTAGCTTCCCCGTTCCGTTATCCGCTTTCACCGCGGCGCTGCGCTCCGTTTCAATCAGGCTGTACAGCAGGATTTCCCCCCGTAGCGATATTTTCCATAAATCTGATTGCTTCATGCTATAGATCGTTGGAAAGCTGCTTTTATGTACTTTTAGGAACCGTTGGAATTTCCTGGATCTGATCTGCCGTTCAAAAGTTATAAAACGGAGCATTTTGGATGACAAACTCAGCACATCTCTCTGTGTTGTGATTCGTTGCGCTCAAGACGGGGAATCCCGGTGGCTACCGTAATACATTGTATATGCACGGAAACCCCCATTTTTAATCTTTTCAGCACTTTTGGAATTTTAATGATATCTTGAACGGTTCAGGAAATATGGTAACGAGAAGCATGTCCAATCCCGTCTGCGGCCACAGGTTGGTAATAAGAATATTGTGGCATTAACCTAGGGGTGCCGGCGGTCAGGGCTAGGAGGCCCCCCAACACAAGGGGGCCCCAGGCGGCCGCCTACCTATGCCTAATGGTAAAACCGCCTCTGGGTATTGATCAGCTGATTGTTATAAACCCTGCGTGTTGAACTTTCCCTATAAGGTAATCCTGGATGGGAGATAAAATTACCTAACAGACACCTCCCGCTTATCCTTGGTCAGCTAGCTAAATGGCTAACAAACGGAGAACCGATGCCTCGGTAGCACATGAATATTGGAACACGCCCTGGCGGTTCCTGATGATGCATCGCCTAGGCAACCGGGGCGGAACCAGGGAATCAAGGCGAGGTTCCTTAACATTGAGAAACACCCTAAGTTCACTGAGAAACCATTTTTACTTGATATCTTGATAACGCTTTACAATAAGGGTCCTTTTATTAACTCATTCACTACTTGCAATTTTTTACTGTGTGGGCGTCGGAACGAGCCCCCGCACCGTGAGAACAAACATCTCAGCTCTAAAGCCGATCTATATCCACATACATCACACGTCACGTGATCAGGAAGCAGAACATCCATGTGTTAGGAGATGGCTTTGGGCCGCTGCTGTATAGAAAGTGAGGCGCGAACCGGAAAAGCTTCTGCTGAATACAATTCAACAACGGATTATGAAAGAATGGATAACGCTCGAAATGCACAGATTCTTCCTGATGTAAGAGGTGAGTCTCTGCCTTGTTTGGGTTGTTTTGGTTATGATTCCCCCCCCCCCCCCCCGATGTCTCACCCCCCCCCCCCCCCGACAAATTCAACCACCTGAAACAGGAGCGCCAGAGCTTTTGTTCCACAGACAATGACTCACGAAGCATTCATGTGCACTAGAGACCACAACTAATGTGTTGATAGAATGAGTGAATCTGAGTTTCTGGAGAGGATCCCGGAGCAGGGAGACAATGGTTCATCCTGCAAACAATGTTTTAGCATTTCAAGTTTCACCTGTACAGGACTGTGTTTGTTAATAATCAGCCTTTCAAACGGTGTTTATGAATTCGGCTGAAAGCAGTGACTGTGAATGCAGCTCTAGGTGGTGCTCTGCTCTGCTTTAATGAATATGACTGGTGCATGGACGTAATTTTGGGGGGGGGGGGACGGGGGGGACATGTCCCCCCCACTTTTTCCAAAGTCAAGGTTTGACCCCTGCACTTTTTACCATCCAAAAACAATATTACGCTATATTAAATTGACAATGGTTGAGCTCTAGGACCAAGCAGAAAACAACCGTTTGTGTTAAAGCCTGTTTCCCATTAGAGCATACTGTAAAGATTCACCACCCTCCCCCCTCCCCCCTCCCCACTCCGTGTCCCCCCCCACTTCTAAAGTGAAAATTACGTCCATGGACTGGTGATTAAAATCGCACAAACTGCAAGGAAAAGACATTTTAATCCACTTTTAATGTGGCTCATTACTAATGTTAAAGGGGTTCTTCACACCGTTATGAGGAAGAAACGTGTCAAATATTGGCTGTGTCTCAATTCAGGGTCTGCATCCTACGTCGGCCGGATTCGTCGGCCGGTTACGTCACAGCGCCGCGACTAGGCCTGTCCCAATTCGAAGACTCCTTCAAATGCGGTCGACGAATGCGGCCTTCTTTTCGCCTGAATGAAGGATGGGTCCAGTGTATCCTTCAATAGGTAGCATTTCCCAAGATGCATTGCGGGCCGGCCGGCAGAGGCTGTGTCTCAATTCAGGGTCTGCATCCTTCGAAGGACCCAGCCCACCCGGCCGACGTGGGCTGCGTCCTCCGTCGGCCGGGTAGACCGGATGTTAACGGCTGTGAATTTGGACAGGCCTAGCCTTCATGAACTCCCTCCGCGAACGTTCCGTCGCCTAGCAACCGTGGAACCGCTGGGCAGAAGGGAGAAGGAACTTTAAACGATGGAGCTCGACGTTTTATTTAGCTTTTTAACCCCCAGAGATCCAAATTTAGAAAACAACTGCAAAATCTTTTTTTAACCTTTCACATGTTGTTCTAGGAGGCCAGATAAACAGGCCTATTTACACATTTTAACAGCCAATAGTGTTGCAGAACTGAACAATAGGACCTGTTAGCAATGTAAATGTGGTTTTAAAAAGAAAAAAAATGGGGAAGGTTTATTCTTGTAGACTTAAATCTGATGTTGTAATGTTACAACCGTGGGTCTCTGGGGGTTAATCATTTCCTTGACTGTTGGAGAGCTAATTCAGAGAAAATACTTTCGACAAGCTGAGCCTGAGCAAAGATGTGATAATAGTTTAGTTTTTAATACTTTCTAAGGGTCTTAATTTGACCAAAACCGATTTATCACCTTTTAAGACGCTTCAAGACCCAGCGGATACCCTGTAATATTAAACAATTCTCATTTGTAAACAAAAATAAAATTCAAGAGTTTAATGCAGAACTGATTTTATTTAGATATTTCTTTTATATGTACATGTTTAATCTTTATTAACCATTTTTTTCTAGCAAAGTAAAAAGCTGTCAAAGTTATTCCTTCTCTCCTGTGCTCTCTGCTGCTCTGCAGCCTCATGTCCTCCCTGATCAGATCCAGAAGCTGGTCATCGCTGTCACCTTCCCCTGGATGCCCATTTTCTCCAGAATAGTCTTAACAAACATGTTAGAAAAAGAAACAGGAAGAGAAAAGAGGACGGGTTATTCCTTTCATGTTTTTGCAGAAAAAATAAACTCAAACGAGTTTTTAAAATATGAGATGTTATTGTACCTCCATGCCACAGCCGCCGAATACTTTGCTCCGGTGATCATGTGGTCCATCTCCGCCCTAAGCTTAATAAATTCCCTGGTTTTCTCTTTTGTTCCTAAAATACAAACTTCTATTAAAATCAGGGGGAAAACGTAGCGGGAGAAGTACGACACCGAGCGCGGCCGAACATACGAGCCGAGACCGCAATACAAGCACTTTTACTGTAACATTTCTAACTAAAATAACGTTCATGTATCACAAAAAGTCCTTAACCTAACAGTTTTCAAGTTTATACTTACATTTATATGCGCAATCCTCTCCGACAGCTCCCGCTTCGCTGTCCGCCATTGTTTTTAAGTTTTTCTGCCGGCCGGCCCGCAAGGCATCTTGGGAAATGCTACCTATTGAAGGATACACCCGACCCATCCTTCATTCAGGCGAAAAGAAGGCCGCATTCGTCGACCGCATTTGAAGGAGTCTTCGAATTGGGACAGGCCTAGTCGTGGCGCTGTGACGTAACCGGCCGACGAATCCGGCCGACGTAGGATGCAGACCCTGAATTGAGACACAGCCAGAAAAACTTAAAAACAATGGCGGACAGTGAAGCGGGAGCTGTCGGAGAGGATTGCGCATATAAATGTAAGTATAAACTTGAAAACTGTTAGGTTAAGGACTTTTTGTGATACATGAACGTTATTTTAGTTAGAAATGTTACAGTAAAAGTGCTTGTATTGCGGTCTCGGCTCGTATGTTCGGCCGCTCGGTGTCGTACTTCTCCCGCTACGTTTCCCCCTGATTTTAATAGAAGTTTGTATTTTAGGACCAAAAGAGAAAACCAGGGACTTTATTAAGCTTAGGGCGGAGATGGACCACATGATCACCGGAGCAAAGTATTCGGCGGCTGTGGCATGGAGGTACAATAACATCTCATATTTTAAAAACTCGTTTGAGTTTATTTTTTCTGCGAAAACATGAAAGCAATAACCCGTTGTCCTCTTTTCTCTATCTGTTTCTTCTCTTACATGTTTGTTAAGACTATTCTGGAGAAAATGGGCATCCAGGGGAAGGTGACAGCGATGACCAGCTTCTGGAGCTGATCAGGGAGGACATGAGGCTGCAGAGGGAGGCAGAGCAGCAGAGGGCCCAGGAGAGAAGGGAGAACTTTGACAGCTTTTTACTTTGCTAGAAAAAAATGGTTAATAAAGATTAAACATGTATATATAAAAGAAATATCTAAATAAAATCAGTTCTGCATTAAACTCTTGAATTTTATTTTTGTTTACAAATGAGAATTGTTTAATATTACAGGGTATCCGCTGGGTCTTGAAAAGTCTTAAAAGGTGATAAATCGGTTTTGGTCAAATTAAGACCCTTAGAAAGTATTAAAAACTATTATCACATCTTTGCTCAGGCTCAGCTTGTCAAAAGTATTTTCTCTGAATTAGCTCTCCAACAGTCAAGGAAATGATTAACCCCCAGAGACCCACGGTTGTAATATTACAACATCAGATTTAAGTCTACAAGAATAAACCTTCCCCATTTTTTTCTTTTTAAAACTACATTTACATTGCTAATAGGTCTTATTGTTCGGTTCTGCAACGCTATTGACTGTTAAAATGTGTAAATAGGCCCGTTTATCTGGCCTCCTAGAACAACATGTGAAAGGTTAAAAAAAAGATGTTGCAGTTGTTTTCTAAATTTGGGTTTCTGGGGGTTAAAAAGCTAAATAAAACGTCGAGCTCCATCGTTTAAAGTTCCTTCTCCCTTCTGCCCAGCGGTTCCACGGTTGCTAGGCGACGGAACGTTCGCCGAGGGAGTTCATGAAGGCAAGGCCTGTCCAAATTCACAGCCGTTAGCATCCGGTCTACCCGGCCGACGGAGGACGCAGCCCACGTCGGCCGGGTGGGCTGGGTCCTTCGAAGGATGCAGACCCTGAATTGAGACACAGCCATTGTGTTCTGCTGAACTTTTGTTCCTAGTTTTGTTGTTTGATTGGTTGATTTTTATTTTTTTTGTCACTTTGTTTTAAACAAAATAACAGCTGTTTGTTTTAAAAAGCTCCAGACAGAGTGATCCATTAGTGATTATTAATAAAAGTATTTTTTCTAAATATTTTAGATATTTAAGCAATATCACACGTGATTCGGCCGTAGGCACGAGGTCGCAGACGGACTGCCGTAGATAATCACACCAGTGCTGATATTCAGCAACAACGCACGACCTCAAGTGTGATATTGCTTTTATACAACAGTTCTACCTGCTCATTTTATTTTTATAACAACAATAAGCAACAGATTATGATTTGATCATGTATTTAATCATTTATCAGGCTCCGCCACCAACACAAATAGTCCCAACACGAAACAGAGACTCAGACAAGGCTGTTGCTAGGCAACACAAACCTTATCTACAATAACGGTGTTGTTATAGTCCAATATCAGCACTCTTGGAAAGCCTCTTGACCAATCAAATCACTCGGTCGGAACCAACTGTTGTATAAGAAGCTTTAAGGTATGGACATCTACATCGCAGGTAATTAGTTCGAACAGTTAGAGCGCACGTGTCAGCAGCATGTTTGACACAAAGAAAAACAACCAATCAGTGGGAAACATCTGGACCCAGGTGTTGGAAGTCATCCTGCTCACATTCACCTCAGCCTGAGTCTCGTCTCCGTTCTCTCCTCGAGTGCTGGATTGGCAGAATTAATCACCAGCTAAATTTATGAGGGAAAGTCATGAATAATGTTTACGTATTAATCATTCACGATGGGCAGCCAAGCACAGAGACCACGACACCCCTGGAAATTACCGGCTCACCTCTACAACATAAATTATCCATCAGATTTCAATGAGCCCTGCCAGCGCAGCAAACTCGAAGCAAAGAAACCTGTTTGAAATCCAGATGGATGCATCAAGTCCATCATCCCCGACCAGCAGGGAACACTTATGTTTCTGACTGCTCATGTGGCCAAGGCACAACCGGTCTGTGCTTAGAAAAGACGCTGCAGGACGAAAAACGTGTCAACAGGTTAAGGTGAAAAAAACATGTGGAACCGCTTACGGCGGAGATGAATGGACAAAACAAGTTTGCCATTTTCAGCAAGTAAAAATGTTTCCTTCAACCAATGAAGTGTCTAGAAATTAGTCAACTGTTCATCTGCAACCAATGAATCCAAATCAAGATGGCTGCCAAACCGAAGTGGTGTCAGCAAACACGATGTGTAAGTAACTGTCAGTTCTACTATTACTGAGCTACGGTTTGGCGGTATTGAGCTGAGAAGAGCTACACTTAGCTACATTCTTCTCATTGCCCTGAATTTAGTGAAACTCAGAAATTTCTAACAGCTTTTCAAGTAAATCCGATTCAGGCTGGACACTAAATGATTCCCTCTTTTTCCAACAACTGAAGGCTTTGATTTACAACTCTGGCACGAAAAGTAGCATGTAATGTGCACATTTGTTTAAGAAATTCATTCACACATTTTTTCCATGTCCTAAATAATTCAGTGATGACATTTGTAGCCAATTAAAATTCTGCATCTGAAAGGGATTTCAAGCAATTTTTATATTTGCATGATGGAACTAAATGAATGATAAATTACTTTTATAGCGCCGTTCAGAGTCTGAGGACTCTAAATCAGAATCAGAATAGGTTTATTGCCATTGTCAGTGAACAAACAATTCACAAACTAGGAACTTGCTTCGGTACTAATGTGCTACATATAACATGAATAATAAGATTAAAAATAGAATAAAACTTTCAGCTTTAAAAAATGGCAGGTAATGGTAACATGGCCGATAACGTGACGTAGTGTCGAGTACAGAAGACGAGCATGGTTGCGTGGTTATAAGCTGTTCACAAGTCTAACGGCAGATGGAAAGAAGCTGTTCTTGTGGCGGGAGGTTCTGGTCCGGATGGACCGTAACCTCCTGCCTGAAGGAAGTGGCTCAAAAAGTCTGTGACCCGGGTGAGAAGGGTCAGCTGCTATCCGACCTGCACGCCCCCGAGTCCTGGAGACGTACAGGTCCTGGAGAGATGGAAGGCTGCAGCCAATCACCTTCTCAGCGGAGCGCACAATGCGCTGCAGTCTGTGTTTGTCCCTCACTGTGGCTCCAGCGTACCACACAGCGATGGAGGAGGTGAGGATGGACTCAATGATGGCCGTGTAAAACTGCACCATCATCTGGGCCGGCAGCTTGACCTTTCACAACTGCCGCAGAAAGTACATCCTCTGCTGGGCCCTTTGATCAGGGAGCTGATGGATGGCTCCCACCTAAGGTCATGTGTGATGGTGGTTCCGAGGAAGCGGAAGGAGTCCGCAGTGGTGACGGGGGTGTTTGTCAGGACGAGGGGGAGAGATGGGGCTGTGACTTTCCTGAAGTCCACAATCATCTCCACTATCTTCTGAGCATTGAGCTCCAGGTTGTTGCCGCTGCACCAGTACACCAGCCGTTCCACCTCCCTCCTGTAGGCGGACTCATCACCGTCAGAGATGAGCCCGATGAGGGTGGTGTCGTCCGCAAACTTGATCAGTTTAACGGAGTCATGGCTCGAGGTGCAGCAGTTTGTGTACAGGGAGAAGAGCAGAGGAGACAGTACACAGCCCTGTGGAGATCGCTTTACACTAAAATGTAACATTCATCCATTCACACACAGGTGATGAGCTACAGTGTAGCCACAGCTGCCCTGGGGCTCACCGACAGGGGCGAGGCTGCCGAGCACAGGCGGCATCAGTGCCTCCAACCACCACCGGGGGTTAAGTGTCTTGCTAAGGAACACAACAGCAGCTTTCCCTGGTGGAATCAAACCTGCAACCTTCTGATTTCTGGACAACCCGCTCTACCTCCTGAACTACTGCTGCCCTACAAGGACAAACTTTTCAATCTCCTCTGTAAGAGGTGACATTGATCCTTTACATGTTCCACATGAGGACTTTTTGATGGAAATATGACCAATGAATCAAATATTGCCTGTTTGTGACCACCAAGAAGATTTAGCCTGATCTTACCTGTTGACACCTCTTCTGATCCAAAGAGCAAGATCTTAAAATTCACCCTAAAGGCCATGGGCAGCCAGTGTAGGAGTATGGAGTCAATTTTATGTCAATAAGGTCTCGCGAGAGCACGCACAATCACGAGAAGATAATTCAACATCCGTGAGAGGACAAGTTCCCATCCACTAGCGCTAAAAAAGCCCTCCTCGCATGTGTTAAACTATCCACGAGCGCGAAAAAGCACCTTGCGCATGTTTAGAAAGACCCAAGAGCAGATTTTGTCTGTACTGTGGGAAAATGGGGTAAAGATCTCTGTCTGAAAGTGACCAATCACGTTGGGGAAGGCAGCTCCTTGGAATCCGCCCCCCAAACTGTCAAAAGTGAAACTTGTCCGATAGATCGTAATTTCTACTCGAGAGCAGAGCAGGCTGCACGAGCGTGTATTATGAGTTCCACGCACGTAGTACCCACACTTACGTGCGTCAGGAACAATTGTCTGTGCTTGACTGGATAAAATCTGCTCTCGGGTCCTTCTAAACACGCGCAAGGTGCTTTTCGCACTCGCGGATAGTTTAAGACATGTGAGGAGGGCTTTTTTAGCGCTAGTGGATGGGAACGTATCCTCTGATGGATGTTGAATTATCTTCTCGTGACTGTGCGTGCTCTCGCGAGACCTTATTGACATAAAATTGACTCCATATAGGAGCGCCAAACTAGGATCTCATGGCTTGTCTATTTGTGCAGCTGTGATTTACACAATCTGCAACCGGTTCATGGCCGACACAGGAATCCCGACCAAAAGTTAGTTGGTGTATTCAAGATGTGAGGGTACGAAAGCGTGTATAGCGGATTCGGAATGTGGCCTCTTCAAGGCGCGTCAGGTGGCGAAGTTGAAAACGACACGACGTCATACAGCGGCCGTTTTAAAACCCACAGTTTCACCCCAGTTTTACCGTGCGCCGTTTCGAGTTTTGCTTGCCTTTCTCAGTTTTTTTTTTTGACAAATTCTTCTGCAGCAAGCCCTCTGTTCAGAGTTTTAGCAGAAATGTAGTGTTTGTTATTCCTTTTGTTTTTCTCCCCACCCTCCCACATTCCTAATGTGTTTCTTTTTCGATTTCTGAGGAGTGAGCACCACCTCACCCCCGCCATGTGGGTTAGGGTTAAACCATCAACCCCGCTTAACCATTCCCCGTCCTGAGGGGGCCACCCGATAGGACAGCAGGATTAGTCCTGACAAACCAAGACTCATTACATCTCAGAGAGCCACGTCTCCTCCCTTAGGAGATCTGTTTCTGCTTGTGAATACTATTCTGCGTGGTTTGTTTTTCTCTATAAGTAATTATTTTGTTTTTCCTCTCTAGCAGTGTTTCAGACAAATTATGCAACTCACTTTACAAAAGAAATCTCTGCTAGATTCCTCCTCGTCTCAGCAAAGTAAACTCCTGAGATGGATCCCTCACGTCAAACGTCACTGTCTTAAAACGCAAGTTAAACCAGGAAGAAAGTTAACATAATCATGTATTTCACTGAAAGATTTTAACATGAAAATAAGTGATTTGTCATTTGT
Organism: Nothobranchius furzeri; assembly: GCF_043380555.1. Classification (NCBI taxonomy): domain Eukaryota; kingdom Metazoa; phylum Chordata; class Actinopteri; order Cyprinodontiformes; family Nothobranchiidae; genus Nothobranchius; species Nothobranchius furzeri. The sequence goes on along the minus strand of NC_091750.1, from coordinate 28,157,201 downwards.
TTTGGATTTACAGTATTAGAAGTAAAAAGGGACAATTAGTGACTTTGGGTTAAAATTCCTCACCCTCTTTAGGTTATTAGTTAAGCAGCAGAAAGCAGCACAATAATTAGTTTCACAGGGGCAGCCTGTTTAAGGACGATAAGCATTGCTTTGGTTGGAGAGGAGTCAGCAGATGAGCGCGGCTGCTTGTTATCTGTGCAGAGCAGAGGGAAAAGAGCGTGCCGCTGTAATGACTTTGACAGCTAGAGTTGGGAGAGGGAAAGAATGCTGCAAGCAGCCAGCGATGGAGTTAAGATCGGAATCCTTTGTGATCTCTCTGAAGACCCTTTTTTGGGGATGATGGGGGAGCACGTCGGTCTTTTAAAGTCACAGTGTCGCTGCAGCCTGCAGCTTTCACTGCCTGCTGCATCCCCACGAGGATGCAGAGTCGACGCAAGAAGACATTCACAAAAGGAGCAGACAACCGTCAGCAGTCAGCTGTTCCGGTGCTCACATTGATTCATGCCACAATCATTATTCATGGTGCGTCGCTGTTGCGGAGCTGCTCGTGACGCAGTGCTCGTCAGGATGCGCCTGTCGGTGGAGCCTGACCAGCGTGTCATGCTAGGAAGGAGGAAGAAGAGGAGGAAAGTTGAAGTGGCTGCTGGGAAATTGATCTGAGGTCCATGTTGAGATGATTTTCAAAGAAGTCATTCATAGACGACGCCAGCCTGGTTCTGCAGAAGAGTCAAGCTCATTAGATTCTGTTTGTTTTGGATGTGTTGGAAGGACAGATTAAATAATAAACCACACATTTGGTTGAAGGTAAACTGAACAAGTCTGTAAAACCAGCTGGAGAACGCTTTCTCGGTGAGATTTGTTGTGATTTGTCCTCAAATAGTTTTTTTTCCATATAAAATAAAACATTTTATGGCTTTTTTGTCTGCTGATTGATCCCAATTAGTTTCCAAAATGTGTTTTTCTCACTTTTACACAAATGTCTTTTACTGCATTTCCTTCAGGCAAGTTGGCCATCTTTAAAAAGCGTTTCCCTTAAGTATAAAAATACAGCTGCTCTTTACGTTCTCCATGTTCATAACAATCTCTGGTGTGCTCTCTCCATCGGATGATAACGTGTCTGTTGGAAAAGAAAAACTCGCCCTAAGCAAAGTTTCCTTTCGAGCATTTTATGACCTCTTCTTCCAAATTTAGGATCTATTTTTTACTCTCGTCTGTCTCCGTTGATTTTTGCACTTTTCCATCTCTCATTAGCGCTCAACACTTTTTGCTCGTTGGTTAATTATGACCTTAGGTCAATTTTATTTGAGTTCTTTAGCGTCAGTCAGACGAAAACAAGTTACCTGTAGTGAAAACCACAATCATTAAAACTCCGTGTGGAGACGAGGAGGAGATTTTGAAATCTCACACCCCTGACCTACTTCCTCTTCAGGAAGGAAATGAAAGCCACGCCTCATACCTTGTACACACACACAAATAGCTTTGTTGCGCAAATGGACGAATGTTTTCAATATGTTCCTGCACAGACACACCTGATTCTAACTGTTGAATTATCTCCTCAGCCTTCATCGGGTTCTGCAGGAGCTGCTAATCCCTCATTTAAAACAAATCTGTAGTGGTCAAGCAGGGAGACATCTATAACTGGCAGGCAACTCACAATGCTAACACATCCCGACTAACGCCACAGCAGGCCAAAACAGTAGTCTGATGGAGCGTAAGGTTGAACGCTATGCTAGTAACTTAGCTCCAACACATTTTGGTTCTCCTTTCTCTTCTGGAAGTTTACAACATTAATTCAGTGTAGGGCGAGTTAGCATTCAAGCTAGGTTGGTTTGCTAAGTGCATTGCTGCATCCAACCATAGTGCATGCTTGGAAGTGGGGCGCAATATCTTTGATTGGCAGCTCCTTCTTGTAGAAACGCAACTCTATTGGTCAACGCTCTCGGCTCGCGTAACGATTGATTTTGCTGTAGAGACCAGGGGTGGGGCTTAGGGGAAATACAATCTATGAAAGATTACCTACCATTTAAAACCCATTTTGTATCCCCCAAATAGTTTCTCAATGTCAAGGCGCCTTGCCTTGCGAGGCAATGTGTTGCAAGGCCAGGCGCCTTGCTCAGGAGGACACTGTCCTTCCTTGGTCAAAGAAAACGGTTAAATGGAACAGACTTGCATCACATGGCTTCCACGGCGGTCATGTGGCATCACGTGACACGGGAGATAACGTGATATTTTATATGTATTAGTTTCAATATGTATATACGTATAATGAGATATATGTTTATTAAATTAAAAATATAAGTGAGTTACTACTCGCTAACCACCGAAGCTGCAACTACTAAGCAACTAACCAACCATGGATAACTTCTTTGGATCTAAAAACACATTTTAAATTAGTCGACTTACTTTTAAACTTGAAAATTGTCCCAGAAGTAGCTGCCGGCTTCTGATCCGCCGTCTTTTTGAAAATACTGCGGTGTATTGAGGGTAATTTTTGCCCAAGGCTAGGCTACAAGACACCTCCTCCTTGCTCAGCTAGCTAAACGGCTAACAAACAGAGAACACACGCCTCGGTAGAACATGAACATTGGAACCGATTGGAACACGTCTTGGCGGTTCCTGATGACGTATCTCCTAGGCAACCGGGGCGGGGCTCAAGACATCAAGGCAAGGTTCCTTGTCATTGAGAAACACCCCCAATGTCTAGTTAACATTTCTGTCTTTTCAGCTTCAAAACTCTGAGTATTTGTGAGAAAAAAATAAATTAGTTAAAAAAAAAACAATTTTCATAACAATAAATAAAAACAATAAAAATATTTTTTTTGTTTTCATTGTATTTATTTATTTGGCCATTTTTCAAAGGAAACATTTCAGCTTTAACCTAAAGACGCTGAGCTCTTTGGAGCAAAACCTGTCATTGTGCTTGTGTAAAAAAGAACAACCGTTTGTTTTTATTATTTTTTTAAATGGACAACAACATTGCGATCGTTTTGCAGAACCTTCTGTTTGGCCCAACCGTCCTCAGCCTTGGACAAAAGACAGAATAAATACATGACTATACTGACAGCGTGCAACTCTTCCATGTAGAGTCTGCCTTCTTGGCCCTTTATCATCTGGATGAGGACTTGGAGCAGGGCTCAAGAGGTTTGATTGAAATTCTTTTCTGTGCAGCCCGTCACCTTGTCAGAGATATTCTGCTCACTGGCAGACACTAGAAATGGGCACATCGCATATGTGACGTCACCACATAATCTCCTCTCCCCTAGCGTAGCGGCTACTTACCACAGGACCAGATTTATGGTGGTTCTTCCTTCTGCGGGAAGTTTGCTGAAGTTACAGCCCTTTTTCCTCCGTTTTCTCCGTGTCTGGTTCGATGACATCACTTACGTGAAGCGCATTTGTAGTCCTGGACTTATTTTCATTTATGTTTATAGTGTCTCAATTTTCACAGCAAGAGGTCCAACAGGCTTAGTTAAACAAAACCACTGAGACATAAAAATATGCATATTTTAGTGGAAACATTTGTTTTCGGGTTGCTTCAGTTCCGGTAAATTCAGTTTATACGTGTAAATTTACAACACAGTCCATCTTCAAAAGCTGTGCAATTTTTTTTAAATGTATGTAAAAACTGTCAATTCCATCTAATTATAAAACAATTACATTTAACGTAAAGGAAAGTAAAATCGGTCCTATCAGAGGACAGCAGCTAATTTAATCTAAAGGAAAACTCTCTTAACCCTCTGGAGGCAGGCGTTGCAGATTTGCAATGTTAAAACCCACCCACCTGGTTACTCCACACACGTATTATGTGAGCATTTTTTAACTCAGAAGTACCCCTGAAGGACTTAGTTGTTCGTCCTTTTATCAAAACTTATTTTGCGCCTGAGTGGGTTAAAACATCCTTAAAAAAATAAAAACAAGCTCTGGATGAGTCTGAGAGGGCAGGACAGAGACAGAAACTAAAAAGTTTAGCCCAATCGCAGAACAGACAAAGAGAGAGAGAGAGAGAGAGAGAGAGAGACAGAGAGAGAGAGAGAGAGAGAGAGAGAGAGACAGAGAGAGAGACAGAGAGATAGACAGAGAGAGAGAGAGAGAGAGAGAGAGAGAGAGAGAGAGAGAACACCAAGGCCTAGTCCACACGTAGCCGGGTCTTTTTTAAAACGAATATCCGACCCTCCAAAAACTTGCATCCACACCACCTCGTTTAAAAACAAACTCTGTCCACACGTACCCGGATAAATACGTTGTTAAGGACATGCCAGACCTGTAGGCGGCAGTACTTCCCCCGTTCTTAACCTCGTCCTTCGTCTGTGGTCTTCCGTAAGGAGCAGTAATTCCGCTTGCAAACACAAACAAGCAGAAAGCGCTTGGACTATTGATAAAGCGAGCGCAGCTCTGAGGGCATCCATGATGTCGGCTAGTGTAAACACAGGTCGCACACGTGATGTCAGCATTTTTTTGTCGCGGAATGTGACGTTGCGGACCTTAAAACTCCGGTTTTGTCCGTCCACACGCAGACACCCAAAACGGAGAAAACGCAGATCTTCACTTTGGCCGGAGTTTTTAAAAAACTCAGTTTTCGTGTGAAAAAACTCCGTTTTCGTGTGGATGGCAGGCCAAAACGTAGAAAAATATCTACGTTTTGGCAGATCCCCGGCTACGTGTGGACAGGGCCCAAAACACCCTAAAGATCTACAGCTGAATGCATTTAATTAACTCTTTCATGGTTGAAAAATGAGTCGTTTCTAGGGAGACCCCCTGATAGGAACCACAGGTGACACATGAAAACTTCCCTAATTTATCTGAGCTAAATATTCATTTCTAGGTTGTCTTCTTTTATTCCTGACGATGTAAAATTAGTAGCTTCACGTTCAAACGGTCTGGTTAGATTCCAACACTTGAGGGTACACGTTTTGAGGTTTATTTGGAATTTCAAAATCTTCACTGACTGTGATTTATCGGCTAAACTCAGACTGAGCATGCTCAGAGAGGATCGTCTGTTCTCGACAGTAAGGCTGTATGAATCAGGTCTAACAGAATGGTCGTGATTGGCAGCGTGAAGCTGTTTTATGTGCAAAAAAAACTAATTTCCACCTTTACTATTCGCCTCATTTACCATACACTAAGAAGTAGAGGAGAAGAGAAATATCCTTTTTACAAGAACTTTATGAATGTGTTAAAGGGAGAACAACGTTGCCAACCAGTTTGCATTTTCACGTCCAGCTAAGAGGAAATAAACTCAGTTCCCAGGCTCTCTTAGTTCACCCATCTTAATTAACAATAGAGAGATAACAAGGAGCGAGCTGCAAATGTGGCCGCCGAGTGGTGATTCAGCCATAATACGCATTAGAATAATTCTCTTTTCATTAAAAAAGGTGGATTTCAGTTGATTGGCTTTTGCACCGCCAACCCTTCATTAGCCCCGCCGTACAAATTAAAATGCAGCGTTCACAGTGGGAAGGTTCTGGATGACAAAAGCCTATCAGATGTGCAGATTTATTCACATCGGTTCTTATTATCCATTTAATTTTGAAATGAATCGAGTTCCTCCTGTCCCCCACTGTAGATCTAACCTTTTTAAAGAGTAATACTTACATTTAATGATGAGAAACAGTCAGAGGTTTAAGTGCAACTCTTACAGTTTAATAGCAGCGTAACAAAGTCCGAGAGGGAACAGGCTGTTCGAGGGCATTAAACATCCACTTCCAATGAGAGTCCAACAGCTGGATTTGCTGCTTTTACTGGTTCATGTTGTGAGATTTGCAGAATCTGATTTCGTCTGTCAGTCGTAATAGTTTTTAATCACAGAAACTGCTTCGTTGTTTAAGAAAAAAACTAAAACAACATTTTTATTTGCTAGTTGTAAATAATAACACGTTTAAAGAAAGATATTTTGTCTCATTTGACAACACATTCTCACTCCCAGTGTGTCAAAAACAAACGCTTGGTCAGCCACCCTCCGCGTCACACCCCTGACGTCAAAAGTGCCCTTTTTCGTCACTTATGTGCGAAAAGGGGTTATTCCCTTTCCTGTCTGCAGATCCCAATGCAGCGTAAAACTGACGCGATGGGATGTCCACAGCCAGGGCACCAAACAAGCTCATTGTACCTCACCCTAACCTTATCCTCTTGTTATTTAACCTTCCCCTCACCCCTAACCTGACCTTAACCATCTTGCTAGCGAACACGTTAGTGATGTGTCGGTCGCTCTAAAAGCCGGCTCTGTGAAGGGAACGGCGGGAGCCGCCTCGTCATTGGTCGAGTTTGGACCGAAGCAATGCGAGGGGGAGGTTTCAACTACCAAGGTGGAGGTTAAAAGTAGAGGGTATGTGTAACCTCCCCCTCGCCAGATGGTATGTTCTAACGTTCCCCTTGGGCGGCAAATACGAAAATACACAGTCAGAATGCACGGGAAACAAACGCTTGATCAGAGGTGGAAAGAGTACTAAAACTTCCTACTTAAGTACGAGTACCAATACTTTGATAATTTTTTACTCAACTACAAGTAAAAGTACTTGCCTAAATTTTTACTCAAGTAAAAGTAAAAAGTATCGTAAAAAATGTACTCAAAGTAAAAGTTACTTAGTTACATTTTTGTCAGCGTAAGGATGGCTACATGTAAGTAGCGCTAAATCATAACACCAGTTCACAATTCGCTCGTGTGTGTGCGCACACACACACACACACACACACAGCTTGAAGGAGGGATTTCTATCCAGTCAGTGAGAACAGGATGTGCACATTGATTGGACGAGGTTTTTCTAGGATGGTAAGTTTCAATTGTGATTAAAATTATTCTTCATTTTGAGAAAAAAAATTTTAAGATGCCATCAGCATGTGAGGTATCTCAATGTTCTCATGACAAAACTCTAACATGAGACTGTGCTCTAACCCGTCACATAACAAGCCTAATGCAGTCAGACATTTCAGATGGACCGTATGACAGCTGCTAACGTTGGCCCTGCCCTACTTTACCTCTACATTACAGTTCCTTTATCCGTGTCCATCCTAGAGCTCCTCTCTGACCTTCATGCTTATTTAGAGCAGCTGATTTTTAAAGTTAGCAGAGTTCATCCTTGGTAGTGGGTTCACTCACTCGTTTAACCCTTCACCCCTGAAATCAGTTTGTTCATTCCAATCCTCCTAAATAATCCTCCAATCATCCAACTGGAAGCCTTAAGGGTCCCGTAATGTCCATCCTGTCAGAACAGGCCTTGGGAGCCCAGGTGTTACTAGAACTAATGGTGTCTCCTCACTAGCGTGAGCCTCCAAACTGTGAAGGTCGGTCTCCAAACATGAACTTTAAATTCATGCATTCATCTCCTCTTGTAGCACTTTAACATGTTTTAAAAGGCATGTATCATGATATGTTACACCTCCCAGACCAAAGATAAGATAAATCATTATCATAAACACCGCAGAGACGTCATTATGTTTGAAATGTACAGTTGTGGTCAGAAGTTTACATACACTTGTAAAAAATATAATATAATGGCTCTACTGAGGGTCCCGTTATTTCTAAAACTCTGATTTTTCTCTGATAGAGTGATTGGAACAGATACTTCTTTGTCACAAAAAACATTCATGAAGTTTGGTTCTTTAATGTCTTTATTATGGGTTAACAGAGAAAAGTGATCACATTTGCTGGGTCACAAATATACATACAGCAACATGAACTAGCAATTTTGGTGACTTAGAAACGTGTCAGTGAACTGAGCTTCGTAGCATGGCCTCTTAACTTCTTGTGAGTGACTATGAGTGACTACAGCGGGTGACTTCTCTTAGGCCAGGTAAATAGGGCTCATTGGATACAAACGCCCACAAACGCTACAATGGGAAAGTCAAAGGAGCTCAGCATGGATCTGAAAAAGCGAATTATTGACTTGAACAAGTCAGGAAAGTCACTTGGGGCCATTTCAAAGCAGCTGCAGATCCCAAGAGCAACAGTGCAAACAATTGTTTGTAAGTATAAGGTGCATGGCACTGTTTCATCACTGCCAAGATCAGGAAGAAAACGCAAGCTATCACCTGCTGCTGAGAGAAAATTGGTCAGGAGGGTAAAGAGTGAACCAAGAATCACCAAAAAGCAGATCTGCCAAGAATTAGAAGCTGCTGGAACACAGGTGTCATTGTCCACAGTCAAACGTGTTTTGCATCTCCATGGACTGAGAGGCTGCCGTGCAAGAAGGAAGCCCTTGCTCCAAAAGCGGCACCTTAAGGCTCGACTGAAGTTTGCTGATGATCACATGGACAAAGATAAGACCTTCTGGAGGAAAGTTCTGTGGTCAGACGAAACAAAAATCGAGCTTTTTGGCCACAATGCCCAGCAATATGTTTGGAGGAGAAAAGGTGAGGCCTTTAACCCCAAGAACACCATGCCTACAGTCAAGCATGGTGGTGGGAATATTATGCTGTGGGGCTGTTTTGCTGCCAATGGAACTGGTGCTTTACAGAGAGTAAATGGGATAATGAAGAAGGAGGATTACCTTCACATTCTTCAACATAACCTAAAATCATCAGCACGAGGGTTGGGTCTTGGGCGCAGTTGGGTGTTCCAACAGGAAAATGACCCAAACACACGTCAAAAGTGGTAAAGGAATGGCTAAATCAGGCTAGAATAAGGGTTTTAGAATGGCCTTCCCAAAGTCCTGACTTAAACCCCATTGAAAACATGTGGACAGTGCTGAAGAAACAAGTCCATGTCAGAAAGCCATCAAATTTAACTGAACTTCACCAATTCTGTCAAGAGGAGTGGTCAAAGATTCAACCAGAAGCTTGCCAGAAGCTTGTGGATGGCTACCAAAAGCGCCTGATTGAAGTGAAAATGGCTAAGAGACATGTAACCAAATATTAGCACTGCTGTATGTATATTTGTGACCCAGCAAATGTGATCACTTTTCTCTGTTAACCCATAATAAAGACATTAAAGAACCAAACTTCATGAATGTTTTTTGTGACAAAGAAGTATCTGTTCCAATCACTCTATCAGAGAAAAATCAGAGTTTTAGAAATAACGGGACACTCAGTAGAGCCATTATATTATATTTTTTACAAGTGTATGTAAACTTCTGACCACAACTGTAAGTTATTTTCCTGAGCCGTTACTTCAGCCAAGATATAGGATGCATGGATTTGATGAAACCACGGTGTCTCATGCAGTCCTATATGTGTAACACACACACACACACACACACACACACGCACACACACACACACACACACTGCAGCATGTTAGAATCATGTGAATGACTAATTTAACTACACTGAACTGCTTTAGTAATACTTTAATCTCTAATTCTGGAGTAAAATAAAGAAACAAGCTAAATCATCACATATCTGTGGCATCAAGGAGCATCTTCTGAGTTCAAACACAGGGATGGAGCACAATGTTTACACCTGAACAGTATCAGGATGTTTTAACTCACAGAGGCCTGCAGGTCTTCTGTTTTATGAGCAAAGCGCTGAGAATCCGCTTGTCATGAGCGCTAAACGTTATTTTGCCGCTTCCGTGCGGAGCGGTAGGGAAACACATTTCAAACACGGAACCGAGTGTGGTCACCGAATCGAGCAGAATTCTGATGACGTTACACCGGTGCGCGAAGGTGCGGGTTGCAACCAGGCCCCCACAATGCGGCTCTAAAATTGGTCCCAACCCGGAAGTACCAAAAATTGCAGTTCCACCCTCATCCACTAGGGGCTGGTGTCAGAAGCGAGCAAATCCTCATTGACTCCCATGTTAAAAACACCAGTTTCACAGCAGAAATAAACATGTTTACAGCCTGGTACCAAAACATGTTTTTGGTTTAATGATCTAGTTTACACTCATGACAACTCTGAGGGGGGTGAATTTTTTTCTCACTCTTCTGTTTAAGTGTATTAAAAGCCTAAAATTCTGTATAATTAATGAGCATCAGACCCCACAGAGCTAGCTCCGGGGAAAGGCCTCAGTAGAGCCTCGGTCTGGTCTGGAAACTGCTCCGGGATTTTGAGTCTCTGTGTGTGTGTGTTCTTTTTTGGATAGTGTAATGACCTGGCTGGGGTTGTAAGCCAGGTGCATTCCGGGTATTGTGTTATATGTGTTTCCTATCCCTCTGCTAGTTTCTATGTGTTGATTTGAGTGTTATGTTAATGTAAGCCACAGGGAAGGTGATGTGTGTTCTGTGGAGCGGGTTGAATTAGCATGGTTAACTGACACAGTGACTCTGTGTGGTAGGAGCGTGATAGAAGTTCTGTGTCTGTAGTGTTACAAAGGGTTGAAGAAGAAGCCTAATAAAGGTCTGGTGTGAACCACTACTGCCTCCTGCTGGTTGAGTTGGGGACTGCCGCTGAGACGCTCGGGGTCACTACAATTGGTGTCAGACGTGGGATCGCTGAGTGTCTAGCAGACACTATGGAGCCGACCATAGACGAAATAGAGCATGCAATCTGGGACAACTATTCGATTCTCGGAAAAATGGCTGCCGAGATCCAGCAAAGAAGACCGGAGCTGGGGCGGCCACAGGGCCACAGTGCGCCCCGGAACAGACACCCCCTGCGGCGGGAAGAGATTCCTGGGGTTGCACCACAGCTCCCTGGCAGGACGGTTGCTAAACTGCAGCATTACACCGGGGCGACACAGCTACAGCCGTACCTGGCCCAAGTCATGCTGGCTGCCACTCACAATGGGTGGGGTCAAGAAGAGACTGCCACCCACCTGGCGCTCGCACTGGAGGGCCCAGCACTTCAGGTTCTGCTGGACCTGCCCCTAGAGGAGCAGTGCGACCTCCGGGCTCTGACTACGGCACTCGGCAGACGGTTTGGACAGAGACCACCAGCTGAACAGAGCAGGGAAGAGCTGGCTAGCCGACGTGAGAGAGAGAGCCTGGGGTCCTTTGCCGCGGACGTCCGCCTCTATGCCCGACGGGGCTATCCAACCTTCTCAGGAGCGGCCCAGGAAGAGCTGGGTCTCCACGCCTTCCTGAGGGGTCTCACACCGGAGAGGCTGCGACAGCAAGTCCGGCTGTCATCCCCCCGAGACCTGGAGGAGGCGTTGAGGGAGGCGGAGCGGGCAGAGGAGGTGCTGAGGGGCGAACCAGTAACCCGACGATCAGTCAGGGGGGTCGAGCGAGAGATGAGCATGGACCAGTCTGATGAAGAGGAGGAGGTCAGACGAGCCCAACCAGAAGCAGTCCCTCGTCGAAGGCGCCGGACAGACTGTTGTTATCGGTGAGGGGAGCCCGGGCACCTTGCCCGGAACTGTCCTGCACCTAGTCCTCGGGCCCGAGTGACATCACCGACGGGAAACGGCCACGGGGTGGGACAGTGAGGGGACCCCCACCCCAATCATTAAAACCTCTCCATGACAATCATCCTGTGGTGGGCCGCTGTGGGTCCACCCGTGGACTATACCTGGACTGTATCATGGATGGACGGTCTTGCCGGGCCCTGGTGGACACGGGGTCTACCATCTGCTTGCTGCGGAGGGGGTGCTTCCGGAGACGGGCGGGTCATTGCCGATGGATTGGACCCCTACTCATACAACGTTGTACACTGTCACAGGAGAAAAGACTGTGATGCCGGAGAGAAAGACTCTGCAGGTGGTGGTGGGCACAAACAGAGTGAACCATGAGTTCTGGCTTGCCGATATAACAGATAAGTGCATTGTTGGACTGGACTTGCTAACCCACTGGGGGGCACAGGTCGATGTGCCGGGAGTTGCCATCCACCTTGGTGCTGAGACTGTGCAGCTCCAAGTGGGCCGCGGTAGTCAGGGACAGGCCCCCACCCCGCCGGCACCCCCAAAGCTCTCGCGCCCCACAGCTTCAGGCCACAGCCAGGGGTCGAGGGCGGAAAAGGGGCGGAAGAGGACCCAGGGGGTAAACGTGAGCAGAGCCAACATCCCGCAGCCAGAGTCGCCGCCTAGCTCGGCGGTCTCCCCGTCGCCTGAGACTGTCGCGGCAGTAGAGGAGCTTGGGCGGCGGAGTGGGGTGCACCTCAGTGTGACACAGCAGCGGCAGCTGCAGAGCCTCCTGGCAGAGTTTGTGGATACTTTCGCCACCAAGGAAGAAGACTGTACAAGGACGGACCTGGTGAAGCACACCATCGACACTGGAGCAGCTGCCCCAATCCGTCTGCGGCCCCACCGCCTGCCCCTCTCCAAACGCAAAGCTGCCGAGGAACTGATAAAAGAGATGGCAGATAATGGCGTCATTGAACCCTCGGATAGTCCATGGGCCGCACCTGTAGTTATGGTGCGGAAGAAAACAGGGGGTTGGCGCCCTTGTGTGGACTACAGGCGCCTGAACGCGGTAACCCGCAAGGACTCTTACCCGCTACCTCGCATCGATGACGCACTGGATTACATCGTTGGGTCCAGTTGGTTCAGCTCGCTAGACCTCCGCAGTGGGTACTGGCAGGTGGAGCTTGCTGATGAGGCACGACCCAAGACTGCCTTCACCATTGGGCAAGGACTGTGGCAGTTTAGGGTGATGCCTTTTGGACTATGCAACGCACCAGCCACGTTCGAGAGGTTAATGGAAAGGGTCCTCAAAGACATTCCCCGCGGCCGCTGCGTGGCCTACTTGGATGATTTGCTGACTCATGCCAAGGACTTTGAACAGGCTGTTGCTACCCTGTGAGAGGTCCTGACTGTTATCCGCAGGGCCGGACTAAAGCTGAACCCGGCTAAGTGCAACCTCCTGGCTCGCCAGGTGAAGCTCCTGGGACATGTGGTGAGCGAAAAAGGGGTGGCTACTGATCCGGAGAAGGTGGTTGCTGTGGGGGGACTGCCCCCCCCCCCCCCCCCCCCCCCCGTCGAACGTCACCGAGCTACGAAGCTTCCTGGGGCTAGCCTCCTATTATAGGAGGTTTGTAAAAGACTTTGCCACTGTCGCTAGCCCCTTGCATCAGTTGACGAACAAGGGTCGGTGGTTTGGTTGGACTGAGGACTGTGCAGCGGCCTTTGAACAGTTGAAAACTGCCCTCGTGAGTGCCCTGGTCTTGGCGTATCCTGACCCCAGCCAGCCTTTCCTGTTGGACACCGATGCCAGCAACGTGGGGGTCGGAGCTGTGCTCTCCCAAGGGGGAGAGGCGGAGGAGCGAGTAGTGGCATACTACAGCTGCAGTCTCAGCCGGGCCGAGAGGAATTATTGTGTTACCCGGCGTGAGCTGTTGGCTGTGGTTAGGGTTAGGGTTAGGGTTAGGGTTAGTTAACCCTAACCCTCCGCTGGGTTCACGGGGCTGCAGGTACTGGCCATTTTGGGAATGGGATGACGGTGCGGCGGTTGAGACAGCGGTTCTATTGGCCGGGCTGTCGTCAGGACGTGGAGATCCATGTTCACTGCTGTGACGACTGCACAGCACAGAAAGGTCCCAGCCAGCGCTCCCATGCCCCATTGCAGCAATACCTAGTTGGGGTGCCAATGGAGCGGATCGGAGTGGACATCCTGGGTCCGTTCCCTGTTACTGATGCCGGCAACCAGTACGTCCTGGTCGCAATGGATTATTTCTCGAAGTGGCCAGAGGCGTATGCAGTGCCGGATCAGAGTGCAGTGACAACTGCGCACACTCTGGTGGATGAGATTTTCACGCGGTTTGGTGTACCGGAGGAGCTCCACAGCGACCAAGGGAGGAATTTTGAGAGCCAAGTGCTGGGAGAAGTGTGTCGGAGGCTAGGGGTAAAAAAAACGAGGACCCCCCCCCCCCCCCCCCTTCATTCTCAAAGCGATGGTCTGGTTGAGCGGTTCAACCGCACGTTGGCCACCCAGCTGGCCATCCTGACCAGCCAGCATCAGAGGGACTGGGACCAACACCTGCCCCTTGTTTTGTGGGCGTATCGAACTGCAGTGCAGGAGTCAAGTCAGTGTACCCCTGCAGCCTTAATGTTCGGAAGGGAGATCCGAACTCCGGTGGATTTGGTGTTCGGGGCGCCCCCTGAGCCGGAAATTGCTGGGGGACCAGAGATGGATTACTTCCGGCGGCTCAAGGAGCGGTTGCACACGGTGCATCAGCTGGCGAGACAGACATTGGAGGGGGCCGGGGCCCGCCAGAAACGAGCGTACGATACCCGTGCGCATGGTCCTATGCTGGGGGCCGGAGATTGGGTCTGGGTGTACTGCCCCCGGCGGAAGCGGGGGCTGGCCCCCCAAGCTCATGAGTCACTGGCAAGGCCCGGCCAAGATCCTGGAACAGCTATCAGAGGTGGTTTTCCGAGTCCGGATGCCGGGGCGGGGAAGGCGGGTGGTGCTGCATAAGGATCGGCTGGCGCCATACCATCCGCTTGCCCCAAACCCGCAGACTGGTGGGCAGCCTGGGGATTCCTTGCTTCCTACGCCTGGCTCAGCTGGGGGCGCCATGGAACCCCAGTCAAGGCCAAAGCGTACTCGACGCCGGCCCGGATATTTAAAGGACTACAGAGTGGACGGTTAAGGTTGTGGGGACACTAAACCTCTTGGGGGGGGGGGGGGGGGGGGGGGGGGGGGGCAGTGTAATGACCTGGCTGGGGTTGTAAGCCAGGTGCATTCTGGGTATTGTGTTATATGTGTTTCCTATCCGTCTGCTAGTTTCTATGTGTTGATTTGAGTGTTATGTTAATGTAAGCCACAGGGAAGGTGATGTGTGTTCTGTGGAGCGGGTTGAATTAGCATGGTTAACTGACACCGTGACTCTGTGTGGTAGGAGCGTGATAGAAGTTCTGTGTCTGTAGTGTTACAAAGGGTTGAAGAAGAAGCCTAATAAAGGTCTGGTGTGAACCACTACTGCCTCCTGCTGGTTGAGTTGGGGACTGCCGCTGAGACGCTCGGGGTCACTACAATATTATTTGTGCAATTGTTGGACAAAATGACTTGCTGTGGCATTAATTGCACTAATAGAGTGTCCAAGGAGTCTCCACTTCATTTTTTTCAGTAAGTAAAATTGTATTTGTGTATTTTAGGTCACTGCCGAGCTGAGCTTAGATTTTAACATGTACTGTTTAACCATGAAATGTAAATGTAATAGGGTAAAACCCAGTGCATTTAACATAATGCTGCACTTTAGAAAATGGGTTGAAATACAACATGTTGGTGGAGCTGGGTTCCCACTATCGGCTTGTGGAACTCTCGGGAGACCGATGTTTTCCACCCGTTCTCCCCTCCCCACAGCTCGGCGTTATTTCACGCATTTAATCGCAGCTTGCATTTCGAGCACAGCGGAACCTTTGTCATTGCACGACTTCCTCGCAGACAGAATATCACTGAGGCACACAACAATGCACAGTGCTAATGGCTACTAATGGAATAAAAACAGTAAGAAGTTGCCTTGCTTGGACTGATGCAGGATTTAGGAAACCCACCCGCCTCTTTTCTTAACTTGGAAAAAAAAACTTCCAGACAACAACGGAGTCCGTGTCGCTGTCATGGTGTAGGAGGTGGAGATGGTGGACCAAGTGTGGTGGAGGGTTCCAGGAGGCAGAAGAGCAGGCACGGATTAAATAAAAATGGATTTAATAGTAGGATACGGCAGGAACAACACGACAAACAACAACAATGATCTGACAAAGATTGGCACAAGGAGGGAGGTATAAATCAGGAACACATGGGCAGGTTAACGAGGGGCAGATGAGAACAATAAGGGCTAATCAGGGCAGGAGAGAGACACAGTCAGGAAGGCAGGGGCAGAACGTGACAGTCGCGGACATTTTTCAGAGATCGTCTCTGCTGCAGCTGCCCGGTGGCACCAGAAACTTTACAAAAGTTGCGGTAAGCTATATTTTTAACATTTACGTAACATCTGTGCAGCGCTGAAAGCACCAGACAGAATAATTCTGTGCCCTAACAGTAGTTTATGAAAGTAGTCAGACAAACGAGAGGCACCTGGCTGCCGCTGGGAGAACGCTCTGTGTTCTCACTACTCTGTAAACAGTCACAGACAACGTGTCTTATAGTTGAATACAGAAGTTTAAGTTAAAACAGAAACACTCTGAAACTTTTCTGTTGATTTTCTAAACAATTCTGTCGGGGTATTGTGTTTCTGAGACGAGTCGCTGTCTAAACATCGCATGCATTACTATCATTAAGCAGCGAGGTGTGTTGAAGCTGTCATCAGCTAAGAGACGGATGCTTAAGTGCATCAGGGGCAGCGAGGAACGAGGAAGTTGTGATCAGGCTGGAGATCACACCAGATTCGCTGCAGCAGGCGTGAATCTGCGGGTCTGCAGCATCCCCTTCTTAACGTGACATCAGGACTTCCCATGTAAGGAAGGTCCCCTCACCTGTTCGTCAGATCATTATTTCCTCGCCATGATCTTTTATCTTCCCATCATCCTCCAGTCATCCAACTGGAACCAGTTAGTGTTTCTGATCATTCTCAGAATATGCTATGCCTGCTCTGGTGTTAAAAAATAGCACATTTAAGTCCTAGATCATATTTGTGCCAGTTCTACTGTCATTTTGAAGGATTATTATTTATATGTGTGTTTTTACTACATTAAGAGTAGAAATGCTAATAAAACTCCCAATTATACAAACAAGTAAAACTGGAAAAATTAGAATCTGGTGCAAAGTCAAATTTATTTCTGTCATTCAACTAGACAGAGAGACTATTTAAAGGCTCAGGAACCCTTTGCAGGCATTTTCTATTTGTAATTATAAATTTTAGTTGATTTGGGTCTTGTTTCATATCACACAGTGACATTTGATTAATTAAAATTAGTTTTTTATTAAAAGCTTTAGTTTTACACTAATAACTATGTCTAAGGTTTAATTCTCCGTCTCATAATTTTAATTAAGTTTTGCTTTCAGAGCACATTTTCCTGAACGATTAAAATGCGATTAATTTAGATTAATTAATTACAAAGCCTCTAATTAATTAGATTAAAATTTTTAATCAAGTCCCAGCCCTAATTTTTATATATACTGTTATTTTGTCTTGTAATTGTTAATTACATACTCCTTTATTCCATATCATAGCAGTGTTATTCATATATTAAAACTGTCAACTGCACACTCATTTGGCAGAATAAAAGTTTGACAATTATTCATTTGTTCTTTGTCATATTTCAGTAACATTTATAATTAAGCAAGTTGTAATTAAACAAATTAAACAAATGACTGCAACATTTCCCCCTGTTAAGTGCAGTAGACTGAAATGAATAGCTTTATTTGGAAATATAACATATCTAATTTTTAATGGACTTATATAAAATCTTTCTTCAACATAGACCCCACTAATTTACTGATTAAGTGTTATTTTTTTATAAAAAGAAGAGAGAAAATGCACAAAGGTAGGAAAGGAAAAGAAAGTGATAAAATAATAGGTTTTGTTAAATGTTCTTCAGATAATGAATTAATTGACAATGTTTTTGCAGGGTGTGAAAAAAATGTTCAAGGTCAAGCTCCTGGGGCTAAGCCCCCCCTATATCTCAATCCTAGTGACGTCCATGGGTCAAACTGTGCTTAAAACTGACCATTGATGGACATTAAAACACATTCCCAGCTTCACCTTGCCAAGCGGACTTTTGAACACAACAGTCCCCCTTATTGGCTAGTAGATGTACCCTGCATCGTTCCCGTCAAAATAAAATTTAGATTTTTTTTAATATAGTTTTTATCGGAGAAACTGTACATTCATTCTGCACACCTGTAAATGCCTCGTGGAGGTATTATTTATTATAAATATTGATTTTTACTAAAATGTTCCACAGTGTCCCTTTAAATTACGAACAAACAATTTAAATAATTTTTTAATTAGTAGAATTAGAATCCAATTTTACTTTATTTTTAAGAGCACAAATATTCTGCTTAGTGATTGCCATTTCCATGTAAGCCCCAAATCAACTTTTAAAAGGCCATAAACAAAGATGCATCACTCCAACTTTTCATAGCTGCTCTGGCTGCACAGATTTGGGTTCATGGTCAAAGAGCTAAAGAAACAGATAACATTTTATTCCAGTGAAATGCTGAGATTATGGCAATATTCTAATAATGGATTGTGAAGTCATTTACTTTCCTTTTAAAAACAAGTCAGAAGATTTGTTGGCATTGTCTAAGCTAATATTGTTTCTGCAGATGGATTAGTACATAGCTGAGGAAATGTATTTAAGTTGGAGCCCAGCAATTAAAGTGGAGTAAATCAGTTAAATGGCATTTTTTAGTATAAGAAATAAAATGTAGGTGCTTAGAAAACGGTCAGGAGGTCGTGTGTGTGTGTGTGTGTGTGTGTGTGTGTGTGTGTGTGTGTGTGTGTGTGTGTGTGTGTGTGTGTGTGTGTGTGTGTGTGTGTGTGTGTAGGAAGCGTGTCCAGGCAAATGTAAATGGCTCTAATCCAGTTTTCCACTTAGTGTGTTATTATCCTTCACCTTGGAATGGGCCGAGATAAATCCTGACCACCTAAACAGGCTTGAAAAAGGAACACGGTGACCGTGACGACTAATGGCTAATTAAAACTCTGGTATTAATTGAGAAAACTTCTGATTAATCTGCTTTCTGGTTCCAGTCTGGAAAGGATGCTTTAACTGAAGGAATCTAAATGGAAAAGTGGTCATCTGACTCAATTGGATGAGGAAAGGTAGTCTCATCTGTCTTCTCTTGGATGATGGAGCCCATTAAGTTACCTCTGAGGCTGAGAACCCTCACCACCCTAAAGAGGAATGTCATTAATCCAAGATTGTGCTAATCTGTCTTTTTCCTTAAATGCTTGTTTTCCTGAAATTTGAGGTGAATGTATTGGATGCATTGGCTTATTGTTTTTTATATTATATATATATATATATATATATATATATATATATATATATATATATATATATATATATATATATATATATACATATATATACACACAAACAAATGCCTTGTGAGTTGATCTCTGTGGGGGAAAGCTCTGGCACTCCTGTTTCAGGAACTAGAAGTTAGCCAGAGTAAGGAGCAGAACATGGCAGGATTTGGAGTCTTATATTTGGACAGCTCGTTTCTGTTTGACCAACACGACTCTACCATTGACTCCTTTCACTCTGCTATGTTGATGTTTCATCTCCACAAATAGCACAAGCTGGAAGGATCTCTGGTGTGTGGTGGAGTGGCTAATGCTAACGGTTAACTTCTATTAGCAGAGAGCCTTGTGAGCGAAGATGGACGAGTTCATGAATGTTAATTTTCAGTAGATCTGACAGAATGTCTAATCTGAGAGTTCCACCATGTTCACCATCTATTATATATACCGTAAATCCTCTAATATTAGCCTGTATTTAATTAACTGCCGGGTATCATATTTTGGCCGGTGTTGGAGTCGGCGGAGGTGAATAATGGCCGGGTTTTTATTGTGGCCGGGTGCAATGTGGTAACAAGCAAGTACGGGGGGCAGTTGTGTCATCCGTCTCACTTTTGATTTGCCAGTGATCGACCGCGAGGGTAACTTTAACCGTGCGGAGATGAAGAGGAGGCGAAAATTTGATATCAAGTTCAAAGAGAACGTGCTGATTATGCTGCAGAACACTCTGGGGAGCAGTAGCAGGGGTTGTATGAACTAGTCACTAGTCGACTTCACCGCTCTATAGTGACTTGTTATGCCTGTCATCGACTAGTCGCTGTCACGTGATAATGACCGGCAAGATGCAGTCCTCGGAAAAGACAGCAGCCTGCTGTCAGCAGGTGACAAGCTCCTGCGCGTCGGGAGGCAACGCGCTGTGCCAGAGCGTCGGTACTGACACCTGCCGTAAAACGGACATTTAACCAAATTGTGACCTTTACCCTCTTGCAATTTAACCTTCCCCTCACCCCCATCCTAACCTTAACCAGCTTGCACATGCAAAGCTCTGATTGTTGACACGCTCCAGACATCTGCGTCCTGAGCACGGCCACAGTAACAGTAACAAATCAGGTGTCGCCACCTCAAAAACTAATTTAACACGCGATCGTTCATGTCAGCTCATTTCCTTTTATGTTTTCTGACTTCTATTCTTTTATTTGTGCCTGATGCGTTTCACTGCTGTGGAGTGAGGTGTCACACCCTGTCCTGTCTTCTCTTAGGTTTTAGTCTGTGTCTCCGTTAATTGCTCCCACCTGCCTCTTGTTTCCCAATCACCATAGCTCCCGCTCCTCGTGTATTTAAACCCCTTCTGTTCTGTGTTCCATGTCGTGTCATTGTTTCAGTGTCCAGCGTGTGTATTTAATAAACTCATGTTAAACGGACTTACCTGTTCGCCTTCTTCCTCCCCGCGTTTGGATCCTACCTCCGCTCCACTCACCAGGCACGCTTGTGACAGAATGACACGACCTGTTAAAGGATCCAGCGGGGAGATTCTTCTGTGGGAGTACCTGCTCCGGTGGCTTACCCCGACCCACCAGCTGGCTTCTCCCTCTCCAGCCCCAGCTCCGCCTCGCTGCCGCCGGCGTCCCCGACCCTCAGCCTCGACGTTCCTCGCCGCCCTTCCGGAACCGGACGGGGGTTTGGATGGGGAGACGTTCCCGGATCGCTGCGGCTACGAGGGCACGAGGCTGGCTGTCTGTTCCCTGAGAGTTGGTCCACGGCGTGGGGAAAGACGCCGGACTCCACCACCATCCGGTGTCTCGGGACGGAGCTGTGAGCTCGCATTTGCCCCTGCCCGGCGCGGCAGTTTGGACACGCCCCCGGCCAGACCACCAGTCCCGTCTCCTGCCGAACCGGCGCCTCCGTCGTCTGCAGGGGGAGGAGCAGCACTCGCAGCCCAGCTGATAGAGCTCCAGGCGGAGCTCGGCTTGTCCTGCCAGCTCATCAGCCTCCAGGAGTCTCACCTGGACGCTCTAACCTCCCCAAACCGCCAGGAGAGGGTCTCGGGCCAGCATGCAGCTTCCTCATCTCTGAGCCAGAGGAGCAAGCCCGGGGTTCACCCAGCGGAGCTCGCCGGTCTCCAGGCTGAGCTGGTCCAGCTCCATCGGGCACTCAACTTCAAAGAGCTACAGCTGGACGATCTGTCCTCCCTCCTCTCATCGTTCCCAGCACCACCAGTTCTCACACAGTCTGTTCCAGCGGTGGCCCCGGTGGACGCACCGCCTCCAGTTCCAGCGGTGGTCCCGGAGGTCGCACCGCATCTGGTCCAGCCTGTCCAGGCAGCTCCCCCCGCAGCGGCTCTGCCTCCGGCCCAGAAGCAGATGGTACCGGCCCATAAGCTGACGGATCGGGCCCAGAAGCAGAGGGTACCGGCCCGGAAGCAGACGGTACCGGATCTGGTCCAAAAATCGGCGGTCCAAAAGTCGGCGGTCCAGAAGTCGAGGGACCAGAAGCCGACTCCCCCGGACCAGAAGCAGACGGTTCCAGTTCTGGTCCAGAGGTTGACGGTCCAGAAGCCGGCGGCTCAGAGACCGGTGGTCCAGACACCGGAGGACCAGAAGCCAAGGGTCGACGCCTCCAAGCCAAGGGTCGACACCTCCCCCTGTTCAGAAGTCGACGCCTCACCCTATTGTTGACGTCTCACCCTGTTGTTGACGTGTCGCCTGAAGTCGACGTGTCCGAAGTCGTCTCTGAAGTCGATGTGTCCGAAGTCGCCTCGTCTGTAGCCACCTTATTCACCCTAGAGGTGGACGCTCTCTCCAGTCTAGAGGTGGACGCTCTCTCCAGTCTAGAGGTGGACGCTCTCTCCAGTCTAGAGGTGGACGCTCTCTCCAGTCTAGAGGTGGACGCTCTCTCCAGTCTAGAGGTGGACGCTCTCTCCAGTCTAGAGGTGGACGCTCTCTCCAGTCTAGAGGTGGACGCTCTCTCCAGTCTAGAGGTGGACGCTCTCTCCAGTCTAGAGGTGGACGCTCTCTCCAGTCTAGAGGTGGACGCTCTCTCCAGTCTAGAGGGCGACGCTCTCTCCAGTCTAGAGGACGACGCTCTCTCCAGTCTAGTGGACGACGCTCTCTCCAGTCTAGAGGACGACGCTCTCTCCAGTCTAGAGGACGACGCTCTCTCCAGTCTAGAGGACGACGCTCTCTCCAGTCTAGAGGACGACGCTCTCTCCAGTCTAGAGGACGACGCTCTCTCCAGTCTAGAGGACGACGCTCTCTCCAGTCTAGAGGACGACGCTCTCTCCAGTCTAGAGGACGACGCTCTCTCCTGTCTAGAGGACGACATCCCCTCTGGTCCGATGTCTCCACCGTCTCCGGTTCCGATGGTGGTTCTGAAGGTGGCTCCGGCCCAGCCTGCAGGGACTTTGTCATCGGCCCAGCCTGCAGGGACTTTGTCATCGGCCCAGCCTGCAGGGACTTTGTCATCGGCCCAGCCTGCAGGGACCTTGTCACCGGCCCAGCCTGCAGAGCTCCTCTATCGTAGACGCCGGGCCCCAAGAGTCTGTCGCCTCCTCCTCTGCCGCAGACGCAGGCCTCCAAGGGCCCATTGTCGCCTCTTCCTCTGCTGCAGGCGCCGGCCTCCAAGGGCCCGTCGTCTCCTCTTCTGCCGCAGGCGCCAACCTCCAAGGGCCCGTCGCCTCCTCATCTGCCGCAAGCGCAGGCCCCCGGACTCTGCTGATCCCTGCCGCCTCTCCATCGGTCCCTCGGTTCCTCTGGGCCCTCCCTCCGGGTCCCCCTCCTCCCGCCCTGCTCCTTGTTCCTGTGGGCGTCTGGGATCCGCCCTTTGGGGGGGGGGGGGGGGGGGGGGGTACTGTCACACCCTGTCCTGTCTTCTCTTAGGTTTTAGTCTGTGTCCCCGTTAATTGCTCCCACCTGCCTCTTGTTTCCCAATCACCATAGCTCCCGCTCCTCGCGTATTTAAACCCCTTCTGTTCTGTGTTCCATGTCGTGTCATTGTTTCAGTGTCCAGCGTGTGTATTTAATAAACTCATGTTAAACGGACTTAACTGTTCGCCTTCTTCCTCCTCGCATTTGAATCCTACCTCCGCTCCACTCACCAGGTACGCTCGTGACATGGGGCGCATCACCTGTTTTGTCCTCGGTGACGCACCTCACCGGTGCGGCCGGCGAGCACTCCGCTGTTTTTGTTGTCAGTAGATCTTTTAGAACTGCAGTTCAAAGGTAACTCATGAGGTGAATATATATGAACCCAGGTAGCAGTTTCTCTTTAGGATTGAGAGGAGATGCAGGAAGATAATAAACAGGCAGGACAGAAAAATAGTCAAATAAAAACAAGTTAGTTTTTGTACCTGCTGGTTGCAACAAACAGACACCACTGAAGGTAATCAGAAGTGAGGAACAGAAAATGAAATAATTATTTTAATGTTTAGAGCAGCAGGAACTCAGAGAGGCTGCAGGCGCATCAGTGAGTTTGCGGCCGCTGCGCAGGGGGAGGGGGGAGAGGGCTGAAGCAGGGGGAGGGGGGAGAGGGCTGAAGCAGGGGGAGGGGGGAGGGGGGCTGAATCAGAAACTACCGTTGTTAAAAGAAATGTGTTTAACTTTGAAAACGTGGGCGCAATTTTAATTGTCAAAAACTCCAGCGAACCATTAGTTCATTTTGCTCAAATAGAAATTGAGGCCTGCCTCTAATTCTGGTCCTCCTCCCAATAAAGGCCTGGAGCTTGATGAGCTTGAGTCAAATACAGGCCCGGGCCTGTATTAGAGGATTTACGATGTGTGTGTGTGTGTGTGTGTGTGTGTGTGTGTGTGTGTGTGTGTGTGTGTCACAGAGTGGTAATGTTGCACTTAAGTTATATTCTTTATTGCATGTTTTACTTGTTTTTATTCTGATGTGCATGTTTTTATTGATGGTGTGTTTTTAGTTTGTTTGGTGCAACATTGTGTTTCATTCTGTGTTAATCACTCCAATCATCTACACCTGCGGCAGAGTGTTGCTTGGACTGCCAATTAATGAACAGACGCAGGCAGGACAGGTTTTATTTAAAGGGAGGAACGCGTGGACCAGGGGGAGAGCCAGGATGGCAGACAGAGCCAGCTTGAGGCAGAGACGCACCCCGGACGGTGTCTTGAGGACACATGTGCCTGCCTGCACCCCCCCGCCGGAACAGAGGATCACCCGGAGTACGGTCCTGGAGGATGGACGGCGGCCGAGTGCGGAGGAGCGTGGGTGTCCCTCTCTCCACACGTGTGCGGCGCACGTACAGGTGCCATTGAGTCCGGTCGGAGTCTTGGACCGAGGAGGGGGTTCACCAGCGGCACGGACAGCAGTAGCAGCAGCAGCGGAGAGCGAGATCCGCGGCCGGAGAAGCCAGGGCACGGAGCGCAACACAGCAGGCGGGCAGAGTTACCCCAAAATTCCACTATCTCCGCTCCGCTGCGCACCGGCACGAACTCCGCAGCAAAAATGGTCCCATTGTAGTCAATCAGAGCTGTTCCACTACTGCGGCCGTGCGTCGCAGTGCCCTGCCCGCCGTTCCGCCATCCGGCAAAAATAGGATCGATTCTATTTTTGCCGGACGCCGGAGTACCTTACTAGTTTTATCTGTGAACCTATTTGAATCTCCTTTTAATATTAGTGGCACCATCCATCCACCTCGATCGTGTCACATGTAGAGAGGGAGAGAGAGAGAGAGATGTTGCACAGAAACAGAGAATGATTAGCTTCAACACACCAGTGGAGCTTATAAAGGAGCAGCACTGAAATGTTTGTTCCCAGAGGCGTTTTTAGTCTTTGAGACTTTATGACCTTTAGAATGATTGCAGTGCAGGCTTGGCATCATGACTGAAATACTTGTTCATTGTTCTTGCTATGTGATTGTACTTCTGATTCAGCAAGAGTGAAGAAATTCAATCCAACCTCCGTGGACAAAGTCAACGACCATCAAAAGTTGTCCTGGGAAAATAGTACTTTAATCTAGGGAGTTGGAAAATTGCTCTTGCTTTGCCACCACAAAGACTTTCAGCGGGGTTAGTGAAGCAAAAGCAGCGTGGTTATGAGATCTGGGACAAAGTCGTTTCAGTGGAAAGTCTTATAAAGTATTTTATTACAAAGAATTAACAGTTTGAACCTTTAAATCCTGGAGTATGAAATACTATTAATAAAGTACTTTAGAAAACCTACAAAAAATTATATTTCTAATCTAATGATGGCACATTAAATATGTTTTGCTGATTTCTTGAGAAATAACTAGATTTTACAGTAACTCGAAACAGTTTCCTAGTTCTCATTCGTAGTTGAAAACTAAATTGAACAGTCATAAACAACCCTGCCGCAGCCTGCTGTAGCTAGCGCGAACAACGAGCTAACACCAACATGATTTAACTAATGCTAAAATAAACCACAAAAGAAAAAGTTCCACACTGTTGGACAAAAGCTATTACTTATAAAATACAGTAGCAACAAAGCCAGGTCACCATCAGTCTAGAGGTGGGAATTGATTGTTCAGTTCCAGAGTAGTTAAACAGGTGGAAAAGAACAAAATGTGCACATCTCCTGCAAATAACTGTCAGTTTCTTTATGATAAATAATCAGTTATACGGGTCAAAACATGACAACAACTTTAACTTATTGCGTATTTTGTGCCCAAAGGCTTTTGAATATTCATAATGATTCCTCCCCTGATGAAATATACTTTGCAAGTCTTGCAAGTTACCCTGTTGTCATGCTTGATTGTAAAATATAACCAAACTTTTGAGCGTTTGTGCCACTTACACGTCATGTTTCCTGCTTCCGTAACCTACGCATCATTCACCCCGACTGGAATTGATAAGGGGAATCATTTGCAAAAGTATGAAACGATTCCTAGGAATTGAAACAATGGGAACCAGTTCTCAACAAGAACCGGTTTTCAATTCTCAACCCTACATCAGTCCATGAAGATTCCTTCAAACTAGTGTAGGCCATGTCACAGTTCATTCTGGTCTTAGCTCTTTGCTTTGCCTCCAAATTATTTACTCGCTTCCCTTTACTTCGAGGCCCCGCGACCTGGCCATCAAAGAAGCAGATTCCTTCTTTTCTTCTGCTTGCGCTTTTTATTGACATTCAGCGAACTGAGAAAGCAAACTGCTAGCTTTTATATTAGCTACCGGCATGGTCAAAAGCTAACAGCCGTTAAGCAGTTAGGGAGCCTCCTCTGTTAAGTGCAATTTCTGGTCGGCAGAGAGCTGCAGAGTGCTTTCCAAGGGGAAGTTGGTAAAGTTTCTATGTATGCAATCACTGAAGCCCAAATATCTTAAAGTGTTGAACTGTTTAGTATTACTTTAAACCATAAAAATTATTGCATTCAATTGCATTTTTTTCTGCAAGGAAAGACAAGAAAATCCTGGTTCAGCAATATAAACAAGAAATGGTCTTTAGAAGACCTCGCGTTTTGTTGTCATTTTAAGGTTTTATGGCGAAACTTGACCCTTTAAAGCCTAACATGCATACATATATTACATTACAAATAACAAAATAACTACAAAAAAATAGAATTGGCCCTTGCCACCTTTTCATCCTCCACCAGGAGGCAGTAGACATGTATAGGACTTTACAGGGACTGATGGATTCAGATTATATTGTCAGCAATGAGGGCATTGGTGAAGCAGAACGAAAGGCTCTTAATTTACTAGTTGGTCGATGTTCCAACCAATTACTGTATAGATAAGATGGACAACCTGTCCTTGCACCTTTCTGGAGCCAGCCCCTTGTGGATGGGGGGACAACAATTGTCACTTCTACGTTGGCTTCACTTTTTGGCAGGTGGAGTTTGTCGCTTGGTTCCAACGCTCACCTGTTGTCATAAAATTTGAATTTTGACCAATTGATCAATATCCAATAAGGAAAACTCCAACTTAGTTTCCCAGCTCAGATTAGGTGAGGGGCTCCAACACTTTTTGTTCCCCTCCCTCGTCTTCCAAAGTTAGCTTGAAGTTTACAAATTGGCATTAATTCAATGCATGACAAGTTAGCATTCAAGCTAGGTTGTTGTACTATGCTGATAGGTGCATCAGTGCATCACCTTGCAATGCATTCTGGGAACTGGGGTGGTTTCTCATTGACAGCTCCCTCTTGTGGACATGCAAGTATATTGGTCAACACTCTAAACTCCAGTAAATTATTTGTTGTGCTGCGAGGCAAGAGGAGGGACTGTGGGGAAATGCAAATATGAAATATTACATAATTCATATTATAGAACAGGGATTGATGGTCACGTTTAAGCATTTTTAAGGTTATTTAAAAAAATTTAAACTGTAATGCACCCAAGCTTTAACTTGCAAGGTCTACTGTCCCTCTGAAAATCAACATCCTCCGATTGTGTGTTGCAGCAAAAGGAGATAAATGTTTGTTGAAGAGCATGTTTATGTGTTGCCTCTTCTGTCATGAAAATAAAAAGTAAAACAAATCAAAATTTGGATTAAAAATTTTACCAAAACAATGCAAAAGGCTGCCAGCACAGAAATCTAAATCTCTGATGAATAACATGTTTTATTTTTCCTAACAAGCTGAAAATCTAATGTAGTCTTTAAAAGCATCAGAAAAAACACCTGAAAGCACTCATGATGCGTCATTGTGTCCCTAATCAGAGCTGCGAGCAGCTGAATCAGACATCATTTCCATCTTCACATGAAGCCAGAGAGCCTCCGTGACTCACCATCATATTAACACCGAGTCTGACTTCCACTGGCTTCACTGTTCCTGAGTGACTCATCCAGCTAAACGTAACCATCTGCTGTGATTTCCCTTTCAGATCCAGAGATCCGCGCTCGGCCACTCTGCTTCACGTTATCATTCCGTTCAATTCAAAGATACTTCATTAATCCCAGAGGGAAATTAGAGACGTCAAGGTCCCTCGGATGCTCTTCACAGTTTTGATTTAGTCAAATTTAATTCATCAGGCTTCCGATATTAAATAAAAGACAGCTTAAATGTGCTCATCCGCTTTATTTAATCCAATAAGTGAGATTTGATTTGGATTTTTTTTTTTTTTTCTAAATTTGCCGTTTT
Source organism: Nothobranchius furzeri (assembly GCF_043380555.1). NCBI lineage: Eukaryota > Metazoa > Chordata > Actinopteri > Cyprinodontiformes > Nothobranchiidae > Nothobranchius > Nothobranchius furzeri. The sequence continues at coordinate 28,129,439 of NC_091750.1, read as the reverse complement.
GTAAATTGGAACTCTACTGAAATCATCTTTTTGTTCAAGAAAATGCAAAAAGCACTGATTTAACAATAGGAACAACTTGTTCCCTCCTGAGGAAGGTCTATTTGGTTACCTTGGTAACCAGCGCTGACCCTAACAGTGATGGTTATTCATTTATTATTAGTGACATCAAGCTGCACAAATCATTTTCAAGATGCATCTTTTAGAGAATAAACATTTAATTTAAACGTCCAGTTTTGTAGCCATTTATTTATTTATTTATTACAAATGTACTGTTTGTATGTGTGGCCCTCATAAAGTGTCGTCAATCAAAGTCATTCTGCATCCTGAAATGGACTTCTCCTTTAATTTATCTTGTTTTATTTAATTAAGTTGGTGATGTGACTGTTTAACCTGGCAGAAGTGGCCCTTGAGGAAATAACAGGCATTTAACTAAATGTTACATCTTTTGAGCCTTTATCGCACCGAGCTGCTACTGTTGGCTGGATACATAAAAATATCACAGTATGTGCGAGTCGTAGTTTATCTGAATTGGTGTGTGAGGCGTTTTTGCAAAAATAATTTTTTACAACCCCTTGGTATCATTTTATTGTCAAAATTCTGATCAAACCACTTCTGTCCTTGAAGCATCCAGATCAGATCCGGATTAGAGCCTTCCTCAGAACCCTGCGATATCCAGTTTTATACTTGACCCCTGGAGGAGCATCTCCGTACAACATGCAACAAGGGACACATTTATTTATGTTTTTATTTATTGTTATATTGTTAAATAAGTACATCATAAATAAAAATGAATTATTAAATAGTATAGAATGTTAAATTTAGATAAGATACAATAGAAGGGTAGATTTGTGCCTACTGCCATCTGGTGGAGGATGTATGGTGGAAAAGTACCAATTTTATTTCTTTATTGCTGTAAAAAATGTATAATTATATAAAAAATAAAACAGAATATTATAAAAAATTTGAAACATAATTTCATTGAATAACTTGGAGTTCAGTTGTTTTAGTAGTATTATTTTTAATTATTATTTCATATCTTGGGTTACGTGAGTGACCAAATGGAGATGTAAAAAAATTGACAGTTTGATTGATTAACTCTAGTCACCAAGTGTCTCATTCGTGTCTCGGTCGGTTTACGGTCAACCCTCCTTTAATTATGAGTTTAGTCCAACTCTGGCTCAGGTTCAAATACAGTATTTTATTAAAGAAAATTTGTTTTTGAGCTTGGTCAAAATTCCTCAAATGATGTTTCGACATTTTAATGAAATTCTAATAAAACCTGGAAATATCTTCCAACAAAGCTCACTAGCAGATCGACTTGTGCATCCTCCTCCATCCACAGATTAGTCAGCTCGAACCTGAAACGCTGTCCCACGTGTTGTTCTCTGACATTTTGTTTGCTTTAACATTAACAGCCCTCTCTTTTTTAACAGCCTCACACTCCACTCCTATGGAGAATCTGCATGTTGGTGGTCAAATACAAGAACTTGTTTCAAAGCCGTAAATCTAACAAACAAAATTCAAATTCAATAAAAAAGCTATAAAAATAATAAATAAATCTTGTTTATTGCATATCTCATTACTGATACCAGCACTGGCTCCATTTGCTCTCTGACGTATGGTCATATTTAAGATTAAAGGACTGAGAACCATAAAGCATGGCTGTGTGGAAAGCAGACAGCTATTGCAGCCGTCCATCCTGCGTGCCGACCTCAGCTGGTGTTTCCATCGAAGCTGGAGGCCCGGAGCAACGATAACAGCTCCAAACTCCTCCTAAAGTTCTATGTCAGGCTAATGAATTAATGCAGCCGTTCCCATTTGCAGCTGGAAAATGTGCCCCCCTCCGGTGCCAGAAACAAAAAATCTGACGGGTTTTGTCATTTGCAGCTGATTTGTCAGGGTCCCAGCTCACTCTCCCTCTTGTTGCCTCAGAGTGGCTGATGAGGCTGCACAGCTGTGTTCCTGTTAGTGAGTCTTATAACACCAAATTGAGCTCCATCTGAGAGTCGTGCCATTCACTTGAAATCACACACATCAAGCTGACACAGATCAATAAAGTAAACACTGTATAAATTCTCCAACTACATCTGTTTCACTGCCACTGATGCAGAGTCATCTCTACTCTTTTAAAGGACGTGTGGAACTCAGAAATACATGCGGCCAGGCATCCGTTTGCTGCATCTACTTAGCCCAAATTAATGAATTTTATATCATATTTTCTAAAAAATATGTAATTATTAAGTTGGCTGATAGATCTGGATCCACGGAGTTGAAACATAAAGGGAACATCATAAAGAAAAGTCACCTTTTGCATCCTGTTGTGCTGCCATGTGAGGCCCTACTGCCTCTATGAACACAAGAAGTCCCATCCGTATCCTGTCAGCGTTTGGTTTGAAGAGTTATGTGCCATGAATACAAGCCTTTTTTTAAATCCCTGTTTGTGATGTCACAAATAGGGAAATTGGCACACTAGAGAAGCAGCAACTCTAATCCAAGTTCCTCTCAGATATTGGAGCTTCTCAGCTTATTGACCCTTTGCACGTTACGTCACGCCACTCATGTGACCGCCCCTTCGCCATGATGGACGGCAAAAAGACCGTTTACACCTGTAGAAACTCTAGTGAAGCTAGTCAAAGCAAGTCAGTTTGGAGCCTTTTATGGCTTTTATTTAGTTGATTTGACAGTAAAATGGTTTTAGCTTGCTGCGTGGTCGGCGGCACATACAGACGAGGACGTAAACTCAACTCGTTTTTTATTTTTAATAACTTTGATGAAGACTGAGGACGGAGATGAACTGCAGCGATCAATCAAGCGGCCTAGCAGGCCTCAGATTTGCAGCGAACATGTTTTTAATGGGTAAGACTAACGTTGATTTATTCCACGAGGAAGACAGGGACAGGGATAAATGTGATGTGTTTATACGAGTTACTGGTAATCCTGATGGACGGGTATTTCACCACGGAGGCTGCGCTCCGTCCACTGTAGTGTAAAGCCAGACAATTATTAACAATATTAAAGCTCCGATGTATGATTACGTGTGTTAAAATGACGTTATTTATTTATTTATATGAGCGTCGGCGTTCAGAGATCTTCTCATTCCGGTGTGGGAGCAGCAGCTGAACCCGGTACCACCACCAGCAACAGAAGCTGGTAGGGATCCGGACTTTCTAACAATCAGCTTTGGTGTAAAGTGAAACGCTGTTTATAACATAAAGTTATAAATCCAGAGGGGTGAATTTAGGCAAAGTCAGCAACATGTTTACATCGGTGAACAGCTGCAGAGAGAACGTAAGCTAACGTTGGTAAGCTAGTTAGCATACCGCTCTCTATGAGCCCCGCTAGATGTGCTACTTCCTCTGATAACTGAACTGGGCATGAACTAGTGGAAGGAATGCTGGAGGAGTTTTGTTTTTGTTTTGATCGCAGAAACAATTTTAGGCTCCACTTTTCCCTTTGTTTAGTAATCGTATCGTTCTCTGTTTACATGCTTTTGCCGTCCAGCATGGTGGACCCACGTGATTAGGTGACGTTGGTGCAAAGGGTCAATAGCAGCCTGAGCAGGGGATGGGTGGGCGTGGTCAGGGCCAGCTTGTTTTTTTATGTCGCTTTCATAAGACACACCATGCCCGCAAATCAGTATAATACTGCTGCCATTGTGTGCCTTATGAAAGCGCCGAGCCGTCATGAAATGAAATGAGCAGTAAGCTTTACTTTTGTAACCAGAACCAACTGAGACTGGAGCGATGCAGAGCTCTAGGAGGTTCTCTCCATTAGAGCTGAAGCTCAGATCACTAGACTGTGGAGGACAGACACATTTAGCTGCGGCTTGTCAAGAAAATTTAGAGAGCGTGGCTTCAGTTGCAATAAAAAGCAAGTTATCACCAAGCTAAAAGGAAGTCCAGCGCAGAGACCGCCCCCATACCCCCTTTATACCCGTATCAGGTAGTCTTTTGTAAAAGAACATTATTGCACCACATTACCGCCACCGTCGGACCACTTATGAAGACCAAAGGCTCCGTGTGTGTGTGTGTGGGGGGGATTTGCCCTTTGCAAATCCTTCTGCATGATCTTCCTTTTTCTCCCCAGTTGGAACCAATCGATTCTCCACAGGCTGGTGGGCCGGGAACCAGCGCTTTCTGTCAGATTCCTGAATGAGCTGGTGGGTGGACGGATTACTCCATTGTAGCAAAAGAGGCACGCAGCTAGAGATTTTACATTATATTAAATTAAAACCTGTAATTACAAAAACAATGGCCTGGAAGTTTTGCAACCCTATTTCATTTTAATGATTGATTTGATTTTCCCTGAAGTCAGACAATGGAGCCGCGCGGCTCGGATCGAGGCTCTGGTTCTGGCGAACAGTGAAGGGGACCTTGGGAGTTTATTCCCCCACAATCCTGTTGCAGACATTTGAAACTGTTTCACACATTGAATAAAGCGACAGCGCCACTGAACTGAAGAGAAGTGTGTGTCTTCCAATTTGTGTCCATCATGTCTCAAACGAAAATGTCCTTTTTTGTGGCTTCATTTTATTTGACCATAGGCTGCTGGTTGCAACCCCTGGGGTAATCTTCTCGGGTGGGGCGTTGGACTTCTCCGGCAGCTGTCTCCCTGGGGTTCCTGCGCTTTGGGGAGACCCTTGGACCTCTAGGGCTTGGAACTCCTCCATCTTCCACACGTCTTTGGGGGCAAGCCTGTGTCCCCTCACACTCACTATTGGACACTCCTATAGAGAAACCTTACATACATAAGCACATGTATGCATGCAGGTGCTCACATGGTGCTCTCACAAGGACGGACTTGGGCATTTTCAACACATCACCTGTGTGGTGGCTTTGGTTGGCACTAACTGCACTATGAATTATTACCGTGTGTTTCTCAGCAAAAATAGTTACTTTTATATATACTTATGCTGTTGGAGCAGTGACATTTTGGTATTGTTGTATTTTAGTGTGTCGCCCCTTTTTCTCTCTCTCTCTTTCTGCAGGTCAAGAAACACTTCTGTGTCTATGTCCAAAAGTATTTCTAATAAAGTTTTGGTATCAGGCATCATTAACACAGAAGCTATAATGCTCCACCTGTGAGAATAAAACTGCAAGGCTTGTCTTCGACATGCAGACATCAGTTCTAACTGCTTCAAATGACCATAGGCTGACATTAGACTGATAAATAAGAGCCTGTTCCCACGAGGAGGTTATTGGCCATGCTTCCCCAAAAAACTAGAACCAGGATCTTGAAATGAACCCTGAAGTTGACTGGCAGCCAGTGAAGCTGGAGGAGAAGCGGGGTGATGTGGGTGTGTTTGGAGGACTTGGTCAGAAGCCGAGCACAGGCGTTCTGAATCACCTGTAGACGGTTCAGGGAGGTTCTGCTCAGACACGTGAAAAGAGAGTTACAGTAGTCTAAGCGTGAGGAGATGAAGGTGTGGAGAACTGTCTCAAGTTCAGAGCGGGACAGAATGGGACTCAGCTTATCAATGTTCCTGAGATGGAAGAAGGAAGAGTGAACAAGAGAACTGACATGAGAATCCAGGGTGAGAGCTGGGTCAAAGGTCACGCCAAGATTCCTGTCAGACGGTTTGGTGTGAGAAGCAAGCTGATGAGGAGAGTCTCTGACTTTGATTCTGAAATATGGACAAAGACCGTCTTTGACTCAGTCATGGAATCAGCCATCTTCTAGGGTGTGGTTTGTTGGGGCAGCAGCTTATCTGTGGATCATTACCTCATTCACTGTCAGCCGTTCCTGATCAGAAAGCCTTTCGCTGCCAGAGTTTTTCAGTGTTTTCACCGTTTTATTAAGAGTGACAGAACGTTGCGCTCTAGGATGATGTCAATGCCAGAACTACCAAAACAAAGAGTAGACTCACCTCTTACATCAGGAAGAATCAGCGCGTTTCGAGCGTTATCCATAATTTCATAATCCGTTGTCGAATTGTCATCGGCAGAAGCTTTTCCGGTTCGCGCCTCACTTTTTTTTACAGCAGCGGCCCAAAACGATCTCCTAACACATGGATGTTCTGCTTCCTGATCATGTGACGTGTGACATGCGCAGATGAAGATCGGCTTTAGAACTGTGATGTTTGTTCTCACGGTGCGGGGGCTCGTTCCGACGCCCACACAGTAAAAACATGCCAATGACGACTTAGTCGTCATTGGCAGTGAATGAGTTAAGAAGGTCCTAGGATGTCCACTCAATCCAGTGTAGAAGGTGGGAAGGACTCAAAGTCCCCCAGCACCTGCCCTAAGCTGTTAGAGAGAATTATAAGATACCTTTCGTCAAACTTTTTGACAGGTCTATTGTTCTTTGACCTTTCAGTCCTATTGTTCATTTGACCCTTGACCTTGCCCCCCCTTCCTATCATTAATCAAATGGACAGGTGTATTGTTCAATCTTTGCCCCCCCTTCCGTATCATTAATCAAATGGACATGTGTATTGTTGATCGTCCAGATGGCCTAGACCCCCCACGCCGCATCATCAATGGCGCATTGTTGAACGTCCAGATGTCCATGATTCCCCACGTCATAGGCTAATGTGTGTAATGGCGCATGAAGTTTCTTATTGTGTTACCCAGCGGTTCCCACAGCCCCCCTCCCTTCTGAGTGTAATCCTATTGTGTATAACTCTTTAAAAGCTCAGATCTGTCCGAATGGTGAAAAGCCGAGCTCTAAGAAAAAATGATGAACCACGAGGAGATGCATGAAGCACCAAGCCACGAGGAAGAGGTGCCTACTACATCCGACGCTTCAACTTCAACTCAAAAAGTGAAAGAAGAGAGCGTGGATACGCCGCTGTCAAAAACCATGCTTTGTGAAAAATCCATCGCTATACATCAGATGCCGGCTGGAATTGGTGCTCCCCGCAAATCTACATTTTACATCTGCAGAGTGCAGGTTCCTCCTTTCGGCGGTAAAGAGATCTTGGAGCAAATATGGCAGTTGGAACCTTACGGCTATTCCGGTAGTTTTGGGTACCGGTTCAGCTACGACACTAAGGAACTGTGTTTAATCCAAGATGTGGCTGAGGGCGAACCTCTTAAATCCTATTTATCAAACTCACCAGCGGTTCTCTCCTACAACGATTGGGCTGTGCTCAGGCTGGCTGTTCCACGCAAGGTGCACAGAGATGATGAAGAGAGACCTCGTCCGCCTGTCAATCGCAGCGGGCCGCAAGCTCTTCCAACGTTGGATGAAATCCAGAACGCTGTGACAGCATTCAGCGCTTCATGGGAGGGGGAAGAGGATGCTGATGGAGAGTGGATGTTCAAGGCCTCGGTCCGTGTGAGAGGATTTGAGCTCTTTTTTGTGCTGGAGAATGTGCATTCTGTATGCAGAATTTACCGCCTTCTACAGGTTGTACCTTTCGAAGCCTGGTGTGAAAAAATAAATGAAGTGGAGGATCGTATTACTTCACTTTTTCGTACCAGCCGCTGTTGGAACGACATTCTGACAGTGCGAAAAAAGCTGGAGTTCTAAGACCTGCCTTAGGAGGAGGAGGTTGCATCATCATACCACGCCCCCCACCCAGCACTAGTTATAAAGAGCTTACAGTTAGAAACCATTTCATCCAGACGATCTAGGCATCAGCATGACGGGGTTCTACAATCAGACGACCCTTAAAGACCTTTGGAGCCCACCACCGAGCTGGGTACTAACGGATTCATCACCACCGAGATACAACACCAGTCCGAGGTCCAGATCGCTACCATCACCACCACCGCCGAGATACAACGGCAGTCCGAGGCCCGCATCGGCACCATCGTGTTTTCCAGAGGATAACCTACCACGACTCCCCACCATCATGGAGGTTCCGGAGAACGTACCATTCAGGCCCTGGGTCGACGGGGCTGATCCACCTTTGGTGACATCAAACCCTGAGCCGCCGCCAGGTCATGAGGAGGAGGAGGATGTGCAACCCCTCGACATCCAGAGCACCGATGAGGAGCCTCACCGTCTGCCTGACTGGGTGTTTTCAGAAGACAAAGTAGACCGTGTGAAAATGGGTCTTCTTCACTTGGTCAACATGGCGATCAAAGCTCACTTACCAACCATCTGCCACGGATGCAAGATCGATCACCCCAGTCAACGGCAACACGAATGTCTTTACGTAGCTGAAAATGAATTATTTTACGATTTTCACTTTACTCACATTATTCGCAGGGTTTTAACACCTAAACTGATTCCGGCTCTTCAAAGTTTTCTCAGTCTGCACGGCTTCCAGCCTCTGGACACTGAGATTCTGTTCACCATGGCTGTGACGCAGCTGCACGGATTCAGGGCTGTGATGCCCATTCACAAAGACATTTTTCCGGTGTACGATCGCCTGTCCAAAGCTGACCTGGACGCGCTGTCCGGGGTGGTGATGGAGTGAGCGAGCTGCGGAGGGTCTCTTCTACAACTTTATTATTATATTTGATGACAGTATGATTAGATTTTAGTTCTGACTAGTGTTTAGATTAGACTGTGTGATTTTATTCATTATATTTGACGACTGTTTTTAGTTCTGACTAGTGTTTAGATTATATTTGACGACAGTATGATTAGACTGTGTGATTTTATTCATTATATTTGACGACTGTTTTTAGTTCTGACTAGTGTTTAGATTATATTTGACGACTGCTGTTTTTACAGTATGATTAGACTGTGTGATTATATTTGATGACTGCTGTTTTTTACAGTATGATTAGATTTTATTTCTGACGGTAGCGTCATTAGATTGTGTGTACAATTTATGAAATAAAAAGAACTAATGAAAACAATTATGCATCATTTTTGCCAACCATTCATCAGAGATGGAGGAGGTAATGAAAAAGGTTTATTTTACACCAGAACATCAGGGTAGTTACGGTGGTGTGGAAAGGTTTAGAACCGGTTTACAACAAGATATTGGGGAGAAAGTTTCATCGGATAAGGCTCGCGATTTTCTCTCAGAACAAGACGCCTATACACTTCACAAACCTGCAAGAGTTCATTTTCCGAGAAATAAGGTTTTTGTCTCAGGGCCGCTAAAACAGTTTCAAGCTGACTTATGCGACATGCAGGCCTTGTCAAAATCAAACGACGGCTTTAATTACCTATTAACCGTCATAGATGTATTTTCAAAGAAAGCCTATGTACGAGCCCTGAAAAACAAATCGGGGAAAGATGTTACAGAAGCTTTTGCTTCAGTTTTGAAAGACAGCGGTGTCCCTAAAAAATTGCAAACGGATTCCGGTAAAGAATTTTTTAATAAGAAATTTGAAGCCCTCATGAAGAAACACGAAATTGTGCATTTTGCCACAGCCAGCAGCGTAAAGGCCAGCGTTGTGGAGAGATTTAACAGGACTCTAAAAGGTAGAATGTGGAGATATTTCACAGCCAAAAACACCCATCGCTACATAGATGTGATTCAAGATTTGGTGAAAGGTTATAATCATAGCTACCACACTTCTATCAAAATGGCCCCCTTTGAAGTTAACACGGAAAATCAATGGCAAGTGTTTCGCAACCTTTACGGGACCACCGCACCGAAGCCTGCAAAGAAAATGAAGTTTAACAGGGGTGACGTTGTGAGAATTTCCAAACTCAGAGGTGTTTTTGATAAAAAATATGAGCAGAGTTTCACGCACGAGCTGTTCACAGTGGACCAGTGTCTTCATCGAGCACCGCCGGTTTATAAACTCAAAGATTTTGATGGGGAAAAAATCGAAGGGTCATTTTATGAACCCGAATTGCAGAAAGTAAACTTATCGACCGAACGATCCTTCCACGTTGAAAAAATGTTAAAGCGCAGAACTTACAGAGGCCAGAAGCAAGTTTTTGTTAAATGGCTTGGCTGGCCTCAAAAATTTTCCAGTTGGATTAAAGCCTCAGACCTGCACAACGTTTAAAAAAACAGATACAATAAAAAAATGGATCTGAGACAAGAGGAGGGTTTTTATATCACATTGCCCTCTAACGCCAGTAACGAAGTGTTTAAAAATAACACGATTGCCAGTTACAGAACCGATCTAGCCCGTCACATCAATCTCAATGGCAGGTGGCAAGTGGGACTGTCTGAAATCACTTACGTGCACTCGTGGTTTAATTTACCGAACAATCGTGCGTTTGTTGAATGGCGACGAGTGAAAGAACCTAAGAAAATCAACAGAGCTCCGATTACTCCCGGATATTATAAAGCTATCCAAACACTTAGAATGGAATGTGAGACTGCTATGAGAAAGATTGATCCTGATTTCTATCTCATTCACAGATTCCCCGACCCCATTCTCAAATATCAGATCGGTGATGAAATAGAATTTAGATTTTTAGCGCCTCTGGCCTATCTGTTAGGTTTCAACGCGGGTGAGTGGTTGACGCCTGAAGGTACTTCAGGCCTCGATGAACCGATCAAATCGGCGCCTCGCCCACCCGATTTAACAGGCGGTCTATATCAGTTTTACTGCTACACGGATGTCGTGACCGAGCAGTTGGTCGGGGACGTCTTTGCGCCTTTATTACGTACGGTGAAAGTTGAAGGGACCTTCGGTCACACGGTCACTCATGTGTTTAATCCTGTGGATTACATCAGCGTTTCTACGAATCATATAGAAAGCATTCATATCGAAATAAAATCTGATCAGAATGAGCCGATTCACTTCTTATACGGAAAAACAACGGTGAGGCTTCATTTCAGGCCCGCACATCAGAGAAATACAATAATATAACGCTTGTGAAACAGGGTGAGAGAGTCAGTTACGCTCGTACGTCTTGCAGACATGATTTATCACCTGCAGAGAAACGATCCCAACCGTTTTATCAATTATTACGTCACTCAGGCCGGTCATGGTTTACCAGGTTTTAGCGGTGTTCCTTATATGTACGGACGTGGCTTTGGATCGATATTTTCAAGACTGTTTCGATTCATATCACCTTTTGTTAAAAAAGGATTTGCTCTGGCTAAACCGCATCTCAAAAAGGCCGCTACAGGAATCGTGTCAGATGTGTTGACGAGAGCCGTCGGTAAAATCAATGACCCTAATGCCCAAGAGGGGTCAGGCCTCATGGTTCTGTCGAGGCGTGTTCGCAAAAGACCCCCCGGCAGGCGTTTAAAGACATCTACATCACGAAGCGACCGGCGCATCAAAGCTCCAGTTACAAAACGCAAGCAAAAGAGGAAGAAGTCTCGCCAGACGGGCTCTGATATTTTTTAATCATGTCACTGCTCCACAGCAAATCGTCAGAATGTACGCTGAGTGAACTGGATCTCTTCACCGTACCCATGACGCAGTTGTCTATCGAAGATAAGATCTACAGCGAAATTTTACCCATAGCGGCCCTGACGGACGGCGGGCCTGTAGAATTTTTTGTCCCCGGAGATGGAGAAAAATATTTGGATTTAAACGACACTCTTCTATTTTTGCGGGTGAAAATTACAAACGATGATGGCAGCCCGCTAGATGATGGTGCTGCCACCGGTCTGATTAATTACCCGATAAACACGATTTTCTCACAATGTGACGTGGTTCTCGGCGATCGTCTGATTTCACAGTCCAGCGCCACGCACCCCTACAGAGCGATCATCGAAACCCTGCTGAACTTTTCTGAAGCGAGTTTGAATTCTCAATTCAGCGCGGGATTGTTCTTCAAAGACACCGCAGGCGCGCACGATTCCACCGTTGTAATTAACGGACGCAATTTAGGCCTTAATCAACGAGCGACTTTTACAGAAAACTCCAGAGAAGTGGATCTGATAGGACCCCTGCATTCTGATATATTTTTCTGTGAAAGACTTCTTTTAAATTCCGTCGATCTCAGAATTAAACTGACACGCGCGTGTGATGCTTTTTGCCTGATGGGGGCGCGTGATTCCACCTACAAGCTGAAACTGCTAGGTGCATCGCTTTTTGTGAAGAAAGTTAATATTTCACCCGCCGTACGTTTGGGTCACGAGTCTGCTTTACTAAAAGCAAACGCCATGTACCCGCTCTCACGCGTGACCGTCAAAACTTATTCCATTCCACAAAATTCGAGGATATGTAATCTGGAGAACCTCTTTCTCGGCGCCATTCCTAAATATATCGTCTTAGGATTAGTGGATCACGAAGCTTACACAGGACGTCGAGATCTTTCGCCTTTTAATTTTTGCCACATGAATGTGGAATATCTGGCGTTGTCCAGAGACGGAAAACAGATTCCATCGAAAGCCTTCCAACCTACTTTTTACCAGGGAACATCGGTCAGAGAATTTTATAATCTGTTTACAGCCACTTCAAGACAATTGAAAGATTTGCCTCTATCGATTAATAGGTTGGAATATCAACAGGGGTATACACTCTTTGCCTTTAATCTGAACACAGCGGATGACTCGGAGGCGCTTTCAACCGTTTCCACCGGCAACCTGAGGATGGAGATGCGCTTTGGAGAACCTCTGAGAGCCACGGCTACACTCATTGTGTATGCGTGTTACGACTCCATTCTGGAGATAAACTCAAAGAGAGAGGTATTGGTGGATTATTATTAATGGATAATCACGAATTGGACGGCATATTATCGAACCTGCTGGGAGATTTTGGTGGCGTGTACGTGTCTGATCAGCTGTCTACCGTCCCAAAAAACATTCGACTACCGGCCTACTTTGTGGTAAACACTCATCCTGTCCATTTACCCGGTGAACACTGGTTGGCGCTAGCTGTGGAACAAAATGGCCTCGGAACATTTTTTGACTCTTACGGTCTATCGCCTGAATTTAAATATTACCCTGAAAACATCCTGAATTTTCTAACAGAACGTTGTTCAAGAATACAATATCAGGATCGTCAGCTACAGAGTTTTGCATCCGACCGTTGTGGCCAGCATTGTGTTTTTTTCCTGTGTCATAAGGCTTGTGGACTTTCTCTGAAACAAATTCTGTCTAAATATCATAAAAATGTAGATAAAAATGATGCTATGGTTTATCATTTTGTTAAAAAATTTTCAAATTGCATCAAACGTCATGATGTATACTTCACACAGGTGAATTGTACTCTTGAAATGTTTAAAGAATGTCACGGACTGTGAAATTTGTTTTGAATAAAGTTTTATTGAACAAACAAGAGAGTTAAGGTGTAAAGCTGATCCATTTCTTCAAAGTGGGGACATCGCTCCAGCTTGGTGATAAAATGATATTTCTCCTCGGTTTTTTCTTTTTTTTCTTCAAAACACCGTCTTCAGAATCCGGAAGCACAACCCCTCCGTTCCTGAGTTGCGTAATCTGACGTTTCGCTAGCGGATTGGACACGATAGATAAGGGCACATTTTTTTCTACTAGAGTTTTTAGGAAAGGAGTCCAACCCATCCGTTCTGATTGTGGATGTTTTTTTAACGGGTTGCTGATGCTTTTAATCAAGTCAAGGATGTGCGATCCTTTCTGCACATCGCCTTTATATTTAAATTCCCCCGTCGGAGTCCAGTTTAATCGTGTCATTTTCAGCAGGTACTCGGCGTTTTTTCTTCCGCGTACAGGAAGATTCTGTAGCATTTCATTAATGAGTGTGTCAGCTGCTGTTTCTACAGCTGACGTAGGCTCAGCCGTCACAGTGGGCGGTTCAGTGGGAGGTGCGCTTTCGTGTAATCCGCTTCTCATCAACTTTAAATAACGCTGTAGCAGCGCATTGTATTTTTTAATTTTCTCATACGGCGTTAATCCCGTCTCCTGCATAATTAATTTCATTTCAGAGTCAAGATTCTCTTCAGCCACGTCCCGTATCGTAGGTTTAACAAGCTGACGTAATTGTTGGGGGGTCACCATAAACATTTTTTGAGAAGCCATCGTTTATTTCCTTATTAAGCCACCTATCAGTTCGCCGATCAGAGGCGCAGCGGCTGCTAAGAGTATGGGTAGAAATCCGCCTTTCTGGCCGACTAAAAGCTTCTTTTTTTTAAAAAGGCTAGTTTTGTTATGAGTCAACTGCCTGAGCACCGTTCTGCTTTTAGACAACTTTTGAAATTGACGCGGCGACAGACGTATATTTCCTTTGATCACGTTTAAAGCTATCTCGCACAAAGCCTTCAGAACGTCCTCGGAGCACCCTTTTAAAAACTCCCGACGTTGGCGAGGCTTCATACGTGACAAAGCACGTAGAATCTTGGCGTTGCGTTTTATCCGGGCTGACATGGCTCTGTTTTAGACAAATACACCGCAGTGAGCTGATCCGGAAGTAAACCCGTACGGAGACGGAAAGATTCTGGCGTTTCCGCTTTTAAATCCACAATTAAATAACCGTACGGTTCTGACGTAGCGTCTTGAAAACTCTCCATGAAATATCTTTTTTGGGTAGGATATATTTGATTTGCTAAAACATTGATTTGCAATTTGTCTCGAGGGTTTTTAAACAAAATCAAATAATTGGTGTTTAAGCTGATGGAACGACTATGTTTTCCTTGATGAAAAACATTTTGAGTGATTAAAATGACGCTCATATTTCTGTGATGTCTCAGCTGCGTAAATAATTTTAACACTCCAGGATGGCTGGACGTTTGAGACATCATGTCATCCAAGATCACCAAGTGGTTATGACCCAATGGAAATAAATCATCATCCTCGAATGAAAGCGGGAGACCTTGAACGAATCTAATACTTTTATTACAAAGATCATCATACATAGGTTGATAAGATGTAAAAAACCACACGATGTTTTCTGGCATTTCAGTTAAACATTGCATACAATTTTCCAAAATACTTTTTACAAAAAAGGTTTTTCCACAGCCTGACGGACCAGCAATTTGTGCACTGAATGGAAATTTTAGTCTAGCGTCAAAATCAGTTTCCATTTTTAATACCCAAATGGTTCTGTACTGCCGTCAGCAAATAACCTCCGCTTATCAAAAATCACACGAAACCTTTTCACAAATGAAACATTCGAGAGAGTGAGGCCTTTTTTATCTCTCTTGACGATCTCCTGCCGAGTTTGCAAAAATCTTCCCCTTTCTCCAGACACGTACCCCTAACCAGCAGCGCTAAGCTGTCAAAATTGATGTGATCAGATGAAATGAATGACTGTGTGATACCCTTAGCCTTTAGCAACACCTGCTGGCGGTCCCGGGTTTTGTAAGCATACGTTTTTGGACCGGATGAAGCAAATTCTGTGATGGAATCGCCGTGCAGTTCATCGGTTAAATCCCCCAGCAGCGGTCCTGTTGGTAAAACACACTCATTCTCTTTGACAGAATAAATTATAGAATCTGTATCGTAATAAATGACGCGATTTCCCAGTTTTTTCAACGCATTTAATAATTTCAATCTGGCATAAGTTGTGGTGAAAGCGGCTATAAATATGTTGTTGCTTCTGCCAGGAGTCGTTAGGCATTTTTCTGTCAAACTGTGCTGCACCAGAACGGCTCCTGAAGTGACAAAGCTGAAGAATTTAACTTTGTATTTCCCTGAAAACAGAATGTCAAAAAATTCATCAGGTTTTTGAACAAATGTGGTTTGTACAAGATCATCTCTTTGACCAAACTTTCCCCAGAGTGAATTGAGACATAATTTTGAAATGGCACGCTTAGCAGGATTGTGCTGAATCTTAGACTCATCTAATTGTATTCCCTGATGAAGTTGGTAGTCCTGAATGTATTTTCTTTTCGAGTCATCGTCAATCAATCCTTCAGGAAAACCAGACGCTTGTTGTTTCTGCTTCAAAAACGTGTTAATGTAACCTGCGAACACATCTTTACTGCTTTTCTCAAAATCCCAGACTTCAATCATTTTCACCAGACGGTAACCTGACTCCAAAGCGTAATTGAACTCTACACTCACCCAAACGCCCATCAAAGCACGTTGAGACGCGCTGTGTGAACAAGAATCAGATTGATTATTCATTTCAGCGCATGTGCGACATAGTGTAAAAACAAGTTTACCTTTGGATGTTTTAAAAGGCAGAACAGGGAAAAACAGTTTTCTGGGTGGCAAAACGACAGCTTTAATCAAGCCAAAATAGTGACTTGGATCTCTGAAATTTTTAACATGAATTTTGGGATGGCCTATGGGGTAAGTCTGTGTGGCGTTTACATGAGGGTACAGGCTCGTAAAATCCACATAGTGGATTTTTTCACCGCTCTGAGCCGAATGCCTCAGCCGAACCGGACAAGTTCTGCCTCCATACAGGGCTTCACGAGGTGAGAGAGGAGCTGGCGGGGGGTCAAATCTTGAGACAAACTGTTTCACGTCCGGATCAGTTTTTACCATCTCCTGCCAATCATGTTCCCAAATGACATTCATTTTTAATCGATGCACAGTTTCCAACGACTGAAGCTTTTCGACGGTTTTGTCATAAATTTCACCAAAAGTGATTTTTCTCAGAGGACATATGGATGACTGTAAGAAACATTTTGGACAGCCGTGGAAAAAACAACCCATATACTCAAACCCTTGCTCGACGCCTGAAATCACAGCATATCCGTCGAGATAAAAATCTCCCACTTTATACTCCCCCAAAGGCGTTAAAGCGTGTTGAATGTCTACATTATGACTGCGTGAAACCCATTCCAGCCACACGATGCTTGAACTTGAAAATGGTTTTTGTTGCGGTCGATAGCCGAGCGGACAAGGAATGGCCAATGTGTCTGGTTTTAGGAATTTTGATCTAAACACGCGCATGCAAGCTGAAGCGATCGTGACAGATTTCAGCGGGTCGATACCTGTTTCATTAAAAAAACTCCTCTCTGAAAATACCGCATGCTTTACGCAGAATTTCCACATCGTTTCTACAATAAAACACGGCCTCCTTTCTGAAATCAAACAGCTGCTGTTTAGACACATCGGTGTACCATTCTAAAAATTTTTTTTTTATGCTCCGGAGACATTTGTTCAAACCCATAATGGCTGACATCTGGATAAGGCCCTTTATAATTCAGATGTTCAAGCGATGAAAATCTGTGAGGAAAATAACCTTTAGTTTTATCTGTAAAGCCCAAAGCAGCTGGAAGGTTAGCTAATTTCATCATGAGAAAACTTAAGGAATCAATGAATCTCAACCCGAAATCTGGATCGTGAAAACTCAGGATTTTACAGCCTTGCATGAGTATATTTTTGGGAACAATTTTTAATTGACACATAGCTCTCAAAATTATATAAGCATCAAATCCGCGCGCATTGTGTGCAACAAATGTATAATTGCTGAATTTAGGACGACGCATCTGCATAATAAAATCTTTAATGCAATCTAAACCAAATTTCTCCCAAACGTCGCCTGAATCGGATTTTGCACAGATTAAAAAAGGTGTATGCACACCGTTCTGATCCGTAAACGTTTCAGTGTCGTAATAAATAACCTTTTCCGTTAAACCGTCATCTTTTTTTTCAAGCTGAATAAAACAGCGATGATCATCCGTGACCACCGACTGTTTGCAAACGATGCATTTGGTCGCTGAGCAAACGTGCTGTGAGCCATTTCCACCCATGGCGATTGTTGGTCTTTCTTCTGTTAGACCAAGCACGGGTACGGAGAAGATGGAGTTAAACACCTTTTGAGTTGGCAGAATGTGGAGACAAATGATCAGAAGTCCAGTCACTGTTTTCACCGCTCATGAGGGGGAGAGCCTTTGCAACATACAGCAGGTCCCGCGACCTGCTCCCGTCAGTTGCTTCGGACAGACTCTCGCCGTTCTGCTGAAACGGCTGATTTTTATTGAAGATTACAGGAATGTTACATACGTAGTTTGCCATGTACATACGTCAATGATCATGACAGGTAAAGAATAACAGCCTTGTTAGTGGACAGTTAATTCATCACGAGAACATGCATCCTTGAGATTACCAGGAACATCCTGATACATTCATGACAGGAGAAGATACATTCACTGGTACCGAGAGGCACTGAGTGGAGATGGAATGTGCACACTCCCTTCTCTGGTGCAGGAGAAGATATACAGCTATTAATCTTTGTGTAGAGGCCTTGAGCATCCTTGGTAACCGGTACAAGAAGAGACTGCAATGTCTCACTCCCTTTTGGAGTTCCTGCAGCTGTTTTTAGAGCTTGTGCAGGAGAGAAACACAGAGAGGCCTTTGATATTATGACATGATCCCATAATGAAAAGAGTAGCATGTAACAATGAATAATAAAAGAGCTTATATGAGAGTTACATATATTTTCAATCCCCCTTTTGAACTCTTTTAAGAGTTCAACAACGATGTAGGAAATCAAAACAACAACACCAAATTTCATCAAAAAGAATCTAATAAGCAAAGTTTTAAAATACAAATACAAACAATCAATCAGATTACAGCTTCTCATATTTCCAGCAGTAAAGTAATACAAAAAACATGATCATATTTTTAACTGAACATGTTACAACATGAATGGATCGCATGCTCACCGTATGAGGGCGAAAAACCCTAATTATCGTACGTCAAATAGGGAAAATTCCCCCATGTCCCCCCATTTTGGGGCGAACACCTTTTGGCACAAAGTGGGCATGCCTAGGACATCAATGATAAAAAAAAAATAAAAACAACACAATCAAAAAACTCAGAGAAATGAACAGGTGAAGGGATTGTTACATAAATCACTGAACATTCTCACACTCTAACATCATCTTCTTCATCATGAGAGTCATCACTATCATCAGAGGGTTCCCTTCCCAAATAGATGTTAGGATTGGCTAGTAACAAGGGCATCTGGATAATTGGGTCAGCAGGTGGAGGAGAGATGGCAATGGTGATCAATCCTTGTAAAATAAATGAGGGTGTAAAATATAACCCTTGTAGAATGTTCGTATGGTGGTTACTTCTTCCCCCTGTTGAGGTCCCTCCACTGGCTCCAGGCAGCTGCAGGGGGTGATGATATCACAATTCTCGTCCTGCAGGATGTGGTGGTAGGTTGGCACGCTACCTCGTCCCGCAGAATTGGTAGCTTTGCACGCTATTGCAGTCAGCTACTTCTCTTCCTGGTTTTAGTCTGTGATCCTTTTTTTTTTTTTTAGTTAGGCAGATGTCAGCTGCTTCTCTTCCAGGTTAGGCT
Source organism: Nothobranchius furzeri (assembly GCF_043380555.1). NCBI lineage: Eukaryota > Metazoa > Chordata > Actinopteri > Cyprinodontiformes > Nothobranchiidae > Nothobranchius > Nothobranchius furzeri. The sequence goes on along the minus strand of NC_091750.1, from coordinate 28,110,489 downwards.
CCTCCCGTCCAGCCGGACAGCGTGTGACATCCTCTCCGTGATCCTGTATGGCCCGGTCCACCTTGGTTCCGTCCACTTTCTTTTGGTGACCTTCAGCAGGACCCAGACGACGCCTGGCACCGAAGGCGAAGTATCTTCATGTGTGGTTTTGGTCCAATGAAGGCTTTCTCGGCTTGTGCAGTCCAATTGATCTTGGCAGATAGTTGGTAGGAAGATTCACACTCCGGCCGGACCAGAAGTTCCCCGAACCGATCGCCTAGGGATTAAAGGTTATGCACAAAAATGTCCTAGCTCTTACTGACCCTAGCCTCTGATACCTTCAACATCAGACACATACAGTTACGAACAGCAAGCGCAATTAAAGGTACAGTGACATCACGACATGGACACACACAGACACACAAACACATACACATGCACATACACAGAGAGAGAGGGAGAGAGTAAGAATGTGTGTGGGAGAAAGAAATGAGTGGGATCCACTTTGCCACCAGCATCTCCACCTGTGTCACAGAGAAAAAATTACAAAGAAATTAAAACATAAAGCAAACAACAATAATTCAATGAGTATAAATGATCAAACTAAAATATACAACCATGCATGGGTTTTATAACAGTTCTGGCAACACTGGAGAGGAAGCCTTGTACAATGAATTCTTAAGATGTCCTTCATCAATTAGAGGTTATAGCCAAATTGTTTCAGGATCCTGAATTTGAATTGGTCAATTTACTTAGAATAGTCCAATGGCTTTGTTGATGTTTCTCAAGGCTCGGCCATGCCCATATAGATAAATAAACAAACAAAACAAACACAGTCAAACACACGGTCCATACACGTCTCTGTGCCCTCACACACCAAGCAAATGTCAGACTGAAGCGAAAGTGTGAAATACTTAACCTAACGCTAAATCAGTGGAAAGAAAAAAATAAGACCTAAAGCGTGTAATCAAATTAATCCAACAAAACTTCCCATAACTGCCGTTCTAAACTCATGTTGCGGTGTGATCTCTCCAATTAGAAATTAGGACAACCACTTTTACTATCAATTCAACCAAATAGTTTCAGGTTGTCCCTTACCTAAACTACCTGTCTTTCTTACCTTCTTTCTTTCTTTCTTTCTTTCTTTTTTAAGAACACTACTCGCACAAGAAATCCTAAGAATTAATTCACTACTTAAGGTTAATTCATAAATAACGAAACTGCAGTTACAGGTTTGTTTGTGCATAGTATTGGTAATCAGCAGTTTTTTTCCTTATCTCCTCATCTAGAAGTGTGTTTCTGTGCTACTCCTCCATCTATAACACAAGTTAGTATCATCCTTAAAGCATCTGAAATTAAGCTGCATTGCTAAATCAATAACGTGATTTGTGCTAAGAAATACTCCCCTATCCTCTTCCTTTTTCCAGTGGCACTGAATGACAGATTTTAGATCAATTTAACGTTTTATTACTATTACGTTTCATTTAATTAATTTTGCTTTTTCTCTCTTATTTTTATCTATTTATTTATTTATGTTATTTACTTATTTATCATGCCATCCTGTGATGATAATCTTAAAGACTTTTTAGACAATTGTCGTCAAAAAGGCCAATTAAAAATATTATGTTAAAGATTTCACAAGATAAAAATGTGAACATAATTTTTATCGAATGAGGGGTACCATTATTCAATATTTTTGTAACATTATTTTCTGCGTTAGAACTTACAGCTGATAGAAAAATATAGGATCAGCTAGGTTTGGCTAGATCTGTTGGGAAACTCAACGGAGCTGAAACAACACTGTTGTCTCGGATGAGATGTTCCATGAATCATTTAGTCAGCTGAATGCCAAATTATTCATTTAATGTTTATTTTTATGCAATGAATGGAATGGGATGGAACGTTACTATAAACTGTCCGGAAATTTGCGCATGTTTGCTCGAAGGAGAGAACTGTTGAAGCCTAAAGCGTTCTCCTAGACTTATAAATAGACACCGTTTCCTTAACCAATGAAAATAAGTGATAACGCTGATGTATTCCGTTTTGAAAAGAAAATAAGGCTTTACTGCATGTCCGCTGCAGCTGAGAATCCTAAGACAATAAAGATTATATTGACGTCCAATGGTGAGTTGGGCTGAAATCCAGGTTACTAATCCTATTATTTATTTATTTATTGATATTATTATTATCTTTTTTTTTAGGCTAACTTTCTCAGTTAACTATGTTCTACAGTAGTTTAGTAAATTTTCCACAGTTCTGACATTTCATCAATTCAACTGGTTGTTGCCAAAAAGCCTTGTTCATTACCTGACTGCAGCAAGCACTCTTTTACTGGGTGTAACCATAGGAAACAGTCTCTTTTGAGCCTCTCTTTGTAAGTCCAGGATGACCACCGTCATTGATTAAAGTTCACATGTTAGCACACATGCTCCCCCTTTTGAACTTTGTTTCATCAGCAGCAGGGCAAATAAGTTTCTGCCTCTTTGTCCATCTTGTAGTGCTCCCCGTCTTGATGTTATAAGTCACAGTTTTTGGTGAGGGCTTCCAGGTTCTCTTTGTATAGAAGTCAGACCCAAACATTCTTTGCAGCTGGTTGTGACAGGCCCACCCAGTAAAGTTCATGCCCGCCACAATGCACAGCAAACGTTTTCCTTAAATATGTTGATTGGGTTGAAATGACAGAACTTTCTCTTTTTACAAATCAAAATCAACGATGGTTTCTAATAATTAGTCGACTTTATTGACCCAAAGGTAAATCTAGACTACTTCCTATGCACAATTTGTTCTGAATCATCAAATCAGTTCTACACAGGTTTTAAACATTAGGCACAATCTATCCCAAATGCAAGATCCCTCCTTTCATTTTTTATTATCTATTTTTATTTTAGGAAAATAACTACCAGTTTTTAACTCAAAACAGCCTGGTACAGTTTCTAGCCAGGTTACAGGAAATAATACTTAGTTTATCTGTTTTTTCATTATTCAGCGTCCCACAATCCAGCTATTAACGTTAATGGTCCTTAAAGTTGAGGCAAGACAATTATTGGATTTTGTTTTATAGCAAGATTTAACAAATATTTTGTTTCTTGACTGATTATTTGTTAATTTTATGGTTTTCATAAAGATGATCCTGAGAAGTTCAGAGCTGCTTTTCGCAGCACCCTGTGCTATTTTTAGACTATGGGATTCTTGTGTGTAAAAGTGGGTGGAGTCAGGTCCCCAGGCTGAAACTCCAGTCATTCTCACTAGATCTGTCCGAGAGGAAGGATCTCCTGAATACCCTAACCAGGAGCCTTAAGGTACGTCCAAAACACCGAAAAATATCCTTTCTAAAGTCACAAATTGCTTAAAACTGCATGTTACACAGAAAAACAGAGAGAGCGAGGGAGTCCAGCTGACTCCACGGCCCATAATCAGACAAAATACTTCCTTTATAACCACAACCATGCAACTTTTGTATTTTAAAGGATTTACTTGTCATCACACTAACGATAAATTCTTTTTCTATTGTTTCCACAGTCTCTTGAACTAAATAACCGTCTAGCAAAAACATGGACCGCACCGTTTCTCAAGCAGCTGCTCCCTCTATTAAAAACTGAGTCATTTCAGGAGAAGATCCAGCGAAAGCAGCATTTACTTCTCATGCAAGAAGACACGCATCCACTCATTCACAAGGCACAGAGACATTCTTTGTTTGTCACAGTCTTTTTTTTTTTAAAGTAAGTCAGTCCGTCACTTATTTATTCTCTCTCTCTCTATATATATATAATATTTTAAGCACAGAATTTATTTAATTTATTTAACACTGCACTGGTTATTTTCAGAATTTAATGCTTACTATGCTTTTAAGCAGGCCTTATGTAACATTAGAGCAAATCCAATTGCAATTTTTTTTTTTTGAGAGCGCTCTGAGGAATAGTTTATATATTTATTTTCTGCAGATCTGTTTTGATTTTACTGTTTAGCAGCTACCTGACTTTATGTATATGTATATCCATATATTTCTGAAATAAAGCTGTCATATACAACCTTACTTGCATTTCTTATTGTTTTTGTTTTTTTTATCTCCAGGCCACTTAACCCCCAGATCGGGGTCCCTCACATGCTGCTCCGCACACAAATGATTATCACGCTTGTACACTACATATGTATATATATGTATACACATATACATACATACACACATACACATACATATGTTGCTTTAAAAACCTTTTATTTATTAACTTATGGTGTTCTGTTCAAAGACTGATCAGAACAGGGTTGCAGAATTTGAATTTTGCGTAGCTCCAAACATTAATTTTAGCACTGCAGTGTAATTTACATATAAGAGTTGCAACTTTTTAAAGCTCTTATTTATCTTATTTATTTATTTTCTGGTACCGCATCAGGCCTTCACACACACACGGAGCTCCCAAAACTCTGCTCTGCATTCTGCACTCTCCTAGTGCTGCGCTTTCAATCCAGAGCCGTAAGCAGCCTCTTGCTGCGCCTCACACACACAGGCTGAACTCAGCTTACACACACAGTGAAGCTTGTCTACAGCTGTGCCTTTTTCTCTCGATTCTGCAGCCTTCACTTCCCAAATCTTGCTCCAGTTACCTCTACTGTTAACATCTACCCCTTTTCCTTCATCGCCTTTTCTGCTGACTTTCTCAATAAAACCTTATTTCTCATGGCTTCAACTGGGCTGCTTGTCATATTTAAAACATTGCTTATTTTATGCAAAAACAGTTACCTTAGAACATTTTTCTCATCTCATACAAAAGGTCCTCGACCTTTAAAATCTAGGGAGCTCTCTTTAGCCTCCCCTGCCCTTAACCCGAACCAGGTCCTCGACCTGTGCTTTAGGGAGCTCTCTTTAGCCTCCCAGGGCCTCAACACAAACCAGGTCCTCGACCTGTGGACTTTTAGGGTTCCCACACCTATGGACTCTCTCGCCAAGCTCTTATATAACCTCGTTATATTTCTATTCACTCGTCAGCAAATAGTGTGGCCAGCCACGACCTGGAAAATGGAATTTAGGGCTTCTCTAATAACCCTGGGCCTCCAACCCTTCTTCTGTACTATTTCCTTATCTCATTTATCATTAAACCATTGTAAAATCCTTATCTTATTTCACCATTAAACCATTACAAAAAAAATCTCTTATTTCTTCTGCACTTGTCTCCACTTTCTTCTCCAACTATTATTTTTAGGACCACAGCTACTATGATTCTGGACACAAAGGCTTTGGATAAATCCAATGAGCAGTTTTTAGAAATAAGGTTCTGCTCACCTTGTTTTCCACCGCGGTGTTCTGTGCCAAGATCGTTCACTGGGTCGGTTGGTCAAATCGTCCTCCAAAAACTCCTTTTTCTTCAAAAAGAAAAAATCCTGTTCGTGACGCCAAATTTGTTGGTCTTTCTTCTGTTAGACCAAGCACGGGTACGGAGAAGATGGAGTTAAACACCTTTTGAGTTGGCAGAATGTGGAGACAAATGATCAGAAGTCCAGTCACTGTTTTCACCGCTCATGAGGGGGAGAGCCTTTGCAACATACAGCAGGTCCCGCGACCTGCTCCCGTCAGTTGCTTCGGACAGACTCTCGCCGTTCTGCTGAAACGGCTGATTTTTATTGAAGATTACAGGAATGTTACATACGTAGTTTGCCATGTACATACGTCAATGATCATGACAGGTAAAGAATAACAGCCTTGTTAGTGGACAGTTAATTCATCACGAGAACATGCATCCTTGAGATTACCAGGAACATCCTGATACATTCATGACAGGAGAAGATACATTCACTGGTACCGAGAGGCACTGAGTGGAGATGGAATGTGCACACTCCCTTCTCTGGTGCAGGAGAAGATATACAGCTATTAATCTTTGTGTAGAGGCCTTGAGCATCCTTGGTAACCGGTACAAGAAGAGACTGCAATGTCTCACTCCCTTTTGGAGTTCCTGCAGCTGTTTTTAGAGCTTGTGCAGGAGAGAAACACAGAGAGGCCTTTGATATTATGACATGATCCCATAATGAAAAGAGTAGCATGTAACAATGAATAATAAAAGAGCTTATATGAGAGTTACATATATTTTCAGCGATGTAATAAGTTTGTTTACAAATGGTGCATTTTTTAAACATTTCGCAAGGAGAAACTAACCTGTTTGCTTGAGGCCTTAAAACAGGTGTTTTGTGAGTTTGAAAACATATTACATTTTGGCATATTCGATTACAATCAGAACATGTGATGAGAGACGTTTCTGTCCGTTTGCATAAATCGGTATTACACACGCGACAGAACCATTTGCAATGATGTCCGTTCATGTTATTATAAGCGGAAAAGCACCATGAACAAAAATATTTGGCTCCTAAGAAACCTTTAATATTTTTTATGCCGTAATAATGGTGATTCAGTAGCAAAATGAACAACGGATTTGATCGATCACTAAAATCTGTTTCAAATTTAGAAATGATTCTGTCGGATCTGTAAAAAATGATTATTTTTCTTTGAACAATATTTTCAAATCGAATCACGTCGCTAAATGAAACGGTTGATTGCTCCTGAAGCCCTGCCTGTTGATGAATATTTTTAGCCACATTCAATAATTCTGTATCTCTCGCTGAGGGATTTAACAGTCCGGCTATGCTTAGCGCAAAACACAACGACTGATTGGCCTCTGGAGGGCAAATGAGATGGTTTCGTTTTTTATTGACTAATTCGTGATCCAGAATGGTTTCGATTTTTCGTTTTCCGCCGCCGGACGGATTATTTATCACTTGCAGTCTGAAATTAAATTCGTTGTCGGCCTCTAATGCTTCATTTGATTGGACTAACAGATCCAGTAAATACTGAAGCTGATTTAACATATTTGATCCGTCATAATTAAAATTAACGTGGTGCGTCGTGTGCAAAGTATTAATTTCAAACTGGACTCTATCGTTGGGACGCGCGATCTGGCTTCCTCTTTCAGCAAACCTGTTTAATATTTCCATCAGATTAATATAAAACTCGGCTGGGTCGTTGATTGCTTGAAAAGACACTCTCTCTCTAATTTCACGCTGGTTAAAAGCTGCGTTTACGCTCCCTCCGATCTGCCGGTGTTCTATTTGTCTCAAAATTTCATCTACAGCTTCTGATGAAGGCTCATCTGAATTTGCTAGAATTTGATCGATCTCGTTTACGCGCTGCTGGTGTTCTATTTGTCTCAAAATTTCATCTACAGCTTCTGATGAAGGCGGATCTGAATTTGCTAGAATTTGATCGACCTCGTTTGAAACGGCTTGGGATGCTAAAATATCGTCTAAGATCTCACTATCTGAAGCTAATTCATCTACTTCACTCAGTCCGCTTAAATCAAACCAGTCAGTTAACAGATTTTCGCAGGATGGATGAAGAGGGGGGGTTTCATTATCTAAAATTCGATCTAACAAATCTACGTTTAATTCATCATCTACTTCAAACAAATCTGAAAGGTCATCAAACCAATTTTCACTCATGATACAAAAGACATTAAAAACCTACTAAAAATGAAGAAAAAAAATCTGCGTCGTCCTTTTACAGAGCCAGAACTTGTTGCATCACATCCACCAGGCCGGAATTCACTTGCAGGAGCAAGTACCCAAGCTTCATCCTGTTTAATCTCTGAAGTGGCGTAAATCTGCCCCGCTTCTTCTTCTTTAACCGTTTTTCTGATGAAAAAATAAATAAAAATAAATAAAATGAACGAGCTTTTCATAAATTATATATATAAATTTAACTTACTCTGTACAGGTGCAGGAGGTGGGGCGTTCTCTTCGTCGGTCGTGGGTTGTTCTGAAAGGATAAAAAACATCATCTTTTTTACTTCAAAATTTAATATACTCTGCGGAGCTTTTTGTGAAACAGCTTACCGGCTGGCTGCTCAGGAGCACGTTCAGCGGTTTCAGAGTCGCTGTCCGATTGTTCTGAAAGAATAAAAATAATGAAAAATATGAACGAATCATCTTTGAAGTAAATAACCACCTTTTTATATATCTCTTACCCTGCGCAGGAGAAGGGGGAGGAGGAGGAGGAGGATGAGGTGGTGTGGGCGGAGATATTGAAGCGGCTGTCGGATGTTGTTCTGAAAGGATAAAAAACAACGGTAAATGTGAACGAGTCATCTTTGACTTATTAATCAGTTGTTTTTTTTATCGTTACCATCCGTCTGCGCATGAGAAGGGGTTGGAGGTGGTGGGGGCTGAGATATTGGGGGTGCGTAGGCCGTCGGCCGTTGCTCTGGAGAATAAAAACGATAAATATGAACGACACATCTCTGACTTATTAATCGCTATTTTGTAATCACTTACCAGCTTCGAGGATCGTCTGTGGCGTGATGGTCCTGTAACGAACAGCTTTCGCGTTCGCGTGTGATCTGACGGTCTGGCTGGGCTGATACGAATGTAAGACGGTTCGGCTGGTGGATGGAGGCGTGGTTGGGTAAAAGTTATCACTTCCGGGCTAAGGTTGAACCCCCTCCTTTTCTGTAAAATGAGATATTTCTCAGCTGAAGAAAAGAACGTTACGTATATATTTATAAAATCCACTCACTCAGATTCTCGACCGCACGATTAATTTTAGACAAATCATCCAGAGGGACCGGAGTTTTACAAGTTAATTCCTCAATAGGAATTTCTTCCCACTCGCCGTCCGATATGACAATAGCGTCTGAAAATAAAGATGTTAAACCAGAAAGAGAAAAAAAGATTTGCGTCTTAAGTTAAAAACTTACCCGTCATCTTAGCTTGTTACACCTCAAATCACGACTCCGAAAATGCGGTTTTACATTTTATACAGCTGTTTAAAAAAATCTTGAATAGAAAACGGTTGCGATTGGTCGAAAAAAAAATGTTTATAAACAATACATAGTCATTTGCTTTGTTGTATAGGTAGACAAATGTCTGAATGGGTGTTTAGAGTTTTGTGTGTGTGTGTGTGTGTGTGTGTGTGTGTGTGTGTGTGCGTGCGTGCAGATCCAAAAAAATAATACCGGACCGGTTTTGTACCGGACATTTCTTCCTGAAATCGCTTATGAAAAATCTGTTGCGTTGTCAAGCCAATCTCATCATGTCTCAATTCGAACGTTGTTTTTAGCAGAGGAAGGCTATATTCAAAACACGTATCCATCGGTTCTTCTTCTTCGCTCGTGTGTAAATCCGTTTACGACATGCATGTGCCTTAGTTTAACTATTCTGAGAGGTATGACATTAAAGGTTTGACCAGAGGTACGTCTGCTCTGAGACTTTACTAATCCACCCCTCCCAAAAAACAAACCTCATAAACAGCTTTTTATTTATTTCAGCTGTTATAGGTCCTACAAAAAGGATCAAATCTTTTCTTTGAGGCAGGAAGCAATGTGTGTGTGTGTGTGTGTGTGTGTGTGTGTGTGTGTGTGTGTGTGTGTGTGTGTGTGTGTGTGTGTGTGTGTGTGTGTGTGTGTGTGTGTGACAGTGAAAACAAAATGTGACACTAAAGGCAGGAGGCGATGGTTAAGCTTTCACTGCTGATGATGACGAACCAAAGATGCTGTTCACCTAAATAGCTCTTTGAAACAATAGCAAGTCATTTGCTTTTGTGAATTGTTTCCATGCCGACTAGGTTAGAATGAACCAAATCTTTGTTTTAAAACTTTCCCGCCACCTGCAAAAAAAAAAAAGGAAGTAATTTGCTTTGTCAGAAGTCGCTGGCCGTGTAAAATTGTTTAGAATGAACTTTAAGAAAGCTCAACAGATCTTTGTTGAACCAACTTCCCGCCACTCTTTCAATTCAGCCCACCTGCAAAACAATACAGAGTCATTTGCTTTGTGAGTTGTCGACTAAAAGCGTCACACTGAGGTAAGGATCAACTTTTATTCTTATAGGCTTGAGTATGCAGGGTGCTTTACAATAGAACCATAAATGGTTTAGGATGGCAAACCATTGCTTTTCTGAAGTGAGAGAAATGTATGAATGGTGTTTAGAGTTGGTAACAGAGAGAGTCAGACATTTTCTGAAAGGGGAAAGTGCTTTAAATGTGAGTGTAAGTGTGTGTGTGTGTGTGTGTGTGTGTGTGTGTGTGTGCTTACAGCCATTAATTTGATGTGCTGCTGGACAGAGAGTTTTACACAATAGTTTTAGTTCTGGTCAAAAAGTGTCAGTGAGCTGCATGTAAATATTTACACATTTAAACACAAAGTTTAAGACTGAACATACGAAATCCAACGTGAACATCTGCCAGATGGCTGAGTAAATCAAAGAGAGTATTAATGACATAGACAATGTGTCACTCTGAAGAGTTTGTGTGTGTTCAGCAAAAGGCTGCAAAAGTTCTTGCATTGACTTCAGCTTCTGCCACTCACTCGAGAGCAAGCAGACCATCCCATCTTGTTTGCTTCTTCACAAACAGATTCTTTAACTTTGAGGAGACGTACAACCATTTCATAAGTACTTGACCAGCGTGTGGGGCTGTCATTCACAACAGTTAGGCCGCACTCATCCACTGTCAGTGAGCCATGTCATGTTAGATATAAAAAGTCCCACGAGGTTAGACTGATATAGTGTGCCAGTAAGGGCTGGTAAATGCATTATAAGGGCTGCAGCGTCATCTTGGTGCTTCATGCATCTCCTCGTGGTTCATCATTTTTTCTTAGAGCTCGGCTTTTCACCATTCGGACAGATCTGAGCTTTTAAAGAGTTATACACAATAGGATTACACTCAGAAGGGAGGGGGGCTGTGGGAACCGCTGGGTAACACAATAAGAAACTTCATGCGCCATTACACACATTAGCCTATGACGTGGGGAATCATGGACATCTGGACGTTCAACAATACGCCATTGATGATGCGGCGTGGGGGGTCTAGGCCATCTGGACGATCAACAATACACATGTCCATTTGATTAATGATACGGAAGGGGGGGACAAAGATTGAACAATACACCTGTCCATTTGATTAATGATAGGAAGGGGGGGGGGGCAAGGTCAAGGGTCAAATGAACAATAGGACTGAAAGGTCAAAGAACAATAGACCTGTCAAAAAGTTTGACGAAAGGTATCTTATAATTCTCTCTGCTGTTCTCCACGCTAGGTGCATGAAGGAACGTAATCGCAGGTCCTTCCTTCCAGCAACTCCATAACCACCACTGCTCCCAATAAGACCAGTAAACAGTTCTTGCCTCCCCGCTCAGTTCTGTTATAATTCTATTTGCACAAATTCGTGTCTCATTTGCACATTTCTCCATTCATGTTATCACTCATCACATGTAATAATTTGCTAATCTAAAGTGTAAATGTTGTTAACTCAACTGAGTCTTCAGGACTTCTTGCATGTGATTTTCATGTTTTTTGTTTAATGTACAGCCTTTTATTCCTTATTCTTAAGCCTGATTCATGCTTCTCCGTCTGCGTCAGCGCGGAGACACGCAACGCAACTGTTCTTGTGGGCCTGCTGGAGAGCTCCGCAAGGACGGACGGAGCTCTCTTTTCTAAACATCCGTCCGTCAAGACGGAGTACACAAGCTTGTGATTGGTCAGGACACCACTGTCGTCTACACCCCCGCCATTGCGCCCTCAAAAACATAAAGAAGGCCGAGGATAACTAGCGGCAGACACGGAGCAGCTTGAAGAATACCTCGTGAAAAAAACTCTAAAATATGAACGTTTAGTTCCCCGTGACTGGAGGAGTGAAAAGATACGCAGCAAGCGTTTTATTTGTGGACGGAAATGACAGGAAACGTGGGTTTAGAGGTGGCGAGCGCAAGAAGAGGTGGAGGAGAATGAGAGACAAATTTGTCTGTGTTAAAAGTCTCTTATATACAAAAAAAAAAACAATATAAACACATGATCTTGGACCGATACATGACAGGATACCACAGAACAGCGCTACGCCCTCTGCTGTCCTGCCGGGGAATTGCTTTGCAACACTCTCCAGGAGACGGAGAAGTCTGAGGGCAAAGCATCTCCGTCCGTGGGTGCGTGTCTCTCCCTGTTGGAGCTGACGGAGAAGCATGAATCAGGCTTTACTTTTGTTCTTCTACGCTCATGTTGTGAACATTTCCCCACTTTGGGATAATTAAGGGATTATTTATTCTATTGGGAAATATGTGTTTTGGTCAGTGTTGGGCAGCTTCAGCCGACACCAGCAAAATGTGGAGTTTCCTGGGTACCAGGCAGATCCTCCATGTCTGAGGTCAAACTAAGGAATGCTGGCAGCCTCTGTGTTGGACCGAGATATTTAAGCAGCTTGGTGTCAAGAGTAGGATGGAGGAGCGATGGATTGAGGGACTGTCTACAAAAATGAAGGCGATGCTCCAGTCTGTTGTGTTGAGAGAATCGGAACCCTTGATTGCGCTGAACCGTATCTAAGTTCATGAGTTTTAAAGTTCAAACCGCCTCCACTAACTTGTTTTTATGAGAAGAAGCAGCTAATCTAATCTAAACTGCACCCTGATCTCTGGGATCCATCATTTCAGCTGCTTGTATCCAGAATCTTAGTGGAGAGATGGGAGATCTTCACTCACTTTGGGATCCCCCAGGAGGGCATGGAGATAGCCACTGGGATTCCTTGACCTTTTACCTTGGAAATCTGACTTGGATGGGTGATTTTGTTTCAAGACTCCAAACTTTCTTCTATAAATGTTTCTGTTACTAACTGCTAGCATGGTCTGTCAGCTTTTATGAGTCCACCAGACACTCCATCCCTCTGACCAACACTTCTCCTGTTTTATAAAGATTTCTTCATACAGGGCTGTTGCTAGCTATTTTGGTGCCCTAAGCACAAAGGCTTCGTGGTGCCCCCCCCCCCCCCCCCCACACACACACACACACACACATACAGAAAAAACAACACAATAACACAGTATGTGCGAGCGCTTCGCCTTAAATTCTCTTAAATTCTCTTGTATGCAGAAACTGCTTATTATTTTCCAAAAAGTAGGATTGATATTTAGTGTGTGTGTGTGTGGGGGGGGGGGGGTCATTTTGCCTTGGCCCCCAAAATGTCTTGAAACGGCCCTGGGTGTGTGACTGAGTTTTGAAGGTGATCTGAATTGTATCAGATGTAAAAATATGAATAAATATGACATGTGTGTAACTTATTGCTTTATGCAGGTAAAAACACGTAGTGGAGATAAATCTACCTACATTTGACTTTTCAACACTTTGTTTTGTTTTCTTGTTTTTATTTAACTATTTTCCTGTCCTGTCTGTCTCTCATCTTCCTGCGTCTCCTCTAAACTCTCCAGAAAAACTGCTGCCTGGATTCTTACTTTTTCTCCTCATCAGTTACTTTGAGCAGATCAAAGGGATCTCCTGACCGCAAAGCGGAGAGCGCGTTTCGATGCTGCGTCAGTGAGGTGAAATCACCGCAGTGCAGGTGATGAGCTCCGCAGTAGCAGAGCGCTTCAGGCGCAAATAAGACAGAAAGTAGAGAACACGTGCGGACATGAACGATCGTGTGTTAAATTTGGTTGTGCCACTTTGAGAATGGACCGTGCGCTGGAAGCAGCTGCCTGAATCGCTGCGCAACAACACAGCGCTGTGCAGCTGTCTGTGCTCTCTGCTCCAAAGAGTCCATAAATGATGTCATATAGTTAGAAAACTTTTTTCCGGCTCCCCTGGATGTGTAGGATATACAGCTCCCCCATAATTCAATCCCTGCTCCTGGATGAAAAGTCGGACATTTTCATCAATACAAGAACCTCCAGTCCGGACGTCCCGGACAGAGAGTGAAAAGTGGACACGGTCCATCTCCTTTCCTTTTTGTATTGTTTTCTCTCTGTAAACATGCTGTTAACTTGCTTTGCACATCTTCTAATTGAAATCTGTCTTCATCATATATATATATTTTTTTTCATAAGCTTGCGTTTGGTGCCCCTTCCCCGGCGTGGTGCCCTACGCGCTATGCGTGGTGTGCGTGTGCGGAGCGCCGGCGCTGTCTTCATATGTTCTAAAACTCAAGAACTGTGTTCTTATTTTTAGTTTAATCAAAATTCATATTGTGGCTGTTTTATTGCAGGATTGGTTGTTTTTAGTGATTTTCCAGTGGTTGTTTTATAGCTGTTTCACTTTGTAACGTGATGAAGGAGCTATTCCTCCTCAAGGTTATTTAACCTCTTTCCACAGTTGCCTCTGACACAGCGCTCGAGTGCAGGAGGCAGCCTCAAGGTCATGCATTCGCTTCTAAACTGTTTACTTTCCAGCAAAAGAAGAAAGAAGATAAAGGACTCTTTTCTTTTATTAAATCAAAGAACTTTATTTTTAATGAAGCTAATCAAAACAAGTGTTAGTCAATAAGACAATGTGACCGATCTGTGAAATCACAATGTGATGATTAATATGTTTTAATAAGTAAAATGACTTATTCTAGTTCACTAGACATGCTGACACACGTAAGGTAAACAATCGCGTGGCACATTGCTGTTGCTGATCCAATCAGAACCTTCCTAGTCTGAAGCGTGGCAGAGTCTCTGTGGTGTTTATACATCTGCCAGCTTTGATTCGACCAGAATTCAAAACATCCAGATTAATAAAACCAGTTCCAACGCCATCTTAAGTCCAGTTCTCAACATCCCATGGAGTTCACCGCATGCTAAGCGAAGTATCGGACCGGCCATCTGTACTTCCCTTTTAAAGCCGAGAACCACCAAGCTGGAAAAATCTGTTGTTTTTACAAACCAAGCAACGTTTCCTTTCAGAATAAAAGCTGAACTCGCTGACCAAAGGAGGGTCCCCTTTTGACGCTGTCAACCACCTGTCGCTTTTTACCTGGAGACAATCAAAGGACTAGTTTGTCGTGCTGTGACGCTGTACCACTGGCTCCAGTACCGAGAGGAGGGTCCGTGGATCTGACATTCTGGATCCGTGAAGGAGGTCTCCCTGAGGGTATGTGTGGATGCGACAACATGGCGTCTCATGTGTTTATGACTACTCCGGTCAAACTCTGATCAGTTAGAAGCAAAACTTCATCCCACTCAGACTTGCTTCTTTGGATACGAGAGTTCTGAATAACACTCATTCACACACACCGTCCATCTCACACCACATTCAAACAGACCACCCATCATTAGAGAGTTAGCATGGTTTAAATTGTTTAAAATTATTTAGTAGTAAATCATCTTGAACGTTTGAAGGACTCTCTCTTCTCTTGTCTCTCAGTTAATACAAAGTGTTATCTAATCCCTGCATTAAAAAGTTCCAATCTTCTGATTAAATAACCCAGTGGTCCGCAAGATGGATTTAATACTCGATATGAAATCTTAATGTCTCACGGTCCTTAATTAAATGTAAATTACTATTATTACAACTTTTACAATCATAATACATTTCCTATGAATCTTTGTTAAAACCTGATTAAAACTTTTTCCTGATGTTTCCATAAAGGACACAAGCAAAGCATTCCTTCCATCAGTCCGAACCTTATTTACGCACAACAGATAATGTCCTCTGATCTGAACCTGCATCCAACACTGGAAGTGATGCTGAAGCACAGAAAAACATCTATTTGAAAACATTAAGTTCTTTTTTTAAATCACAGGAAAGGTTTCTCTTTATCTTGCTAACGTTTCGTTTGCCGACTGCAAAACTTCCTCAGAGCTGACGCTGATGGTGGCGTCACTTCCTACTCCGATGATGCAGTCCCATGCACGATCCAACGAGTAAACTCCATCATCCCTGTTCATGGTGCCACATCCACGTCTCCTCATCTCTATGGCTTCCTTTATCCATCTTTTGTATTTCTGTTGTTCGGTGTTTATGATCCGTGTGTTGTCCCAGTCCATTATATGGTTTTCTCTTGTGCAGTGATCTGTTACGGCTGACTTCTTTATTGTGCTTTCTGCTTCTTCTTTTGCTGCTCTTGTGTGTTTTCGATTTGCCTCTTTCTCGCACTCTTTTCTATGTTCTATTGTTCGTGTGTTGAGTTGGCGTCCGGTTTCTCCTATGTATGTTTTATTGCAGAGTTTGCATGGGATTTCGTAAACGACTCCACATTTAAGTCCAGCTGGTATCTTGTCTTTTGGGTGTACTAGTCTGTTTCTAACTGTTGTGTATGGTTTTGTTGGTGTGTTTATGTTGTGTTTTTCATTGTTGTTGTTATTTTTTCTGTCATGCCTTTGACGTCCTCTGCTGCCCGTGGATAAACGGAGTAGGAAGTGACGCCACCATTAGCGTCAGCTCTGAGGATGTTTGCAGCTGATTCATTATCTGCTGTATGCTTCCCCCATGCGATTCCAAAAAACCCTCGGTCCCTCAGTAATTTAGTGCCAGTCCAACTCCACGTCCCCCCCCCCCTCCCCCACCCCCCACCCCCCTGAAATCTGGAAAGGGAAAAGCATGTTTCTATCAGCGTGTGAAAATGGAAGGTTTAGGTTTTAACAATTTTCATGATCTCCAGGGAGGGTGGTGCACTCCGATAACTCCACGACAAACACACAAACAATTCCCGCTCAGACGGGAAATCTCATGAGATCAAATGTAAATTTGGCGTAAACAACCATGGCGGAGGAGAAGAGCGCTTCTGTCACTTCACTTTTTGATTGGTTACAAGTTGCATTCAACAAGCAGCACGCTTGTTCGTTCTTGAAAATCGGACCAAGAAAACCCAAAACAGTTAGTATCCCTGATTTATGATTGAAGCGGCCCATGAATGCTTCTGATTAAACCAGAGTGCTCTTAACACACCACACACAGCAGGAATATCTGCTAAACAGGTTTTAGTCATCAGCAAAATCACCTTTAAAGATCAAGTTCACTGAGAAACAGTGTTTACTTGTTATTTTTGAAATATGATTGTTCAATCTGACTTTCACAAACATGAAAATAGTCTCCTACACCTGTCTCCTGCATTAGCTTCTGATAGAAAACAGATGGTGAAACTCTGGGATTAGAAAAGCCTGACAGATCTACGTCACCCTGTCACCTAACATTCATGGATTCATCTTGGCTCACAGCAGGGAAGGCTGTTGTTGTTTCAGCATCCAGGAATCAGCAGAGAACATCTCAGCTATTAGAGGCTAACTGTTACCATTAGCAACTCCACCACACAGCAGAACTTCTCCAGGCTTGTGTTATTTGTAGAGATAAAACATCAACGTTGCAGAGAAAACAAACTCAGTGGTAGAGTCGCTACTGTTAGCCAATCAGAGGTGAGATGTGTGAATTGGCTCACTTCTACTCCCCGAAACAGGTGCGAGAGAGCTCTTTCTCCACAGAGATCAACTCACAAGGTCCTCATTTATACTAGAGACCACTGCAAATGTGTGAACTAAGCCCGAGCTGAGAAGGTCTGGTGACATTTCCAGGTTTTGCTCCGACCCTCACCACTTAACCACTGAAACGGTGAAGACCGCAGGAAGTCAGTGAGCGAGTGAAGCTTTTATTTGAACAAATGAGTATTTGTTGCTGCAGTCCTTTGTGGACCAGCAGCACCAAGGCATAAAGAATGTTTTAAGCATCTTGCAAGTGTGTGTGATGAATTACGATGAATCACAGTTTTTAAAAAGCATCTGATGTGACACGCAGGGCAGCACTGGCAGCTTTATTACCCCTCACTAACCCCGTTTCCCTGATGTCAGCTGAACGACTACACGGTCACCCCTCATGTGAATTCACACCAACTTATTTCGAGGAAAGCCTCTTCTTTGTCTTTGTCCTTCAGGTATTAAACGTCTTTACCGTCTGCCTGCTGGAGGTTTCTCTCTGAAACAATGTGAGTTCCTTTAATATTCATGTCGATTAAACCTGTGGGGAATTTGGTGAATCTCTCTAATTTATGTGACACAGGCTTTAATATTCACCAGCTGATTTAATATGCATCATGGGACACACGAGAGAGGAAATCTGAGGAACCGGCTCTCAGTATCACTGAGCTGGATGGAGATGAAGTTCTGAAGTTTGACAGCTTCGCCCCCAGGCAAAAGGCTGTGTACTCCTCTTCTGTGATTTCTACCTTTTTGCCTTTCTCTGCTGGGCCGTGTAGAAACAAGGCTGTATGAATGCTAATGGATGATTGTAAAATTTACATTCTTTTGGTTCTTATTTTATTCTAAATCAGTTTTTTCTTATTTGCCATTTGTTTTGGATTTCTGTGTTAAGGTTGTAAGTATCTCACATCTCTCTTTGGAAGAGTCCAAAGCCACCTTTACCTATAAAGTATTTGAGCCTTGGCACAGACAAGGTGTTGAGGGGATCCATTTTGGTGGCCTAAGGATCAGGCATCTGCTTTTTGCAGATGATGTGGTCCTGTTGGCTTCATCAGACCATGATCTCCGACTTTCGCTGGAGCGGTTCGCAGCAGAGTGTGAAGCAGCTGGGATCAGATACAGCTCTTCTAAATCTGAGTCAGCCTACCCTTTCCCTGAGTCGGAAAAGTGTAGAATGCCTTCTCCAGGTCAGGGATGAGGTCCTGCCCCAAGTGGAGGAGTTTAAGTATCTCAGGGTCTTGTTCACGAGTGAGGGAAAGATGGAGCGTGGAGGTTGGTACTGCATCTGCAGTGATGCGGGCGTTGTACCGATCTGTCACGGTGAAGAGAGAGCTGAGCCGGAAGGCAAAGCTCTGGATTTACCGGTCCATCTACATTCCTACCCTCACCTATGGTCACGAGCTTTGGGTAGTGACCGAAAGAACGAGATCACGGATACAAGCGGCCGAAATGAGTTTTCTGCCAGAGTGGCTGGCCTCTCCCTTAGAGATAGGGTGAGAAGCTCGGTCATCCATGAGGGGCTCGGAGTAGACCTAATTATAAAACCTAACCCTGCTCCTCCACATCGAGAGGAGCCAGTTGAGGTGGCTCAGGCATCTAGTTTGGATGCCTGCTGCACGCCTCCCTGGTGAGGTTTTCCAGGCACGTCTGACCAGGAGAAGACTCAAAGACCCAGGACACGCTGGAGAGACTTTGTCTCACAGCTGGTCAGAGAACGCCTTAGGATGTCCCCGGAAGAGCTGGCCCAAGTGAGAGGGAAGTCTGGGCCTCCCTACTTAGGCTGCTGCCCGCGCGACCCGACTCCGGATAAGCAGCTGAAAGTAGATGGACGGCATTTGAGCCATTGAGTGATGCTGCCATTTAAAAACCGCTCCAATCTGCTAGATCAGGGGTATTCAGTTCCATGCCTGGATGTCTGCTATCCAGCACGTTTTAGTTTTAACTCTCTTTCAGCACACCATTTCAATCAACAGGTGATTAACAGACTTCTGCATAGCCTGATGAGCTGCTGCACAAGTCGTAAACAACCCTGCCACAGCCTCCTTTAGCTATCGCTAACAGCAAGCTAACACTAATAGAAGCCACTAAGCAAAAAGATCCACACTGTTGGGCAAAAGCAATTTTTACTTACAAGTCCAGTAGCAACAAAGTCAGGTCATCATCAGTTTGTGGTTTAGTAGCCTCCTTTAGCTCCCACAAACACACACACACACACACACACACACACACACACACACACACACATTTGGGCAAATATCAGTTATCGGCCAAAAGAGCAATTTTAGTATCGGATATTGGTATCGGCCCAAATTTGTCATATTGGTGCATCCCTCGTTATTTATTTATATAGATATGTTTATGTTTAGGTTTACAACCATATCCGTTGTGTATGGCGTTCTCCTGCATTCTGGAGGCGTGGCTTAAGGAAAGGTGCATAAAGTGGATGAATTGGACCTGTGAATTGTATTTTTTCAAACTGGAGCTTGTTTGAACAGCTTTTTTAGAGGATCACAACCCATTAGAAGCACTTGTGTTTTGTGCTGACTCAAATGTGGTAAGATCTGGCAAAAGGTAAGAATAAGCATGCAGTTTAGTAACACCAAGAGCGTTACAAGTTAAAGGACTCGGTGTTACGGGCGGACCAGGAACATAACAGGGATGGCTTAGTGAAAAGGAAGCCTACTGCCAGCACCTGAGGCAGAAGAAGGCCGACGATGAGAGGGTGTCGGAGCTCATGACAGGAATCCCGTCTGAGAGAGCAGGTGGGTGGAACATCCTTTTGATGCCAATCGCCATGGTCACCTGACCACTACCTGACACATTCATGAAGCAAAGCTGTTCAGAAAGCTATCTGCAGTCGTAAGAATCATTATTTATACCTTATACTGGAAAAAAATCTTAAAAGTACTAACGTCATCATAGTTTATTTTTCCATTCCAGTGTTTTTTCTTACCTTTCTGCATATTAAACTTTTATTTCATTGATATATTTTGTAGATTTTCTATTTCTGATTTTAAAACAGTTTCTGGTTCAGGCTGAAATTGGTCATGATTCATTTGCGGTGCTGTTTTCAAGTCGTGCCATGACCGTTTCCTGTGAAGGGTTTTCCACGTCTCTCTCATCACTCCTTACCCACTTAATCATGCTCACCTGTGCCTGGTTAATTATCTCCACCTGTGCGCTACAGGATATAAACAACTTCCAGCCACAACACTGCGGTGTAAGATTATCTGAAGCTTTGTGTGGATTAAATCCTGCATTTTTTAACTCTAAGTCACAGAAATCACAGCCATGTTTCTGCTTTCTGGTTCTACTACTTCACCTGCCCTTCCTGCTTGTTCCCACAGACTACGCAGTTTTAACTCTTGCCTGGCTCCTCTCTTTCTACAGGATATTTGAAACAGTCAGAATTTCAACCCTACACGTGCCAAATCTATGTTCTCAGTTTGTTTCTCTTTTTCCAGTGTTTTCCAGTACAAGCTGTCATGTTTCCTGGGATCCAGAATCTGGATCTGCTATATTCCAGTTTAAAAATAAACACCCTTCATCCTGTGTGTTGCCTGGATTCTTCGGTTCAGAGTTCCCCAAAGTATCCCACCTTTTATATGAAAGATTATCCCAACATAAAAGTGGAATGTGATGTAAAGTCAGAGGAGAAAAGCAACAAAAGAACCTGTTTCTATTCTCTTCTGTCCCACATACATCTAAACACGTGAGCTTCTCTTTTGCTTACTTTACATATTTGCATAAATTTACCATGAAAGCTGTATTTTAATATGTTTTTGGGTCTCTATCATAATTTTACATTAAAGGCTTCCACCGCTTCAGAGATAAAAGGCTTCTTCAGATTTTGCTGCTTCAAAGGGAGTCGAGCCTGAAGTGTGTTTGTGTTTCAGATTTTAGAAAAGTGCTGATGCGAGGCTTTTTGAAGACGGTCACCTTGTCAGCAGAACATGGAAGAAAGTCGACGTGAAAAGGTGGGACATGAATTTAATAAATCAGATGTGAGACCATTTGTTATTGTGCCAGACAGGTAATGGAAGATGCGTACAGCTCTGACAAAACTGAAAACGCATTCATGAGGGGGCATGTAAAACGAGATTTCAAAAAAAGTTTCCAGTGATTTCAAATGCTTACATCTATCAGAGTAAAAAATGTTTGATTCATCTCAGTGGGGACTGTTTATGTTGCATTTGCAGACAACAAAAATCCTGCTAGGATGAAATAAAAGTAAAAATAATCGATAGAATTGACTTTTTGTCAAGTTTCCTCATACTTTTATAAAATTGACATTGCACAAGAAATTCAATGAGGTTCATCCTGGGTATCTCAAGGCTATGGATGTTGTAGGGCTGTCGTGGTTGACACGTCTCTGCAACATTGCGTGGTCATCAGGGGCAGTTCCTGTGGAGTGGCAGACCCTGGGTGGTGGTCGCCATCTTTAAGAAGGGTGACCTGAGGGTGTGTTCCAACTATAGGGGGTTCACACTCCTCAGCCTCCCTGGAAAGGTCTACTCCAAGGTACTGGAGAGGAGGGTCCGATCGATAGTTGAATCTCAGATTGAGGAGGAGCAATGTGGTTTTCGTCCTGGCCGTGGAACTGTGGACCAGCTCTATACCTTTGCAAGGGTGATGGAGGGGGCATGGGAGTTTGCCCAACCAATCCACATGGGTTTTGTGGATTTGGAGAAGGCTTATGACCATGTCCCCAGGGGCACCCTGTGGGGGACGCTCCAGGAGTATGGGGTTGGTGGCTTTCTGTTAGGGGCCATTCAGTCCCTTTACCAGAGGAGCGTGAGTTTGGTCCGCATAGCCGGTAGTAAGTCGGACCTGTTCCCAGTGAGGGTTGGACTCCGCCAGGGCTGCCCTATGTCACTGGTTCTGTTCATTACCTTTATGGACAGAATTTCTAGGCGCAGCCGTGGTGTGGAGTGTGTCGAGTGTGGTGGCAGGAGAATCTCGTCTCTGCTTTTTGCGGATGATGTGGTCCTCCTAGCTTCATCCAGCTCTGACCTTCAGCTCTTGCTGGGTAGGTTCGCGGCCGAGTGTGAAGCGGCTGGGATGAGGATCAGCACCTCCAAATCTGAGACCATGGTTCTCCACCGGAAAAGGATGGCTTGCCAACTCCGGGTCGGGAGAGAGGTCCTACCTCAAGTGGAGGAGTTTAATTATCTCGGGGTCTTGTTCACGAGTGAGGGTAGGAGGGATCGGGAGATCGACAGGCGGATTGGTTCAGCGTCTGCAGTGATGCGGACGCTGAGCCGATCTGTCGTGGTGAAGAGGGAGCTGAGCCAGAAAGCCAGGCTCTCAATTTGCCGGTCGATCTACGTCCCAAACCTCACCTATGGTCATGAGCTTTGGGAAATGACCGAAAGAACAAGATTGCGGATACAAGAGGCTGAAATGCGTTTCCTCCGTAGGGTGGCCACATGTTGCCACTGAGGCCTTAGAGATAGGGTGAGGAGCTCGAACATTCGGGAGGGACTCGGAGTAGAACCGCTGCTCCTCCGGATCGGAAGGAGTCAGTTGAGGTGGTTTGGGCATCTGGTCAGGATGCCTCCTGGACGCCTCCCCGGGGAGGTGTTTCGGGCATGTCCTGCTGGCAGGAGGCCCCCGGGTCGACCCAGGACACGTTGGAGAGGTTACATCTCCAATCTGGTCCGGGAACGCCTTGGGGTCCTGCCGGCAGGAGGCCCCCGGGTCGACCCAGGACACGTTGGAGAGGTTACATCTCCAATCTGGTCTGGGAACGCCTTGGGGTCATGCCGAAGGAGCTGGTGGAGGTGGCCGGGGAGAGAACGGTCTGGAGCTCCCTAGTTGGGATGCTGCCCCCGCGACCCGGATAAGCGGAGGAAGACAATAACGAAGATGGCATTTCATGCAACGAACACCTTATCTTTAAAGGTATACTAAAATTTCAAACCACATTTACCTTTACATTTACCAGATTTTTAATCAACACCGACAGACGCATGCACATCACACCTATCCTCGCAGATTTACTCTGGCTCCCAGTCAAATTTAGGATTCATTTCAAGGTCTTGTTATATGTATACAAGGCTTTGTATTGCCCATCCCCATCCTATCTGACGGACCTGCTGACTCCGTATGTTCCCACTTGTGCCCGTTGTTCAGCAGATCATCTGCTGCTTGTTGTTCCGAAGGTTTGGTACAAGTCACGGGGGGAGTGTGCCTTCTCTCATGCAGCCCCAAAAGTCTGGAACACTCTGCCCCTCCATGTGCATTTGGCTCCCTCTGTCAGCAGATTTAAGTCGGTCCTTAAAACACACCTTTTCAGTATTGCCTTCACTCCGTGACACTTTGCATGAAAATCCAGCACAGGGTTTATTCTTCTAAATTTAGTTTTTATGATTCTGTAGCTGACGTGTAACACCTCACGCCATCTTGTAGCTTTTTTGGTTTTATTTGTGCCATCTCAAATGGTTTTTATCATTCGTCACATAATTTTTATTTTTGATAGTGCTTTTAACTGTTCTCTTATTCTATTGTTTTTGTAGGAATTTTTATCCTTGTTTATTTGTGCAATGTTTTTATGTATTTTACCTTATTTCATTGTGTTTTGTTGATTTGTTCAAGCATTTGGCTCTTTTATTTACAGCACTTTGGTTAGCTGCCATGCTATTTAGAAATGGTGCTTTATAAATAAATTGGTATTATATGGTATGGTACCTTGTTGATGAGTGCAGTTAGCTTAGGGCGTCTGTGATGACAATTATCAAACGCGTGATCCGTCACCGACCTGCATACCAATGTAAAGTAGTAATGTTGAAATGGCCGCTAAGAAACAGTTTCTTCTGAAAAAGAAGGTTAAAAGCTGCTTTAGTGAATCTACACAACAAGCTAGGTTTTTAACGGATATCTTCGCTACTTTCGCGTCCACCAAAATCAGAAACCCGCATTTCTTGAGGAAATGCGAGAGGGCTAAACACCAGTCACCGTTTTCTTCAAGCTCAAACGTCTTTTTTTGTCCGTGACTTCAAATGGTGCTTTTCTTTTTGGGACTCTGATAGTCTTAAAGTTTAAGTGGTAGCAGCCAGCTGTTTCTCCGTCTCTGATAGAGAGAGCTTTAGGCTTACAGCCTTCAGCTTTAGGCTTACAGCCTTCATCAATCCATCTACAACATCCACCACTGGTACATCTTGGTAAGAATATCATGCCTCCCATAAAATGGCACCTTGTGAGGATGAGTCTGCTATTACCATGGCTACATTCACACACGTGTTTGAGCAGCAGAAAGAATTCTACAAACAAATGTTGAATCTGCAGCAAGAAAACGTTAAAGGTTTTATACAACTGATGATGGATGGAACTAGCAAGAGGCTGGATGGTGTTGTGAGAGACATACAGGAGCTGAAGACAAGTTTGGAGTTTGCACAAAGTAAAATGGAGGAGATGACAACAGGACATAAGGCAATCGAAGCCAAATTAAAATCTTTTGAAACTGAAATCATGAAGTCAAAAAAGGACATTGATGAAATGCTCGCAAAGCTTGACTATAGTGAAAACCAGTGCAGAAGAAAAAACATCATCATCGAAGGGATACCAGATGCCAACAGAGAGAACTTTAAGGATTTGGAGCTTAAAGTTCAACAAATGTTTTCCAAAAACCTAGAGCTGGAGGGCGCAAAGATTGAGGTGGAGTGCGTCCAGAGGATTGATGAAGAAGAAAGAAGAAAATATCATGTCTATAGCGCCTTTCAAGATAAAAAATCACGAGGCGCTTCACAAAAACAAAAACAAAAAATATAAAAATTGTAAAAATAGAAAAAAAAAAGCATTTTGAAAATGTTTAAAAATAAATTTAAAATGAGCAAGAATAAGCAATTGCAATTTAAAAGAAAAAATGTTAAGAAAGAGAGAGAGTGAATAGGAAAGAGGGAAATCAGTGGATCCTGAGGAAGGTGGAATAGGTGGGGAGAGCAGAATAAAGAGAGAGAGGTGAAGAAGGTCATACAAAAGCCAGCTTGAACAAGTGAGTCTTCAGCTGCTTTTTAAAGGAGACCACTGAGTCCACTGATCTCAGGCTCAGGGGGAGAGAGTTCCAGAGTCTGGGGGCCACAGCAGCAGATGATCTGTCACCTTTGGTCTTTAGCCGGGTGCTTTGATCACTGGACCTCAGGGACCTGCTGGGGGTGTAGGGACTAAGAAGATCACCAATGTAAGATGGTGCTTGTCCATGTAAGGCCCTATGGACCAGAACCAGGATCTTGAAATGAACCCTGAAGTTGACTGGCAGCCAGTGAAGCTGGAGGAGAAGCGGGGTGATGTGGGTGTGTTTGGAGGACTTGGTCAGAAGCCGAGCAAAGGCGTTCTGAACCACCTGTAGACGGTTCAGGGAGGTTCTGCTCAGACACGTGAAAAGAGAGTTACAGTAGGCTAAGCGTGAGGAGATGAAGGTGTGGAGAACTGTCTCAAGTTCAGAGCGAGACAGAATGGAACTCAGCTTAGCAACGTTCCTGAGATGGAAGAAGGAAGAGCGAACAAGAGAACTGACATGAGAATCCAGGGTGAGAGCTGGGTCAAAGGTCAAGCCAAGATTCCTGACGGAAGGTTTGGTGTGAGAAACACGCTGACCAAGAGAGTCTCTGACTTTGGGAACCAGCTTGTCTGGGGCACAGATGAGGATCTCAGTCGTATCTTCATTCAGCTGAAGAAAGCTCCCACCATCCAGGCTTTGATAGAGTCTAAGCAGGTGTGTAACAGCTGCAGCTTAGACATCTCATGGGGCTTAAAGGAGATGTACAGTTGGATGTCATCTGCATAAAGATGGTAGGAGATTCCTTTGAAGGAGCTCAGGATGTGCTGAAGAGGAAGCAGATAGAGGAGGAAGAGTAGAGGCCCCAGCACAGAACCTTGTGGGACACCATGGGTAAGAGAGGTGGTGGAGGACCTAAACTTGGAGACGGCCACAGAAAAGGAGCGCTCAGAATGATAAGAGGAGAACCACTCCAGAGCAGATCCTGATAAGCCTACCCAGTCTCTCAGCTTCTCCAGTAGCAGGTGATGGTCAACAGTGTCAAAGGCTGCAGTCAGGTCCAGCAGGACCAGAACAGAACAGTCCCCTGCATCATTGTGAGTCAGAAGGTCATTAGAGACCCTAAGAAGAGCTGTTTCAGTAGAATGAGCTCTACGAAAACCTGACTGGAAGCTATCATAGATGTTATGTTCATCAAGAGCAGCTGTGAGTTGTTTAGCCACAACCTTTTCCAAGATCTTGGAGATGAACGGAAGTTTAGAGATGGGTCTGAAGCTGCTATGGAGAGAGGGGTCGAGACTCGGTTTTTTAAGAAGCGGGTGGATTACAGCGTTCTTAAAGAAAGCAGGGACCTGACCAGAGACCAGAGAAGCGTGAATTATAGAGAGCACGCTGGGACCGATGGACAGAAAAGCACTTTTAAACTAAGATGAGGGTAAGATGTGGAGGGGGCATGCAGAGGTCTTCATAGAGTTAACTAGTTTGGTTAACTCAGGCAAAGAAACCGGAGCAAAGCTATCTAGGATGATGGGCCTGGTTGGAGTCGGGAGAGGCAGCGATAAGGCTGAAGGAGAGATGCTAGATCTAACCTTATTGACTTTGTCCACAAAGAAAGAAAGTTCTCACAGTCTGCAACAGAGTGGATGGAGGCTGTAGGAGAGGCAGGAGAGACGATGCTGCTGATGGTGTTAAACAGCACCTTGGGTTTCCCTTTGCTCTGGGACACCAGGTTGGAGAAATAGGAAACCGTAGCGTCTCTGACTGCAGAGTTAAAGGATGTCAGAACATCCTTTAGGTGCAGCAGATGGACGTGGAGATGGGTTTTCTTCCACAAACGCTCAATTTTTCTGCATTGGCGCTTCATGCTGCGAAGGCTGTCATTAAACCAGGGAGTAGGGTTCACTGCAGGAACTGATCTGGTTCTGACAGGACAGATGTTGTCCAGAATGGAGAGGCAGTGCTCGCTGAACTGAGCAGTTAAGGAATCTGGGTCGTTGTCAGAAGAACAGGGTGGATCAAAAGATAGCAAACAGTGAGGGGGAGAGTGGGCATCCCTGCCTGGGCCCCCTCTGAAGACAGAAGCTAGCTTATATTTGGTCGTTTGTCCTGACATGTGCTGTTGGTGAACTGTGTAATGTTTGTAGCCAGTTTATGAAGAAGTTCCCAAAACCAAATTTATGTGAAGTTGCAAATAAGAACTTCCAGTTAACTCTATCAAAAGCTTTTTCTGCATCTAGAGATAATATACTAGTTTCTATGTTTCTACTGTAAGATAAATCTATCAAATTAAGTAATCTACGCGAGTTTGTGGATGACTGTCTACCTTTAATGAAACCAGTTTGGTCAGGGTGTATTATGAAGGGGGTTACCAACTATAATCTTTTTGCCAGGGCTTTACAAATTATTTTGAGATCAACATTAATAAGAGAAATTGGACGATAGCTGGCAGGAAATGCAGGGTCTTTGCCTGGTTTTAACAAGAGACTAATATTGGCTGAGTTCATGTTTGGCTGTAATCTGCCGCTCTCTTCGTTTTCCCTCACCATTCTGAAAAATATTGGAGCCAGAATGATCCAGACTTCTTTGTAGAACTCTGCTGAAAAACCCGTCTGGACCTGGAGCTTTCCTATTAGTCATGGATTTAAGGGCTTCCTGGAGCTCTGCTGATGTTAGTGGCAAGTCCAGGACTGTAACTTTGCTGTCTGATAACTTAGGAAGTGTTATCCTGTCAAGGAACTCATTAATCTCATTATCACCATCATTATTATGATGGGTTTATCTGTGGTGAGTACAAAGTTTGGTAAAAGTCTCTGAAAGTGTTGTTTATGCTTTCAGGGTCATAAACTATATTCCCGGTTGAGTCTTTAACAGCAGATATAGTAGTTTTCTCTTTATTTTTAATTGGCTAGCCAAAAATTTACCTGATTTATTACTATGTTCAAAGTTTTCTATTTGTAGTCTTTGTGCTAAAAATTGTGTCTTTTTGTCAATAATTCCATGAAGTTCTAATTTAGCTATACGTAATTTGCTCATTAACTCTTCGTCTGTGGATGCCTCTAAAGACAATGATTTCTTCTAACTCCTGAATACGTTTGTTTTCTGCTTTTTTCTTATGTGATGAGAAGAGATTATTTTACCTTTCCTGCCTCCCAGAGAACAGATGCTGATGTTCCAGGCAGGTCGTTATGTTCTAAATATAAAGCCCACTCCTTTTTAAAAAAATCAATAAAACCTTCGTCTTTAAGCAGTGATGTATTAAACCTCCAGTTTTTGCTTGGTGGGATTGTCTTCTTATTTACCAGAGTTAAAGAAACCGGAGCATGGTCGCTGACAACTATGGGGTGTATCTCAGTGTCTGAAATGTTAGCCAACAATGAGCTGCTGACTAGAAAAGAATCCAAACGTGAATGAGAGTGATGGACGTGTGAGAAAAAAGTATACTCTCTACGGTTAGGATGAAGAGATCGCCATGCATCACAAAGCCCATAATCACTCATGTACTGTTTAACTATATTAGTGGATTGCCAATTGCGCTGAGTCCCAGCTGTACTGAGCCTGTCTGTTAAGGAGTTCATCCAAAAATTAAAATCGCCTCCAAGTATAAGCGGACAGTCCAAGTGTTCGGAGAGTACAGAGAAAAAATTATGAAAGAATGAAGGGTCATCAATATTTGGACAGTATATGCTGACAATACATAAGCTTTGGTTCTGTACAGATATTTTTAACATTATAAATCTACCCTCTGGATCAGAGACTGTGTCCAATACTGTGAAATTAATGTTTTTGTGTATTAAAATAGCTACACCCCTTTGCCTAGAGTTATAGCAGGCAGAGAACATGCTGGGAAACTCAGGTGTTTTAAGTTCATCTGCGGATGTGGCAGATCTATGAGTCTCTTGTAATAATATTACGTCTGCTTGTAGTCTTTTTAACTGATCAAAAATCTTTATTCTTCTCTCTATGGAGCCAGCTCCATGTACGTTCCATGAGACAAACCTTAGTGCACCCATAGATGTGTGTGTGAGTAGCTATAATATGGCCCCTTAATGTGAATATGATGGAATAAGTACTTCAATGTATAAAATAGTATGTTAATAAATAACAGAAAAGTAAATAATAATAATAATAATAATAAAGATCCAACAGTGTTTGTGGTTGTATTATTTGACGCATAAATTATGACATTGTGCTGTGGATTTAATGTGTGTGTGTGTGTGTGTGTGTGTGTGTGTGTGTGTGTTGAGTCTGACCCCTGCTTTCCACCGGAGCTGTCAGCAGCACGTTACTGCAGTGGCACGTCTTGCTACCGTAAGCTGCTGCGTTACCCTTCTATGGCGTTAGACCCGTGCCACAACCCGTGCACGCGGATTGGGTCCACTTCGCGCGTTTGGACGGGACTCGCGAGTGAAAATATACATGGCGAGAGGTCATTTGTGCACTGAGAGGGAGCAAACTGTGTCTGTGAGCGCACAAGGATGTGCACAAGTGACAAACCTGCGTGCGCGCGTTGCCAACGAGCACACGGCAGATGAAAACGTGCGCGTGCGGCAGCCTCTCTGCGCGCTCGGCAGCCTCTTTGCGCGCTCGGTTTCTGACTCCGCTCGCTCGGCTGTTAAGGGGTTTTGGCACTCTGGAGGTGTGGCCTGTGGCAGATCTTCTCTGTTCTCTGATTGGTTAGTTTTGCCTGCACTTTATCCTCTACCTCATTGGCCCATTGGCTTCCTGTCGGACCAAAATGATGGGAGCTATATCTATATTAAAAAATCTGATATTTAGTAGTTTTTGTCATAGCTCAGCTGGGAGAGCGGGTGACTCTCCCCCCGGAGGATCCAGGTTCGAGTCCGGGCAAGGAAAATAGAGTAGATGTTGTGTTATTTTTTCCTAATTCCTGTGATATTATTTTACAGTTGTGACCGTTCAACTGTCATTAAACGTCCAAATTTTTGCTGGGCAGTGTTTTAAAAAGTGCACATAAGCTAGATGGTTTTAACCATATAAAATTATATTTTTTGTGATACTGGAAAAATACATACTGAAATAAAACTACTGATTGAAAACTTTATGACTGTGGTTGTACAATATATGAGTCACTAATACACTGCAAAGGCCCTTAGAGTGGGGCTTCCAGAGAGAGAGAGAGATTTGGGGACCAAAGCAAATATAGGCTTGGAGCCCCCACCACCTCACTCCCTCCTCAGTTAATATAAGATGGCAGCGTGCTGAGAGTACAGATTGTTGTTGCTTTTATTTAATAAACAATCATTTTAAAGCACTGTTATTATATCTGACTGTTTTTAACAGCAGTCCTAGCTCAGACGCCACATCACCTTCCACATATATGTCATGAGCTCACTGAGCGTCACATGACCAGATTCATACTGAAGTTGTTTTGGTGAAATTACTTCAAGTAATGCAAAAGTAGTGTAATGCCTTACATTTTAAAATCAGTAATATTGTAAGGTAATGAATTACTTTAAAATGAGGGTAACAAGTAATAAATAATGCATTACAGTTTTGAAGTAACTTGCCCAACACTGAATCCTGAAGTGATCAAACCCAGTAAATCCTGATAAGAATGATAAATGTCTGACCTGATGTTGGGCTAATACAGCCAGTCTGTCACTCCTCGCTCCTTGTAAAGTGTATTGTCCACATAAAGCTTATCCACCGAGATGACAGCCCTCTTCCCATCCTGGATAAACTTTTTGCGCAGCGGAAAGAGGACTCGGCGCCGATCCAGGATTTCCTTAGGGAACTGCTCATTAACGCTGAAGTCTTTCCCTTTGAGCTCTCTTCCGTGACTTTTAACAAGATTCTTCTGCTTAAAATGTTCAAATTTAGCCACGATGGGACGAGGTCTTCTGCTGTCCACTCGTCTAGCTCCAAGGCGATGTACCCGGTGAAAGGTGATGTTTTTTACCGTTTCTTCGGGTATCTTCATTTGGGTCCGGAGAAAGTTTTTTATTGTTTGCTCGCAGTTCTCCGTCCCTCCTGTCTGCTCCGGCAGGCCTGCGAACACCAGATTATCCCTCATGCTACGGACCAGAAGGTCCAAAACAGTCTCCTTCAGAGTCTTGTAGTCCTGGGTGATCCGCGTCATTCCCTCTTCCAGGGAAGAAACGGACTCCCGCAGAGATACGTTCTCAGCGGCAAGCTGCTCCACCTGTCTCTTGGCTGAACTCCAAAGATGTTCGGAGGTTCTGAAACTCCTGGTGTACAACCTCAAGCAGATGAAGTCGCCCCTCAAATCCCAGAAGCCGTTTATCTATAGAATCTAATAATTCTAATGTGTCCTTCCGGGGAGATGAGGCCTCAGGCGACTCCTGAGTACGGCTCCTCTTGGTCCCAGCAGGTGTTTCAGCCTCAGCTGCTGATTTCTTCGGACCCATGACGAAAAACTCAAAAACTTTGTCAATATAGTTTTGTAAACTTTCTAAATTTTCTCCACTTACCTCCAGGTTGAGTGAGTTATACTTAACAGATTATTTTTTGTTTTGTCAGTAGATAAATTAGACAAAAATGCATCTTAATTGTTTGTGAATGTTTGTTAACGAGCTGCCATCAGCTTCAAACGCTGCCGTGTATCCGGTGATCGGCCGTCAGCGCATGCTCAGCTCCGGCCATCAGTTAGTACTTGTGCCCAGTTGGACGTTGGAGAGAGTGGAGATGACCAAGCGGCAGAAATAAACCAAAGGCAGCGAATCTTGTGGTGGATGGTTAACAAAAATTCAGTTTAAGTTCATTTGTTTTATCCACGGCACATTTCGTTTTGCACCTGTTACTTAAACTAAATGTATTTTCGAATCTGAGGGTGTTTGAACCTGCCCTAGAGAGCTCAAAGCAATATCTGTGCTGTACTGAGGAGCTGTCAGCTCTCTAGCATCCTGTCCAGGTCCCCTGAAGCTGCTCTCCTCTCCGCTCTGAACGATGCAACAGCAAAAACAATCTCCCAGTTTTATTCAGGCTTCAATTTGCCTCCAACAGACAGAGGGAAAAGAGCACCGAGCCGCAAGATCACAGAGAGCTGAGAAATTACATTTTGATTGTCTCCTGGGTTCAACACTAACTGACGTGCAAGTGTAGATGGTAGACAGAACAACTGGGCTTCAAGTTCTTCTTAATTAAAAATATAAAGTTGCTCACTCTCTGAGGCAACAACAACAACTTTAGGTTTAGTTTTTATCAGCGGGTGACGTGCTCCGTAGCTGGCTTTTCCAGCGGGTTTTCCCTAAAATCCAGCAGTGATGCAAACGTAAAACTTTTGCACATAAATACCAGAAATAAATAACAGAAATGTGTCCAGTGTAGAGTTTAGTTAATTAAGTAAAAGCCTGAAGGCATTCGTGTCCACATGGGGCTTATCTTTGGCAGAAAAGCATAGGCAGCACACTGGGGAGCACTTTGTCGTTTCATCATGATGCAACAGCAGTTTCTATGACAGTATATCAATTATTTATTTATTTTTTGTTTAACTGTGTTCTTTTTACTGTCACAATGTTGGTATTTCAACAGTAGATTGTGTAACTAGCTTCAGGCTTCTCATTTTAAACCTATTAAATTGTTTCTCCATGAAAAAACAAACAAATTAAAGCCAAAATTGTGATTTGGGAAGTTGAAGTTTCCCATCATTTTCACCAAAATGTCCATTACAAGCTGGGGAACGTAGTTAAAGTTTATTTTTAAAGAAAGTTATGAACTTATGATACAAAGTTGTCATGTTCCTGGGAAGGTGTTTAACCCACGACATGAAGAACCATCACAGGACAAAGGCAGAAAGTTCAAACAATGATTTATTAAACCTAACTAAAAGTGTCCTGGAGATATCCAAGTGCGAAGTAGTCGGCAAGAGTCCAAAAGCCAGCAGGAAGGGCAGACGGTGTGATGGGGTGCGTCCAGGAGAGGGAGCCAGATGATGGCGGCAGAGGGCAAGTGGAGAAGGAGGAGAGGTGAACCTTGAGTGTGTAATCCAGGCGGGTTATGGTGACTTCCAGGTAGGTACATCCATCAGTGGTTCAGCGATTCCAAGTATCCTGAAGATGAAACAAACTTGAGTCCAAACACCAAAATCCAAGCACAAAAAAACCAGATAAATCCAAAACTGCGACAACACGAATGTCTGAGCATAGACCAAGCAAAACCTAGAACCGAGTGGCAAGATTCTACCGTGAGTAGTTAATCATCCAGCGATGTGAAGTGGTTCCCTCTCCTCTTAAATAGAGCTCTGCTGCGGTTGATTAGAGGATCTGCAGCTGCCGCTGATCGGTAATGCCCCGCAGCTGGTGAGTGCCCTCTCCTGGAATGACAGTCTTACAAAGATGTTGTGGAGAAGAGGGAGTACTCACCCCGTCACACAACAAAAGTAGGTAATGTTTCATGAGTAATACTTCTCCTAAGCCCCTCCCACGGCCTCTACAGGAAAACAAATCATTACGTGAGCCCTGACCAATAGCAATGTGTATCCACAAGAGAAAGTTGTCAGTCATCGAGAATGCACCCCAGTTCCCAGCATGCATTGCAGGGTGATGCACTGATGCCCAATCAGCTAAGCACATCAACCTAGCTTGAATAATTGGAGCTAAGTGGTTAGCATAGTGTTCAGCCTTGCGCTACATTGGACTACAGTTTTAGCCTGTTTTAGCATTAGCATCTATCGTGAGTGCCGGATTCCTGCCGGTTTTGGATGTTTCCGTTTGTGTAACCATCAGGGGCTAAGGTTTGGCTAAATTAAGCTAACCGAGTTATCAAACATGTCAATCTACAGAAAAAAAATCTCCAGGTAAAATGTTTGGATCAGAGTACGTTTATTGACCTGAAGAGGAATAAGAGTAGGTAAATTCACGCACATCTTCTTAACCATACCACACAAGGCTACTCCTGCCAGGACAAATTCATTTCCCCAGCAGCTCCTCGACAAAAGCACACCTGTAGAATGAACAGCTGCCACCTTTAAGATATGAATTCTCTGATTTTCAGAATAAAAAAGTAAAGCGCAGCAACTGCTAATTATGTTTTCTTTGTTTCTTTGAAAGGGAATTATTTCCTTCCAAAGCCCCAGCTCTGTTAGAAGTCTGATGTGTGAAAAATGCTTCATGGGAAACAGCGAAAGAGAAGACGAGTCCATTCCTTAATACGTTCTCCATGTTTCAGCAGAAGTGCATCTTTTGCTGCACGCGGGCAATGCTTTTACATCTTTGCACAAACAAAACAGCTGCTAGTCTTCATTACACACACGAGACCACATAACTGAATTATCCCCAAGCATGAAACGTAACTTTCATTTCATTTCATTCATTCGTTCTGTTTGACATCAGCAGTATTTTTTAAAAATCCTGACAGTGTTCTGGTTGTGACACTTTACTGCATCCGTTTCACACCTTCTGGCTCAGGTTTTGTCATTTTGTTGCCACATGTGGTTGGGACGGCATGCTGACATGTTTTCAAAAATTAGACTATTGTCACTAAATCACATCTGCTTTTGTTCTTAAAGCATCCAGATTGAGCATCAGGATTAATACCTTCATGAGAAACCTGCCATAAGAATGCATTCTCACACCCGAAGCATCGAAAAACGAGCCGACGCGCTGTGCCAGAGCGGTACAACAGATTTGACCGAATTCTGACCTTTACCCTCTTGCTATTTAACCTTCCCCTCACACCCATTCTAACCTTAAACCTCTTGCTCACGCAAATCTTTGTTTCTTGTTGTATCGTCCCTTTCCAACACGGTTAACGGGAACTTTAGACCAACAGGGTTGAGGCTAGGATGAGGGTGAGGGAAAGGCTAAATAGCAAGAGGGTAAAGGTCAGAATTCGGTGAAATCTCTGTTGTACCGCGGCAGTTGGAAAACAGCGCTCTGGCACAGCGCATCGGCCCAGTAGAGGTTAAATGGGGCGACTGGCACAGAAGTTAAGGGCTCGCCCTGTAATCAGAAGGTTGCAGGTTCAAGCCCCGCTCAGTCTGTCGCTGTCGTTGTGTCCTTGGGCAAGGCACTAAACCCACCTCGCCTGCTGGTGGTGTCCGGAGGGACCGGTGGCGCCTGTGCACGGCAGACTCGTCTCTGTCAGTGCGCCCCAGGGCAGCTGAGGGGAGTCAAATGCGGAGGACAATGTTCGCCACACAGTGTGTGTGACAACCATGGGACTTTAACTTAACTTTGACCTTTGCTTTCCTAGCATATCTCAGTATCAACCTTTGCATTAAATCTGGACAAACGCCTTCTCTTTAAGCAGCAAAGCATCTTTTCCAGCCAGCCTAAATCCTTCCTTAATGATAGTTGTTTGTTTGACTAATTTAAAATGTTCCCACGGTCTCTTGGTGGAAACAAAGATGTGCTGATTCACCTTTGACTCTCATACACCATCTCTGGTTTCCATTTGAGTCGTCGGGTTTCTTTTACGGTCCGTCCTCAGCGTCAGTCTTCTGTCTCCTGGACGAATGCAAATGTGACCTGACCAGCCAGCTGCTCCCTGTTTTATTTAAAGCCCTTTTGTCCAAGTCCAAATTAAATTAAGGTGCATCAATTACATTTTCCAGTGTGGGAAAGTCCTCTGCCCAAGCCTCAGGAGTGTATGAAAAGTTTTTGATTTAGAAATGTTATCGTTGGCTTCAGAGCTCATCATCTCTCGGCCCCAGATCTCATTATAAAGATGTCCCCGAGCTTCAGACTTTACAGTGAATGAGTCTTCTGACCTCACACCTTTGATAGTTTGACGTTATTCCAGATTTAGATCATTTTAAAAATAGGAAATATGTTTTAAAGAGTCTGATTTCAGGCTTGTGATGACATGGCAAAACTGTGCTGGTTTACTGGGATGTGTTTTCCTTCCAAGATGCATCTGAAAGTTTTGCACAATTATGTTACTTAGATGGTCGTCAACAAGAGTCGTAATGGTTTCGGTCTGATGTGACTCGGCTGCAGGGAGTTGGAGTTTGAATAAGTTACTCAGGAGTTTTTAAAAAGGTTATTAAGTTACAAAAACTTTACTGTCTTGTTGTCTTTGCTAATTCCTTCTTGTGTGCAGAGTGTGGTCACAAAACCACAACATGGCAACGCCTGCAGACGGAATATTTTGTATTTGGTCTTAAACAGCAGAAGAAGGTGGGAATGGTTTGTTATAAGAGAAGATTCCAAGCATAACTTCTCCCACAGCAGCAGTTCCGTTGATTTTTTTAGGCTCTTTTCACTGTTCTGTTGTGAGGAACCAGGGGGTGCTACTTGAGGAGGGTTTTAAATTCAACAAACGGGTTAGGGCGGAGGTCCAGGCTAGTTTTTTTTTTCATTTGAGGTTGATAAGCGAGTCAAACGTTACCCGCCAAGTGAAGGAGTTTAAGTACCTCAGGGTCTTGTTCACGAGTGCGAGAAACATGGAGCGAGAGATCGATAGGCAGAGTGGTGCTGCATCTGCAGCGATGCGGGCGTTGTTCCGGTCTGTCGTGGATGAAGAGAGATCTGAGCCGGAAGGCAGCGCTCTCATTTTACCGGTTGATCTACGTTCCTACCCTCACCTATGGTCACGAGATTCAGGTCATGACCGAAAGAACGAGATCATGGATGCCAGCGGCCAGAATGAGTTTTCGCAGCAGGGCTCTCCCTTAGAGATAGGGTGAGAAGCTCAGTCATCCAGGAGGGGCTCGGAGTAGACCTGCTGCTCCTCCACGTCGAGAGGAGCCAGTCGAGGTGGCTCTGGCATCTAGTTAGGTTGCCTCCTGGTGAGGTTTTCTGAGCACGTCCAACTGGGAGAAGATCTAGAGGACATGTTTCTCAGCTGGCTAGGTAATGCCTCAGGATTTCCCCGGAGGAGCTGGCCCACGAGGCTGGGGAGAGGGAAGTCTGGGCCTCTCTCCTTAGGCTGCTGCCCCCACAACCCGACTCCAGATAAGTGGCCGAAAATGGATGGATGGAACCCTACCTGCTGTACAAAGGGCTTGAAAAGGTGACGCATGCATTTATAAGCTCTAGACTGGACTACTGTAACCAGGTGTGCACATAAGTGGTCCGCAGGTGCGCGTGCGCTGTCAAAATAAACAATGCGCACCTGAAAAAAAGCTGCAGCACGCACTTGCGCAACTAAGACTTTGTGGAGGAAGGAAGACATTTCTGGAGCATTTTAAAGATGTCCAAGAAGCAAGCTCCATGAAGTTATTACTTTGGTGTTCCTCCGCCTCCAAACAAACGTCAGACTGAGTCGGAACCGCAAAAGAAAAGAGTATTCGCGGAGAAGTGGCTGCAGGAGGTCGGCTGGCTTCAAACAAACGATGAACGCACAGAGATGTGGTGCAGATTACGCCGTGGAAATCCCACCCTGGCAGACAAAAACGGCGCCTTTCACATAGGCACTGAAAACTTCAATCATCCAGAGTTTGATAAACATGCTAACAGCAGAGAACATCAGAAAGTTGTCCTCTGCTGCGAGTGAACCGGAGGAAGCCAGTCAGGATAGTGAGGAGGAAGATGATGAGAGTCTGTAGAAATAAAAACAGCATTTATGCCATTTAAAAACTTCAGTGCTCTGAAATAGTAATTCTGTTAAATGCTTTAAAATTCATTTTATTAGATTTTTGTTTTCACAAAAGCAGCTGTTTACACATTGTGTTCTACATTCAGACAATTCAGTCATGTTGTTTGAAAATTAGAAGGTTTAAGTTAAGCTGGCAGTATGTACCTGTTGTACTTACTGTTTTCTGTCAAAATTAAACGCGTTACTATGTTTTTTTCCTGTTGTGAGTTGGGTTAAGAATTAAGTGCGTTAAAAATGTGAGGACCAAGCAACACCCATAGGTTCTCCCCTGACTGTGACTCTCTTCATGCTGGATTGAACATCTCTCTTGAACGTCTCAACTCATCCAGAGTGCCGCTGCCCGTGCTCATGACCACATCACCCCTGTCCTGTTCTCACACCAGCCTCCTGTACATTTTAGGATTTTAAACGTGGTTTTTAAATGCCTAAAGAACCGAAATAGACTATTTGACGTGAATTATAGTTCCTGAAAAGTTTAGTTTTTCTTCGGTGACCCGTGGCTTCAACGCAGCAGTTGTTTAAAGAGCAAGTCACCCCTAACAAGAAGCGTACTTCACTTCCACTTCATGTTTGAAAAATGCAACAAATGCTGTTGCCTAGCAGACCGAGAGGGTGGAGCCACTAACAAATACACACACTCACGACATTGTGACATCATAATGTACCAGTTTACATCATGGCATACTTCTTGGCCAATAGCGATGGCAGATTTAAATTCAAATGCAGTGCAGAGTTTTTACCTGACAACGGCACAACACTGACAGTGTTACGCCCCCTCTCTGCAGGTCTAGGAGGATGAGGGGACTAACACAAGCAAATAGGTGTAAAAGTGTGTGTGAGGATAAAGGACGAGGAGGTTCGAGTAAAAACAAAAGGATTTATTAACATAAGGTGTCCGTGGGTAAACGGCATAAATAAGGCTTCGTAATAATAAACTACAACATAAGCAGTCTCACTGCTTATGACAAAGGCTTTCTGCCAAAACGCAAAATATCCCCGGCTCAAAAGTCCTATGGGGATAAAAAGAAAAACACCACAAAGGCTTAACCCTTAACAAGGTGTGTGAAAACACACTCAGAAGGTACCCAGGCTAATCCGGGATCCTTAGTAGAGAACCTAAACATAAATGAGCGAGGGAGAATCTCAGGCTACTCCTGGATCTCTATCAATAACCTTAAACCCCGCAGGAACGGTGTAAACAGCCTTAAACCTGTCTGGTAACGGTCGCTAAAGTGTCCGTGAGCTAAAGGAGAATCTCTGGCTACTCCAGGATCTCCTCGATGTCTGTTGCGTTCCTCCTTTTAAAGAGCTGGGAGCTGCTTGATCGCTGATGAAGATCAGCTGCTGTCTCTGCTGGCGTGCCTCTCTCCGAGGTCCTGAAAGGGCGCTGGAGCGCTGGAGAGTGTGAGCTGGCCGCTCCTGGCGCTGTCCCTGGTGCTGGATCCCGTGCAGCGGGGACAAAAGGCTCAGGCTAGGATGAGAGGACGGACCGAGGGGACGAGGGTCGTCACAGACAGTTTCAGGCAGAAAATTTAAATTTTTACTAAAATGCACTAAAGTGCAAAACTATTGACTACACGTGTCTGCAGGACAATTAGACACACATTTATATAGTTTATCAGAAAAAAATAATTGATTTGGGGGTGACTTGCTCTTTAATTTGAAACTACATCTGACCCTTTCTGAGTCTGATAGACACCAAACGTTGGTGATCAGGCAGAAATTCAGCTGAAAGACTTTGGCTGCTACGTTCCAACTCTCACCTGATACATCACAGACCTTCAGGCTTGAGTACTTGCTGACCTCTATCATCACATCCTGATATTAGATCTTCCACGGTCACGTGCATCATCCTAATGTGATAACTGTGGTCGCTGCTTCTGCTGAGGCTTCCACACACCTCGACCTGAGGTGAGCTGACTCGGCCGTGGCGCTTCTCCTGCTCTGAGGAGGACAGCCCTCGCTGAATGCTGGGATTACTGTAGTTTACGCTTCAGCACAGAAGTCCTCGGTACCTGTACATGGCTTTTCCCGATAGCACCCTTCTCCCAAAGCCTTCAGGTATTAACTTACACAGCGTGTAGTCTCTGAGAGAGCATAGAGCGCCTCTCTCAAAGAAAACTTTTAAAAACTACTGATGTTCTTGGACTCTGTTAAAGATTTGCTCCCGTTGAATTGCTTGTCTTGTTTATCTAATATGGCATTTAGCACTTGCCTGAACCCAAAACCCAAAGGTGCAGTCTAAAGCTGGGGTCAGGTCCCGGTTGTGGATCATGGAGCACAAAGTTGGTCATAACATCATTTCCAGGGATCTAATACAATTATAAATCAGTTTCTATTTTCCTGCTAATCTAAGCAAATGGATAATGGATTTTGTTGGTTAAATGTGATTTTCAGCTGTTTGGGTAGTGTAATGGAGACCATGGGTTCCATTCGTTATGCTTTATGTTATGTTTCTGATTGAGTTGCAGACAAAAGGTTTTGTTATTGAAGTGATTTATTTTGTGTTGGACATTTGTAACAGATTCTTTAGAAGCAGAGGGACTGGCCACCCTTCCTGTGTAAAGAGGAAATGTTGGTTAAATGTCAATTTGTGTTTAAGTTAATCTCCAAAGTTTCACTCACCTTTCTGGTACTGTCTCCTCAGCAGGGCGGGGCAGCAGAGGGAAGTTGGTGTCCCAGGTGCTGCTTTTAAGCTGCTGGAGCATACCACTTACATAAGGAGGGGTGATTCTTGGAGGAGTTATGTGAAACCTAGTTTCTTTTGTTTGAACTTGGATTTATTTAGTATGATTTGTATTTATGTAAATAATGTTTGGTGCCATTTATTATTTTGGTGGTTGGGTTCTGTAAATATTTAGTTATTATTTCTTTGATTACCCCTCTTCTTGGTTTCTTCCAATCAGTCACTTAGTTATAAAAGGCAGTGAGTGTTGGTGTTGGGTGGATGTTGGTGTTGGTGACCAAACATGTTGCAATAAAGCCACCTCAACCTGATTTATTTGTTTGCCTCTCCTTCAAACCACGTGCCGCCCCCGGTCAAAACTGACAGGTAGGGTTAGGTACACAGTTGGCTTTAAGTTAATAGTTTACAGTCATTCAGTGCCGGTTGAGAAATCATCCAAGCCAACGATAAATGTTGCAACACTTATCTGCATTATCATTTATTTTATTTATATAAAGTTCCAGCTACAATTCTCTGAACTACAATAAATGACTCGGTGTTTACCTGTACTGAAACTTCGCCAACTCTCCATCAGTTTTGAGTCCTTGTAGATCGTGACGCTCCGTCCATCTCTTAATCTAACGTAAGTTTTACTCGACTGTCGAAAACGTCTCACGTCCAGTTTGCTTTTAAACTGTCAAAAGTGTTTAGGGAGAAGTCGAAGGCGGTAGAGAAATCCGTAACGTTGGTACTCGTTTTGGTTCCTCCATGAACTTCCTGCTTCTTTCGGCGTCATCCCGTAAAGAATGCTGGGAACTGCGACAAATGCTTGTTGATCAACTGCTCCCTCTTGTGGATATGCAAATCTATTAGTCAACAGGCTGTTTGCATATATGAATCATTCTGCTGTAGATGTCGGGGAGGGACCTACTTTACACCATAGAAGGGTCAGAAAGTCAAATTCAAACAGATTTTCATTTTTATTAAGTAACTTTACATTTTTTGAACAACTGTTAAGCAACCCCGAGTCCATTCTCCTTGCTGTGCGTTCATTTTTTTAACACATTCATCTAACAGCTGAAATGTCTCCCAGCCATCCTTAGTGTCTACAGGAGTGATTCATCACTAAATGAAACAAATCAGCTGTGTTCATGATCTAAAACGTGCTGGAACCAGACTGCAGCACCAGGTATGTCAGCTCCATTTTTTCTAAGTCCCAACAGAGCGGACCGACACTGAAGTTGCAAGTGGAATATTCTAGCCACAGGGGGCGATAGGAAGTGACTGATCTTCATTAAACCTGTGAAGGTTTCACATACTGGCTCAAGAAAATGAATTACAAACATGAAAACGTTGCCTGGTGTCTCTTTAATGGTTAAAGAGCAAGTCACCCCCTACAAGAAACTTACTTCACTCCCACTTCATGTTTGAAAAATGCAACTAATGTTGTTGCCAGGCAGACCGAGAGGGCGGAGCCGCTAACAAATACACACACACAGGCTCACAATGGCATTATCACATCATAATGTACCAGATGACATCATAGCATACCTCTTAGCCAATAGCGGTGGCAGATTTAAATTCAAATACAGTGCAGAACTTTTCCCTGACGACGACGCAACACTGACAGTTTTAGGCAGAATATTTGAATTTTAACCAAGATGCACTGAACTGCCAAATTATTGACTACACGTGTCTGCAGCATGATTAGACACTCCTTTATGTAGTTTATCAGCAAAAAAAATGTAATTTGGGGGTGACTTGCTCTTTAACTGTCTAAACTTGCAGGTTGTTATAACAGCATTTCTTCTGCAGATCCTGGTGTGTTATTTGCTTTTCTTTCACTAGTGCAAGACCCTTTCAATGTCTCTTATCTATGTACACATTAATAAATGTGTAAACTTAAGGGTATTTTTGTTTATCTACAAAAACATTAGACACCACGGACTTAGATGTGCCTCCAGAAAATGTATTCAGCCGGTCATCAGGGCAGTAATTTGTCCTTTCTGCAATTTTTCCCACAAATCAGATGCAACTTGGGTTTATTTGTTAGAAAATGCATTGAATACCTTCACGAATCATATTGTTCCTTAATTACTTGGTGAAACATTAAATTTCCTGTCCTCCTCCTCGACTCTTACAAATCACATTGTCTCCAGCTGAAGTATGTGCTGTCTCCACGAGGACGCCAGTGATTAAATGCTATTTAGAAAGTTTGTAATAAATCATTCCCATTACTAAAGTCCTGACATAAACTCTGACTCTAAACTGCTGACTCATGCGTCACCACAGAGGCAACAGCTTTTCTGCAGGATCCTCTGTTTTACTTACTTCACATCTCATTTTCCTCCTCGCATGGAAGGTGATTATCTAATCTCTGTTGTCACGCATTAGTTCTGCTGAGCTGATTGATGGTACACATGTATGCTGGAATAACCCCACACAGCAGTGCTCAGGCATATGATGGGACACCAATCTGCACCCAGTGAGTATAAACGTTCATTTTCACGAGCTAATTACAAACAAAAGAACAAAATGAGCCAAAACTGACAGGGAAGCGACGATGACGACATCCTGATGACGTGGGTGAAGGCGATCCCAGATTGTGACGGTGAGGAGCTACTATTACTAGAAAAGACTGGATTATTATAATGCTGATGTGCAGCTCTAGCCAGCATATTAGCTCATCCTCCACTCTGATGAGCATGTACGAGTGCAGTGGTGGGATTATGCAAATGGGAAATTGAAGGAGCTGCTGGTTTCCCTGGCAGTCGACTTCAAAGCAGGAAGGACCGGAGATGGAATTAGTGCTCTGCCTAATCCCACTGGAGGAGGGCGGAAGGGGGAGCCGCACTTTATTAATGCACCAGCAACCTTAGTCAGACAGAGAGGGAGGTGGTGGTGGACGGAGGGAGGGAGAGATGGAGAAAAAGGTATGAACGGGAACAGAATGAGAAAAGGAAGGAGGTGAGGGGAAGTGGGAGAACAATGAGAACAGATGCAGAGTGGAAGAGAGAAACACGCCCAGTGTGTGGTGTGTTTGTGAGCAGGGAGAGGAAGTGCAACCCATCCAGCTGAGCGATCAAAGAGAATTTTGACGCTGGTGCGATTTCCAGCAAACACAACCCTTTTCCTGCCAGAGCAGCACACCTGATATTCCCTCTGATGGCGAGCTCACCAAGACGTGCATAACCTCGAGGGCAAGTCTACACGCCGACTGCAGACGCTCGCAGACAACAACCTGAAAAGTTGCTCTCAATGAATCAATCACACAGACTGAAACGAGCTGACTGAATCATACAAGAAACTAGATTAGAAGGCAGACACTCACACAGATGGCTCGATTGATCCTTGTCAGGGCTTTTACTTTCCGTTTTTCTGATTATTTTGTAACAGACAGAGACTTTAGCGTGAGCTTCAGCAGCGGGCCTACCTTCTAAGTCTGGGCGACTGCAGATCAGCAGAACCAAAGCAACCTGCCACTCATTTCTTTAGCCGTGTGTCCTCTACAGAAGAGATTCCTGGGATGGGGGAGTGAAAAGGAAAATCTGCTGGTTCGGTCCCGTTCAGAGACGTCAGCGTATCAGTGAGTGATGTCACTGATACGCTTCGAAAGGCATCGATGGACAGCAATGAACTTTCAAAAGTACTCTGGGATCATGGACGTAATTTGGGGGGGGGACAGGGGGGACATGTCCCCCCCACTTTTTCCAAAGTCAAGTTTTGACCCCTGCACTTTTTACCATCCAAAAACAATATTACGCTATATTAAAATGACACTGGTTGAGCTCTAGGACCAAGAGGGAAAACAACCGTTTGTGTTGAAGCCCGTTTCCCATTAGAGCATACTGTAAAGACCCCCCCCCCCCCCCCCCGTGTCCCCCCCACTTCTAAAGTGAAAATTACGTCCATGTCTGGGATGCACGCGGACCGTTTTGCCTCCATCCACGCGGGGTCGTGAGGGGCTGGTGCCTATCTCTAGCAGTCTATGGGCAAACAGGCAGGGTACACCCTGCACAGGTTGCCAGTCCATCGCAGGGCAATGCAGAGACACACCGGATAAACAACCATTCACGCACACACACCCAAAGACAATTTTTTAAAAAGGCCATTCAACCTGCAAGTCATGTTTTTGGACCGTGGGAGGAGCCGGAGTACTTGGAGAGAACCCACGCATGCAAACTCCTCGCAGAAAGGCCCCAGATTTGAACCCAGGACCTCCTTGCTGCAAGGCAACAGTGCTAACCTCTGCACCA
The DNA here is from genome assembly GCF_043380555.1 of Nothobranchius furzeri. NCBI lineage: Eukaryota > Metazoa > Chordata > Actinopteri > Cyprinodontiformes > Nothobranchiidae > Nothobranchius > Nothobranchius furzeri. The sequence goes on along the minus strand of NC_091750.1, from coordinate 28,065,893 downwards.
CTGTGCACTCCCTGCTTTCCGGTGTGGAGTTGGTAAAGTTTCCACCTACAGAATCACTGAAAACCACAAGTGTTGAAAACTGTTTCACTTTAACCTCTCATCTGGGCCAGCACTCTGCAAAAACACACCCCAATTCCATACTCCGGCTCTTTCTGACATGGTTGACTTGGGCCAGCCCAGTGGAATGCATGACGCGAAGGTCTGGTAAAATTACCCCGACGTTCCGATAGATAGGAACCATTTTTCATGTCTACGTAAATAATTAAAATATATTTGGTAATATATGTTTTTATTCAGATATCCACACATGTGAAATTCTACAAACAGGTTTTATATAGATAAATAAAAATTTTGATGAGTCAAAATTTAAACCCTATAAAACTCCATAGGTGTTTTTATTGGTACACAAATGGTTTTTCTGTAGCTTGAAGAGGTTGACTAGTAGTTTATTTGGATGTGGGTTGAAAACTTTTAACAGTATTTTGTGTCATTAATTCATTTTGAAGTGAGCTACGTGTCTTAAGTATGGAAAGATGTTAAAATGAATGTTTTAATACAAAATTAGTAAAAAATATATGAATTTGAACTGATTTTGGTGGAAATTAAGAAACATCAAAAATGAATGAAAAATGGCACTGATGTGATTAAGTCAGTCTATAATCCTCTTTATTTTTTACCAAACAATTTCACAAAATATAAACTCACAATGTATGAGATCCCGGCAATGATCAGTTCATTTTGAGTCATATTGCGATTATAAATGTCTCCAGTCTACGGTTCTCTGATCCGTGACTGTGCTGTTTGTTAGTCCCATACAACGCTCCATCAGCAGGAGCTTCTGGTTGTGTCTGGAACAGTGGCAGCAACCTGATACGAATCAATGAGCCAGCATTGATTAATTTAACATAATTAGGGCAGAAAATATGAAATGTGTGACAGCTTTTCCTGCTCCTTGGCATAAATTGATTGTCTCGAAAAGTACGGCATCGATTTTGTTGCAGAGTAGTGAAAACAGAACATTACTATTTTGTGTGTGTGTGTGATGTGTGTGTGTGTGTGTGTGTGAATGTCTGATTAGATCAACAGAAAAACAAAGCAGAGTGTCCAGTAACTAGGCTGTACTCTCGTAGTTCGGGGCTTCAACATCTGCAAAATGTTGATGTGCTGCAGGTGGAGTCTACTGTAGGGTGACCATATTTCCATTTCCAAACAAGAGGACAGGAGATCTGTGCCTACTGATGCCGTCAAACTATGGCAACGCCACACAAACCATGTTGGGACCCATTTTTTTGTAAGAACTAAATTAATATCAGATTCTGCCAACAAAACGGCTCTAAAACGATTCATATGTAAATATTCTGCATATTTACTGCAAAATGTCATTTTTCTGCTTCAGTGCTGCAACAAGGTTTTATTAACAATAAATTATTATACCTTTTGTTTTACTACAGCATCGGTACGCTTCCTGTGCACAGATTATTAAGGATGCTTGTTTCAGCTATGAGATTAGACGATAGGATCAATGAAAAAATAAGTTGTCACACACTCCATGGAAACTTTCAGAGAATCCACAAATAGTGGCTTTCAGACGGTTTTGTTACTGACAGATTTTTGTGAGTTTAGAAAAGAAGCAGATGAGACGGCGTGTCCCACAATTTTGAGTTTCGTCGGACATGAGGGGGGTTCCGTTTAACCTTGGCCCCCAAAATGTCTTGATACGGCCCTGGGTGTGTGACTGAGTGTTGAAGGTGATCTGAATTGTGCAGTGGAGATAAATCTACCTACATTTTACTTTGTTTTCTTGTTTTTATTTAACTATTTCCTGTCCTGTCGGTCTCTCATCTTCCTGCATCTCCTCTAAATTCTCCAGAAAATCTGCTGCCTGGATTCTTACTTTTTCACCTCATCAGTTACTTCTGAGCAGATCAAAGGGATCTCCTGACCGCAAAGCGGAGAGCGCGTTTGGATGCTGCGTCAGTGAGGTGACATCACCGCAGCACATAATGAATGGAGCACACATGGACGTAATTTTAGGGGGGGGGGACATCCCCCCCCCCCCCCCCCCCACACACACACACACACACACACTTTTTCCAAGGTCAAGTTTGGACCCCTGCACTTTTTACCATCCAAAAACAATATTACGCTATATTCAATTGACACTGGTTGAGCTCTATAGGAACAAGCAGAAAACAACCGTTTGTGTTGAAGCCTGTTTCCCATTAGAACATACTGTAAAGACACCCACCCCCACCCCCACCCCCGTGTCCCCCCACCTCTAAAGTGAAAATTACGTCCATGGGAGCGCATCAGGAATGATTAAAAGACAAGAGTACCAGAGGATTTAAACAGAAATGATCCATCATGTGTTAATAATAATGTTTTGTTGCGCCACCTTGAGAAAGTATCATGCGCCGGACGCAGCGGGCGCACCGACGATCAGCGCTCTGCGTCCTCGCCGCTCAACAGCATCTCGCTACGCTGAGAGTCCATAAATATTGTAATATAGGTAGAAACTGGATCTTTTCCTGAAAGATATCTAGCCCCCATAATTTGATCCCTGCTCCCGGATGACAAGTCGGACATTTTGATCAATGTAGGACCCCCCTTTCCCCCCCCCCACCCCCCTCCCCCCGGACGCCTCAGACAGAGAGTGAAAAGTGGACATGTCCAGGGGAAAGAGGACGTATGGTCACCCTAGTCGAAGGATTTTGTGTTGCCCGTCAGCACCATCACATGGATATTAGAGGTAATTGTGGATGCTCGATGGTGAAATGCAGCTTTCATGTCAGAATCGGCTGTGTTGTTTCTGAAATGTCCGTATCGTTACCTGGGAGCATAAACAGGCCTTTGGAACGTTTTCACCATAAACCACAGAACTATTATAACTTATGGAGGTCATAATATGACCCCTTTAAAGAACGTGTTTAGTTTCCACTTAATGCATAAGTTTTCAGCGTTCCCAACCACCCATGTAGCAATGCTAACCGTGAGCGCTAGCTCCTAAAATAAGCTTTCCATGACAGACCTGGCTCGTGAAAAAATACTTAACCCTCCAGAAAAAAGGCTTGCTGCCTTTGCTTTATGTCATTTTTATTTACGTTCATATAGTTTGGGCTTTGTCAACAATCAGAGACAGGATGCGTGTATTGCTATCAGTGACGTAAAGATTTAGTTGTAAAAATAATCCGTGGCTTTCTCGTTGAAAATCAAAGAAGTCTAAAATGAACTGGATTTGTGTTTTGGTTTTTCCTCGGAGCTGTTCAGTGGCTCAACTTCCTCCTGGTTCTCCAAACTAATGTTCAGCTAAATGTTTATTCAGTATGGAAAATGATTTTTAACTGCATATTTCCCTAATTGTTGCAAGATTTAAAAGCAGCAGTAGGCCTACTCATAGTGGAGAACAAACAATAAAGAATGAGTAAATTACCGTGTAGAAAGTGCAGAACACCGTTTTCCTTCTCCTACAGAACAATAACGAGTGTGATCACGGACAGCTAGAAGGTGACTAACAAGTGTTCCCTCACCAGTCTTAATCCAGACATATGTACTGTTGTATTGATTTGTTTCTGGAGAATAGTGAGGAGGAACCGAGTAAAGATTATCAATAAACTGATCACGCTTTTCGTGTCTCCATGAGTCCTTCCTGATTAACCGTGATCCCCAGAGCAACGCTAACATCCGAATGCTGCTTTGGGGGTTTTATACATCACACTGATTAGTTTCAGAATAGTTTATCAGTATTACTAAAATATAACATGTGAATTTTTTAACGCTGTAATGATTTAAATGTCAGATTGTCAAGGATTAAACTTGTGGACTCCAATTTTAAAAAAACAGTCCCACAGATTTGCTGAAGCCAATGTTTTATGCACAGAATATCCTTCAGATTACCGCGGGAACCTTTCCAGGAGTGTCCACACACATTACCTGTGTGTTTCATGTTTTAGCTTATTAACGTCAAAGTTTGAAGGATTGGGATTGATCTCAAATTCAATCCATTTTCCATCCACTCTACCTCAAAGTCAAGAGATGGGAAATCCATCACAGTCTGGATGACTTTGGTGTCTCAGCACAGACTTCTTAAAGTGTTTGCGACAAGTTCAGAGATCTAGAGCGTTTCAGGTGACTGTACTTTATCCTCAGAGGTTTCTCAGACAAAGGTGTCTCTGCCATTTCTATTAGAAAGCACTGAAGACACATTTCAGGAACATTCATTTTGATGCTTACTTATATGTTTGCTCTGTCAGTTTTTATTTAAAGGAGCAACATGTAACCCCGGCTTTCCACGGGAGCCGTCAGCAGCACGTTACTGCAGCAGCACGTCATAGCTGCTGATAGGAACCGCTGTGGTCAACAGAACCTTTTCCATTGGAGCCGTCAGCAGCCGTCAGCAGCGCGAGTCGGCCGCGTCTCAGGAGCAGCATGTCGCGGCCTTTACGCGCCGGTTCTATTTTCTACGCGCGACGCCTCTGAAACGGGTCAAGTTCGACATTTTTGGGGAAGGAAAGACAGGAAATCGGACGCGGAAATGGAGAGAAGCTACCGAGATTTTCTGAATAAAGAACGTACTGCTTTCCGGTTGCTTTACTTTTAAAAAAGGTTACTAACTGTGCGTCCCCGTGAGAAGTTATCACCTAGCTAGCGGTCTCCGTTGTTTTTCAGGTCCGTATTGGCGATTATAAAACGGACAGAACATAAAACACAAACCATGTTGTAATTTTCTCCTGCTTGTTGTTGTGTTTACTGACGAAGTCACTCGTGTGACTTCGTGCTCGGTCGGTGACAGCTGCTCCCCTGCTGCTTCGCGTCTCGTGGGAAGGGCCAAGCAGCAGTTTACGCGAGCAAGACGTGCTGCTGCAGTAACGTGCTGCTGACGGCTCCCGTGGAAACCCGGGGTGAGAATTTTACAGTGAAACAATCTCAGAATGGGCTGCACAGTGGCACAGTGGTTAGAGCTGTTGCCTTGCAGCGAGAAGGTCCTGGGTTCGCTTCCCGGCCCAGGATCTTTCTGCATGGAGTTTGCATGTTCTCCCTGTGCATGCGTGGGTTCTCTCCGGGTTCTCCGGCTTCCTCCCACAGTCCAAAAACATGACTGTTAGGTTAATTGGTCTGTCTAAATTGTGTGTGTGTGTGTGTGTGTGTGTGCGTGGTTGTTTGTCCTGTGTGTCTCTGTGTTGCCCTGCGATGGACTGGCTCTCTGTCCAGGGTGTACCCCACCTGATTGCCCATTGACCGCTGGAGATACCCCCCCCCGCGCGAGACCCGACGTGGACAAGCGGGTTCAGAAAATGGATGGCTGGATGGATAATCTCAGAACAGTCTAATGTCTCAATCGTGTTAGAAGGAAGATTATACTGAAACGGATTTCCAACTCAGCCGGCCGAGGGGTTGTCAGTTTTTTTCCGACTATCTGTGAGGTTGCCAAGTCTGAGCCGAGCTAACGCTGCAACCCTGGGATTTGTAATTTAACACCGGCTGGCACAACCTCCAAAGCTGTTTGAAGAACCAAAGCCAGGAACAGGAGAGACCCAGAAGTTATTTCTTCTTCCCCTAAGAGGCCACGGCATCCTTTGGCTTTACTCTAATATCAGGTGAAGCAGGCTAGAGGCTAACATTGTGCTAACAATGCTAACAATGACTCAGAAGCCAATAGTCGGCTCTAAAAATAGCCCAAGTTAAGTTAAAGTTAAAGTCTCAGTACTTGTCACACTGGAGGAGCGGCAAGCTGCAGACACGGCCAAGCTCAGGAACCTTTCGGTGGTTTAATCCCCCCAAGAAAACCTGTTAACGCTGGGTGTCAAGCAGGGAGGTATTGGGTCCCATTTTTAAAGTTGCGACTGTAGATTTCAACCCATGATCTCCCAGTCTTAGGGCAGACATTCATGCCGCTAGTCTACCAACAACTGGAAATAGCAGTGAAATGTGTGTGAAGTGAATACTGACTCAGTCATAGTGTTTTCCTTCCTTTAATGAGTCTTTCAGAACTATCACAGCAAGCTAACATCAAGATGGCAAACAACCGCACTTCCTGTAATGCCACAATAATAATAATGAAACAGTCAAGAGTGCTAGCACCAGATGACACAATGTGTTTTTATCTACTCATCAGCTTACGATGCACGACTCGTCTTCTGGTGCTGAAGCCATGAAACTCAAGGAACGGCATCTTTATGTTTAGAAAAATGGCTGCAGTAGCCAAATTTGACTGCGGGATAGAGTTTTTACTTCATTCTTACATAATGCACCTTTGAATCTAGCGACTAAATGGAAAAACTTCAGGACTGAAAGTTGTTCAAATCCAAGGAGCAAAAGCTAAAGCCGAGGCACCCTGACCGCACCAAATTTTGATCAGCATGAACACACTGAAAATATTGTTTAAAACCTGGTTTTATCACAGAAGCAGTGTGTCTCATCTGCTAGTTTGGTCTCCGTTGTACGTATGAACGATTATAGCTGGTAAAGTCGCTCACACATCCACTGGGATAGAAGCGCGGACGTGTGAATTAGCTGTCCTGCTGGGTTAAAACCCGAGCTCAGCAATGGGGTGACTCACTTTAAATGAAAGCACTTCTATTTGCCACCAATTCACCCGGCTGTCACTAAAGCTGAATCAGTCGCTAGCTTCACCAGATGTCTTATTACTGGTGCTCCCTCCGAGCCAAATTCAGAGTTAGCTAACAAAGATAGCTCAAGTGTCTACTTCCTGACTTTCCTAACAGCGCAAAAGGAAAAGCTCAGTTAAAACTCTCCGCACTGAGATCTCTGACCCTCTCTTTGCAGGTTTGTGTTTGAGATGATGGATCCTCCGGCTGCATGATAGCTGTAATAGAAGCTAAAGAGATCCCAGTCCAACAATCTTTTCCTCAAGCAGCACTTTGCATCTCCTCAGCTTGAAAAGAACCAAAATAATCTCTGAAACGGTTTGTTCACACACACATTTACCGTCTGAATCAGTAAGCTTCGGCAGGCAGAATCTTTAGGAAGTGCCGACGGAGCTGAGTGACCCTCTTCACACCAGAGTTTGTCTGGAGCTGATCCGTTCTAATCCACCGCTTTATGATTCCACTCTGCAGCCTCTACGCTCCCTCTGATGTCAGGAAACAAACGAGATGTTTGAAACGTATTTAACAAGCTGTTAGAAACGGGTTCTTCTCAGTTTTTCGCAGTTTTGGTGATTTGGCTAAAAGTGAAAGCAGATGGTTTGTTCACTGATGAACCAATTTTTACTTGATATTTCAGGAATATGATCGATCACTCTGAGTTTAACATGCAGCCTGAACGTGAAATTAGACTTCTGCCCCTATTTCCTGCATAAGCTGCTGATAGAAAACAGACTTAAACTCTTGGATTAGAAAAGCCATTCAACTGTAAATGACACTGAAAATTAACATTCGTGGACTCGCCCGTCTTGGCTTGCGACGAGGAAATTTGTTGTTGGTTGAGAGTCCAGGAGAGAACAGAGAAGGTCTCTGCTAGTAAAAGCTAACCGTTAGCATTAGCTACTACACCACACAGCAGAACACCTTCAGGCTTGTGTTACTTGTGGAGATAAAACATCAACATCACAAAACAACAGTCAGTGATAGAGTCTTGTTGCTGTTAGCCAATCAGAGGTGAGATGTCCAAATATCAGAAAATAAGACACCAAATCCTGTCGTCTACTTTCTCCTCTGGCTGAATTCAGAATCAGAATTAGATCGGAATCTGAATCTGATTTTTTGTCATGTAGGCGAGAGGCTCATCTACTAAGAATTTGTTTTGGTGGCAAGGTGCAAACATGCATTCAAGCGCCGCACGATATTAGGAAAACCTGCAATATTCCATAACAATGATTAATATTGTGATGACGACATTACTTAAAAACTTAACTCAGGAAGAAAAATAATCAAAAACAAAGACATAAAAAATCATAAAAATGAGAAAAGCTAAAGATGTGAGGAAAGGCAAAAAGAAAATGAACAAGAAAAGGCAATCAGTGGATCCCGGTGTAGAGGATCAATAGTTACATCTTACGTAGGAAACCATCAAAGGTGAAATTCCATAGAAAATCTGGAATCAATTTGATGTGTTTTTGAATGTGTTTTTGAATACTACCTTAACGATTTCTGTGATCTTGTGACAGACTGCATCCTAAAATATGATTATGTCCTATTTTTTGGTGATTTTAACATCCATATCTGCTGTCCTGACAATGTGCTTGCTAAAGGTTTTTTTTAATTTGCTAGATTAATTCAATCTAACTCAATGGGTATCGTCCCCAACTCATGCCAGGGGTCACACCCTGGACCTGGTTGTCTCTTATGGTCTGCCCGTCATGAACCTGGTGACTTTGCCTCCTGTGTTCTCCGACCACTCTCCAATACTCTGTGATGTTACGTTGCCATGTCCTGTCCCTGTGTGTGAAGCTCCCGCTACTAGGTTCAGAGCCCTGGATGCAGAAACTATTTCAAAGTTTGTGGACTGTATGTCTGTAAGGTTAGAGACCTTTAACCCTGATCCATCTAACATTGATCACTATTCACAACACTTTGATGTGCTTTGTAATCAGGTCCTGGACGTGGTTGCCCCTTTCAAACTGTGCAAGTCTCGACCTAGGAGGGAGCCATGGCTCTCTGATGTCACACAGGCTTGTAGGCAGACGTGGAGATCCTCTGAGAGAAAGTGGAAAAAGGATGGCCTACAGGTCTCGCGTGAGTTGTTCAGAGCATCACTGGTTGCTTATCAGGATGCTGTGAGGGCTGCTAGAATGGCATATTTTGCAGACATCATTGAGACAAACTCCAATAATCCTAAAATTCTCTACAAAACGCTAAACTCAATTCTGGTGTATCAGGAGCCTAGCACCATGTCTCCTACAGCTGCTGGAAACTCTGAAGCTTTTCACAGATTCTTTGTAGATAAAGTGTCGGGCATTAGAGCAGTCATTTCTGGTAACTCCGTTGACCCTGTTCCATCTCCTCCATCACCACCCACCCTGAGCTCCCTCAATACTGTTTCATAGTCTGAGCTGAGTAAGCTTGTTGCGAGGCAGAAGCCATCTGGCTCTCCACTTGACGTTCTGCCGCCTCGTCTCTGGAAGGCTGCCTTTCCGTGCCTTGGCCCATCACTTGGTCAGATTATCAATGGGAGCCTCAGCACAGGTGTGGTCCCAGCTGCTTTGAAAGCAGCAGTTATTCGGCCGACCCTGAAGAAACCTGGTGCTGATGTCTCTGTGATAGAAAATTACAGGCCTATCTCTACCCTGCCCTTTACATCTAAACTGCTTGAGAAAGTCGTTTATCAGCAGCTGGTCTCACATTTAGCTGACTCTGATCTGTTTGAGGTTTTCCAATCAGGGTTCAGGTCTGGCCATAGCACAGAGTCGGCTCTACTGAGGGTCTTAAATGACATCTATCTATCACTAGATCAGGGAACATCTGTGCTGCTTCTGCTTTTAGACCTGACAGCAGCCTTCGACACAGTTGACCACGCGATTCTACTCGATCGCTTGGAACGATGGGTTGGGATCAAAGGGTCAGCTCTGGATTGGTTTAGATCATATCTCCACAACAGGACATTCTGTGTTAAACTGGGTGATGTTTTTTCTTCTTGGGAGGGGCTCTGCTGGGGGGTCCCGCAGGGGTCGATCCTTGGTCCACTTTTGTTTGCCATTTATCTGCTACCTTTGGGGTCAATCTTTCGTAAACATGGCCTATCATTCCATCTCTATGCTGACGATTGCCAGATTTACTCTCCGTTGTGTCAGGAGAAAGGTCACTCTATTCAGTCCTTTGTCTCCTGTGTTAATGAGGTGAAGTCTTGGCTAATGTCCAACTATCTACATCTGAATGAGGGAAAGACAGAGCTCATTGTTTTTCACCCCAACAGCAGGAATGTGGATCGTTATGTTGATCTTGGCCCTCTTTCTCCATACTAAAACCAGTTGTTACCAGTTTGGGGGTGAAACTTGATGCTGGACTTAAATTTGATGCTCACATCAATTCTGTGATCCGGTCCAGTTTCTTTCACCTGAGACGCCTTGCAAAAATCAAGCATATGCTGTCGAGAGCCCACCTGGAGCGGGTACTGCATGCCTTTGTTATTTCTCGGCTTGACTACTGCAACTCTCTCTATGCAGGGTTGTGTCATCACTGCGTCGCCTACAGGTTGTGCAGAACAGCGCTGCCAGGTTCTTGACTGGGACCAGGAAACGGGACCACATCAGTCCAGTTCTGGCCTCCCTGCACTGGCTTCCGATTTGCTATCGCTCACAATTCAAAATACTCGTCTTTATCATTTCTTCCAGGGTGGTGGTCCCCCCTATCTAGCCACACTCCTGAAAAGACACTCCCCATCACGCGCTCTGCGCTCCTCTGACCAAGGCCTGCTCGCTGTCCCTCGGTCTAGGTGTCGTACCCGTGGGGACCGGGCTTTCTCAGTCCTAGCACCGTTACTCTGGAACCAGTTGCCACCCTCAGTCCCCTTCTCTGCCAGTCTTTAAGAATCACCTAAAAACACACCTCCTCCGCTTGGCGTTTCCAGAACATGTTTGATTTTGGCCCTCTATTATGTTGAATCCATTCCACAGTTTTCATTGGGACACTCAATCCATCCACTCAATCCAAATGTGTTTCACACATTTGTCCTTTACCAGAATGTTTCATCTATCTTATAATTTCCATTTTGTATTTTGTAATTTGTATTTTGTAATTTGAATTTCTTTTATTGTTGATTTTTTTCAAGATATTTACTTACAACTGTACCATGTTCAGCGCTTTGGGCTTCCTGACAGGGTTGCGGAAGGCGCTTTATAAATAAAGCTTTGATTGATTGATTGATTGATTGATTGATTGATTGATTGATTGATTGATTGATTGATTGATTAACCAGAAGATCAGGGATTAGGTAACACTCCGTAATAACCCAGAGTCAAAGAGAGAGAGACAAGTTTAAAAGTTTAAGAAGATTTATTTCTAAACAATTTAAAACAAGGCTAACTCTAACTACTATGTGATGAATGGATCTAGTTGTGAATGAGGCAAAATGGATGGAGTAATGTGGAATGTTGTTATCAGAACTCCCATTTCCGGGGAAGCATTAGTTCTGTGTGAGAGTGAATGTTTTGCTCTAAACTATAGTCGGAGTTTCAAAAACCACATTCAGACGCTATCTTGCCGAGCTACATACCCTTGCGGAGACCTCCGTGTAGATCCAGAGTGCCAGGTTCTCGACCCCCCCTTTGGTACCGAAGCCGGTGAAACAGCGTACGGTACGACAGACTAGTCTTGGAATGCCTCCAGGTAAGCGGCAGTTGGTTGACAGCGTCAGCGGGACCCTGAAGGGTCAGTGAGTCCAGCTTTTACTCTGAAGGAGTGCTGCGTCAGGTGGAGCTTGCAACAGGTTTATTTTCCAGCTTGCCGTTAGGTTCTTTGTGGTTAAAAAGTTACGAGTGGCCGGCTCGCAACTCTAGAACATTTGAACTGAGTGAAGTGTGACGTGGGAGTTGGTTTTATAATTCAGATGTTTTGATTTATGGTCGAATCAGAGTTGGACACAACTATAAACATCGCACAGATCATGCCACGCATCAGAAAGGAAAGCTCTGATTGGAGAGACAAAGGAATGTGTCATGATCTTAACATTATGTAAGATCAGTCTAGTGTGTAGTTTAAAAGTATTACTTATTAAAATACTATCATAGCATTATAATATCAAGTAATTAATATTCTCATTTCACAGATTGATTTAACATTCGAAGGATCTTTCATGGCGGTTAAAACGAAGAGTCGGAGTACCCGGCCCGGAGGGTTACCGGGGTCCCACCCTGGAGCCAGGCCTGGGGTTGGGGCCCGTGAGCGAGCGCCTGGTGGCCGGGCTTTCGCCCATGGGGCCCGGCCGGGCCCAGCCCGAACCGGATACATGGGCTCGTCCAACTGTGGACCCACCACCCACAGGAGGAACATGAAGGGTCCGGTGCAGTGTGGATCGGGTGGCAGACCGAGGCGGGAGCCTTGGGGGTCCAATCCCCGGACAAGAAAACTAGTTTTTGGGACATGGAACGTCACCTCGCTGGCGGGGAAGGAGCCGGAGCTTGTGGCAGAGGTTGAGCGGTACCGGCTAGATATAGTCGGACTCACCTCGACACATTGCATTGGCTCTGGAACCCGAGACCTGGAGAGGGGTTGGACACTCTACTTTGCTGGAGTTGCTCCGGGTGAGAGGCAGAGAGCTGGGGTTGGCTTTTTGTTAGCCCCGAGACTCTCTGCCTGTGTGTTGGGGTTTACCCCGGGGGACAAGAGGGTAGCTTCCTTGCGCCTTCGGGTCGGGGAACGGGTCCTGACTGTTGTTTGTGCTTATGGGCCAAATATCAGTTCAGAGTACCCACCCTTTTTGGAGTCCCTGGGACGAGTGCTAGATAGTGCTCCATCAGGGGACTCCATTGTCCTACTGGGTGACTTCAATGCTCACGTGGGCAATGACAGCTTGACCTGGAGGGGTGTGATTGGGAGGAACGGCCCACCTAATCTGAACTCGAGCGGTGTTTTGTTATTGGACTTCTGTGCAAGCCGCAGTTTGGCCATAACGAACACCATGTTCGAACATAAGGATGCCCATCGGTACACTTGGTACCAGGGCAGCCTAGGTCACAGGTCGATGATAGATTTTGTAGTCGTATCATCTGACCTGCGGCCGTATGTTTTGGACACCCGAGTGAAGAGAGGGGCGGAGCTGTCAACTGATCACCACCTGGTGGTGAGTTGGATCAGATGGCAAGGGAACATGCCGCGTAGACCTGGCAGACCCAAACGCATAGTGAGGGTCTGCTGGGAACGCCTGGCAGAAGAACCTGTCAAGACGGTCTTCAACTCCCACCTCCGGCAGAGCTTTGACCACGTCCCGAGAGCAGCGGGGGACATTGAGTCCGAGTGGGCCTTGTTCCACTCTGCGATTGTCGAGGCGGCTGTTGCTAGCTGTGGTCGTAAGGTGGCCGGTGCCAGTCGTGGTGGCAACCCCCGTACCCGCTGGTGGACACCAGAGGTTCGGGGAGCCGTCAGGCTGAAGAAGGAGGCCTACAGGGCGTGGCTGGTCTGTGGGTCTCCGGAGGCAGCAGACAGGTACCGGATAGCCAAGCGGGGTGCAGCAGTGGCAGTTGCCGAGGCAAAATCTCGGGCGTGGGAGGAGTTTGGTGAGGCCATGGAGAAAGACTATCGATTGGCTCCAAAGAGGTTCTGGCAAACTGTCCGGTGCCTCAGGAGAGGAAGGCAGCAACTCGCTCACACTGTTTACAGTGGGGATGGGGAGCTGCTGACGTCAGCTGAGGCTATAGTCGGACGGTGGAAGGAATACTTTGAGGAGCTCCTCAATCCCACCAATGCGCATTCCGAGGAGGAACCAGAGCTGGGAGGCCTGGGGATGGACTGTCCGATCTCGGGGGCAGAAGTTGCTGAGGTAGTCAAACAACTACACAGCGGCGGAGCCCCGGGGGCGGATGAGGTTCGTCCTGGGTATCTTAAGGCTATGGATGTTGTGGGGCTGTCATGGTTGACACGTCTCTACAACATTGCGTGGTCATCGGGGGCAGTTCCTAGGGAGTGGCAGACCGGGGTGGTGGTCCCCATCTTTAAGAAGGGTGACCTGAGGGTGTGTTCCAACTATAGGGGGATCACACTCCTCAGCCTCCCTGGAAAGGTCTACGCCAAGGTACTGGAGAGGAGGGTCCGATCGATAGTTGAATCTCAGATAGAGGAGGAGCAATGTGGTTTTCGTCCTGGCCGTGGAACTGTGGACCAGCTCTATACCCTTGCAAGGGTGATGGAGGGGGCATGGGAGTTTGCCCAACCAATCCACATGTGCTTTGTGGATTTGGAGAAGGCTTATGACCGTGTCCCCAGGGGCACCCTGTGGGGGATGCTCCAGGAGTATGGGGTGGGTGGCTTTCTGTTAAGGGCCATTCAGTCCCTTTACCAGAGGAGCGTGAGTTTGGTCCGCATAGCCGGTAGTAAGTCGGACCTGTTCCCAGTGAGGGTTGGACTCCGCCAGGGCTGCCCTTTGTCACCGGTTCTGTTCATCACTTTTATGGACAGAATTTCTAGACGCAGCCGTGGTGTGGAGTGTGTCGAGTTTGGTGGCAGGAGAATCTCATCTCTGCTTTTTGCGGATGATGTGGTCCTCCTAGCTTCATCCAGCTCTGACCTTCAGCTCTTGCTGGGTAGGTTCGCAGCCGAATGTGAAGCGGCTGGGATGAGGATCAGCACCTCCAAATCTGAGACCATGGTTCTCCACCGGAAAAGGGTGGCTTGCCACCTCCGGGTCGGGGGAGAGGTCCTACCTCAAGTGGAGGAGTTTAAGTATCTCGGGGTCTTGTTCACGAGTGAGGGTAGGAGGGATCGGGAGATCGACAGGCGGATTGGTTCGGCGTCTGCAGTGATGCGGACGCTGAGCCGATCTGTCGTGGGGAAGAGGGAGCTGAGCCAGAAAGCCAGGCTCTCGATTTACCGGTCGATCTACGTCCCAATCCTCACCTATGGTCATGAGCTTTGGGAAAGAACGAGATCGCGGATACAAGCGGCCGAAATGAGTTTCCTCCGTAGGGTGGCCGGGCTCAGCCTTAGAGATAGGTTGAGGAGCTCGGACATTCGGGAGGGACTCGGAGTAGAACCGCTGCTCCTCCGGATCGAAAGGAGCCAGTTGAGGTGGTTTGGGCATCTGGTCAGGATGCCTCCTGGACGCCTCCCCGGGGAGGTGTTTCGGGCATGTCCTGCCGGCAGAAGGCCCCCGGGTCGACCCAGGACACGTTGGAGAGGTTACATCTCCAATCTGGTCCGGGAACGCCTTGGGGTCCTGCCGGAGGAGCTGGTGGACAAGGCCGGGGAGAGGACGGCCTGGAGCTCCCTAGTTGGGATGCTGCCCCCGCGACCCAGACCCGGATAAGCGGAGGAAGACGAAGACAAAGACGAAGATTTAACATTGAGCTTTACATGATTATTTGGACGAACACAGGTATTTGATTATTATTTAATAGAAGAGGGTACTTGGCCTTCTTTCTTCTCTTGAGCTATGGGGGGAGGCAAATAGCTAGTTAAAACTGTTTAGATGCAGAGGCATCAGAAGGCCTTGAGCAAAATCTCAAGGAGATAAGTTCTTCCCGAGGAGAAAGGAAAACAGTCCCTTCATGATGCTACACCAGGAAAAGCAAAATCAACAGAAAGAGTTGAACAAAGATAACTCGGGTGTTTGCAAACCATCAAAATGAAGTGCCGTCCGCCTCGGGGCGGGCATCTAACCCATGAGAACCCACCCATTTGGCTCTATTTGATTAGTTAAAAAACATCATGCTTCCGTTTGATTGACAGAATGCGTTATGTGTCACAAACATTTGAGCTGACCATTCAAAGCAAAATGTATCTGTTCTTTGCGATATGCATATTGTGCATGCTAATATCACGATAACGATATATTTAGGATATATTGTGCAGCCCTAATTCAAGTCAAAGTCAGGTCAGGCAGTATTTACATTAGGATGCATCAAATAATCAGAAAAGGAATATAGCCAGAAAACAATCATAAGCATAGGAATGTGGGTGACCACGGCATTTCTGCCTCACCTCTGTCAGACCGCTCCAGGGCAGCTGTGGCTACATGGTAGCTTGCCATCACCAGCAGTATGTGAATTTGAGTGCGTGAATAATAGAAGCGCTTTGACTACCTAGAAAAAAAAAAAAATATATATATATATATATATATATATATATATATATATATATTATTGTTAAAAATATGAGTGAAGGACCTCTTAAATGCTAAATAAGTATGTGTGTTTCCTCTATAGCTGTCATGTAATCTGAGATATGTTTGCTTGTTTGCTTGAACTGTACTTTAGTAAAACACTACAAATCAGAAAAGGCATCTACTGACGTCGCAGCAGAACCTCTTCTCTCTCATGTAGCTGCTACTTACCACATGGCCAGATTTATGCTCCTTCTTTCTGGAAGAATGATGCAAAACTCACAGACAACTGCTTCTCCTTGTCTGGCCCGATGATGTAAATGTGGTGAGACGAGCCGTTGGGAGTCCACTACGTGTTTTCACACAAAAGACAAAGAGAGTTACTATTTCTGCCTGTCAAAAATACCGTAAGAGCTTTCTTGGCATGAAATGTGTTTTTAAATTTACAGGAATCATATGTAAACTCCACGGCACATATCTAAGATCAGAAAATAACTTTTATTCTCTCATAGACTTCTATTCATTGATATGGGCAGGAGGAGACCCATGGTCCGGAGGTAAATGGGAGTAACTTAGGCTGCCGATTTATAGTAACACCGTTAAGACATGCTGATTTGCATGTGAAACATCGAAGGTGCTGGTTTTTGGAACGCTGCATTAGGGCAATCCAAGCTGCCAACATTCAACAACAACTAGATAAATGAGGTTTACTATTCTAGGGCTGCTTTAGGTTACTTCTGTTCCTTCTTCAACAATTTCCACATCAGAAGTAAAGGACCTGCTGTCATCTGCTGAGCTGATTGGCTGAAGAAGTCCTCAGTTTTGCCAGGAAACATTCAATTTAACATTTTGGTTGGGAATGTCGTCAGTTAGGATTAAAAAACCTGCAGTTTTCTGAAGGATGAGGAGCATGTTGGGAGTAAAGATCTTGTCCTAACAGAGTGATGTCCATCAGCAATCAGCATTAAACATAAACTACTAACACTAATAACGCTGTGCGAGCTTTTCTTAATCTTGTCACACAAAATCGTGTAACGTCATGAAATGTCCTGTTTTTGACCTAAAGGTCTGCTGCGTCTGCTCGAGTGGACACATGATGTCTCTGACACAGGCTAATCTACATGAGATAGTGGCCAAGGTCTTTCATGCCCTCTGCTCATCTGAACCGCTTCACCTCTTTACAGCTCAAGACAAGACGGAGAACTCTTTTGATAAATACATAATCACACAATGTTTGTTATTGCCAATTATAATGTGAGCCCAATGTTCAGTCAATCTGTGAAATGACAGTAAATGTTATTACTTGACATTATAATTCTGTGATCAGTAGTATTTTACAAGTAATTATAATCTTGGGCAGCTGCACTAGACACGTGATGACACATAATGCTAAAGTCACACGACACATTTCCTTTTGTCTGATCCAATCAGAACCTTCGTTTCTGACGCGAGGCGTGGTTCTCTGTGGTGTTAGTATAAACCCTCTTTTAGTAAGTAAGTAAGTAAAAGTGTATTTATATAGCGCCTTTCACAGATATAAATCACAAAGCGCTGTACAACATGATAAAGATCAGGGCAAATACCTCTAACCAATAAAAACATCCGAAAAACAATAGCAGTGATAAAGTAGAAAATAAAATCATGAGGATAAACAAAGTGAAGGTGTGAACCTGAACAAAGCCATCTTTTTGAAACATTTAGGGAGGGAAGGCCTGGATGAAAAGGTGAGTTTTTAGATGTTTTTTAAAGACCTCTACAGTGTTAGAGAGACAGAGATTTGAAGGTAGACTGTTCCAAAGTCTGGGTGCAATAGTCTGAAAGGTCCTGTCCCCTTTGGTTTTCAGTCTGGTTCGAGGAACAGCCAGGAGGTTTTCAGATGTGGATCTAAGGTTCCGAGAGGTGGTGTGTGGGGATAAAAGCTCAGATAGGTAGCTTGGAGCCTGGTTGTTAAGAGCTCTATAGGTCAGGACTAAAACTTTAAACTGTATTCTATATTCTACCGGGAGCCAGTGGAGGGACTGTAAACCTGGAGTGATGTGAGCTCGTCTGCTGGATTTGGTTAGGAGTCTGGCTGCTGCATTTTGGATGGCTTGAAGGCGTGAGAGGGAGGTTTTGCTGAGACCAGTAAAAAGAGCGTTACAGTAGTCTAAGCGTGATGACACAAAGACATGGATGATTTTTTTCCAGATCTGCAGTAGAAACCAGTTTACGGACTTTTGAAATGTTTCTCAGTTGAAAGAAACAAGAGCGGGAGATGGTTTTGACGTGTGAGTCTAAACTTAAAGCTGGATCAAAAATAACTCCCAGGTTTCTAATGTTGGCCTTGGCTGTTGGGCAAAAAGAGGCAATTTCCTGCTCGATTTTTGGCTGAAGTTCCGGGGGTGCAGCGATCAGGGTCTCTGTCTTGTTAGCATTTAAGACAAGAAAGTTGCTGGACAGCCAGTTACTGATCTGGGTCAAGCAGAGTACAAGTGTGGCCAGCCTGTCCAACTGGTGTGGCATAAAGGACATATAGAGTTGAATATCATCAGCGTAGATGTGGTAGGAGATGTCTGCGAAAGACTGAATGATGCCAGCTAGGGGAAGAATATAGAATGCGAATAGTAGAGGCCCTAGAACTGAACCTTGTGGGACCCCGCATGTTAGAGAGGCAGTGTCTGAAGAGAAGGTTTCAGACTTCACTGTGAATGTTCTTTTGCATGTCAAATTCTGATTCGCCAGTAAACCAAAATATGACAATTATAAAAACTATTCCACGTCACCTTTAGTTCAGTTCAAAGCGTTCTAGAGAAGTTCGGACAGGCCATCCGGACTTCCTCTTCAGCCGAAAGAACCTTCCTCGACAAGCTGGATAAAATCTGTTGCACGTTACACCTGACCGCAACGGTTCCTTCAGAATAAAAGCTTAACCTAACGACCCCTTCAGGGTCTCGGAGACGCCAATAATAACCTGTCGTGACCTGGGAGCATTCCGAGACTAGACTGGTCGGCACCGCTGCTTTTCTACCGGCTTCGGTACCAAGGAGGGTCCTAAGGACCTCGACATTCTGGATCTAACGGAGGCTTCCCCTGGGGTACGTAGACCGACAGATGGCGTTTCATGTGAGTTATAAATCTCCTACTAAAGTTTAGAGCGAAACTTTCACTCCCACTCAGAACTAAATGCTTCTCCGGATACGAGGTTCTGATAACAACATCCCACACACACACCATCATTCATCTCACGTCTCACTCCACCTTAGTCCATCAGTACACAGAGTGTTGAAGTTAGTCTTGTTTAAATTGTGTAGAAATAAATTTAACTATTATAAACCTGACTCTCTCTCTTTCCTCGGAGTTAATACGGTGTCGCTTAATCCCTGCAATAAAAAGTTCCGATCTTCTGGTTAAAATATTCAAAGATCCATCAGACTGATATTTCATATTTCTATGGAATCTCACATTTTATGGTTCATCAGATGTAAACTACCCGTCGTTACAATCTGAACTATTAATTTAAAAGAAACATAAAAAACAACTGTTTTAACATTGACTTGAACTAAAACACCTCTGAGCAAAAATCCAACAAACCAAAGAAAGAAAAGTCATGCATTTTATTTTTAACGGACATTTAGTTTTTATTGGTGTTTTAAAAGTACAGCACAGTCAAATTAAACACACTCCTACGATACCTGGGAGTATTTTTTTACTGAATAATACAGAAAACCGTGAGAATGAAAATATCGTGCAGAGTGAGGTCTTCGATGTCCTTTAAAGCATAAACACAGCAGCAGAAGCCATAACGCGTCTAGATCACTGCGGGACGTATCGACCCATACATCATAAATTACTAGCGTAAACAAAACGCTGTTGTAGCTTTAAGAAATGTGCATATATGACCTTTAAAACAAAGAGAACTGCAAGCATGAAAAATCCAGAACCAACAATCACAGAAGTAAACAGCTGCTGGGTACCGACGAAAAGCAAAGGAACAAACGTCTTCAACACCATTCAAACACAACCGGTGCGAGCGTGGCAGTGAGTGATGTTTACATTTAAATGTTTTGTGATAAGAACATTTGTTGGAGCTTCACACTGCTGAATATTAAAGACGAGGATTGTGTGTTCAGAAGCAACGCTGCTGTGGGGAAGGCATGAGTCACGTGTGAGCTTTTAGCATTCGGTGAGAAGTAAACGTGGAGCTGAAATGTTCATCAAACGCTGCTTTTTACACACTTGTTTATGAACCATAAAGAAACTCAAGCACAGCTACAAATGTCTCTTATTTAAAGGCTAGCTGTAAAAGTCAACTTGACCTTTCTTAGAGGTCATTAAAGCAACACTTTAACACTTCAAGCTATTGCTTTAAAACTGGTTTCAGTGGTTCTTGAGCCAGAAACGTAACAGCTTAACGTTGGACACTAGGCTGTAGCCAGCTGCTGACCAGAAACTGCACTTAACATGATAGCGGTTCGAGTAGGTATGCTAGTGGGAGGTCTTTATCTGCTTTATAATAATGTCTGTTTACTGTGCCAGTAGCTAATATAAAGGCTAGCAGTTAGCTTTTCAGTTCATCATTAAAAAACACAAGAAGAAAAAAGTCTTTTTTTTCTGTTGGCATCATGGCGGAGCCTGGAAGTAAAACCAAGAGTAATGTCTTTGGACGTAAAGCGAACATCTAAAACCAGAGTGAACATTGGTGCAGCCCATGCTCGTTTGAGGGAGCTGAAGGAGCCTATGACATCACGTACTGATGGTGACCTGGCTTTGTTGCTACTGGATTTGTAAAGAATAATATTCATACCATCAGAGCAGATATTTTAACTTTGAGCCTCATTTGCACCTGTTGGCTCGATTTAGCGATAGCTAGGTGTTAGCAATGGCTACAGCAGGCTGCTGCAGGGTTGTTTACGACAGTTGTAATTCCACTTTCAACCAGAGGGATGGAGAAGTGGAAAACGTTTTGGGTTTGGCTTTAAATCAAAATAAAAATAAGAAATAACTGACTGATCTATATTCCAGATCAAATCTACAGTTTTAAAACTAATAAATATATATATATATATACACTTAAATAAAAAACGATTTAATATAAGACAACATGAAGCAGCGTTTGACTATCATTCCAGCTCTGATGCAAACAAAAAAAACGAACACTGAGGCACGCACGGTGTTGACAAACACATTTTAAAGCAACGTGCAGTGAAATGAATGTCAGTTATTGCTTTGGCTGATTTCACACTGGACGCAGAGTCACATTCAGTAAATAAATAGAATCAAACAATCATGTGATGAACATTCGTGACTAAATATTCATGTTTTTGCAAACCTGCAGAACAAAAAGGTGCCTAAAAGGAAACAGTTGAGATGTTCTTCAGATTTTTTTTAAACTTTAGAAACCAAAATTCACTGATTATCAATAATTTGACTGAAATTAACTTTCGGGTGTTTGAGTTGACTTGATGCACATTACTGTCCACGGCTGTGTGCTGATGCAAAGAGCCGACAGGCTACTGTGACTTTAGCAACAGATTATGTAACATTCAGTTCACTCATCAGCTCTGTGGGTTGTTGTACTTTAATCCTGAAGCTAAACTTCAGCTCAGACAGTTGGAGTATTCTGACTGATCTACAAGAAGTTTTTGGCAGAGAAGTAAATTTGGTTTTAATTGATTAAAAAAGCAACTTGTGGTACAATCATGAGTTTTAAAGCAAGCATGAGCGGAGATGGTGTGACGCAGCCTGATGGTCCACAGCTACAATCGCCATGGTCGTCTAGATGCTGGTGGTCTGACGCTGCAGCGAGAGGCAGTGTGTGTGTGTGTGCGTGTGTGTGTGTGTGTGTGTGTGTGTGTGTGTGTGTGTGTGTGTGTGTGTGTGTGTGTGTGTGTGTGTGTGTGTGTGTGTGTGTGTGTGTGTGTAAGTAGAAACATTTCTCATGTGGGGACTTAAATCTTCCCACTTTGCAGTGCTGAGTTTGTTCTCTGGTATTAAAATCTGGTTTTATCCGGCTTTGATTAGTCTTGCCTTGTGCTCCCTGCATGCACCTGTTCCTAATTTATTTTTATATAAGCACACCTGCTTTGCATCAAGCTGCAGGCTTCCTCTTTTGTTGCAGCCAAAGTTCTGTTCCTCTGATTGACCCTCACTGCTCATAATAATAATAATAATAATAATAATAATAATAATAATAATAATATGACTTTGAGGGGTTTGTTTCCTTAGTTTTTTTTTTTTATTAAAGAGGATTTTATTTCACTCTGGCTGCCTGGACGTCTCTGAAAACTAAACCTTGACCTCTGAGCCATGACATTTTAGGATTTAACCCTTACATATGTAAAAAGTATGTTTTATTAACGTAAATAATAATTTGTAAGGTTACACTTGCTTAAGGGTAAAGCATCTGTTGTGTTTTCTGGTTTAAATTATTTTCAAATACCAAGACGTTGACATTTTTGTGAGACAAAATCAGATTTCTAAGAATAATCTTAAAACTACAACAATGACCTTATTTAAATATCTTTTTTTGTTTGTTTATTTTACTGAATTTGTTCCGATTCTGTTGTTGATTATTGAGAGGAACTTTATCTTTTTTTTTTTAAAAAGTGAACAACATTTGTATTGGAAGAATGACTAGCCATGTTCAGGACTCAAATTTTCTATTTTGGTCCTTTTCTTGAACAATGTCACCACCTAGTGGCTTGGCCTACTCATTCACGCTTTCAAGATGGAATGCAAGATTTGGCAAATAATTAGGTGTGTGTGTGTGTGTGTGTGTGTGTGTGTGTGTGTGTGTGTGTGTGTGTGTGTGTGTGTGTGTGTGTGTGTGTGTGTGTGTGTGTGTGTGTGTGTGTGTGTGCAGTGGCGGTTTTACCATTAGGCATAGGTCGGCGGCCGCCTGGGGCCCCCTTATGTTGGGGGCACCCTAGCCCTGACCTCTGGCACCCCTCTGTTAATGCCGCAATGGACTATTTATTTTAGACGCCGATGCACAAACAGGAAGTGATTGGTAGTCGTTCCACTCCAATCCAGTTGGTGGCAGTAATGCACCA
The DNA here is from genome assembly GCF_043380555.1 of Nothobranchius furzeri. Classification (NCBI taxonomy): domain Eukaryota; kingdom Metazoa; phylum Chordata; class Actinopteri; order Cyprinodontiformes; family Nothobranchiidae; genus Nothobranchius; species Nothobranchius furzeri. The sequence goes on along the minus strand of NC_091750.1, from coordinate 28,043,154 downwards.
AATTGTTGTTTGTCAAGTGCCACAAGAGCACAAATAAGAAAAAGAGAAAGCAGAAAAAGAAGGAGAGAGGCGGAAGCATTTGTAACAAACTCGAAGCGATAGTCAAAACATGAAGCATGAAATGAAGTTATCCTCGTGGCTCCAATAAGAGAAAGAAGCAGCTTGCTTTAAAAAAGCTTTTATCTTCACTTCTGAAAGTGACGTCGTTTTTCGATGTAAACATCAAAGGAAGCAGAAAAGGAAAGACAATGGAAAATGTTTAAAGGGAGGAAAACATGGACCGAAATGGAAAATAGAATAAAAAGAAAGGCAAAAGCACAGGAGCACTGACAGGAAGAAGAAAGCAGAGCAAATACTGAAAGCACTCAAAGGGAAATACAGGAACAAAGCGGAGGACTAATAAAAAGGGAAAATAACTCGTGTCAGAAGAGGGGAGAGTTCCGCTAATCCAGTTAAAGATAAGATTGTCGAAAATTTAGAGTAATGGGGCCCATGTCTGTGTTCGCCTTGGGCCCCCAAATTGCTAAATCCGCCACTGTGTGTGTGTGTGTGTGTGTGTGTGTGTGTGTGTGTGTGTGTGTGTGTGTGTGTGTGTGTGTGTGTGTGTGTGTGTGTGTGTGTGGTGATCTTTTGGCAGTGACACATCATGATGTTAGCTGAGACGAGAACGTCTCCTGTTTTTAGTCCAGCGGTTTGAGGAATCATTAGCGTTTTTCAGATTTGTTTATTTTTAACTGAACACTTGCTGGAGACGTGTGAAGATGTGAGGGTGGAGACTTTACAGGTTGACCAAGTGGAGGTCAGAGGCTGAGAAGTGAGGACACAGAGCCATGTCCGGGTTCTTCAGCTGTCTCAGGATCCTCCGGTGGAATTTGGAGCGGACCCGGTTGAACTCCATGATGTCGCTGGGATCCTCCTCAATCCAGAAGCGGTGGAACTCCTGCATCAGGTAACCTGTCGCAGCGAAACGCTTACTTTCACTACAACGACCCCTTTGATGCATCTTGTTTTCAGGCAAGTCTAGTTCATTAATTCACCTGAGACCTTGTTGAGTTTTATTCAAATGAAAAATGCTAAAGTTAGCATAAACACATCTGGCTTCGCTGTAAAATAACAACAAATGTTTTTATAAACAGCAGTTTACTCACAGAACGTCTGCTGGAAGTGCAGCAGGTTGGGAATCTCTGGAGCCACGTTGTACAGGTGAGTCTTCAAAGCTCCGCCCACCAGCAGAGACCAGGCTAGGTCAGTGATGTTGATGCCAACGATGGCAAAAGAATACCTGGAGGGGTATGTGTTAGACAGGTAAGAGAACTATTTTACTGTAATATTACCTGATATTTAAATTTAATCAATTTCCCTCTGGGATTAATAAAGTATTTTTGAATTCAATTGAATTTGAATATTAGAAACTTTATTGGTCCAAATAATTTAAATAATGCAAATTTCATTGTTTTTTGTGGGAAAATTTTACAGAGTTGTTGAAAATGGGAAAGCAACGGGGGTAAAACAAGCTCCAGATTAAAAGTTGAACTCAAAACAATAAATAAATGAAATTTAAGACATTTTATATGAAACAGTGTTTCATGAAAATATCTGAACAGGTGTAGACCGCATGTTCCCTCACTGCTGCGTCTGCACAAGCTGCTGCCGGACCCTTACCCGATAGCTTTGTCCAGGTTCTTCTGTTCCCAGTCGGGCTTGCCTACCTCACTGCGAAGGACAAATGCGTGAGTCGTGAACGACATGGTGGCAAGATAAAGATGATAAAAACAAATAATCCCTGTTTTATTCGGCTTCTTACGGCTGTGTCAAGTGTGAAAATATTCAGTCTCACAGGTTGGAACAGGGGTGGAGACTCTGTCAAAATGACATTTTTAGGGTTTTGTGTTTAATCTAGCAGCTTCAGAACTGATTCCTCCAACACAAGAGGACATCTTTAAATTCTTGTTTCAAACAATAAAAATCATACTTAGTGAAGCTTTAAATGCACGAAATAAGAAGCTAAAAGGAATGGATGCAGAAAACGGCGAGTGAGCGTGAGGTGAGGTGAAGTACCTGCGCTTTGTGTGTGTGCTCCTGCGGGGAATGGCACAGAAACAAGGAGGACATGGGCAGAAAATGGAGGTGGAAGAAGGAAAGAAAAGAGCATAATCTTCATTTGAGAGATGATAAAGCTCAGCCGTGCAGCGATGACAAATAATACAAGCAGCAGCAGTCAGAGAAAAGTGAAGCAGCCGATGAAATCGAGCTGAAAGAGTGAAAGTGATCGAGCGGAGAATGTGGAGTTTAAAGTAGAGGCAATCAAACAGGTTTAGAGTCAATAAATCCTCTGATTTGTTGAAAAGGTGCAGCTGAAGGCTTATTTTAGATTTTCAGCTTCAGGAACCAGACGGTTAAATTCACCCGTCCCTCTCCGCTGTGCTCCAGCTCGGCCTCTGACATGCCTCCTGCAAAGCACGCACCACCTTTAAGCGGCTGATGCCAGTCCTAAACCTCTCCCTGCCCTGGTCGGTTCCTTTCACTCAGTCCTGATGGCTTCTCACAAAAAAAAGCTCTACATTTAGCGTATTTACGACATTGTTAGGAGGCTGCACGTTATTTTGTTAAATCTAATCAGGTTGAAATCTATCAGTTAGCAATAACAAAAGCCGATTAAAACCTCTGTTTGGACAGCTAACGGTGGGGAAAACCTACTTGTGCTTTGGTTGTAAGGAATCCTGGAGCATCTGCAGCGCTGTGGCTTTGTCGTGTTCCGCAAAATACCTGCAGAAAAACGTCATAACTCAAATCACACGTATGCACGCGAAGGAGCTCTTCCACAGGAGGAGCAGCTAGCGAGTGTTGCTGCCGGAGAGCTTACAGCAGGTTGTGAAGACCCAGCAGGCCCATGCCTCTGAAGTCAGTCTTGGGATCGTTGCCTTGGAAACCGATTTCACACCACTGCTTGGAGATGCGACCGGTGAGAGGGGTGTCAGGACGCAGTTCCTTCCACAGCTACACACAAAAACAGTTAACCAGGGTTTAAACGTGCTGTGGCTGCTCTCTGCAGAAGCCCCTCAGGAGCTTGACTCATAAACTAGTTGATATCTGACTGATATTTCTGCTCGTTAGGACAAAGCTCCTCGGACGAGAAGAAAGATCATCATCAGTGAAGACATGCTTTCCATGTCTTGAAACTCTGACACCAGCACGTTGTCCAGACTTTTGAAGTGAAATTCCTGTTAAACCGGTCCACATGGAGCTCTGTACCTTCAGCAGCATCTCCTCGTGCTCGGCGTTCTCACAGTCGTACGGTTCCCTGCGTAGCTTCTCCACCTCCGACACCAGACTCCTGTAGCCCACAACCTGCAGCAGACTGGCCTGCAGAGAGATGCCCAGCCTGGGGACACAAAGAAAGAAGGTCCCATCTGTCAGACTGGTTGATGTTTACTGGTGAAAAGAACCGCCTCTA